>NC_090276.1:98924244-99549244 GCF_040414725.1 Anabrus simplex | reverse complement strand
TTACGACCTATACGAAGTGGAACTCGTGTCTGGAATCTTAAGTATGTCAAACATGCTGCATCAAAAAACATCAGTTCTCTCAGCCAGCGAGAGACTCCAATTTGTATGTAGCATGTATGACCCTAGCTTCACGGCTAACGATTCCAGTTTTAATGGCAAGAATTGGCCGAGTGATATCCGCGAATCCTTAATACTGCCGAGACTAAAATAATCTGTGACATTTAAAGGGAGGAAAGGTGGCGTCACTTACCAAAGAAAACGTTAAATTTACTCGGAGTGTATTACGCGCATGCCATGCAATTGTTGGTGCAAAATATTACAAATGATAACCATCAGAGTGACATAATCTCAGATCCAACGCCAGATCTAAGGGATGGCGGTGGTGTGTAGGCTAATACTGATGTGTAGTCGGCGAGTGGCGGAGGAGTTTAGTTGGCGGGAAGACACAGATACTCACTGAAGTAACAGTCGAGAGTGGAGAGGGAACAGCCGGCACATCGCTCACACTTGCAGGACATTCCCTTGCCGCACTTGCCCAGGATGTCGAACACTCCACCGCACTTCTGACCTGGACCCTGAAACAACAAGAAACCTATGTTAACAACGGACACCTCTCTATACGTACATTTTTTCAAAGAACCGATTTTATTTTCTTTCAAGCGGACAACTCGAATCACCATTAGTTTCATCCACTTGTCTTAAGCGGATACTTGACGCAATTTCCTTACACAGGGTTAAGTCATTATTTCTCTTAAAATCATTCTGCAGAGTCCGCCTCCATGGCTAAATGCAGGGCCTCTCAGGATGCTTGCACTGTGCAAAATTCGACTTCGCTTGGTTGACCAGAGTGCAGACCCCCACTCCTCGATTTGGAGCAATAGCGCTCTCTCTCTCTTTCCCCACGCCTGTCTCGCTCGCTCCCCCTGTCTCCCTCTTCCTCGCTTGCTCCGTAGCGCTCCAAATCCGAGCCAAGTTGAGCCGAGCTTAGCCGAATAGCCCAGAGACGAAGCGTTGGTCCGAGCCGAGCCGAGCGGGACCGATGCACAGTGCACGGAGCTCTTGCGCCTTGATTTGCACGCGTGAGATTTTGGGCGTTTGGGAGGCCCTGGTAAATGGTTAGCGTGCTAGCCTTTGACCACAGGAGTCCCGGGTTCGATTCCCGACGGTGTCGGGAATTTTAATCATAATTGGTTAATTTCGCTGACACGGGGGCTGGGTGTATGTGTCGTCTTCATCATCATTTCATCCTCATCACGACGCGCAGGTCACCTACGGAGTCAAATCGAAAGATCTGCATCTGGCGAGCCGAACTTGTCTTCCCGGCACTAAAAGCCACACGCCATTTCATTTATTTATTTTTTTATTCTGCAGACATACGGGAAATTCTTTTGAATTGTTGTACTGTGTCATGACCAAGGAAAACAGAAAGAATTGTAGGCGTCGATAAGAATGCTGAAGTTAATTGCTCTGCATAGAGCTTGTGTTCTAATTAGTGTAGTCTATATTCTGAGAATTCGAGTTGCCCGGGAATGTGCGCGTGGCTATTTACACACAAGTTACCAATGGTTTTTCCAACATTACGGTATTTGAGTGATTCAGATGTGTGCGAGCAAAGAAACCCTGAGTGAGTGGGCCAGTGTCCCATGCAAATATTAAGTAAGACATTATTTAGAATAATCAAGATAAGGAAGTATGCTTATATTTCAGGTGGATGTTAATTTGTTTTACCGGACACCTGTCGTAATGGAGGTTCGACTGTATTAACAAGGACTGTGCTGACAGTGTGAACACTGTGCACAGGTTTGGAATTGAACTGAGGCTTCTAGTGATTAGACCAGCCGGCCGATATCCGATGGTGAACCGGATAACGACCGAACAAGAAGTAGTCAGCTGCGAACAGTTCCAGAAGCGGAAGCAGATGGAGTGCGCTTAACATCGCCATCAACGAGTGATGAAACAGTTGTTAACTTTTTTTTTTTTTTTTTTTTTTTTTTACAATTGGCTTTAAGTCGCACCGACACAGATAGGTCTTACGTCGACTATGGGATAGGAAATGACTAGGAGCGGGAAGGAAGCGGCCGTGGGCTTAATTAAGGCACAGTCCCAGCATTTGCCTGGTGTGAAAATGGGAAACCACGGAAAACCATCTTCAGGACTGCCGACAGTGGGGTTCGAACCTACTATCTCCCGAATACTGGATACTGGCCGCACTTAAGCGACTGCAGCTATCGAGCTCGGTACGTTTTATTTTCATAGATTACATGTTATCTAAATAGTAGACTGTCGCAATAACAGTGGTACCGTGTGGTTTGTTTACGTGAGAGAGCAGTGGCGGATGGTGGTTTGATTTGTTCAGTCTGGCATGACAATATTTAAAACATAGTGCCGCAGGTCTTTTGGATGTACATTGCGCAGAATTTACGATTAGAAAGATTTCTCTCTCTTTTCCTTTTCCTTTCATCGCCTCTCCTTTTGTGAATGTCGTAAAATCACACTAAATACTTCCAATCTTCATCGATTCAATGACATGGCCGTACACGGGAGCAGATGTGTTCTGTTCTTGTCTGCGTTTGAAGATATTGAGACCTTTCGTGTTTCCCGCCACACAGAGTAGAGTTGTGAAAGTATGGGGCTGCAATAACACTTGTACACATCATTTCGCTTTGGTGGTGCTTATTGAGGATCCAAGCAGCCTCCGGGGTGAAGAATCAACAGGCAGTCTGTCTCTTTCCTTTCCTTTATTGTGTTAACTTGTCACGGTAATGTCATCTAGCAGCCAGAGCTTAGAACATAGAACTTCACCACCTCCCTTCAAGTATCCCTTTTCTCCTATTTTTGTTCTTCGCGTTTTCCCCCTCATTTCAAATATTCTCTTAATTATAGTCCTGATTAATACGGGCTGATGATCACCGTCGTGATGAGCAAATGTCAGTAAAGTCTTTGCACTGAAAATCTCTGTTATCATACTCCGTGCGGTAAAATAGTCATCACCAGCGCGCCTGTCCCTTATTAGAAGGCCCTGGTTCGATTTTTGGCCACGTGAGGGATTTCTACTTGGATCTGAGGGCTGGTTCGAGGTCCACTCAGCCTTCGTGATTACATTTGAGGAGCTACCTGACGTTCAGATAGCGGCCCCGATCTAGATTCGTCGTGCAGGCCTTTGGGCTGAGCAGAGGTCGCTAACGAAGAAATGTGTAAGTCAATCAAGTGAGCTGAACCAACTTTTGCACTCCTAAAGTGAGGCAGGCTCCTTTATTTGAGCCTGTATAGCCGTGTTCATCTTTATTCTGACATGAATAAAGTGAGTGCCATCATTAACAGCAAGTCTGACGTATTTGTTACTTTCATAGAGCAGCGGGGCAAATCATAAAAATATCTGACCTGCTTTACTTCGCAGAAATTTATACGAACTGTTTGTCACAATCAATGGAGGTCCACATTCCGCTCGCTCCCCACTTCACCCGCTCGTTTGAAAGTCGCCCCAATGTCAGCATTCAATTACACTAAAACTTCTCAGTTATGGACAGCGAACAGACCTAACAATTTGTCCACATCTGGAAGGTGTCCTTTCATTACCTTCAGTTTTTGGAAATGTATTTTTCCGAATGTCATCAACGTTTTCACGCCTGTGATTTTTTTCAAAGTGATTTAGTCCGCTTCTGTGGCGTAGTGGTTAGTGTGATTAGCTGCCACTCCCGGAGCCCCGGGTTCGATTCCCAGCTCTGCCGCGAAATTTCAAAAGTGGTACGAGAACTGGAACGGGGTCCACTCAGCCTCGGGAGATCAACTGAGTAGAAGGGGTTCGATTCCCACCTCAGCCATTGTCGATGTGATTTTCCGTAGTTTTCCACTTCTTCTCCCGACAAATGCCGGGATGGTACCTAACCTAAGGCCACGGCGCACTCTGTGAGGATGTGAGCCACGGTGAAGTCGGCACCACAAAAATACACTGGGGTGTCTTCACTCTTTAGGAGATAAGAGTGCATAGATCGTCCATGAACAAATACAAAATAAATACATATGTAAATAAAGAGAACAAATGCTGGTAAAAGTACAGCTTCATGTTTGTTGCCTGTTCTGAAGGTCATGGATCTGCTGCACCACTATAGTGAGGAGAATCTCGCAAGTACGTGGCCAGCGTGGAGGTGCAGTGAGCGCTATGTGGCGGAGACTGCGCCACCACGGCCAAAACGGCGATGGATGCCTCGTTATATAAGTGACAGTTGTAACGTTGCACATGACTTTCATACTGTATCAAGCAAAATTTCAAACAATAAGGTTGATCTTTGCCAAAAGAGCTTCACACAGTCACTACTGATCTGCATTTAGGGCAGACACTCAGACGGAAGATTCTCTATCTGTTATTTACCCAGTCTAAATAATTTCAAAAATTGGAAATTTATCGAACATCTTCCTTCGTAAATTAGTCCAATCCCTAACTCCTCTTTCTACAAAGGAATATGTGTCCTCTGAATTGCAACTTTATCTTCATGTGATCTTTCCTACTTTTAAACACGGAGAACCACAGGACACTAGTTGTCAAGGTTACCGTTCGCGCTAATTCTAGATAGACCGTCGTAGCCACTCTACTACAGACGCGAGCTGAAAAGCCCTTATCTAGTCGTTTAAAGAATTTAACATTTTGACTGCCAGTTGCAAAGATAACTATTTCTCCTAACGTTCCGAATGCTACCGAAAAAGACAACGTCCACTGCTTCCTATGGTTGAAGTAGGCCGTGGAAAAACTAGGAGGTCTTCAGAACAGAAGACTATAGAAATACTGTATGCTACAACCGAACAACACAATGGAATTTGCGTGTTATAGATCGTGTTGTCCCCGCCCCCCACCTTACAGACTGCCGATCAGAGATTTCCGAAGGGTATTGCATGCGGCACGGTATCTGAAAGAGCTCTGGTGACACATGTCAGCCCTACATTATTTGCGCAGCCTAATGTTCACCCAACAGACATCTACAGTAGCTTAGTCTGCCATCTGATAGCTTCGAAACTGACGTACGGGCGTCGCCTTCTCAAAGTAAGTCAGGTCGTATTCCACGAACCTACTACCGGGCCCGCAGCTGAGTCTGTCATTTCTCTTTCCCGGCGAAAACTAGTGCCACACCCTCCATACTGAAACGTCATACCGGATGTGCTACAGGGTCCCTGGCTATTTATGTTCGCCTTTATGGGGATATATAGTATATTAAGTCATAAAAAGTGATTTTTAAAATAGTCTCTTAAATTAGTTTGATATCTTTAAAATATATTCCCAGATTTTCATGATCGAATTCAAGCATCACAAATTAGGCCTATATTTTCTTTTGACATGCATACGGTTACGTCCCCTTCATGGCATTCATCGCGGCAGAAATGTAACGATTTTGTCCATTTGAACAAGCCGAACTTCGAAAAGGTTTTGTTGTTAGATTCAAGAAGGCTGTGATAACATGGCTGTGCTCGCAAATCCTACTTCCGTTGTAAATAAAGTGCTATATGTATTGTTATACTAGCTCGTTGATTGTTATAAACAAGTTAGAGCGTTTACTTTTCAATTACCGTACATTTAGCTGTTGTTAAAATGCCCAGGTTTCGTCCCAGAATTTTAAGAAAGGGAAGGAACAATCGCCATTTACGACTTCAAAAGAAATACTGGTGTCACCACCAAACGTAAGGCAACTAGAGGATACGTCTTCTTGTCCATGTGCCAGGTAACTGTGGCAAGAAATCACTGCACTACTTATTCATTTTAGGTAAACCACATTTCAAATTTTATCTCTCTATTTCCCGTAAACTACAATTTTTAATATACGTAAGGAATATTTTCTCCTAACTAAGAGTTTATAGTTAATTTAGATACTACTTCGTTTTTCAATTCCTTGGAACAGCTCTTTTCATATAATCTACATTTTGAAAGAAGATATGTAGGTTATTCTCATATAAGTTATGTAACATTTTGACAACGGTTTGAAAAAATTAAAACATTTCTTTAAAACTTAAGACAAATTCTGTTTTAAGTTACAGAGTTCTTTATTTGTCTTCATATAGTCACTGTAAAAAAAAAAAGGCATGCTCAAAGCAATGACGAGTTTTGAGAAAATGATCTTTGTGTTATTACAGAATTTTAAAAATTTGAATTTGCATAAATTAGAAAAATATATTCATATTTTACTTCCGTAATAATAAGACATAATGTGTTTATATGCCTTTGCTGGCGGGACCTAGTGTTTACGGTGCACTATGTCTTCTGGTATGGGCTAGAGCAATCTTGTTATCTGTCTCAGCTTTATCCTTGGCTTTGACAAAATGAAAGTGACTGAGGTATGAGCGATGCTAGTAATGCCATTCCTTCTGCAGCTAGTCCCTGCTATGAATGGTGTGAAAATGTCACTCATAGGGTCGGTTGGTGCATGCATTTCAGTGGGCTTGACAGACTGATAGCAACTTCTGGCTCGGTGAGGAAAGCAACGGGAAACTACCTCACTCCTCATTTCCCTAGTACGCCTCTTCAGTGATGCCTAGGCCATCTATGACAGCTGATGGTGGAGGGGTTGAGGATCCAACCAGCCTTCGGGCTGAGGACTAAACATACATACAATGTGTTTATGTGCATGCCAAGAAGGTGAATTTATCTAAACTTATAAAACGGGGCCGAGTTAACCGTCCGTATCATTACTCCAGCCCGGCTGGTCACACCCGCGGAACGACTGTCGTTTGTTTGCACGTTCGCGAAGCGTTCGCGGCCATGTTGTCAAGCGGTGCTCAGTGCTGCCAACCTCTGTACTTAGGAACTAATGAGTGAGTGGTGCTTCGATAGTTGTTGGTGGTGATTATTGTTACACGATTGGCGAGGAGTTGTCCTTGCCATGCGGACGTTAGGATAAGACCAGTGATATAGGGACGACACCAGCGCATTCGATTCTTGCGCTTTTATTGTGTTGGGGTTGGTAACGGATTATGATTAACATTATTGACGGGAACGAGATCACGTGCCATTTTACATTGGCCAATAGGAATGCAAGTCGCTACTTCAGAAATGAAAATGGCGTGTAATATTCTTTATTAGGTTATAAAAGTAAATCTACTTCTTGGGACGGGACATCGCAATGAACACATCTCTCTTCTGAGAAGCTCTCCAAGAAAGATTTCATTAATTTCCACTTATAAAATTAGAATGTGTTGTCAGCCGGGCTGGAGTAATATCATAACCGTAGATGTTTTATACTACACTACTAACTACTATTTGCGAGGTTTGGTGTCCGGCCGCTAACTACGTGCCCCCACGTGTACTTTGTGAGCGGCCCTTTGCCTACTTTTCGTACGCTATTTACTTCGGCTGTTGTCATGGACGAACTTCGATAAGGACGTTGATAAATTCTGAAGGTCGCTGAGTTATTGGAGCCGTTGACTTAAACAATCTACGACGTGAGAACTTAGGTCATTCCACTCAGCTCAAAGAGTGTGGACCCGGCCCTTTACATTTAGCCGCAGCGCATGACCCAATTCAACAAGTATCGACCCAGAGACTGACATGACCCTCGCCATTCGAATAGTGGAGCAATCATTAGAAAAGGTGACGATTGTTTTCCTTACTCAGCCAGAAAGTGCTATTGCACGTTCGCGGCCTTCTCGGGAAGATGTCAAGCGGTGCTCAGTGCTGCCAACCTCTGTACTTAGGAACTAATGAGTGAGTGGTGCTTCAATAGTTGGTAATGGTGATTATTGTCACACGATTGGTGAGGAGTTGTCCTTGCCGAGCGGACGTTAGGATAGGACCTGGACAAGACCAGTGATAGCGCACTACGGTAGTCGTGCTCTGAACGTCACAACTCAGAAGGTTTCTTCCTGAATAGTGGGGTCGGCACCGGATGCCGTCCAATGTGGACGTGTTGGTAATGTACAAAAACCCAGTCTCCGAGCTCAGTTTGCTTCTGGCCAGGAGTTAAGCTCTTAACCGCGATCGGCGAGACCTTCCGCTACCTTCATATACAGTACGTTTCTTCCAACTTAACGAAGAAGATATCTGAGTCCACCCACCGTTCACTTTCTTACAACAAACACACATTCCCGACCTCACATTGAACCTTCCCCACTGACGTCTCAGTACAGTCCTCAACTGGGTACTACAGTTTTCCCACGATGCCATTCGAAATGTTTCGTCGCGTCCGTGCTTCGTACTTCGTGCTTCGCAGCATAAATGTCATAACGAAATGTAAATGATGGACATTTACCTCATGTTACTTCAGGAACCTCTGTGACACCACCCCTAGAAATATGTTTACTTTTATGATTAAATGTACCGGGCGAGTTGGCCGTATGGTTAGGGGCGCGCAGCTGTGAGGTTGCACCCGGGAGATAGTGGGTTCGAACCCCACTGTCGACAGCCCTGAAGACGGTTTTTCGTGGTTTCCCATTTTCATACCAGGTAAATGCCGACGCTGTACCTTAATTAAGGCCACGACCGATTCCTTCTCACTCATAGGCCTTTCCTATCCCATCGTCATCATAAGACCTATATGTGTCGGTGCGACGTAAAGCATGTTCACTTAGCTCGATAGCTGCAGTCGCTTAAGTGCGGCCAGTATCCAGTAATCGGGAGATAGTGGGTTCGAGCCCCACTGTCGGCAGCCCTGAAGATGGTTTTCCGTGGTTTCCCATTTTCACACCAGGGAAATGCCGGGGCTGTACCTTAATTAAGGCCACGGCCGTTTACTTCCACTTCCTAGGCCTTCCCTATCCCATCATCGCCAAAAGACATATCTGTGTCAGTGCGACGTAAAACAAATAGCATGTTCACTTCCACTGCCATTGGACTACTTCATTCCCAGAGCTCAACAAAGCTAGATTTCATCACCAACTATCGCAAAGTAAAAACCCTAAACAGTGCTCCCGTTCCGCGGGGGCACTAGAGGCTCTATGCTCGGCCAGGTCACCCCCTGGACGGTCAATATTTTCACATTTGTAGCACTCAGAATTTTTTTTTAAAATACATCTTGTCGTGTCGCTAATGCAAGACCTCGCCCTAGTACTACCCTGCCTGCTTCTGTCCTTCCATTGTTTACATTCAGCACTGTGTTGTTTTTAACACTAACACTTTAAAATACAGCTGGAACGCTGAGTCACTGAGCTGAGTGACCTTGCACCTCCCTGGCCTCTCCTACGGAATGTGATTCAGTGATTCTAACGGGTCTCCATGAATGATGTTACGTTTGACATGACCACAGCTAAATTTAGTTTGTGAGCGTTAAAGGGAACTAACATCAGAGGACGAGTTAGCTACGCTTTTTGCTTGCATTCTGGGGTTCGAGCCCCACTG
The DNA here is from genome assembly GCF_040414725.1 of Anabrus simplex. Lineage (NCBI taxonomy): Eukaryota > Metazoa > Arthropoda > Insecta > Orthoptera > Tettigoniidae > Anabrus > Anabrus simplex. The sequence continues at coordinate 99,539,931 of NC_090276.1, read as the reverse complement.
TTACCATCCCTGGCCAGGGTCACTTTCTTCCAAAAAGTCAATCATGCTGCGCTAAAGTGGAGCGGGTCCTTTGTGTTGCAACTGTCCTTTCATCACATTTGGCAATATGAGTGCGAAGTGAAACAAACAGAAGAAAAATGGGAGGAGGCCTGCTCCTTGCGGCGAACTAGAAAGTAAATGTCGGCTCTAAGAGCTTACCTTGGCGCACACTTTCCTGCCACAGTAGTCCTTGACGACGCCGTGTTGACAGTCGGCGGACTCGACGTCACAGCTGTCTCCTTCGCACGGCGGGCACAAGGACGACGATGAGCACCTGCCACACAGAAATGATCAAATTCGTCAGAGCTATCGCTGATATGACACAAGATTTCTGAAAACTATACAGTAATAATAATGTGTGTAAAGTCGGTCTTTAGTCCAATAATGTGTATGGAGCGGTAAAAACCAGGAATGTTCCTTTCCGCAGGCTGACTGGCCGAAATTCACAGAGATCTTGGATGCTGCAGAACCAACACCTGATTTACTGCAGCTGTAAAGAAATGCTCCAGAACATCAACATCCATACCCCGTGGTTGTCAGGTCTCACCTCAGACCTACAGTATCTGCTCAGTTCATGGAGCATACAACAAACAGCATACAGCAAACAATCGAAGCTGGTAACTGTATGCTGCAAAAAGGACTGGAAAGACTGCTGAAGCGAACGTAAACCAAATCGCATATCAGTTACTTCTGAATGGAAAGGTCAGAACAGCCAATGAAAGGAGCTGTCTCACCGTACCCTTCACGATGACGCTATTAGAACTGTGAATCAGCAGACCTGCACGACATTCGATCAGAACAGATTAAGCATTTTGGACCAAAAACCAAGGAATGGGTTCTGCAGCTTTTCAACAACTGTATGAGCGGAAGTCAGATGCCAAAGGTATGGAGTAAACCTGGCATGGAAGGGAACCACCCAGTAGCAATTCTGTGTCACCTCTACAACATGAGCAGAGTTGCTGTCTATCAGCTGATCATAGCAAGTGAAAGTGTAGGTATGCACTCGGGCAAATGAAATCATTTCAGAATTAGATTTTACGAAAATCGGGGAAACATTCTTACAAAACACGATTTGATCCTTACACTTACATTGGGTTACAATGAAGTTCCATATCCTGCCCACGGGATAATGGATCTCTGCAACATGTCTCATTTATATATCTTTGACTTCTAGACAGGAATCGAACCGTGCATGCCTTTACTACATCCTATAGCACAACTTTTTTTCTTTTCCGAGAAAGCTGGAAATCTTTAACAATACGCTGGGAAACTCTGACTACCTGACGCATACTGTATCTAGGGCAAAATACCACAAAATGGTGTTGTGCCGTAGGTGAGCCAAATTGTAATTCGTGTATTTGCAGTAAAATATTACAACAATATTTATTTAGTACTCTTCATAGAAATATAAGCGGGAAAAACGCAAGGAAGATAACGCTTCTTCATACAAATACATTCACTTTAATTTTACAACTTATACAAATAGAGACCTACTGTTTATGGTATGGGCTAGAATATTGAACTGTCTGGCTTTGACAACATGAAAGTGACTGAGCTATGAGCAGCCAGTCCCGAGTGAAAATGGTGCATGCATTTCAGTGGGCTTGGCAGACATATGTAATAGTAACTTCTGGCTCGGTGAAGAAAGCAACGGGAGACTACCTCACTCTTCAGTTTCCCTAGTATGCTTCTGTAGTAATGCCTAGGCATTCTATCACAGCTGATGGTGGAGCTGAATACTCTGGTGATTGCTGGTGATTATGTTTCAATACGAAGTAGACTGCAACTGGGTAACCATCCTCTGTTAACACTAATCAGAAGCAAAATGGAAAAGGTCCGAGGCACTGCGAGAAATGAAGGTATCGGCCAAAGAAAGGCAATGACCATGAAGGCCTTGCAAATCTAACACCATCGGGGCCGGAAAAGAACAAGAGTTGACTGAGGGAGGTCGGACAGGTAAGGGGAAGCAATGCCAGATTGAGCTTGGGGTCCCTTGGTCGTCAACTCTCGCTCCCAAGTGGAGAGCCTCAGAGGCTTTTATGACACGCAGTTATGTTTCAAGGCTTCATGTTTCCTGTGGAATGTGACGCTGTCCGCTTTTCGTTACAGCACAGGTTTTAAGATATACATGAACTCAATAGAATTGATCTTTAGAATCAAAGGAAAAATACTCTGCAAGGATATGAGAGACGGGCGGAGCAAGAAACGACATCTGTCCCGGGGAAAAGATATTGGCCTAAGTAACCATAAAACCATACTTCCGTTTTTTCATGAGAATTAAACTTCAGAGTAACACAATGAAGGGAATATATCCAAACAATATCACATTGTACCATTGCCAGTAGACTGAGCTTGTGATAATTTCTCACATACTCAGTACTAAGAATGTTTTCATACATGTGCGAGAGTTGTACATAGTCTTCTAGCCAGAATACTACATTTAGATTGTTAAATAATAGTTTAACATCGAGTTTGATGTTTCTTAAACTCCTACCATTTCCTTAGAAACTTTGCTATGGCACCTACATCGTTGCAAGATTGTATGCAGTTGGCACATATCTGCGTCTAAACTGCGTGCGACGTTTATATTGTTTCCTAGTTACAATTCACAACATGTGTAATTGCACGACATTACTGAACTTGTATCTACTTACTGTACTTCCCATCTCAAGGATACTCATGGAGTTATTACAAAATTTAAAAGTCTATTTCGTCATCACAATCAATAAATGATAGCGTAAAACGTTAAATGATATATGTCAAATCAGTAAATTACAAGACATTTAAAATTTAGTTCATGAAAGAACTATCTCACACAAGTCCACCTTTTCAATACACTTTGTGATTCATTAAAAATCAATTACATGTTAAAATAATGGGACATGTTTCGCCTATGATATAATAGGCATCTTCAGCCGTATTGTCCTTAATATTAAAATTAAAGTGGTAGATTAGACATTAGGCTAAACTCAAAAAGCTGCATAAAATAGCTTATTGTGTATTGAAAAAGTGGACTTCCATGAGATAATTCTTTTATGAGGTTGTACGTGGTTCAATATGGATCATCACCATCATCAATGTCCCACTCCAGTCGCCCGGGTGTGGTTTCAATACGGATCGCAATATGAAACTTGCAACATTTAAACATTTTGCTCTGTATTACGCACGTTGCACACCAATGGTATGCCTCACTTCGTCTGGTAGGTGGGGGCCGTAGAATAATACCCATAGTATCCCTGCCTATCGTAATAGCCACTAACAGGGGGACAGAAGTGTGGGTTGGCGAACACGGCGCCCTCAGCTGAATCCGGGCATTGCTTCCACTTACTTGCGCCAAGCTCCACACTTTCATCTATCCCATCCGACCTCCCTTGGTGAACTCTTGTTCTTTTCCGACCCCGACGCTATTACATAAAGATACCTAGGGAATCTTTCCTTTCACGACCTTCGTGGATATTGCCTTTCTTTAGGCTGTTCGCAGTGTCGAATCCCCTCTGCTGCTAGAGGATGGTTGTACTTGCCACCACCACTTGGTTGGTGGAGCGCCAGACAGCTTCTAGCTACACAGCTACGGAAGCAGTCTAATTTTGAGTTTAATTCGTCTGAATCGTGGATTTAACATCAGCGAAAGAGCGAAGTGATCTTTACGACTGCTCATCGAGTAAATAGAAAAGAAACTTTGGAAATAATTGGGAAGGCATTTTCCTTGATCATTTTACCGAGCACAGTGTGCAAATTAAAATGTACACTATCGTCTGCACAATTTAATTACTTTTTACGAAATGCTGCGCGAGATTACCTGTGCGTTACTTTGTAATTTCAGTGTTACTGCGCTTGAAGTTTTGAGACTTCGATGAATAAGAGCGAGATTCAATGTTCCGCTATAACGTAGATCAATGGGCTCGTCTTGGCTTTTACAATATGAGTGTGAGCGATGCCAGTCCCTGTTATGATTGGTGCATGCATTTCAGTGTGTTGTGTAATAGCAACTTCTGGCTCGGTGAGGAAAGCATAGCACCCGAGTACGCCTCTTCAGTGCTGCCTGATGCTGTTGAGAACACGAACAAACGTACACTGCTAGTATCATAATATCTTGTATAAGGTAGGCCTGCTTCCTCATAAGACTGACGGGCAAAGCCGCAGGTCCATAAGGTAAATGTGGAATAAAAGTAATTTGTGAAAAAGAAATCCACAAAGTTCAAGCAATTTGAACATACTGAATATAGACGAAAATTTGTGGGCAAAGAGCTCAGTTTTTTCTACATTCATGGAGACGTGGGCCGTGAAACTCTTATGTTAATTTGAAGACAATTTGTGAAATAGACTTACCCGTCGATAAAGAGCACAGCGACGCTGACAGTGACGAGGAGAAGAACAGTTGAGAGTTGCATTGTGGCGGGTCAGTGGGAGGCTGAAACAGAGAAACACAATAATGGTCATTGGCACGAGTCCTTCCTTACGATTCTCCATTCATTAATGAATAAATAATAAGTACAATCTCAGGAGTCAACGACATTCATTTCTGTTTTCAAATTTCAAGTGTATGTACCTTCAATTACATAACTACAATCGAGCGAGTGGTTTGGATCACGTAACTGGGAGATAGGGGGTTCGAATCACACTGTCGGCAGCCCTGAAGATCGTTACCAGGCAAATGCTTCTGAGGCCACGTGATCGCCGCCGTAACACCTGTATGTGTCTGTGTAACGTAATTTGTAATATCTGAAGCCGTCTCCTTTCGGTTGCAAACTCTGTTAATGTATAACTATTTGGTTCTTCAGTCTGCTGAAACTAATCTTGAGTAATACATCTATAAACTAGCTGAAAAAGAAAACCAGTGGTGACAGCATTATACCTGAAACTTTCCAGTATAATACTCTTACCATACTGTTACCTTTTTTTTACAGGTAGTAAATTTCTCAGAATTAGTTTCAGCAGACAAACAGTTATAAATACTGTAGCCTAACGTAACTGCAGCCGTCTAGTAAGTGGTAGAAAAGTGATGGAAATAAAGGAAATGGTTGCATAATTTACGAGTTATTCAGAACGGATAAGTTCAAGCTAAAACTGTCGAAGACGAAAAGTAAAGACTAGACATCGGATCTTTAATTTTTTACCTATTGTTTTCCGTAAGACTCTATCAAACGTATCTATGTCAATCATCCGTATTATGTATCCACCGTCATAGTAAATTAAATTTTATAGTGCCTATACGCCTATTTCGACGTTGCGACCTCTTTTTTGCCATGTGAACCTACAGGAACCTTCTTTCGCTTTCGTGCTAATTTTACAATTTTAACAGATAATATAAAACAATTAGTCGTCAAAATTCAGGCTCACTGAATCATCGTCAGTATTTACAAAAGCAGAGCGTCGGATGAAAACATTCAAACAAATCCTGTCCAGACATAAAGTTACACCACGACGTTTGTAAATGTTAATAAATTACTGCGCACAAAATGATGGCGGAAACGCAGCGAGACTGACAAAAATCCGTAAGTGAATTTGTTGTTGTGTTGTAAGCTATTTGCCACTTCTGGTGATTTGACCTCAAACAGATTTAAATTATTGTACACAAATGTATGCTCTTTCAAATATTTCAAATTATTATTATTATTATTATTATTATTATTATTATTATTATTATTATTATTATTATTATTATTATTATTATCACAGTACTCATTCAAATGTATCATTCCTCCTATTTTAAAAGAATAAGAACCTATTTTACATATTTTTCCACCTATCTAGGCGCTTAGAACTTATATTTTTTGGGACCTTAAGGTCCGATGTCTAGTAATGGCAGACATAGAATGGTAGGAAACTGCCACTCGGTGGGTGAAGGTAAAACAAAACCAGTAAGAAGGAACAAGGTAGTTCACTGAATCTTAAGCTTTACAATATAAATATTTCATTTTCATTTATTTTTAGTGTGAAAAAATTGTCAGTCATGGTATTTAAATGGTGAATCTTGCTCTTACCTTCTTGGAAGTATCCCTGAACTGTGAAGCACGACACACACGGGAGATCCTGACACTACAAGGTTCCACTATCGTGTGATGGCCCACGAGCAATAAACATAGCTTATAAATTAAAAAGAAAAATGTTTTGTGCCCCCACGTGATCAAACCGTCCAATGACATTGGCGCAGTTGAGTGTGGGGGTGGAGAAACCATCCCCACTTCAATTACAATTTAATTATTAAAGTTAGTCACTGGTTCCAGAATGTGCTTGTGTCATACAATCGCCATATTTAAGTAGGACCTCGTCATTGTATACCTTACAGAGTCTACTTTGCAGAATCATATGCCATCATTTTTAAAGGACAAATCATTCACAATCATGTTCCAGAATCATGGACTGAAAGGATCAGCCGGTTCCAAGTCAGCGGGCAGCCCCGGGTTTACCCAGTACCTGGGTTGTTGACGTTGCTCTTTTTTTTGCCGACATTAAAAATAATTAATAAATAATTTTAATCAATATAAATAATTATTGGTGATTAATAATTAATTGATACTAAATTAACAATTAATTAATTATTAATTAATAATTAATTAATTAATAATTAATTAAATATGTAATCAATAATTAATACAATATTAGTAATTAATGCTCATTAGTAACTCATTAATAATAAAAAAGTAAAAAATGAGCGATTTAAATGTTTTGCAATGTGAAAACTATCTTGATTGGCGTTAGCGGTTTAAAGATGGAACTTCCACTGCTCGAAAAACTATTACAGGAGAGAAATTGTAACAGTGAAACATGACGATCAAGTTCGATCCTGACTGGTGAGCTGTCAGTAGATTTATCGGAACGTAAAGGAACTCGTGAGGGACAAGAATTCTGGCACCTCGCCGTCTACGAAAACCATGAAAGTAGTTAATAAATGTTGAGCAGGCTACAGTCAAACTAGGTGAAGTTCGTCCGATGTTGCAGGGTTACGCTTTCATTCTGCTCAAACAAGTTCGCCTTTTATCACTAAGAAATGGCAGGTGTCGTCCTAAATGCAGAAAAAAAAGGACGGTTTTATTTTGTTGCATTGCTTTCTTAAAAACTGGTTATAAAATACACCACAATATCGCACAGTTTGGGGGATTCTTATTTCGTGTCTCTTATGGATCAGTGATGCCTTTGCTGGCGAGATGTAGTGTTTACAGTTCACTATGTTCTCTGGTATGGGCTATATCAAATTTGTTACTTTCATTGACCTGTCTCAGTCTCATCCTTGCCTTTGACAATATGAAAGTGACTGAGGTATGAGTGATGCTAGTAATACCGTTCCTTATGCAGCCAGTCCCTGTTATGAATGGTGTGAAAATATCGCTCATAGGGTCGGTTGGTGCATGCATTTCAGTGGGCTTGGCAGACTGATATGTAATAGCAACGACTGGCTCGGTGAGGAAAGCAACGGGAAACTACCTCACTCCTCCTTTCCCTAGTACGCCTAGGCTATTTATGACAACTGTTGGCGGAGCTGCAGAGGATCAAACCAGCCTTCGGGCTGAATACCCAACATACATACATACATACATACATGGATAAGTGAAACTTCTCCTTTCCCCGACCAACGCCCACAATTTTTATTCATAATTCAGACAATCGGAAATCGTGAAGAAATATTTACAGACCGTCACTATACAGTCATTCAAAAACTAATTGTGTATGTTCCTCAAACACAGCTAGATACAGGGAACATGCGATCACCCTTACATGCACTAGGCCTATGCTTGGTTCTTATTGTTACTAGAGAGCACTGATTATCTTCTTTGACTTGAAAACTGAATCCACGATATCCCCTGCCTGTCTTAAGAGGAGACTAGAAGGGTCCAGAGAGCGAGGGTTGGCCACCATTGCACCCTCAGCTGAGTCCTGGCACTGCTTCCACTTGTGGCAGGCTCACTTTCATCTATCCTATCCGACCTCCCTTGGTCAACTCTTGCTCTTTCCTGACCCCGACGGTATTACGTACAGCACTCGAGGCCTAGGGAGTCCATGCTCTTCGTCTTTCTTCGGCCGATGTCTTCATTTTTCGAAGTACTGGACCCCTTCCATTTTTCCTCTCTGATTAATGTTAATAGAGCATGGTTGCTTAGTTGGTTCCTCTTAAAAGAAAAATCACCACCAACATTTGAAGAACGAATTTCTGTAATAGAGGAGAACGATATAGAAAACGAGTTTAAATACGGAAAAGGTCAATTCCAAAACTGGTTTGCCAATCGCTACCGCCAATTACAGGAATAGGAAGAAAAATGTGAAGAAAGCCATTAAGAAGCAGCCATACCAAGAAGTGAACAATGTGGTTTTCGAGCCGTCTGTTTGCTTCTGGTCTTGACGTAGTTAATTTCTCCGCAAGTAATGGTCTCCGACATAGTCATTTAATAGTAGTAGTAATTGGTTTGATGACTAAGACCCCCCCCCCCTCTAAAAGACAGATTTTTGGTTATTTATCATCTGTACTGCTTTGCAGCCATTGCTCATCAACTGCTCATTCGAGACTAAAATCCAGGAAAAGTTTCGTCCGATCATCAACGACCTTGGAAGAACCTGGAGAGAGCCGCGCGAACACAGTGAGGTCTGGTGTCGGCAGGTCGAGAGCTGTTGTGGTGAAGAACAGAACAGGACTTGGGAGTGGAACATCTGACATGACCTGAGGAGTGTTGCGGAGTATGGTATTACGTCTTTCTGGTCTCCATGACAATCGATGGTATTCATCTACCGGAATGCATGTGGAAATAGCAGCTTCTCATTTCAGCTGGGCGTTTGCACGTTCATTCTTTAACCTCTTCACAAAGTTTTGAAACAGTAAATTATGTTTTTTCTGTGGTGTGAATTCGTTACTCAGCCGAGAAGTGACGGTTCTTTGAAGTAGAGGGAGAAGTGTCACACCTCGATCTGCGGCGGGTCCGTCTATTTACTGGTACATCAGGTTTCATCTATAGAACCGAGTGCTGGTGCATTTCGCACCGATGATTTCCTTGTCAACCAACTCAATATCGGAATCAGATTATCATCAATATGTTTTGACACAGCTCAGAAAAAACAGACCATCCTTGAAAATGTTCCCGGGAACATGGTCGAACATTCTGTCTGTCTGTTAGGTCATCAGCCCAGAGGCTGGTTGGATCCTCCAATAGCACCACCAAAGGTTATGCGGTTATAAGGAAACCCCAAAAACCAATGGCAGCACCAAAATGGGGCGTATTAGGCAAGATGAGGAGTGAGGTAGTTTGCCATTGCTTTCCTCACTGGGTCAGAAAGTACTATTGCAGCACGACTGACCCTATGAGCAGCACCTTTCGTAACACTCAGATGCACTAGTCATGCTCTGAATGTCATTACTCAGCACTACCCATACCCCAGCAACTTCCATACTGTCACAGCCATGGATGTTGACTGGGACTTCGGTGGAAGCTACACTTTACTCTGGCTTATGCCAAGAGATGGATGCAAAAGTACTGTATCCATCAAGAAATGACAGCAGGCAGGGTCGAACATTATAAAGAACATAAATGGGTGAAAGTCTTTGGTGCAACGGGTCTGGCAGAGGAGCCGTCTGTGGTATCATGATCCTGAGAACTGAGAGAAGAGAACTCCTGGGGAACAAAATTCCGGCACCTCGGCGTCTCCGTAAACCGTAGAAGCAGTTAGTGGGACGTAAAACCAGAAACATTATTGTTACAAAACCATCTTCTTCTTCTTCTTCTTCTTCTTCTTCTTCTTCAGCTTTATCATATCCACAGTACGTGGGGTCGCTTCCATTATTCCTGTCCGGAAGCACCTTTTCCTCTACTGCTGCTGGTGGTGATTATTGTTTTAAGAGGAAGTATCAACCATCCTCTTGTAGCTACTCCAACCACTACTCTTATACCTTCATATCTTCCACACAATATAAATAACATTTGTTTGAGCGCCAGTTGCTTTTTTAAGAAAAACAACAAAATTCGGTAGAGCATACCTCTTATATCAATTATCTCAAGGCGTGAGGTGATAAACTCACATATCTGGCAATATACAGGGATATGGATCAGGACAATATTAAATTACGGTTGCATTTCCACAATTGAGAATTATACATGGAACTGGAATAACTTATTATAATTAAAATAATACTGAGTTTATGACTATAATTTACGTCACAATGAACAATCATTTACGTCTTTTAATTTAACATAAGAAATATATATATCGTGAGATTTGCGGTACAAAAAAAAAAAAAGGAAAATTTAATCTAAACAAAAAAAGCTATTGGCATGAACTTGAAGTGAAATGTGATATCACCGCTGATTACACTCTTCTTCATGTTATGAATGCATAACATGTCTGATGCTTTAATTACCTGTTGTCTGCATACACCGCTGTTGAACTTGAAATTCTTGGGAAAACCTGTGAGCTGAAATCGGGAGCCGTCTGTTGTAATCTTCTTATATAACAAGGAGTTGGCCTACATACCATGTACGCGTGTAGGGAGCTCCAATGTAATTACGTCCACTCAATATATTTTAAATAATTGGAAAATATTATTGAAACATCTTGTGAATTCCATCCTCACAAGAAGATGATGTTTCTTTTATCAGCATAGTACCCGTCTCTGTTCGGATACAAGCACCACTTGTAGACTTCCTCGACGATTACCTCTTCAAACACAACTCTTAGCTCTGACCATCACACTAAGACCACTTCTTCCATTTGATACATCTGACTGTTACTTATGATCTGCACGATATCAACTGCTTATGAACTGAGTAAGAACAGAATACCTCTCCCCACCGTCGCCTTGACTTTATATAACCTCGCGATGACGACTCATCTCCCCACTCACTGTTCATCCCTTCCACTTCCACATACAGTAGCTGGCGAATACTGACACTTGGTCGCAATCACGTGTCCACGCACTGATGTCATCAGTCATGTGTCGTCTAAGCGTACCCAAGCGGTCCAAGAATGACTATACCGAATGCGTCACCGGGAAATCTCCTTGTACACAACATTCCCAGTTAAACATAGCCTCGATTGCAAAATACTATGCCAGCTCATCTAGCCAAAGTTACAAGCCACAGCATGACAATATGAAACCAACAAATCTCACTTACTACAATACAGAATAATTACAAACATATTCACTTAACCTATGATTAAATACAATAATATACGCGATACCTAATTATTACAGTCTAAATGATGAGAAACAGAATATATAAAATCTAATGAATCAGGTTAATAATAATAATAATAATAATAATAATAATAATAATAATAAATACAGAATGGAGTCTGTAACCCTGTTGTACGGTTACAGAACGCCTCCCTCATGAAATAATCGATTAAATGAATCGATTGATTCATGAAATATCTACACAATCACCTGAAATCGAGTACACCATAGATACATGTATAAAAATGCCCTTTACAAATTTGGTACATAGTATCATCCATCTGGATGTTCGTTGTTACACATATAAAACATTTATCAATTATCATTTTCACTTTGATTATACAGTATTATTTACATACAGATTACATTTCTTTCTCACTTCTGTCGTTTCAAACGTTCATTGAGTGTTCAAAAGTAGTTCTCGAAGACATTCCATTATATACACTGTCTCCAAGCACTGGAGTTTATTGCACTGCCGTGCCTCACTTATTATTACAACACACGCTAATTTCACTGAAGTCCTGTTCGCAATGCCAGCTTCATAAAACATGGTGAATTAACATAATAATGAAACTTAATCAACAAACTCACATGATATATTTCTTAAGATTTCTTATATTGTATGTGCCTACGATATTTCCTTCCTTGTCTTCTAATGAATAAGCACATTTCCCAATCCGTTTCACTACGGTGAAGTATCCCTGATATAACAAGAAAAACTTAGAAAATTTACCAGCTTCTGCTGATGACGGAAGTGGCACTCTGAGTAAAACCTTGTCACCAAGTTCAAATTCATCCAATTTAGTCTTTTTCTGCTGGCGAATACGTTTATCTCCTGCTTTCTTTAAATTCTCCCTAGCCAGCTGGATATAAAAATCCTTAGTTTTCTCCTCTCCCAAGTCCAAGCCTAACATACTCGCAATTTCATCAGTAGGCTTCCTGCCGTGATGAATTTCATAGGGCGTAAATCCAGTGGACTCGTGCAACGTGATATTACACCAACGTTCGACATTACTCAACTGTGAAAACCACGAGTTGTGTTTATCATGCACATATGCCCTAAATATACGTCCTATTTCACGCATCGTTCTTTCAACCATATTGCTTTGCGGGCAACGTACCGATGAAAATATAGTTTTGATCCCCAGTTCATTTAGTTTGGTATTCCAGATCTTCGAAATAAACTGGCTGCCATGATCAGATAATATTCTGAGGGGACATCCGAACTCAGGAATATATCTGTCCACGACCTGTTTGAGACAACCCCTCCCTGTAGCTTTCCTCAATGGGTACATCTTGACATATTTGCTGAAGGCATCAATCAAGACAAAAACAAATTGGTAACCATATCTGGATTTGACTAACGGTCCAAACAGATCAACACTAATAAGCTTCCCGGGTCTGTCAACAATAACAGCCTGCCTGGGCCCCTCTAGAAGTCTAGTCGGGTGCTTAGAGCGTTGGCAGAGATCACACGTAGCGAGTATTTTCCTCACGTGCCTTCCCATATTCCTCCACACAAAGTTACCCTGAATAGCATATAAGACCTTATTTGCTCCAAAATGACCCAGCTCCTTATGATAAAACCAAATCATATCCTCTTGCAGGGCTTTAGGTACACATACATTGAACTTCCCAGAATAACATTTCCGAGTGAGAAAACCATTACATAACTTATACGTAAATTTACCGTTCAGTAGAACAGTACCTGGTTCCTTATCTCTAAGCGAGGTCAACAGTCCCGCCAACTCTTCTTCTCTTTCCTGCTCGGACAACAGATAACGAAGTCTATCTCTTTCTGCCGTATTATCAGTCATCGAGCCAACACAAATCAAAATACCTTCTTTCACCTCTAAAGAGACAGTATTTTCCTCCTTAGGGAGATACCTGCTGAGAAAGTCAGCCATAACATTATCTTTCCCTTTAATATGACGTATCTTAAAATCATATTCACTTATGGCTAAAATCCAACGAGTCATACGATTACTAGTTAGTTTATAAGTATTTAAGAATACCAAGGCCTGATGGTCAGTCCATATCTCGAATTTATTACCTAAAACATACATTCTAAACTTACTTAATGAATACATGATTGCAAGAAATTCAATCTCAGTGATCGTATATCTCTTTTCTGCCATACTGAGCCCACGACTTGCCAAGGAAACTATGCCTAAATTGCCGTTATCATCTCTCTGACATAAACATCCAGCAACTCCCTTCTCTGAACCATCAGTCATGAGAATAAATTCACGATCTGACATAGGATATCTCAACATAACTGCTTCATTAAATCCATCCTTCAACTTCTGGAAAGCCTCATCATGTTCTTTCCTCCACTTCCACTTCGCACCTCCTTTCAATAGCTCACGAAACGGCTCTAACAGCGCAGAATATTTACCCACAAAACGTCGAAAGTAATTACACATTCCCAGAAAAGATTTCAATTGCTTAACATTACGTGGAGTAGGAGTGTTGTTTATCTTGTCTAATCTCGTCTGTTCCGGTTTAACCCCCTGTTCAGATACAGTGTGTCCCAAAAATGTGATCTGTTGTGAACACAATGTCGATTTACTCAGTTTTAATGTAAATCCCCCTTCCCTGATTTTATGTAGAACAATCTGTAAGTGTTTCATGTGTTCCTCAAACGTGTGGGATGCTATAACAATGTCATCGATGTACATGGTCACAAAACTATCCGTATCTCTCCCTAATACTTTATTCATGGCTCTAACTAATGCTGCAGAAGAAGTACGGGTCCCGAAGGGCACCCTGGCGAACTGATACAAGCAATTCTTGTATGCAAAGGCCGTAAGTGGACGGTCACTTTCTCTAAGTGGAATCTGCCAGAAAGATGACGACAAATCAAAAGTAGAAAACCATTTTCTACCTTCAAAACGTTGAATAAGTTCCTCTACCATCTCCGCCCTTTGCTGATCGGCTTCTATCCTCATATTCATTAATCTGCCATCAATGCACAGTCTTACCGTGTTATCCTTCTTAGGTATAATAACAAGTGGATTTAAATTAGGACTACATGATGGTTCAATTATATTATAATCTAGCATAATGTCAATCTGCTCTTCAACCGCGCTAGCGTATTTTAACGGAATGGGATATTTCGGTCCTACAAAAGTTGAGTTATCAATAACATTAAATTTGTGTTCGTAAAGATGTGTTCTACCAGGCCGATCGCTAAAAACATCACTATGTGATATCAATAATTCACACAATTCGTCCTTCTGACTTTCCGCTAAATTACATTTCTCCACTGTCTCATACAATTCATCTCTAGAATCTCTCTGTATGGACACATGGCAGACATCAATATTTTTCCTAATATTAGGAATTTCACACGATCCTTCCGTACTAGAACACACTTTATTCGCACTAATTTCTGACAAAACATCATATGGTAAACTGACTTCCCTGCTACTCTTTCCCCAAATAAGATTGACATTACACAGATCAAAATTTAATTTAGCCTTGTGACACGTTAACCAGTCGGTACCTAAAATAACGGCATAAACTAAATTAGGCACAACTAAGCATGGTTGGAAAATACATTCTCCACTTATGCTAATGGGGACAGCTATTTGTTTATTCACTCTTTGAGACTTGTTTCCAACAGCTGTTACGATGAACGTATTCCTCACTGGAATTTCCGCTACCTCATACTTCTCTCTTAAAACTTCCTCATACAGCTTGGAATTTACACATGACTTCTCACTACCAGAGTCCAACAAAATCTTAACTTTTCTGCCCCATATCAGCAGTTCAATCGTCGGGGTAACAGTAACACTACTTAAATTATCCTCATTACATAATATAAGATCACTTAACAAATCTTGCCTTATATCTAAATTTAAATTACACTTATAAAATTTATTGTCTACGATTAAGTCGTCACTTAAAACATTTGAATTATTGCTACTTAGGTCACAATCATGTTCACTTACAACTATAGGCTGGTCGACATTAACATACTTATCTACCTTATACGTGAACTCACCATTTACGGACTGTCTCAGTGACCTGTTTATACAGTCCGTTGCGCGTTTAAAGTACTAGGTTCGGTTACGACTTGTTGGTTACACACCTCAGTCGGCCTCCCCTGTTGCCTATTTCCTCTAGCGTCATTATTATTATTATTATGGCCTGTATTCTCCCGCCTCCCAGCTTCTGGTTGATTACCATAATCACGCCTCCCAGTCCTGAAATTTTCCGAACTATTTTGATAATTTCTCTCCCTGTGGAAATTATTATTAGGTCTCTCCTGATATTCTCTTCTGTAGTTACGATTATTCATAGTCCTGTCCTGATTATTAGATTGGTTACCCCTTCCTTCTACATTCCTATTAGGTGTCCTACTATTATTCAAGCTACTACTTAAAGCATCAAAACTTTCCAACAAAATCTCCATTTCCTTAATAGTCTCCACTCTTTGCATACAAACAGCTTCTCTTATTCTATCGGGATAGTGCTTAGCCATAAGTCTAACTATATCAGCCTCAGGTCCAATACATTCTAAATTTCTCCACACCAAAACATGAGCCAAAAAGTATTCAGTCATTCTAACACCCTCGTTAGAATTATACCTGCCAAACATTACTCTCTCTCTCTCTCTACTCTGAACACCTTCACTCCAAAATTTAGCCATGAATTTCTCCTTAAATTCAGTTAGACTAGACATCGAGCTTTTATATACTTGAAACCAAGACTTAGTCTCTCCTACGAAAGCATTAGATAAGATCTCCAATACAGTTTCCCAGCTAATAATATTGTCTCTTAATTGAACAGCAAATTTCTTCTCTACTACTCTCATAAATTCCATCGGGTTAAATTCTTTCCCAGAAAACTTAGGTAAGTCATGATCTCTAGTGATTAAACCATTATTTACAATTATCTCACGTACATTTCTACTATCACGCACTTCTTTCTGGAGTACTCTCTGGCAACTCAGAAATTTTTCTTCCAATGTTTCCTCAGCTTTTTCTTCAATTTTTCTTAACTTCTCCTGTAATTTTTCTTCCGATTCTCTCACCTTCTGTGATAATGATTTTTGTTCACTCTCTAGATCACCTACTTCTCCAAGTTTTCTTTCCACCTGTTCTACCCTACTAATACATTTCCTAGTTTCTTGCCCCACTGTATTGGTTATCTTTTCAAACCTTTCTTCTACTAACTCATTGATTTCTCCTTTATTAGACTCGATCTTGGCGCCTAATTCATCAATCTGTTTGATGCATGTCTCACTAATTTGTTCTATTTCCGCATGGAGATTGCTCCGACCCAATTCCATCTCAGCTCTGATGTCACTACACTCCTTATTTACTTTACTTTCTAAATTATTAATTTGCTTACTTATTTCTAACACCTTATGATCTATCTTATTACTAACATCATCAATCTTCTTATTAATACTATTTATGGCATTACTCTGAGCTTCAATTTTTTCACTAATGACCGCTTCAATTTTCTCACTCATAATATTATTCTGAGATTCAATTTTCTCACTCATAATATTATTCTGAGATTCAATTTTCTCACTCATAATATTATTCTGAGATTCAATTTTCTCACTCATAATATTATTCTGAGATTCAATTTTCTCACTAATGACCGTTTCAATTTTCTCACTCATAGCATTATTCTGCTCAGTCATTTTGGACATCAGCAAATTAAATAAACCCAGGTCAATCACCCCTTTACTTTGATCTTGCGTGACAGCGTTTTCCTCAGTTTCTACTATTTTCTGACTTTCAGCAGGTCCCACCTTAGTCACCAACTTCCTATTTATGTTACCACCTTGGATTTCCTTGGACACAATAACCTCAGCCTCATCACCTGACTGCATATTGCTATCCTTGTCCATCTTCGGTTTCCTACTAATTTTTCGCGATCTCAAAGCTATTTCCCCTTGCAATTCCTCTGACATTCCCCTTAAATAAAAACTTCAACAAAATGACCTTCCTAACATTACTCGGTGAATTTAACATGTGCGTACTCATTAAAAGAACTGATCCATGTATATTGCCATTCAGAAACACTTTTTCTGAACCTTTCGAGTCCCACGTTGCTGGCGACACTATGTGGCTACTCCAACCACTACTCTTATACCTTCATATCTTCCACACAATATAAATAACATTTGTTTGAGCGCCAGTTGCTTTTTTAAGAAAAACAACAAAATTCGGTAGAGCATACCTCTTATATCAATTATCTCAAGGCGTGAGGTGATAAACTCACATATCTGGCAATATACAGGGATATGGATCAGGACAATATTAAATTACGGTTGCATTTCCACAATTGAGAATTATACATGGAACTGGAATAACTTATTATAATTAAAATAATACTGAGTTTATGACTATAATTTACGTCACAATGAACAATCATTTACGTCTTTTAATTTAACATAAGAAATATATATATCGTGAGATTTGCGGTACAAAAAAAAAAAAAAGGAAAATTTAATCTAAACAAAAAAAGCTATTGGCATGAACTTGAAGTGAAATGTGATATCACCGCTGATTACACTCTTCTTCATGTTATGAATGCATAACATGTCTGATGCTTTAATTACCTGTTGTCTGCATACACCGCTGTTGAACTTGAAATTCTTGGGAAAACCTGTGAGCTGAAATCGGGAGCCGTCTGTTGTAATCTTCTTATATAACAAGGAGTTGGCCTACATACCATGTACGCGTGTAGGGAGCTCCAATGTAATTACGTCCACTCAATATATTTTAAATAATTGGAAAATATTATTGAAACATCTTGTGAATTCCATCCTCACAAGAAGATGATGTTTCTTTTATCAGCATAGTACCCGTCTCTGTTCGGATACAAGCACCACTTGTAGACTTCCTCGACGATTACCTCTTCAAACACAACTCTTAGCTCTGACCATCACACTAAGACCACTTCTTCCATTTGATACATCTGACTGTTACTTATGATCTGCACGATATCAACTGCTTATGAACTGAGTAAGAACAGAATACCTCTCCCCACCGTCGCCTTGACTTTATATAACCTCGCGATGACGACTCATCTCCCCACTCACTGTTCATCCCTTCCACTTCCACATACAGTAGCTGGCGAATACTGACACTTGGTCGCAATCACGTGTCCACGCACTGATGTCATCAGTCATGTGTCGTCTAAGCGTACCCAAGCGGTCCAAGAATGACTATACCGAATGCGTCACCGGGAAATCTCCTTGTACACAACATTCCCAGTTAAACATAGCCTCGATTGCAAAATACTATGCCAGCTCATCTAGCCAAAGTTACAAGCCACAGCATGACAATATGAAACCAACAAATCTCACTTACTACAATACAGAATAATTACAAACATATTCACTTAACCTATGATTAAATACAATAATATACGCGATACCTAATTATTACAGTCTAAATGATGAGAAACAGAATATATAAAATCTAATGAATCAGGTTAATAATAATAATAATAATAATAATAATAATAATAATAATAAATACAGAATGGAGTCTGTAACCCTGTTGTACGGTTACACTCTATATAACGCTAATCAGAGAGAAAAAAATGGAACGGATCCGACACTTTGAAAGATGAAGGTATCGGCCAAAGGAAGACAAGGGCCACGAAGGGTGTGAAAATGAAGGACTCCCTAGGTCTCCATACGGAATACGTTGGGGTCGGAAAAGAACAACAGTTGACCATGGGAGGTCGGACAGGATAGATGAAAGTGAGTATCTTGGCACAAGAAAGTGGAAGCAATGCCAGGACTCAGCTAAGGGATCCGTGATCGTCAACCCACACTCCCAATTTAAGAGCCATTAGGCCCCTTTTAGTTGCCTCTTACGACAGGCAGCGGATATTGTGGATGTTCTAGCGCCCCCGTCCACAGGATGTAAGAACATAAGGAGATGAGAAATAAGAGATAAATTTCAACAAAATACCGAAGTGTCGCCTTCAGTATAGAGAGGTGGAGAGAAAGAAAGGAAGAGGAAAATGTTAACCAAGTATTAGATCATTTATTCATGTTTTCTTAGGCACCAGCAGGCCTACGTTTAAAAGCGGAGTATGTTTGTGTCTGTGCGGATCAGTGGAGGAAAAGTCCTTTCGACACTTCATGTTCTCGGCATGTGAAAGATATCTGATGCTCGCCTCACAAAATTGAAAAAACTCACAGGCACACCTTCTCTTGAGGCAGAAAAAAGGGTCTTGCTGTCGTATTCAGCTTTACAAAGTATGCCTCTTTGCACATTTTTACAACACGAACATTGCTGAAAAATATAATAAAGTACGATGTGAAAGAAGGAGCACGTGCAGCCACTATAAGAACGTGGTTCTTAAACTGTGTTCACAAACTGTGAAAAGGAACTTCTAGTGTTTCAGAAACAGAACATTACATGTCAGAAGGTGAAATATTGACCTGACTGAACCACAGCAAGGTGAAGTAAATGAGGAATCATCGCGAAATCTTCTTCCGAAGGCGAGTCGAGCAGTTCACAACAATAATACGCAGCACTAAAAAATTAAAACAAACATACGCAGAGAAATATATACTGCAGAAAAGGTAAACGTCGTGAATTACGGGTGTTTCCACGAACAGCGAAACATCACGAGCAAACATATAATCACAGATCGTGGTCACCAATTAAAAATAAATTTACATGATCAACAAGTGAACGACAGTTGTACAAAATTAAGGAATTCGTTAAACACCATAAGAATTTTACGAATAAAGTGAAGGCAGTTAATAAGAGCGCATTTGAAAGAATTACTAAAGTGGCGTGCAGTGAATGAAACTGAGAAAGAACGTGACTTACAAAATTTTGCGACATTAAGGTGTGCGAATAACAAATTGACGAACACAATTTCAAGGCCGTTTTATCTTGGCTGCATAGTTTTAAAAAGCAGCATTATACTGTATAGTAAGTTCCTTTGTAACATCATTGAAGGAAGAATTGCTGTCTTATTTCAAGAACCTGCTTCTGAGGATGAAGTGCAAGACCTACACGACTGCCTCAAGATAGACATGTATGGCTGCGGCGACAAGGCTTAGCCTTTAGAATATCCGTACAATATCATCATATGCGGCAAGTTTGAGATAAGTTCCAACAAGAGGAGATATTACAGGCTTATAAAAATGATTGCAAATTAATCATGGAGTCATTTACCGCTGACAAGATTTAAAATATCGATGAGTGTGGTTTAAATAAAGACATGTTCATGTGGAGAACATACAGAGAGCAGTGCAATCGAAGATGCCTATAGTGTCTTCATCAGGCACGCTAATGCCAAAATGATTTGTGATTTTATACGAACAAGCTGGTATAAGTAACAAAGTTAATGTTCAAGCCAGAAAATGCAATTGTGAAATGGAGTTCGTAAGGAAAAATGGCAGAGGATTTTAAAAGAAGACTTCCTACAATTTTCGAGTACAAGAAACTTGCTCCTTGCGTCCACAATAACTCTCAAAATGTCACTGAATTCTCGCTTGGACAAACTAACACTGGCCAACAAAACGTATCAAGTCCAACTTCTCGATCGTTTCTTTTCCCGAATGTACAAATACATGAGCTCTCACACAGCGAGATAACGGAGTGTTCATCAGTATGAATGGCCACACCACTTTCGACTGTGCAGGAGCAATTATGGAGAAGTTTTGTTTTACGCACTTTTTTAGTTCCAGACTAATCCTAGTTGGTTGTTCCCCTACAGTCAGTAGCGGCCCATGATGGGGGGAGATGCTGATAG
Organism: Anabrus simplex; assembly: GCF_040414725.1. Lineage (NCBI taxonomy): Eukaryota > Metazoa > Arthropoda > Insecta > Orthoptera > Tettigoniidae > Anabrus > Anabrus simplex. The sequence goes on along the minus strand of NC_090276.1, from coordinate 99,518,978 downwards.
AACTCAGTCAGTAGCGGCCCATGATGGGGGGAGATGCTGATAGAACTCAGTCAGTAGCGGCCCATGATGGGGGGAGATGCTGATAGAACTCAGTCAGTAGCGGCCCATGATGGGGGGAGATGCCGATAGAACTCAGTCAGTAGCGGCCCATGATGGGGGGAGATGCTGATAGAACTCAGTCAGTAGCGGCCCATAATGGGGGGAGATGCCGATAGAACTCAGTCAGTAGCGGCCCATGATGGGGGGGGGGAGATGCTGATAGAACTCAGTGAGTAGCGGCCCATGATGGGGGTGCGCGCTATTATGTTGTACACTACAAAATCTTACATTAAAATACAGAACAATACCATCAAGGTCAACAATTTCACAGCGTTCCGTTTACAATCTAAAATACAATTTTCGAGACTTCTTAAAATATAGATTACCGGGCGAGTTGGCCGTGCAGTTAAGGGGCGCAGCTGTGAGCTTGCATCCGAGAGGTAGTGGGTTCGAATCGCACTGTCGACAGCCGTGGAGATGATTTTCCGTGGTTTCTCATTTTCGCACCAGGCACTTTAATTAAGGCCACGGTCGCTTCCTCCCCACTCCGAGGCGTTTCCTATCCGATGGTCTGTAGTCATCAGACGTTGGCAGCAGCTCTCCATTCTTCACGTTTCAGTTCGTAGTAGGAGTCACATCTCATGTCATCTGATATTTGCGTCCTCTACAATATTTTCCCTGTATGGAACCCTCTATTATTTTCTTCAATATCCCCCTGTGGGTGGGGGCGGTAGAATAACACCCACGGTATCCCCTGCCTCTCGTAAGAGACGACTAAAAGGGGCCCCAGGGGCTCTGAACTTTGGAGCGTGGGTTGGCAACCACGGGGCCCTTAGCTGAGTCCTGGCATTGCTTCCACTTACTTGTGCCAGGCTCCTCACTTTCACCTATCCTATCCGACCTCTCTTGGTCACCTCTTGTTCTTTTCTGACCCCGACGCTATTAGGTTTGCGAGGGCTAGGGAGTCTTTCATTTTCACGCCCTTCGTGGACCTTGTCTTCCTTTGGCCGATAACTTCATTTTTCGAAGTGTCGGACCCCTTCCATATTTTCCCTCTGATTAGTGTTATATAGAGGATGGTTGCCTAGTTGTACTTCCTCTTAAAACAATAATCACCACCACCACTTTTCTTCAATAACCCACTATATTCCCTATTAGATGATCGCGCCGTCTTTTTATCTGTCATAAAATATCTCTCTCCTGATCTTGCCTCCTGGAGAATCAAGCTTCAGTCTCCGTTTTTTCCCTTTCACATAAAGCAATACTCCTCACATTAAGACTCCACCACTCGTCATTTTACTTCCTGCACGTTTTAATTTTCGTCTACTGCACACTAAAATGTTTCTTTTATCTTTATTTAGTTTCATGTTATATTATTTTTGCAGCATTTTATTTACCATATGAAGAATAATTTGTAAATCTTTCTCACTCTCCGCAATTAATGCTATGTAGTCGGCAAATTTTAACATGTCAATTTTATTCCCGTGAATAGTTGCGACGTTAAGCAAACTGGAATATATTATATACCTATATAGATTCAAAAGATGTGTTGGTTTTACAATAATGTTTGTTTAGTTTATTGTTTCCTGTCAGTTTCTTTTTTAAAAATTCCATGGAAAGGAAGAGGGTGTTCTCCCCACTTAACCCTCTAGGTCCCTGTCGTCATGTATCTTCCAAAGTAATTGCACTCATGTAGTCAACATTTATGAGAACACATATTTCGACAACCTAAGCACGACGAGAGAATAAAAAAAACCGTTTTTTCTGCCCCCAGCTGGAGGTTTGCTTGAAAGCGGAATGTTCAGAGCAGAGATGGCGTGGAATGGCATTAGCAGACAAAGTTTGTCTGGAAAGAAAGAAGATGAACTTGGATTTCAAGCGGGGCAAATACTCGTTTATAGGAGGAGAAATTAGGGACTGGAATAGTTTACCAACAGATATGTTTGATGAAAATACTAATTCCTTGAAGTAATTTAAAAAAAGAACAGGAAAACAATAAACATGCCACCAGGGCAGATCAATGATTGATTGATTGATTGATTGATTGATTGATTGATTGATTGATTGATTGATTGATTGATTGATTGATTGATTGATTGATTGATTGATTGATTGATTGATTGAATTAAAGCCGGATAACTATTTTGAAGTTATCGGCCAAAACAAGACAAGGGCCACGAAGGGTGTGAAAATGAAAGGCTCCCTAGCCCTCGCAAACCTAATAGCGTCGGGGTCGGAAAAGAACAAGAGTTGACCAAAGGAGGTCGGATAGGATAGATGAAAATTAGGAGCCTGGCACAAGTAAGTGGAAGCAATGCCAGAACTCAGCTGAGGGCCCCGTGGTCGCCAATCCACGCTCCAAAGTTCAGAGTAGCTGAGACCCCTTTTAGTCGCCTCTTACGACAGGCAGGGGATACCGTGGGTGTTATTCTACCGCCCCCACCCACAGGGGCATGATGGTGACATTGAAGCAAGGTGCAGTGAGCTCGCAGTTGCAATCAACAATGTTACGTAAGAAGGAACTAAGCTCCCGGACAAAAGTATCTTTACATCGGTCTGTTTGGTTTTACGAGAGCGAAAGATGGGCGGACTCAGGATATCTTTTTCATAAGTTAGAAGTGACAGACATGGAAGTAGGGAGAATGATTGCTAGTTCAAACAGTTGAGAACAATGGCAGGAGGGTACTCGGAATGGGGATATGAAAGCTTAATTACGCATAAACCGACTTCGGTGGTGGGGTCATGTGAGGCGAGTACAATTTGCTTTACGTCGCACTGACACAGATAGGCTAGGTCTTATGGCGACGATGGGATAGGAAGTGGCCGTGGCCTTACTTAAGCTTTTGCCTGCTGTGAAAGTGGGAATCAACCGAAAATCATCTTCAGGACTGCCGACACTATCTCGCGGATGCAAGCATCTCCGATACACAGAAACAGATTGCTGTAGTGGAAGAGCAAGCAACAAAAATAGGACTTACAATCTCATACTAAAAAAATAAGTTTCTGGCAAATATGAAAACAAGTCGTACCTCGGATACGAATAAAATGGCAAGAATAAAGGAATTTAAGTGAATGGATCACTGAAAATGGCAATGAAAATAAATCAGGAATTCAGAAAATGGAAATTGCTTTTCAATACACAAAGAATGTTTATAACAAAAATCGTTGTCTTGGAACAGTAAAATTCGTCATCACTTCTTTATGTTTCAGAAACGCTCACTTTACACCATAAACAAACAATTAGAGATTAATGAAAGGGAAATCTTAGGGCCAAGAATAAATACATTACTCCAAACCCAACTCAGAAATATTTAAACAATGAGACTGCGACCAATTGACTTATCGAATACGTTCATTTTTACAAATCAAACGTACGAGTTAAAAATGGTACAAGCAAGTAGAGAAAGACGTCACCGAATTAGGATTACCATGTTTGCAGGATAAGAATATAATCGCGAAAATTGTTCACACAGGGGATTTCAAGAATATAAGAAGAAACGAACACGGCGTACGGACGAGTGCCGGGATCTAGCACCACGTTCCATTTAAAAGTGCAACAAAAATTTTATGGGAGCTTGGCCAGTCCGTCTGCTGCACGGTGCCATTTCCACACGGTGCTGTCAAAAACACTTATTTTTCCTGGCCTTTCCTCCAGTTTTTCAGGATCAACACTTTGTGTTTGACGGCCAGATGCCCTTCCTCATGCCTGTGTATGACAAGGAGTATGCTGGGACAGACAGTCCCCGAACCCGGATCTCATTAATGGTGGTGGTGCTGGCGGTGATTATTGTTTTAAAAGGAAGTACAACTGGGCAACCATCCTCTATATAACACTAATCAGAGAGAAAAATGGAAGGGATCCGACACTTCTAAAAATGAAGGTATCGATCAAAGAAAGACAACGGCCACGGAGGGCGTGAAATGAAAGACTCCCTAGGATTCGCAAACCTAATGCTGTCGGGCTCGGAATAGAACAAGAGTTGACCAAGTGAGATCGGATGGGATAGAAGAAAGTGAGGAGCCTGGCACAAGTAAGTGGAAGCAATCCCACGACTCAGCTAAGGGCCCCGCTCCCCTTGGGGCCCCTTTTAGTCGCCTCTTTCGATAGGCAGGGGATACGGCCATTCAGTCAAGGAGACAGAATCAAGAACGTGCTAGCTGTAGTTTTAACATTGACCAGTAAAATCAGCAATTACCTTCATCTTTCGGGTCCTCCTGAGAACGTTCACACCGTTTAATTTCATCTGTCATCTTACTGCAGCGACACTCGCAGCTTTTATGTCCTTTCTACCAGCTTTCATGGACAAACGCATTGAAGAATAATCCAAGACAGTTTTCACCGAAGTTCTTTGGCAGTGTAATACCGGCCTGAGGTAGACGATAGTATGATTTCGTCCATTAAATTATTGTGTAAGGAAATAGGATTCTCGTTCACTGGAAGCGGAAACCTGCGAACTGCGAGTTCGGACGAATCTGTGCGAAGTCTGTTTGTCCGAAATCGTGCGTACGCTGTCGTCCTTGGGCTGCCTATTCGGCCGAGTTATTTAGTAGGTGTCCTGAAATATTGTGTGTTCTCTATGCATTAGATACACGTCTGCTAGCGAGAAGAGTTCAGAAAAGGAGACGGGAGTGGGTAAATGATGTTATCGAAAAGGCAAATGTTTGGTGAATTTTCACATATATGGGCTGATCTGGAAGAGGACGACTTCTCAGGACTTGTGAAACATTTCGATACAAAAAGTAACTTTCGAGAAACTGTCTCACCTGAAAAACGTGTAGCTGTAACCAATGTTCATTTTGAAATGGGGACGTGGAGAATTTCGGAGCAGCGAGAGGTAATAGAAATAGCGGAAATGATTCTCATCTATGCGATAAAGCTTGGTTCGAGCGGCCACAGCACATGCGAGTATGTATGCAGTTTCGTTGTCAAGTCACAGAATGATAACATTTATCTAAAATGAGAAACTTCATCTTTATTTTCTATAGGCTAATTCGAACACTGGGGACAATGATTTATCATATAGGTTTACGACACTTTTAGAACATATTTTACAAAAAATAATCATACGTAGGTATGAAGTGATCGGACGGGAAAATATAAATATTGCTAGAGCTTTTTAATGAAAATTACACTTGTTGTGAAGAATCTTCAGATATAAGAATTAAGTAAAGTGGTATAAAATGAATAAACTATATAGCCTAAAATTAAATTTACCTGGCTCATCCATTTCTCTCTCGCCACTTCACTTCATAACAACGTCTGCATATCCCGAATGTGGTAATTAGACTCTCCGTGGTGTAGGGGTAGCGTATCTGCCTCTCGCTCGGAGGCCCCGGGTTTGATTCCCGGCCAGGTCAGGGCTTTTTCTCTCGAGGTTCGAGGTCCACTCAGCCTACGTGATTAGAATTGAGGGACTATCTGACGGTGAGATGGCGGGCCCGGTCTCGAAAGCCCAGAATAATGGCCGAGAGGATGCGTCGTGCTGACCACAAGGCCCCTCGTAATCTCCAGGCCTTCGGGCTGAGCAACGGTCGCTGGGTAGGCCAGAGCCCTCTCAAGGGCGTTAAGTGCCGGGGGGTTTGGTTTGGTTTGGTTTGGGCAATTAGACTCTCCCTGTTCCCACAAATAAGTTACTTCCGATCTTGTATCAGCTTCTCAGCATTATTATAAAACGCAGCTATTCGGCCGAAAAATCCACACCAATCTGGATAGTTCGCAGTTCGCAGGTGTTCGTGCGTTCACTGACGAACAACGCCGGTTGTAATGGACGCAGTCTCGCTTGAATTCGGCAGTTTGGATCGTTCGACCGTTTTCGCGCGTGTTCCTACGAATTCGTCATCGCAGCTTTTCGCAGGTTTCCGCTTTCAATGGACGAGAGCCCATATTGTGTTCAGTATCACGAAACCTACAATCATCAGGTGGTAATGACCCCTATGGGCGACCTGCGCATTTGTGAGGATGGGACTCTAGCTGGATGAATTTTCATGCCAGCCCCAGCTCGACCCGGCCGGGAATAGAACCCAGGCCCCTTGTAGGAGACGGACATCAGCCGGTGACACGCCCAATACGTGTTTTTTAGTAAACAATACAGTTTTTATTCATATATTTATACATGCATATGACGTTAATTCTTATTTTGAAAAGTGAGTTCATAGAAATTGTGTAAATTAAAGAAAAGATAGACTACACTATGCAGAGACGTAACGTCCTCACAAACTGCTAGCTGCATGCGCTGCTATCACAACTTCTCCTCAATCTCTTAAATGAGACTTTTGAATTCATTGTTCCAGGAGAGCAAAGTGATAACATTTCTATTTCAGGCGGTTTTCGCTGCAGAACCTCCAAGGTGCAGGGTAGATGCTCTGTGTGACGCTGCGTTTAGCACCCCACATCTCTGGAACATGGAACAGGGGTTACTCCGTCTGCCCCTTACCGTCGTTCCAGTACCAGAGGAAGAACCAGTTGGGCAGCTGTAAGAAACCTCCTCTTGACGTGGAGGAAGAGGGTAGGAGGTGGGTGTTTCCCTTAACGTACACGAGTTGTTGGGATTGTCGCCACCAGGTTGTGTGGCGAACAGTCGAAAGTTTCAAGCAAGAGACAGACATGTCTGGGCTGAGGGGAAATAGGAATTAGTAATCAATACACGCTATTTAAAAAAGATAGAAGAGAGGCACTAGATACGGACTGAGAAAGAGAAATTGTATCAGCGTTATAATTCAGTCAATAGAGCGTCGGTGGCGCTTAACGCAGAGCAGAACACATTTCTCATGGAACATGGAACTCTTTCTTTGCCCTTCGTTAACATTGATGCTCAGTGCGACCCTCACTTCGGGTGAAGAACGAAACGTTCGACAGTCCAAGACAAAGAGCACGTGGTGGCTGCTCGCCTAGCGGCAAGTCGCGGTACCCCACGAGAGGGGTCGAAATTGACGGTCAGGCAGTCAAATCGCAGATTTTTCAAGAATTTTTCCAATTTTAAATTTTCGGCCGCTTCTTTTACGATTCAGACTGTTTTGTGATGCGAACATAAGGTGCGAAATTGTAGGCTACATCTTAACCATCTTTGGACGTCTTTTGGTTTCCACCCCACGTATTTAACTGAGTGTCATACAGTAAGTCGTACAGGTGCCTCAACGACTCCGGTATCTCATTCCATCTCCACTATTTCTATCATTATGTTTGTTATTCATTCTCTGTAAGCACAAAAATTTTGCAAAATTATACAAATTTACATGAAATGAAATGGCGTATGTTTTTTTTGCAAGCTGCTTTACGTCGCACCGACACAGATAGGTCTTATGGCGACGATGAGATAGGAAAGGGATAGGAGTGGGAAGGAAGCGGCCGTGGCCTTAATTAAGGTACAGCCCCAGCATTTGCCCGGTGTGAAAGTGGGAAACCACGGAAAACCATCTTCAGGGCTGCCGACAGTGGGGTTCGAACCCACTATCTCCCGAATACTGGATACTGGCCGCACTTAAGCGACTGCAGGTATCGAGCTCGGTCGTATGGTTTTTAGTGCCGGGAGTGTCCGAGGACATGTTCGGCTCGCCAGGTGCAGGGCTTTTGATTTGACTCCCGTAGGCGACCCGTGTGTCATAATGAGGATGAAATGGCGATGAAGACGACACATACATCCAGCCCCCGCACCAGCGAAATTAACCAACGATGGTTAAAATTCCCCACACTTTCGGGAATCGAACCCTAGACCCCTAGACCAAAGGCCAGCGCGCAAACCATTTATCCATGGAAAGTTAGCGATTAATAAAACAATATATTTTCTGAAGGAATACCTTAGAGGTTCTGGCTTATGTTGTTGCTATCAACAAACGAATGAATTTATACTGCAAATCCCATTTCCGTACAAAATAGGCCTATAGCCTATAGAACTGTATGAAAACTTGATCAAATATATATTGTAATGCCTTTCAGCATTCAGTCTGCAAACTTCTGTTAATTAACTGTACGCCTCTTCATTCCTCTATTTGTGACTAGCTCCGATGCCTCTTAAAAACTGAGCATATTAACCACCGCTTTGGTCCTGCTCTACACTCCTACATAACCTGACACTCAGTTATGTCTTGCAGAATACTGTTGGTCACAAGTGCGAACACACTGCAGTTCCCCTGAGAAGAGGAGTGCTATGAAACTTGGTAAGGGGATCACAGTGATCTCTGTCCATTTATTCCGAGTATCACCGCCGTGCCGTGCACACTTTGTCCAGACCTGTAGATGAATCACTAAGCTGAATCACTGAATTTAAGCTAGTTTTACCAGTGAAATTTATTTTACAACGTTGTTTGGCGTCGTCACTCACCATTACTGCCTGAGTTTCATATTACCCACTCCACAAATTAGCTCAGATTCTACCAACTATTCGTCGCAATTAAACATGGAACGTCATTGCCTCGAAAAGATCGGCGTTACGTGAGCGATTGTTTGCAAGGAACAAGTACAAAGCTCAGTGAATACACTGAAATAAAGAAACTAGTCAGGACGGAGGCACTGCCTGTCTTTCGTCTCCATGAGAACATAACACAGAGATTCATCTTCCATTATAAACGATTCACAAGTTTTAAAAGCTTGCTCTACGTGTTAATAGAGAGCGAAATTCTGTTCGTGCTCTTTCAAACAGAAGAAATCGCTCAGCAATTAATTCTAATACTTCCGTTGATTTTATGGCATAATTACATTTTAATTGATCATTCAGATCTGGCTACTTGAAACTTCCAGTTTTGTGTAGCGTTTGTCTTCCCTGCTGATATCACTTTAATAATTTACAGATAAGCCGCTTTACCTGCAGCCCGGGGTACCGCTCGCACTGCCAGCACTTCGGTCTTCTGCCGACTGGCCCTGGACCTCAAGACCAGCTAGCTCCAGGAACCCCCCCTCCCTACTCTTACAGCCATACCGGGTCACTCTCTTCTTCTATTCGTGCAAATGTGCTCAGAAAATAAGGTTATTTATCTTTAAAATGATGCGTTGGCTTTGCTAGAGTAGGCCTGCGTATGGCAGTGGGAAAATGTAAAACTGACCAATGTCGTTTGCTTGTAATATCCTCACACTAATACTTATACCAGATGGGATAAATAACAATAACAAATGTGTGCGACGGGTGAGTACGATCTTAGCTATTACTGGCTCCGTAACTACCGTGTGTATCAGTTGCAAGGCAGTTCTGAACAGCACAAACACCTAGTCCCAGAGCTGTGGGAAATGACCAAGCTCGATCTTTCTCGTTCAAGACAAGACAAAATGTATTTAGAATATTATTTACAAACTTCTTTGTTCTGTGTCAGTGGCGGTCTTGTGAAAGTTGCTCCCTTTGTACCTCTGTCTGTACTTTTTGAATATGAATCTGATACTTGGTTTGTATACCAGAGGGAGGAGAAGGGCCACTTAGGAACAACACAACTCACTCACTCTGGGCAACTTATTTTGGTTGTAAACATTTCGCTGTTCTACTTTCAAGATGTTTCCTCAGTCTCGCCAACCACTGTATGTCTTACATTAATTATTATTCATGATAAATTCCAGAACATTTTACAAAATAATTAATTCCATTGTACTGACTATTTAAATAATAATAATAGTCTTACATGTCTGTGAGATTGAAGTTCTACCTAAGATGAAGACGGCACACACTCTGTCCCCGAGACAGACGAATTAACCGATCAAGATTAAAATCCCCGATCCGGCCGAGAATTGAACCCGGGGCCCTCTGGACCATTTAGCCATGGAGCTGGGCTCCATTTAAATAATTCAGTGTAGTGGTTAGCGTGATTAGCTGCCACCCCCGGAGGCCCGGGTTCGATTCCCGGCTCTGCCACGAAATTTGAAAAGTGGTACGAGGGCTGGAACGGGGTCCACTCAGCCTCGGGAGGTCAACTGAGTAGAGGTGGGTTCGATTCCCACCTCAGCCATCCTGGAAGTGGTTTTCCGTGGTTTCCCACTTCTCCTCCAGGCGAATGCCGGGATGGTACCTAACTTAAGGCCACGGCCGCTTCCTTCCCTCTTCCTTGCCTATCCCTTCCAATCTTCCCATCCCTCCACAAGGCCCCTGTTCAGCATAGCAGGTGAGGCCGCCTGGGCGAGGTACTGGTCATACTCCCCAGTTGTATCCCCCGACCAAGAGTCTGAAGCTCCAGGACACTGCCCTTGCGGCGGTAGAGGTGGGATCCCTCGCTAAGTCCGAGGGAAAAACCGAACCTGGAGGGTAAACAGATGATGATGATGAAAGAAGCTAAAATAACTATAACTAATATAACTATAAGGTGATAGCACCAATTGTACGTTAGTGAGATTGTTAAATACGTCTTCGTGCTTTGAGCGGGAACTTCACATTCAGACCGTCTACATCAAGAAGAGATAACATTCGTGCACTGTCTGTTAGTTTCCGGGAATCTCGTTTCTGGTCACTGAAACTGGCGTTAAACCATAGGCCTACCTACTCTTTTCAACAGGAGTGTAAATTCTACCTTCAGTATTTAAATCTCGTGTTAATTTCTTCATTCGCGTGCGTGTGTTTATCTGCGTAGTTGAAAACTAAATGATGGTCTTGATTTAAGCAGACAACGAAGATGAATTGCTCAAATAGTTTTTTAAGCAGTGATGGTAGGCCCTACTTATTTTGAATATTTCGCAAGAGCAGAAGGCCGTTGGCCGTCCCTGACTTCATTTCGCGGAGCAAGTCTACAAGCAAGTCAGCTAAGGTATCGATACCATACTTTCATTTTTTAATTGTTATTTTTTTCGTTTCACGATATAATCTGATTTTCACGACGTGATCGTTCTGTCTCAAAGTATATTTGTATTCAGGCAAGGTCACCCGATGATGATGATGATTATTATTATTATTATTATTATTATTATTATTATTATTATTATTATTATTATTATTAGGCTATATAAATGGTGCTGATCAGTGAAAACGGGGCTGAAGGGGACAGAGCCCTGCCAGAGTAAAATGTCATGAACCGTCATTGATAATAAGATCACCGGTCTCGAAGGTCTCGCTCGGCTTCCATTACCGAGTTCCGTCGTGGTGAAACGTACCACTCACCGCCGACGAGATATGACCGGGGAGGAAAGAAGCCGTGGTCTTAACAGGCGTGTCGACGGCGGGGCTCGCACCAACCATCTGGTGGCGATATTCGTTTTGATTATGCTAATGATGGCGACGAATGTTGTTTTATTATTCCCCATAAACTACTTTTGCCGTTTTCGAAGACGCTAAGATGGCGGAATTTTGTTACGCTGAAGTTGTGGCGCATTTGAGCGCCTTCAAACACCACCGGGACGAACCTGTTCCACAAAAGTATGGTGTAATACATTACAGGTGTATTGAAGTACTACTAACACTCTAGTAATTTATTAGTTTATTATTCTATACAAGTGAGCGAATAGCTCTCTGGAAGTCACTGTAGAAGGGATGAACGACTAAGCCCGCACAGAATACGAGATAAGGCGAGCATAGCTGCCAGCACTGATGATTGCGACCTTGACCGAATGCTAGGGTAACTCCGCGCGCGACTACAGCCAGTACAGGTTGTGAGGCAAAGTGTACACTCTTTCCTCCCTATAACAACTTGAAAGCGTGGGTCGTTCAGACTTTCTGAACGGTTCAACGCGTATCCGAGACTCCTAGCTTTCTGAATGGACACAGTCCTCACTCTCTGGTGTCACGCAGGGCAGTGTCCTTGGACCCCACCTTTTTTTCCTGCTCTATTTATCGATGATATGTCTGACTCGTTGGCTGAAGGGTTCAGCGTACTGGCCTTCGGTTCAGAGGGTCCCGGGTTCGATTCCCGGCCGGATCAGGGATTTTAACCTTAATTGGTTAATTCCAATGGCTCGAGGGCTGGGTGTGTGTGTGTGGCGTATTCAACATTAGAAAGCATCCTATGTAGGGCCCTCATCTTCACAGACATCCAGATCGCCTAATAGGCCGTCTACTAGAAAAAGACCTGCACCAGGCCTCTCCGGAGGCCATACGCCATTATTATTATTATTATTATTATTATTATTATTATTATTATTATTATTATTATTGATATTATCCATACTGTTCCCAAAACTCATCTGAAATTCTTCTCTTTGCAAGTGATTGTAAAATCTTCAAGCAAACTTCTTCTGTCTCAGATACAATTTAGTTGTAAAATTCACAACGGCGTCTATATAGCGTCTTAAGCATCATTCCTCCAACTGTTCCTCCATTTCATTCACATTTCGTAAATCCCCCATATTTGATATCAATTGCTGATACGCATAAAGTCTTGGGAGTACTAAATTGTTGTGCTTTCCCACATTAACGGGCTCTCCTCACACACTGCTGACGTAACTCAGATCATTCCTCGTTTCCTGTTTCTTATCGGTTGTCCATTTCTTCTTCAAATCTCAGCCACCTTGACCGTGTACAATCTTTCTTCGGTGCCTTAGGAAATTAAAGCTCAGAACTCTTTCAGTTAGGAGGACTAAAGCTACTATACGGTGTATTTATATCACCTGAATTAGTTTCCTTCTCCCAACCCCCGGTGGATGGAGGTGGGTAGAATATCACCCACGGTAAGAGGGTTCTTAACTTGGTAGCGACCACGGGGCCCTTAGCTGAGTCCTAACATTCATTCCACTTGCTATCCTGTCCGACCTCCCTTGGTAAACTCTTGTTCATTTTCGACCCCGGCAGTATTAGACCACTCTGACCGCCATCTTGAACTCAAGTTTAGTTTGTTAACACACTGAGGGCCGTTTTCCCCAAATGAGTTTAAACTAGGTTTATTTTAATCTGGTTTAAGTCTGAGTTTAAACTAACATTCATTTTCCCCATATTGGTTTAAACTTTGTATCAAGTTTAAACCTGGTTCAAAGTTAAACCTTCTATATTGTTGGTTTAAACTACTGTTTATATTATACCTTCTTGACATTTTATTAACGTATCTGTGATTTTCCTCGTAGAAGGGTTAGTTTTGACTACCAGTACTGCAGCACTTTAATAGAAAACGTACTACAATTATAACCTAGTATTAGCATTAGAAAAATGGGAGAATTTATTGAAGTCTTTAGTTAAATAGGAAATAATTTTGATGTGCAAGTGAGGTTAAGAAGCTGCATTCCAACAAAAGTTTACAATCTTGGAAAATCGGATGTAACGGAGTTTTTTTTGATGGATTTATAATTCATAAGCTAACAGCAAGGATTGTCTAGTATCGAAGAATGATTCATTTAAAACGTCAACTGCACGAAATAATGCTATTTCGCTAGAAGCAATGATTCTGGTTGCTTTAAGATATGATGCAGCAGGCATTTTTCTTATTAACAACGGGGACCACAGACCTTAAATTGCAGTCTCCTTATAATATTATATGCTGTAAAATACTGTTGGTGGTATGAATACTGTAATGTGAAGCATAAAAATATTCCTACATAAGTCGTGTAATACGCCCGCTATTCATGCGGTGCCGGGTGGCTGTTTACCATCAGAATGTTGACCGGCACGGTAGGAGAGGCGGTGGTATACAATTTCTAATCGCTAGATTATATATTTATAGGATCAGTAAAACAATAAAGTGTTTCATGCTCGCTAGTAAAAACTTGTAATAGAATAAATTATAGTGAAGAATGTTTCATCGTAACTATTGCCAGCATACCAGCAATAGAAATATTAATGCTATAGGGAGAAGAGTATTATGCATACAGTACGACATATCGCGAACTTGGTTATGTTATAAACGAATATGGAATCAAGTAATACATCTCCAAATAATAAATCCTCAGTGGTCTATCTGCTGGATCCAAGGTTTGTGAGATTGATCCCGGCCGAGGGCGATGGATTTTAATAGGAGATAGATCCCGAGCATGCTTGGAATTTGTTTACTTGGAATTCACATAAATGTTGACTTTCTGAGGAAAGGAATACCGTAGGCCTATTGCTGAAAGACCAGGGTTTTAATATTTCAACGTTCCCGTGTGTTCCGTAAGACAATATAGACATCGAAAGACACGTATTAGGCCCACGGTACTTGTTTATGGTAAAGCATGACAGAGAAAAATAAGAAATAAAAGTGCGTTCCAAGAAATTGTAGACAGCAATAGGTAAAATTATATGACACAACACTTCGCACAAATGTAAACAATTTATTTATCAATAAAGCTAATATCCCGCCGAATTTGTTCTTTATTCACTAGGTACGATAGCATTAATTTGCCACAAACAGCTAATATTATTACAAAAATGTTGGCCAATTCCAATCGACCATGCCTTCAACTATTCCTTCAGTGCAGCCAACGTTAGCGCCAACGACAGCTCACCCGTTTAAACTAAACGAGTGTCAGAAATTGGTGGTGAAAATGGACGCAAGTTTAAACTAGGTACTAAAGTTAAACGGGTTTAATTTATACCAGGTTTAATTCGATTTGGAGAAAATGGCCCTGAATATGCTACCCTCGAGAAATCGCAACATTTTAAATGTTTTTTGAAATGTCTTCATTGCTAGCGAAAGCAGCGATGGTAGGCCTAATAACTTTTGGAATATTCAGAAAGATCCACAATTTTCACTACATAAAACTGATTTTTAATTATCATAATAGTGCAGCAATTTTTAAATATAAATTGATGGAAATAATACGTTCAACTAACGAAAACAAATTCTGACTCAGCTATGGATATCAGTAGGTTAAATTTTGAAAATTGACAAATACTAATGTGGTATAGCGGTTAGTGTGATTAGCTACCACCCCCGGAGGCCCGAGTTCGATTCCCAGCTCTGCCACGAAATTTGAAAAGTGGTATGAGGGCTGGAACGGAATCCACCCAGCCTCAGGAGGTCAACTGAGTATAGAGGGGCTCGATTCCCACTTCAGCCATCCTCGAAGTGGTTTTCCGTGGTTTCCCACTTCTCTTCCAGGCAAATGCCAGAATGGTACCTAACTTAAGACCACAGCAGGTTCGTTCCCTCTTCCTTGTCTATATCTTCCAATCTTCTCATCCCCAACAAGGCCCCTGTTCACCATAGCAAGTGAAGACGCCTGGGCGGGGTACTGGTCCTCCTCCCCAGTTATACCTCCCTGACCCAAAGTGCCACGCTCCAGGACACTGCCCTTGAGGCGGTAGAGGTGGGATTCCTCACCGAGTCCGATGGGTAAACGGATTAAGAAAGAAAGAAATACAAATGCCATATCTACAACATATTAATACAAATGCCAACCTAATTGGTCAATTAGCACGGGTATCCTTGTTCATAACCAGTCATCTGCTCTGACGACGGGCTCATAAATGAAAGCCTGCCTGGCCCTTGCAAACCTGATACCGGGGTCGGAAAAGAACAAGAGGTGACCAAGAGAGGTCGGATAGTGGGGAGCCTGGCACAAGTGGAAACAATGCCAGGCTCTGCTGGGACCGCATGATTGTCATCCGCGCTGGGGTCCCTTTTAGTCTCCTCTTACGACCTTACAGGGGTACTTTGTCTCATTTCTTACCACAAGTTGAATTTGCTAGGCCTTGCCAACTCGACCGGAGCGAGTCACTAACGGTACCGCATTCCAGCTCATTTTGTCAGGCACAATCACCCTCGATTTTGGAAACTACACAAAATGAGAATTGTTGTACCAAAATGAGACATAAATACGAAACCGGTGGCCGGTGGGGCCGGTAGAGTCCGGAGAAAGAAAATTAGCGGTATTGAATGTATGTGTATGTTTAGTCCTCAGCCCGGAGGCTGGTTGGATCCTTGACAGCTACGCCATCAGCTGTCATAGATGGCCTAGGCGTCACTGAAGAGGCTACTAGGGAAATGAGGAGCGATGTAGTTTCCCGTTGCTTTTCTCACCGAGCCAGAAGTTGCTATTACATATCAGTCTGCCAAGCCCACTGAAATGCATGCACCAACCGACCCAATGAGCAATATTTTCACACCATTCATAGAAGGGACTGGCTGCAGATGGAATGGCATTACTAGCATCACTCATACCTCAGTCACTTTCATTTTGTCAAAGCCAAGGATAAGACAGAGACAGATAACAAGATTGCTCTAGCCCATACCAGAAGACTTAGTGCACTGTAAACACTAGGTCCCACCAGCAAAGGCACTAGCGGTATGGAAATGAGATATTAATTTTACATTAATATTAGCGAAATACATTATCGCGTAGCTGTGCGCTGGCATTCGGGAGATGCTGGGTTCGAATTCCACCATCGGCAGCTCTCCGTGGTTTTCCATTTTTACACCAGGCAAATGCTAGGGTGTACCTTCCCACTCCTAGCCGTTCGCTGTGTTAGCGCGACGCTGCATTACTTGTCACAATTAATTCAGATTATGTATTTTTTTAAGTCTGTAAAACGCTAAATTTGTGATTTGAAGACAGAGGCAGAGCGGAGTAGGCCTTCTGTGATTTTGTTTATTGGGTTAAAGTCACGATATTTACAAGTTACTTTATCAGTGGACCTCATATGGAAATTTGACGCCACTCTAGTGATAATGTGAGGGGCATCCCTGGTCAGTCGCTATCTGTTGAACTGTCGGCAGATACTGGGGTCCACTGTGTTTGCA
Organism: Anabrus simplex; assembly: GCF_040414725.1. Lineage (NCBI taxonomy): Eukaryota > Metazoa > Arthropoda > Insecta > Orthoptera > Tettigoniidae > Anabrus > Anabrus simplex. The sequence continues at coordinate 99,502,394 of NC_090276.1, read as the reverse complement.
CTGAACTGAAAGAACAAGCAAAACTATTCTTAGAGGTGAATCTCGAATTGCGACTAAAGTTCTCTGCCAGATTCCCCGAGTTGAGCATGCAGACACGTAGGAAGTACGTACACGGTCATTTCCTTCCCCAGCGTCGCCGTCGGTGGGACGTCAAGTTAATTGTAAAAGAGAAAAGTAAGATTCTCTGTTCAATGATACACTTCGTCGCTGTGGTACCCGACATGAGAGGGCGGCCCTCCCTTGGCGTGTTGGACTATTTTGTTGTTGGAATAGACGCGTCGGACTTCTTTTGGTTCCGGAATTATGAATAGCAGTAGCACATTTCCTCAGGCCGAATGTGAGTGCCGTTCAACGTACAGCCTCTACTCCACTTGGCTGTTCAACCTTCTTCAATGGAGGATCGCAAAATCGTGAATGAATATTGCTATTGACCTCCAGAGCCGTAACATTAACGTCAACCTTCTTGACCTCATATTCATCAGCTACATTTCCAGTTGGTACTTGTGACATTTAGCATACGCAGTGCCAATACTTTTTATACAACCATTTAATGAAGAGCAAACTCCATTTTCCCTTCAGGCAAACCTAACATATTAACTGACAAACTCTCTTTTGATTCAGACCGAAATATCTTTATTTATTTATTTCCTTTCCTATTCTTTTTGTTCTTTTTCAATCCTTCGATTTCGAATGCTATCTGTGTCAATAATATGTTAAGTAAATAATGTATAGAATTGTAACAAACATCAAGTGTTTGCCAGTTCACGTATTATAAAAGAATACTGCCAAAGAAGACTCAACTCCACGATGTGTGTGTATTTAAGTTTTGATTAACGTGAAACAAGAGACAAAAGACATTTTCACAAGAGAAATACAAACCTGTACATATCTGTAGGCTATGTGTAAAAATGTATACATTTGTTGCTAGCGGAGTCCACTATTGCGGTGCGGCGTTACGCGGTTTTGCCGTTGGTTGGGGGTGTAATCTTCGCACCGGAGGATAAATAAACTCAATAAATGAGAAGGCACTACGTACGTACAAACATACACAATATCAAAAAGTCAAATGAAAAACAATAGGCTACTCCTGTTATAATGGCCCAAGAGCCACTGGTTTGGCTGACGGCCCGCCTACCCAAACGGGCAGGAATAGAAATAACATGGTTCGCTTCGCTTCACCCATCCTTAAGTATAGCTTGGACTGTAGCACGTTAACGAGACAAGACAACTCAAAACTAGCTGCAGAAATGAAGTTCCTGCGCACCATGATACAGAAGACCAGGAAGGATAAGTCCGAGAGGAGACTCCCTACTACAGAGGATCCAGAAAGCAAGATTGAAGCGGTTTGGCCATGTAAGAAGGACGAGTGCAAGAAAAGAATATGAAAGAGAAGTGAAAGGAAAAGGACCAGTGGACAGACCAAGAGGAAAATGGACCGATCTGGTGAAGAAAGATGTTGAGGAGAGAGGACAAGATTGGGAGAAGGTTACGAAAGTGGTTCATGGACAGACAAAGATGTAGAGGGCTCGTACACCACACCCGGGCACCTGGAGGTGATCAAAGATGATGATGACTTGCTGTATAAATGCATCGTTCATCCAATGTGCTTATTGCCGTTAATAAGACTCACACACCTGTTTAAGTAATGGCAGAATAGTAGGCCTGTAGCTGAATTACCTGTCTTATTCTATGGACAGATAAATTTGGTATAATAAGCATTGATTAGGCTACAGCCACTTGATATGATAGTGATATAAATACGTCAGAAATGTTCAAGATTCAGACGACGAGGAATGACAAGGAACCTATTAGGCGTTTTTCACTGCCAGTCGCATTATATTTTATTCAAATATACTACATAATTATGTACATTGACAATATCATGCAGAGATATTTATCATCTAGTTTGGTTGCGGTGGGCACTTGTTCCATCCTGCTCACTATTGTTCAGATAGGTCAGCCGAGGATGTTGACATGAGTTTTGAAATATCTGGTTTCTGGCGGTATCAGTGGGGCTGCCTTAGCAACAATGAGAGTAGCCTGTCATTCCAACATCCTGGCTCATCAATCAGAGCTGTCACCCAAGTGGCAGATTACCTTTCAATTTTACATAATTTTTTCATACCAAATAAGCTGATTATCAAATCGAACACTTCCCTTGGCAAATAAACTATTCCAATGTCTAATTCTTAAGTCCCCAACATGCCGTTTTGTTTATACGCTCCGCTCTGCACTGTCAAGCAGTTCGTCTGCAAGTCATGCTGTGTGTGGATCTTTTCCAGTTGTAATCGTGGTGACAGCGACTTTCACTCCGTCCTGGGGGTGTAAAACGTGGTGGCACTTTGCCATATACAAAATCCTTCTTCCATCCCATTTCGGAGATTACCCCTGTGGCATCCTCGATATCCCCAGCGTGTGGTAAAAGGATTGAAAGGGGATGCAGAGGAACGCACGGGCTCCGAGCTGAGTGTGACACACACTGGTGCCAGGCTAGTGCTATCCGACCTCCCTTCGTCCCGACGGTATTAGGTTTTCGACGTCGTTCGTGTCCCTTCCCTTTATTTTCCCGAGCCATCCGATCCCTTCTATTTTTCCTCCGATTTAGTGATAATAGAGAACGCTTGTCCAGTTGTAACAATTATCACCGTCACCTTTAGTGTTACCGGTAATAGAGGATGGTTGTCCAGTTGGTAGAACAATAATCACCACCACCAGTGTATAAGAATTAGGAATTACGTCGCATTCTTATGATGAATATTAGTAGGCCCTCCTAAAATAGCGCGAATTGATTGTTGCCTCCTATCTTATTTGCCAGGCCCAGTGACGGCGTGGAACCCGCTTGGTGTTGCTGTTTGAGGATCGGACTGACAGTAAGAAGCAGCGTGGCTGTTCACCTCAAATACCTTCTTAGCAGTTGAAGGCTGATAAGAACGTGCAACTAGTAGAGTTGTCCTCAGGTGACTGGTGGTGGTGGTGGTGATTATTATTATTATTTTTTTTTTTGCTATGGGCTTTACGTCGCACCGACACAGATACGTCTTATGGCGACGATGGGACAGGAAAGGCCTAGGAGTTGGAAGGAAGCGGCCGTGGCCTTAATTAAGGTACAGCCCCAGCATTTGCCTGGTGTGAAAATGGGAAACCACGGAAAACCATTTTCAGGGCTGCCGATAGTGGGATTCGAACCTACTATCTCCCGGATGCAAGCTCACAGCCGCGCGCCTCTACGCGCACGGCCAACTCGCCCGGTGATTATTGTTTTAAGAGGAAGTACAACTAGGCAACCATCCTCTATATAACACTAATCAGAGAGAAAAAAATGGAAGGGATCCGACACTTCGAAAAATGAAGGTATCGGCCAAAGGAAGGCAAGGGCCACGAAGGGCGTGAAAATGAAAGACTCCCTAGCCCTTGCAAACCTAATAGCGTCGGGGTCGTAAAAGAACAAGAGTTGACCAAGAGAGGTCGGACAGGACAGATGAAAGTGAGGAACCTGGCACAAGTAAGTGGAAGCAATGCCAGGATTCGGCTCAGGGCCCCGTGGTCGCCAACCCACGCTCCAAAGTTCAGAGCCCCTGAGGCCCCTTTTAGTCGCCTCTTACGACAGGCAGGGGATACCGTGGGTGTTATTCTACCACCCCCACCCACAGGGGGTAGAGTTGCCCTCATAATTGGTTCCATGACGATATTTCCTGAACACGCGTTTTGAGAGTTTATTATCCTCAGATTAGCCTACAATCTTTGAATGCTCCCAAAACTATTATTAAGTCACATGTATAGTGTGTCTGGATGCGTGGCATCCTCCTCATTCACGAGGTCAGTGATGCTGTTCTCACCGCAGTGAAGCACGACGTAGATGTGATATTCAGTGTGACATTCGTACTAATACGAAATATGGACATTGAAAACCATGAGTGAATATATTTTCATTAATATTTTTGGACTGTGAAAATTTCATTAAACTGGGTGAAGATCCACAATCTTACCTACCTCGGCACTTGGTACGAGGAATCTTATTTTTATTTGAATAATCGTGCGAATGTACAGCCGATTAGGAAATGATTATGTTCATTTGTGGAGTGAAGTGCTAAATTATACATTTGTTTTTAAGAAATAACTTGCGTTATTTTTGAGTGATTGAAACACACATTTATCGATGGAGATTTCCCCGGAATATTTATCACGTTATCACCTTTTCAACTTCTGGACCAGCTATCAGCCAACACCACATATTATTGTCATCATGAAGCTATAAAAACCCAAGCAGGAGGAGCTGAAGGAAAACACCATGTCGTAGAGGAATCCACTAATAAGGTAGGCACCGGGCGAGTTGGCCGTGCGCGTAGAGGCGCGCGGCTGTGAGCTTGCATCCGGGAGATAGTAGGTTCGAATCCCACTATCGGCAGCCCTGAAGATGGTTTTCCGTGGTTTCCCATTTTCACACCAGGCAAATGCTGGGGCTGTACCTTATTTAAGGCCACGGCCGCTTCCTTCCAACTCCTAGGCCTTTCCTATCCCATCGTCGCCATAAGACCTATCTGTGTCGGTGCAACGTAAAGCCCCTAGCAAAAAATAATAATAATAATAATAATAAGGTAGGCCTATTCTTGAAAACCGTCATAGACACATGGCGTGAATGAATCATCCAATATCGAAGTCCATTTTATCTTATTTTATTTTGTTACCTCAGTACAATCATATCGTAGATATTTATTACAATTCTAGCGCAGATCTAGCATACATTATGTGAGTAGGGCCTAGAAATTTTACCATGGTAAAATCTTGTGAACTACAATAATAGGAGAAAAGAGTTGGAAATATCTATATTCCAGAAGATCCCGAGTCAAACAGAACTATGTTAATCGTTTAGAAATTCGTTCTTGACTCTTAATGATTACTCATTTTTTATTAAAGAAATGCGCGTGAAATGTTACAATCTCAATTGGTGTAAATACTGGGCCGATGACCTACATATTAGGCCCCTTTAAACAACCGGCTATCAACTATCTCTGTAAAGTAGTTATAAGGTATTTTCTAGATAACTAATTAATTTTGGAACTTTTAAGAACATTCCAACATGTTAATTCAGCATCATTTTGATTGGTGTAAGATAATGTTCACGTCATATTTATAGTTTCTTTTTAAGTTTAATTAACGCAGTATTATGTAGGCCTATTCATTGATCAGAAGACTGGTATTAAGAAGCCTCCGTGCCTCAGGCGGCAGTGCGCCGGCCTCTCACCGGGGGAGAGGTTGAACCACGGAACGCAACGGCGTGCACTTCTAGCACTTCAGTTCATCTGTCAGTCAATAATCATTGCCCCAGAGGAGTGCGACAGGCTTCCGCAGCCGGCACAATTCCCGCCCTTCATTCACTCCTTTCCTGACCCGGTCGAATGACTGGAAACAAGCTGAAGATTTTCATTTCATTCATTTCACTGGTATAAGTTCGTTATACTATCAGGTGGGTGTATTATAACAAAGTACAGTATGTACTATTCTTTCGTAAAACACACTCAGATTGTCATAATGAAAGACTTGTTATTTAACATGTGTTAATATTGGATTATTATTATTATTATTATTATTATTATTATTATTATTATTATTATTATTATTATTATTGTTGTTGTACCGGGAGGTATACTCGCCCCCTTCATTTAAATGGACCGCCTTGGAGAACACTATCTACCATCTAAAAGTCGCAACAACTAATACAAGAAGTTTGGACTTTTCTCTACAGATGTCTCTACTAAAAAACTTACGTTATGCTCTCTAGTGTGGAGAGGAGCTATTAAAATTCTAAAGTAATTTTAATTTTAAGCTTTATTACACTCAGTTGATTATTCTTTGTTTTTAGTAGGCCTATGTTAAAGTTTACAGCACTTCGATCTCCTCCCGCCAACATAAGATGTTGCCGACAGAAAATTTTGTATAGGCCCCTATTTATTTTTCCAGCCAATCAAACTATGTCTAGTATTTATTTAATTACCCGATAAGAATTGGGGGTGTGTCGGGCCTTAGCCCAGAGCTCTCTAGAACCTTCCTCTCGGGTATAAAAGCTGGCACATTTTCGACCAAACGTCTTATTCATCGGTCCAGTCTAGTGTGTGTGTTGGCGAAGGAAGGCGGAGGTGCCTCGTCCATTATCGAGAAGTCCACCAGCTCAAGGTAATGGCAGACTTGGTTTAACTAAGTGATAGGTTTTGACAGCTAGCTCGAGGGGAAGGTTCCAATATTTAATAATGTAACTTCAATTTTCTAAAATGAAAAACTTCAAACTTCTAATGTAAATTTCAAGACCAGCCAAAGGAACTTATACGTAATCTCGGGTTCCCTGTCAACTTAATTTTGACGTGACTATGACTTTGTAAGCGTTTCTGTTTGTAACCTCGTAACTTAAATATCTTCTCAATCCAGTCACCTCAGTAGCATAGCATTATCCTCTGTAACTTCGGGCCATAAGCCCAAGTAGGGTTTTAAGGTTTTCATTGTAAATTTCAAGGAGCGCAACTGTTCGCCTCCACACAACTTTCATTTTTGGGCCAGTAACTTCAAGCTATTGTTTTTAACAAAGGCCCGGTAGAATGGGTTTTCAATACCCCTGTGAAATTCGATTTCATTCTTTTTATGTTAAGCATTCAAGACAGTAAATGATGTTCGAAATTGTAAAATGTAGCTTGCGCCTTTGACAGGCCTAGACGTTAAGCATAGATGCTCTTTCTACAATGTTAATATAAAGGTTGAATGGAATGTTGGTAGAGTAGTCTCCTAGATAATATAGTGGAGCAAAAGGTGCTCTTGGAAGATGGCATATTTTGAATACTCTGTCTCCTGGTGATGTAAAAAAAAATGGGAGATCCATCTCCTTGATTATGGAGTGAATGGAGTTGTAATGCTCAAGTCATATTTGTAAATTGAGAGCTTGAAGCCTGGATTGTTAAATGGCAGTTTGTTGATTATTCTGATTTTTCCTACAAACTAACGAGCTAGTTCTGTAACTGAAATTTTGTTTTCGCTAAGCGAATTGTTTGTCAAATTTAGCAGAGAAAAGAAATACAGCTCTAATTTTAAATGAACCGTCTGATTGTCGTATATGCACCCATGCTATTTGCTTTACGTCCCACTAACTACATTTTTACGGTTTTCGGAAACGCTGGGGTGCCGGAATTTAGTCCCGTAGGAGTTCTTTTACGTGTCAGTAAATGTACCGACACGAGGCTGACGTATTTGAGCACCACCGGACTGAGCCACTCAGCCCGGCTATAATGTTATAGCAGAGCGTATAAACAGATGTGATAATTACATTCGTCTGGTGTATAAAAGAATTGATGGAGTTAGTGGACCTGGTGGTCACGATCGTTAGTCTGGCACCGTGGCTACCTGGTTCGAGTCCCGTTGGTCGAAAAATTTTCAACTTCAGAATCGCAGGGTACGAGAGGTGGTCGTAAGATTTGCGTGTCAATTACAACTCTCTGCGCTCTGTTCATATGTAATGACATTGTTGATGGTGATTCGTCCGTCGGATGGAGACGTAGAGCCTTGGTGCTATGTGTCTGCCTCTCCCTTCCCGCTATCACAGATCACGTCGTTCTCATTCAACTCCTCCGATGAGGTTGCCGTCACTCACTACATATCGCAGAACTGGTTATGAGCGAGAGGGGAGAGGTCACAACAAGGCTGTGATATTCAACTTCTGTAACCTTATCAGGTCCAAGGTATAGCTTGCCAAAGTTATGCAAAAAGAGCAAACCGAAGGATATTTCTCTTATTACCGTATACTACGATGTGTAAACGAATAGACCTGTTTAAGAGATTGATATGACGGAAATGCATTACCTATATATATAATGGAATTGTAATAATGTTTCATTTTCGACATTTATGTGTTTTCCTTATCCTTTTTAGGGCACAGTAGCCTACATGGTTGATCGCAAGTAGCCACTGTCAGATATGTGGTATTAACGAAAATTAAGAGCTACGTGTTGATGACAATCATTCTTAGCGTTTACAATATATTAGGCTATTGTGTTGTTGTTGTTGTTGTTTGAGTCATCAGTCCATAGACTGGTTTGATGCAGCCCTCCACGCCATCCTATCCTGTGCTAACCTTTTCATTTCTACGTAACTGCTGCATCCTACATCTGCTCTAATCTGCTTGTCATATTCATACCTTCGTCTACCCGTACCATTCTTACCGTCTACACTTCCCTCAAAACCCAACTGCACAATTCCTGGACGTCTTAAGATGTGTCCCATAATTCGTTCTCCTCTCACCAGTTCGATTCAGTATCTCTTCATTCGTGATTCGATCTACCCATCTCACCTTCAGCATTCTTCTGTAGCACCACATTTCAAAAACTTCTATCCTCTTTCTTTCTGAGCTACTTATCATCCATGTTTCACTTCTATACAATGCCATGCTCCTGACGAAAGTCCTCAAAAACATCTTTCTGATTCCTACACCAATGCTCGAAGTGAGCAGATTTCTTTTCTTAAGAAAGCTCTTCCTTGCTTGTGCTAGCCTGCGTTTTATGTCCTCCTTACTTCTGGCATCATTAGTTATTTTACTACCCAAGTAACAATATTCATCTACTCCTACTTCCTTTAAGACCGAGCTCGATAGCTGCAGTCGCTTAAGTGCGGCCAGTATCCAGTATTCGGGAGATAGTAGGTTCGAACCCCACTGTCGGCAGCCCTGAAAATGGTTTTCCATGGTTTCCCATTTTCACCTTAATTAAGGCCACGGCCGCTTCCTTCCCAGTCCTAGCCCTTTCCGGTCCCATCGTCGCCATAAGACCTATCTGTGTCGGTGCGACGTAAAGCAACTAACAAAAAAAAAACCAAAAAAAAACGTCCTTTAAGACTTCATTTCCTAATCTAATATTTCCTACATCACCTGACTTCGTTCGACTGCACTCCATTACTTTTGTTTTAGTCTTATTTATTTTAATCTTGTACTCCTTACTCAAGACTCTGTGTATACCATTCAGCAGTTTCACCAGTTCTTCTGCAGTCTCAGATAAATAACAATATCATTTATTATTATTATTATTATTATTATTATTATTATTATTATTAGGGCAGGATTAGATTTTATTTTAGTCTTGTTTGGATAGCAGACGCTGTTTTCGTCTCCTGAACAGCCCAGGTTATCGTCCCCACATTCTTTACTTTACCTCGTAATCCTTCATCGACTATCTAAAGTCAACAACCTCACCTGTGAGTCATTCTTTAGAGCACAGCTCTTAAGGTTCCGCACAACAATGAGACAGTCACCATAGCAACAGTCGCAGCTACGATAATGAGATGTACAGTGGCGTAACACTACATTGTTCTTATCAAGAGATTACGGGAGGAGGATCCACATCACGGCGGGCACGAAACTGACGTGTGAATGAATCTTGAAGGCGAAAAAGGAAAACTGAAGGGTGTCCTCCCGTCTCGAGTAAGACAAGCGTCACTGCCGACGTCAGAGCTTAACTGCTGAATGGGACTAACTTTAGCAGCGTGTGGGTCGCAGTGCGCACCAGGTAAACAGGCGACTGCGAGTCCAATATTCTCTTATGCTTTCCCGAAGTGCCTGCGAATAGGCCATTTTGCTCGAGTTCTGGGATATGAGGGCTGCCAGGTGCTAATCCGTTCATTAAGAAGTATCCCCTTTATCTCAGTCCGTTGTCCGGCTGAATGGTTAGCGTGCATAGTGGTCCCGAGTTCCATTCCCAGCAGGATCGGGAAGTTTAACCATCATTGGTTAATTTCGCTGGCACGGGGGCTGGGCGTATGTGTCGTCTTCATCATCATTTCATTCTCATCACGAAGCGAAGGTCGCCTACGGGAGTCGAATCAAAAGACCTGCACTTGGCGAGCGGCGGTGGTGGTGGTGATTATTGTTTTAACAGGAAGTAGGCTACTACTGGACAAACATTCTCTATATAACACTAATCAGAGACAAAAATGGAAGGGGTCTGACACTTCGAAAAATGAACGTGTCGGCCAAAGGAAGACAAGGGCCACGAAGGGCGTGAAAATGAAAGACTCCCTAGCCCTCGCAAACCTAATAGCGTCGGGGTCGGAAAAGAACAAGAGTTGACCAAGGGAGGTCGGATAGGATAGATGAAAATGAGGAGCCTGGCACAAGTAAGTGGAAGCAATGCCAGAACTCAGTTGAGGGCCCCGTGGTCGCCAATCCACGCTCCAAAGTTCAGAGCCCCTGGGGCCCCTTTTAGTCGCCTCTTACGGCAGGCAGGGGATACCGTGGATGTTATTCTACCGCCCCCAACCATAGGGGGGACACCTGGCGAGCCAAACATGTCCTCGGACACTCCGGCACTAAAAACCATACGATTCATCTCAGTCCTGGTAAATACCGCCTCTCCGCTCGGTGTGGAGATGCGAGATTGTTGCTTCACATATGTTTTAGTGATGCGCCAGCAGCCTGTTACTTGCCCTCTTTTTCTATACCCCTGTACGACTCCATGGCTAAATGGTTAGCGTGCTGGCCTTTGGTTACAGGGGTCTCGGGTTCGATTCCCGGCAGGGTTGGGAATTTTAACCATCATTCGTTAATTTCGCTGGCACTGGGGCTGTGTGTAGCCTATGTGTCCTCTTCATCATCATTTCATCTTCATCACGACGCGCAGGTCACCTACGGGAGTCAAATCAAAAGCCCTGCACCTGGCGAGCCGAACATGTCCTCGGACACTCCCGGCACTAAAAGCCATTCGCCATTTCATTTCATTTCTACACCCCTGCTCTTGTATTTATGATGTTTTCATTTTCATCAACAGAAGCCAACATGTTCCAATATTACCAATACTGAGCGCATTCCCAGAGTTCATCACAGAGATCACAAAAATAATTTACTTGCGTGAGAAGTCATTTGCAATGTCTAAGGGAATTTGGATTTCCATAGAAGTGATAAGGGTCGTGCAAGGCACTTGGTAACGTTGGTTTGAGATTCTGAAGGTAAGCTATTTGGTGTTCAGCCCGAAGGCTGTTTGCATTTTCAAATATTACCACCTACAGTTACAGGGAAACCGCAGTGGCAAAATGAGGTGAGTGATCATTACTAGGAGAATGAGAGACTGGAATGCTCAAATACCGTCGGGGTCGGAAGAGCAGAGCTGACGAAGCGAGGTCGGTTAGGTGGAAGTGTAAGCCCTTCCAGCCAGGTGATTACTTGCATAGCTGAACTCTTACTGCTACATTTTGTCTGGCCTGTCGTCTCACACCAAGCTCAACATTTTAGAAAATATATAAACGCATTTTGTGCTAGAGTCAGACATGAACATGTAAATATGTTTCAAAATGTTTCGCTCAATTTAAAGCAAACTTTCTCTGTTTTATTGACTTTTCTACATTCTCCGGTTAACCCGGATGATGTGACCAACCACAGCTGGAGAGAGGAAGCGGTCCGAACCTTCCACATTAACTTTGGGCCACGAAGTAGCACGCTTCGGTGTTGGAAGAGAAAAAGAGTTGACCAAGTGAGGAACGAAGCATAAATAGGCTCAACTAAGAGCCCTGTGGTCGCCAACCAACGCGCCCAAGATTTGACAGGCAAGGGACACAGTGCCCCCACCCACAAGGGGGCGGTCCTGTGGAAGACTCAGGCACCGGAGACACAACCTGGAACTTGGGGAAATGAAAGCTGAGTGGGCGTGCAGGAGCCAATGGCCGCAAGGCATTCTGAACTTCAAACCAACTGGGAGGGGAGTTTCTTTCAAGACAAGATGGTCTCCTTGTCTAATGATAATGATTATATTTTGAGCAATAATAATCATAATAATAATACAAGAAGGTGACTCCATTAGTGCTCATGTGATGGTTGGCCTACAGTAATATTACTAAGTTATATCAGTATTTCACTTCAACTGAACAGTCGCTTTTCCTTTCTGAATCGGGTTACACAAATACCGTTCTGCATGCGTTACACGTGGAGTGTCTCATTTACGAGGCAAGCAAGCAAAAAGTCTATTGGTCAAGTGTAGTCACTCAGACATGAGTCATCTGCTATTGGCCAACAGTAGGTCCCACGTACCGTTTCAGTCGTCAACGAGGGGACTGTAGCTATGAACTGCTAGTCCTGTCATCACGTCCAGTCCTCCGTTGATTACAGTGGGAATCTGATTTCTGGCTCCTCCATCAGGAATGCTTCCGATGTTAGCTACGTGACCTCCTGCGGTCGTGAGATGTAAGATTTGCTTATACCATAACACAGAACTGGTATAATTTTAGCTTCCACGTGTTTTAGGGCAGGGCTCTAGCTCAGTTGCTTGAGAATATTCCCTCGGTTAGTGCGATGGCTTTTTCATTAATAAGTATTCGGAATGATTTTGTCGTTGCTTGTAGTGTTATCCGCACATATTTGAAGACTGACCATTTTCAGAGATTCTTCCTCCTTTCCGGAATACTATCGGGACCACCTTTTGCTTGTTCTATTTTACTAAGAGATTAAATTTTTTTTTCTTCATCCTAGGGCCATATCATGTGTGCTGTAGGCAGTGGCGATGTGCAAACCTCCTGTCACAGATAGGCTAGGTTTTATGGTGACGATGGGACAGGAAAGGGATTGGAATGGGACGGAAGTGGCCGTGGCCTTCATTAAGGTTTGGCTCGTGTGAAAATGGGAAACCACGGAAAACCATCTTCAGGCCTGAGGCTGACGACACTGGAATTCGAACCCACTATGTCCCGAATGCGCGCCCCTAACCGCACGGCCAACTCGCCCGGTTTTGTGTTATATCCTTCGATGATATGACAGAGTCATTAGCCCTAACGATGTTATAGGACAGTAGTGTTGCGGTACCTTCGTCTGTTCGTATTGTAGGCCTGTCTTGCTTCCCAGTGAGGATTTTTCTGTTCATGCTGTCATGTAGTATTCCTGCCTTTTTGTATTTTTTAATAGGTCTATTATTTTTAACTAATTAAAAATATAAATATAGCAACCAACATTTGATAGGTTCAGAGTGGTCTGCGGCAGATAAAGTCAAGGAATTGATTGTACCCAGAATTGCAGTTGTCCTAGCCTATCTCAAGCAGGTGTTCAGGTGGTAGTGATTATTACTTTAAGACACTAATTGATTATGTGGTATCTAAAAACGACGTTAATTAAAATCCTAAGCGAATGAAGTCGTAACACTGAGATGATGTAGCGACGGTAAACCAAGAGAAATGTTTCAATACATAACATGAACACGTTTAGATTTGATTTAAAATGTGATGCGAATATTTGCCGAACGTTAGGTTTGGGTCAGCGCTATGTTGACAACTGATACAACCGGGCGAGTTGGCCGTGCGGTCAGGGGCACGCAGCTGTGAGCTTGCATCCGGGTGATAGTGGGTTCGAATCCCACTGTCGGCAGCCGTGAAGATGGTGGCCCCCCTCCCGCCCAAAAAAGGACGTTTATCTTTATATAGGTTACGTCTAATATACAGAGTGAAGCGTAATTCGCGCACTCGGGCGTCGCAGCGCGACTCCTCACATGCCAGCAATAAAAGTCTTACAAAATTTCGTCTTGCGAGTATATCCGGTAGAAAACGGACGTTGAAGAGTAACAATCTGGCAACACTGTAACCATATGTAGAGTAACTACCGCTGTCAGCACGCTATCGTCGTGCTGTACAGTTGGTGCATTGGGTAGAGTTTTTGGTTGGCATGCAGGAGGTCGATGGTTCGATCCTGGGTTGAGGCGCATTTTTTATTTGCTAATTTCCATCTGACATTACCTACTGTAATATAGTTAAGACACCGTTTCTGAGGTGACATGTATCCTACATTTACAACATTTTGTAACGCTGAAACAACAAATACCTGGTTAGACTAATAAGAAATAGACAGCTGAAACAAACAGGTTTCACATCCAGTAGATGAAGTGGTGCGAATAAATTCACGCTCACGACGTGGAAAGGGCGCCTTTCAAAGCTGACCAATAAAAACGATTGTTCGTCCATTTCTAGGATCGTAGTATGTAAGTGCAAATGGTTTCTAGAGGAGCCGCTGCAATCGCTGTTGACGATTAAGATGCCAGATACCATACCACCTGGACTACATTTACGAAAGAAAAAACATACGCCTCTACCCAGGATCGACCACTCGACCTCCTGCATGGTAACCCAAAACTCTATCCACTGCACCAACTGTACAGTACGACTAACACCTGCTGACAGAGGTAGTTACCATACATGTGGTTACAGTGTTGCCAGATTGCTACTCTTCAACGTCGTTTTTCTGCCGGATATACTCGCAAGACGAAATTTTGTAAGAGACATTATTTTATTGCTGGCATGTGCGCCCGAGTGCGCGAATTACGCTTCACCCTGTATAGGTGCTAAAATAAAACGTTGCCCCTGGCGGTAGTGGCTAGTGCTCGTGAGCTCGCAGGCTGCTTGGATCCTCAAATAGCGCTGCCAGATGTTACAAACCGCAAAATGAGGTAGGCTACTTGGATGCCGCTTTCCTCTGACCTGTGCCAAAAAAAAACCAACCTAATAGGCTACCGCACAAGGGCGCCTCCGTCAACAACTTGTCCCGCAAGAGTTTGAGCTCTACCGTCAGCCTCCACTCCAGGCGGAAAAGTAACTGACAATGAGAAGACGAGGTTCATCTCTCGTTAGTTCCGCCGTCATAGTTGGCCAATGAATCACTGAAGGAAATGAGGAGTGAAGTAGTTTCCCGTTCTTTTCCTCATCGAGGCGGAAGTCTGCCAAACCCACCGAAATTAGCGACATTTTCACACCATGGCTCATACTTCAGTCACTTTGATATTGTCGAAGCCCAGCGTTCTCGGCAGCTACAACCTGCTTTTCACAAACTTAATGAAACCGAAGTCTAACTTTTGTGACCAGAAAGACACGATTTTTAGTTATGAAATAAAGTATATTTTACTATATCATAGGCCTAACATTAAGTTATAGGCGTGTTTCACGCAAAAGTGGCATGCAAGCTTATTTTTTGTGATGATATGATGGTTTTAGCCGTTTCTCAAGGGCCATTAATACGTTTGACACCGAAATGCTAATAGCCTACCAAGGGATTTTGTTTTTGTTAGATTATTTGAAATATTTTGCGGATTAATGAAGATAATGTATTTCCTTCACCCCTCGCAAGGCATTCTCTATTAAGTTGTTCAAATCCCTGGGCAGTCAGCGACTCTGTTAACATAACTGTGCAAGAATTAGGCATAGTCTAGTTGTGGAAAGTAGAGGCTCTGGACATATTTCTCCCTTTCTCAAATGTCATCTTCTCTGTACTTAAATGCGAATTGACTTCAATAGATTTTCTTGTTCTTTTCAGTTTATTCTATTCTTGTCGACCGACGTTGTTGATGGAGACGTTAATCGATAGGAGTAAGCTATGTGGCGACACGATAAATGAAATTGATCGCAATGCAAGGTCATGCAGTGATTTGATGAAAATTGTATGAGAAAAGAACTTGGAATAATATTAAAACGCTTATTTTAGTTTTTTCTGTTACAGTTTCTAACTCCTGTTAAAATCCGTCTTATTTCTTTGCTAAGCTATGAGTCCCAGTCATGAGTAGCCTAGCTGCGCGTGCCCAAGCTTATATAAGACGAATAAAACCTAGGGAGCACTTTTACATTTTTACTTCGAACGCTGAAAAATATTATACATAAATGAAGAGAAACTCGCTTAAAAATCTCGAACAAGTTTGATAGATGGAATGCAGCAATCTTCTCCGGACAGTCGCATGGAAACGAACGTAAGAATTTGCGAAATATTAAGTTTGATAACCTACATAAAAGAAATCACTAGACCTATATAGGCCGAATGGTAGTTTTGCTATGGGGAAGCGTGCGGGTGGAGTTCCTGAATATCAGGCCTTTCTCTCCTCTGTGGTTAGGTGCGGCTCGAGTTCTCGGAGATTACAGCTTCTAACCCGGCTGACGCCCATGCTACACTCCATGTCGTACAACGTTTAGTGTTTACCTGACGAAATTAATAGAAACTCAGCGGACATCGCCCAGCAGAGATCCGTTTCTCTTGCCCCTGCTAGAGTAAAATGAAAAGTTGAAATTGGCCCACAAACCAGTCAAATAAAGTACCTTCGCAGTTTATGTGAGCCCATACATTTGTTATTATTATTATTATTATTATTACCGGTATACTATCGTGTTTTATGTAACTTATGGTGCTCGTCTACGGCACGAGTGCAACAGACGTGAATGTGTCTGCAGGTCGTACGTCCTCAGCTGTCTGCTCGTCATAACTCTTTTTTTTTTTTTTTTTTTGGCTAGGGGCTTTACGTCGCACCGACACGATAGGTCTTATGGCGACGATGGGATAGGAAAGGCCTAGGAGTTGGAAGGAAGCGGCCGTGGCCTTAATTAAGGTACAGCCCCAGCATTTGCCTGGTGTGAAAATGGGAAACCACGGAAAACCATCTTCAGGGCTGCCGATAGTGGGATTCGAACCTACTATCTCCCGGATGCAAGCTCACAGCCGCGCGCCTCTACGCACACGGCCAACTCGCCCGGTCGTCATAACTCTTCCCCCACTAGATGGTGAACACCAAATGTGTCATCAGAGATCTGTACGCCGTGAAATGTCGAATACGCAGTTCTTTTTTCTCCACCTTTCAAAATTCCGACTACGTCTGCCAGGTTGGAACCACGGAGAGAGCTGTGGTACTTCACAAGGCGTTTCCTGTGAAGAGGGACTTGGTAGTCAGAGGTGAGTGTATCGCCATAGGACACCTTGGGGCCGCTAATGTACTGCGCTGTTTATCGTCTAAACAAGATGAGTCATCCGTCAAGAAAATCATTAAATGACGCATTTTGAAGTTCTCGACAGGCCATGCAGTGTTCTCGTTTGTCCTCCTATTTAGGTTAGCAATATATTTTGTACCATACGTGCTCCTTTTTTGAATTTTCCTCTGAATTGCGATTAGTGTGACAACATGACCCACTTCACTGAGCCAGTCACCTGCTTGTCGCCTTGTGCAACATCAGCTGACCGCCGCGCCAGGAATAGTCTGCCTCAAGGCTCGCCGCTACAATCTACCACAAAGAAATTCATAGCACGAATGCTTTGTTGTCTATCTGCGTCTATGAAGTGAACATCTTATGGCGAAGATGGGAACAGTCCCTATCATTTGTAAAAGCATGGAAAACAATCTTGTGGTCTGTTGACAGTCTGGTTCGAACCCACGATCTCTCGAAAGCAAGCTAACAGCTGCACGGTACTTCAGGCAAGGCGCACATGCTTTACCCATCATGTCGATACATTAAAAAATACAATTTTCTCAAAACTGAATTTTTATATATTCCACAAGCATCAAATTTTGTCTAAATTCAATGCGATTTTCCTGAATATTTTACTAATAAAAATTTCCCAAACAAAACTTTCAGTTATCATTGTACTGAGGTAAGGATATTTTTCCTCAAATAGCTGCCCAATGAAAATTAAATGACCGGGCGAGTTGGCCATGCGGTTAGGGGCGCGCACCTGTGAGCTTGCATCCGGGAGATAGTCGGTTCGAACCCCACTGTCGGCAGCTCTGAAGATAGTTTTCCGTAGTTTCCTATTTTCACGCCATGCAAATGCTTGGGCTGTACCTTAACTACGACCACGGCTGCTTCCTTCCCACACCGGTATATCAAAAAAAGTAATTGTTCAATTGAAGTGGACGACTGTTGTCCACGCATTTAGTTATCGGTAGAAATTTCAGAAATGTGGCAGTTTTAAAATTCGGGCCCAATGTGCCTTAACGCTCGGGAGAATAACAAAACAGGAATGAAGGCGTCGGATAAACACCGGATAAATGAAGCCTTGGAAACGTAATACGCGTGGGTAGACTCAGCTAAGGGTCCCGTGGTCGCCAGCCTAGACTCCCAAGTTGAGAGGCTCGTTTCTGTCAGCTGCTTTAATACGCGAATGTATTGTACGACTTCACGCTTTAATTTAATAATAATTATTATTATATTGTAATTATGTTATTGAAATGAAATGGCGTATGGCTTTTAGTGCCGGGAGTGTCCGAGGACAAGTTCGGCTCGCCAGATGCAGGTCTTTTGATTTGACGTGCGTAGGCGACCTGCGCGTCGTGATGAGGATGAAATGATGATGAAGACGGCACATACACCCTGCCCCCGTGGCAGCGAAATTAACTAATTAAGGTTAAAATTCCCGGCCCTGCAGGGAATCGAACCCGGGACCCCTGTGACCAAAGGCCAGCACGCTAACCATTTAGCCACGGAGCCATGTTATTGGTTTTTGGAGACGCTGACATGCTGTACCGACACGAGACTGGCGTGTATAAAGCACGTTATGTTACTCCATGTTTTGTGCCCAGTGGTCTCCATGTCCGCCTTCGATTGCCGGTAGGGTCGAGGATTTTAACCTTCATTTCTCTGGCTCGGGGACTGGGTATGTGTGTGTCGCCTTCAACACTAGCATCCATCACCTGTGGTGGTGGTGGAAGTAACACTAGGCAACCAACCTCTATACTAATCTAAGGAAAAAATTGAAGTGATCCGACACTTCGAAAAATGAAGATATCGGTCAAAGGAAGACAAGGGCCACGAACGGCGTGAAAATGAAAGATCCCCTAGGCCTCCATACGTAATACCGTCGGGGTCGGAAAAGAACAAGTGTTGACCAAGAAAGGTCGAATGGGATAGATGAACGTGAGGAGCCTGGCACAAGTAAGTGGAAGCAATGCCAGGACTCAGCTAAGGGCCCCGTGGTTGTCAACGCACGTTCCAAAGATCAGAGCCCCAGGGGCCTCTTTTAGTCGCCTCTTACGACATGCAGGGGATACCGTGGGTGTTATTCTAGCGCCCCACCCACAGGAGGAAACACCTGTGGCAGGCATCAATTTGAAACTCTGGAATTTGTACGCCAGTATTCTTCTTCTTCTTACTATCCTATTCTAATGGATTTCATTTTGTTATTAAGTGCAGTTTGAAGCTAACGGGTTTTACGACAAGTAAGTTGTGCTCAGTTTGTTGCAAGACTTCTGGACAATATTCCATTTCTTTTGCGTCTAATTTTTGAGGACACAGACGCCTGCATATTTCCAGGTATTGACCGCTGTATGGCGTACATTTTCACTCATAGGAAATCATTGAAATGCTATTTTTAATGCTGTATGTGACAAGGCACCCACATAGCCCCCAGCATTGTGTCATTTCACTCAGACACAGTCTCACAGGTAGGCCTACATCACATATCCCTGTCATTAGTGTAGTAGGCCCACCACATGACCATGGACGCCGCTCGAATTCGCCACACAGGATCAGAAATATGATAGTTGTCTTGGAAAGAAAAGCCGGAATATTTCTGTCAGCAATAAAACTTCTTTTGTTAATAAGAAAAAGACCTCTCTCCTTTGTAGACGTCACAACTAACACGAATTCTCCTACGCAGTCGTCACTGCGCGAGCAAGCGTTGCGTTGTGAGGGAGCACTAAAAAAGACTACGCGTTTCCGGTAGGTAGCTGTTCGTCGCGAGTCACCGAACGCTTTCCACCGCTGTATAGAACACGGTTTACGTGTATGAAATATTACTCTGTAACAAAAAGGAGACGAACGTTGGCGATTTTAATGACGTCAATTAAAAAGCAGCCATCCCTGCAATTTCCTGGCTTATGTTGCCCAAACCATCAATGCAAGTATGTAGGAAGAATTGCTGAGCTTAAGAAGTCGAGGGCGATATAGAAATTAAACGTGTTTTGAGATCGATCTTGATCATAATTACTGTTTATTCACCTCATGTAGGTCATATTGACGGGGAGACCTAGTGTTGTTACTTTCATAGACGTGTCTCAGTTTTGACGACATGAACGTGACTGAGGTATGCCGCTCATAACCGTTAGGCGGACTAATATGCAATACCAACGTCTGACTCTATAAGGAAAGCAACGGGAAACTACCTCACTTCTCTTCTGCCTAGTATGCCTACCCCATCTATGACAGCTATTGAGGATCAAGCCAGCCTTTTAGCTGACTGCTCATCATCCACCTCAATAATCTTATTCAGGCAGTATAGGCTACAATTAGCCCCCATGAGCGACCGCCGCGTCCTACCGAAGGTGAAGAGCCAGAAGACCCTTGCTTACGGAGTTGGAGGAAGGAGCGCTTTCTGGTGATTTTAGACACGTCTGGCTACACACCACACTACGAACCAGAACAACTTACCAATGTGAATGGTGGAACCACATCACCACCAATCGAGAACAATAACAGTTTAATTCTCGTCTTGGAACTAAAGGAGATTCTATTCGTTTGCTCGTAATAAAAGGTACGTTTGATAGGTGTTAACTGGAAGTACAACTGTCGGAGTCGGAAAACAACAAGAGTGGATCATGAGAGGTCAGATGAAGAAGGGGACCCTCACGCCCTCTTACGACAGGCAGCCGAAGCCGTGGCTGTATTGTAGCGCCCCAAGCGTGCGACCGGCGCCTTAGTTTGAATCGTGGTGTAATAATCCCGTTCGCAGCATGCTACCAAGTAAACGTGACACAATTTCGATTACAAGTGCTAGGCATCATTGGTCTGCAAAATCTATTCAAATAAAATCCTAGTTTTGTCTGGCATTAGTTAGACTGCACAAACGGCTCAATAGAAACTCTCCAAATGTCTTACGAAATGGTTTCGTAAATTAGAAATTATAGTAAATAACTAATGCATTTCTAACCAACAGCTACAGTATTTTACCATCAGTCGTCGTGTCATTGGTCTGGAAGATTATGAAGATAATCAGAAGGAAGGACAACGCCGAGCGAGAAGAACGTTATCTCTGCATCTCCTCTACGAGTATCGATCAACATAAGAATTTGAAACTGAACAAAACGTAATAATAATATACAGTACGGTCTCAGGGTCCTCCCCATTGCTAATACTCAGGAACACTTTCAGAAACATATGAAGAAAGTTATCTGATGCTTTTTTGAGACTTGATTCAACGCAACAGTTCAAACATCAGTGTCTTCTAGAAGTGAAGCTAAATTGAACGAATCTGTCATTAAGAAAATGCGAGTAACGAAAATGATCTTGGTATTAGTAATTCTTAGAATTTCCTGTGTTGCAACAGTCGCAGTGTCAACAGAGCCGCTAAAAGAAGACGAGCTAAAATTACGGAAACGGCTGATATGCAAAACAAACGTCGTGCTGAGTTGGAAGAAGCGTTGCCAAGAGTGACGTAACTAGGGGGGAGATGGAACTGGCATCTAAGGCTCCAATCATTCTCCGTGCCGAGAGCCGAGTCCTGTTCCGCCCTTGGCATCGAGACGCCTAGCGTCGGCTCCAGCGCCGTCCGTGTCTTCAGTTGTAAGAGAAACTGTCAAGTGCTTAAAGTGTGCGTCTTATTCAAGCGGAATCAGGAATTAGCCTGTGTACAAGTGAGTGTCTCATGGAGGACAGTTCTTCGAACTTTGTTTTGTTACTGTCATTCATGCTGCAGAACACCAGGCATAACACGATTCGGTCCTTAATAGCAAATTCCGTCACAGAAAGTTACAAAAAAACGAGTCACCGAAGTGAGAACAGAGCAGCCAGAAGCTTATCGTTCAGACTCCACGGACTATTCCTCGATTCTTTGTAAATGTTTCGAAGCAGTTTCATTTAAACGTACAGTTTTTATGAGGTTCAGTTTCGGTACTGTGATACCAGTTACAATCCGGCAACCCAGTCAGTCGCGTCGCACTGACACAGCTCCAGTCAGGTTCGTTCCCCGTGCTGAGTCGTAAGTAGGCAGTAGGTATCCGGGTTGGGCTGGATACACAGACCACACTCCACGTAGCGCCCATCTCAGATAATCGGGAACAATGGGAGGAAGTGATGATTATTGTTTTAAGAGGAAGTACAACAAGGCAACCATCCTCTATATAACACTAATCAGAGGGAAAAAATGGAAGGGGTCCGACACTTCGAAAAATGAAGGTATCAGCCAAAGGAAAACAAGGGCCACGGTGGGCATGACAATGAAAGACTCCCTAGGCCTCGCAAACCTAACAGCGTCGGGGTCGGAAAAGAACAAGAGTTGAACAAGTGAGGTGGGATAGGATAGATGAAAGTAAAGAGCCTGGCACCAGTAAGTGGAAGCAATCCCAGGACTCAGCTAAGGGCCCCGTGGTCACCAACCCACGCTCCAAAGTTCAGAGCCCCTGGGCCCCTTTTAGTCGCCTCTTACGACGCGCAGGGAATACTGTGGATATTATTTTACCGCCCCCACCCACAGGGGGAGGGAAATGCGAGGAAAGGGAGTTTGTTATCATCAACACTAGATCCTGGATTTAAATAGTGAATTATGTCCAAACAAAATGCAAAGACAATCAAAAATCAGGTAAACTCTTCACTTTTTTGGGAAATCTTGACTCATTCATTCTTCAGAACTCCTACGTCTGTCAGGGGAAAAGTCCTCCTACATCGCACGATGTGAAAAAGACAACAATTCTCCTTCTGTGTTGCAGTCTATTTCACCAGACGCCGTTCTGCTAATTTGATCGAATTTTATTTGTTAGCTGTCTAAGCTTATCGAATGCAATTTTAGCAATGCCGTGAGTTCCAAAAGACAATAAATCTGCGTAATATTAATTCACAACAAGTAGAAACGTGCTGTCTTTTAAAATTTTATACCCGATTGATTTAAGATTTTTTATTGATCAATTACTACGCTGATAGAAAGAGGACAAGTACCACAGTTACGAGCATATTTTGATTTTAAAATGCATTTATGAGCATCGGTCTAATAATTTTCGAATGTCTGACTTACTGCATAGCCCTACATTTAACGACATAGATTTCGTTTTAAATCGGCGCTCTGAGCAGAGTTCGTGTCCTTCACCTGTGTCTCTCTCATTACACACGACACGTTATCGGGACATACAAGTGGTCCCCAGTCCTGCCGTCGTTACAGTACGCACACCTTGATAGCTTTTAGGGAATTGTGTGTTGTTTGGGGTTTAGAATACCTGCATACTCTGTTTACTCCTTGCTCCAGATCAGTCTTCTAACAATCTGCCTGCTTTCCCCATTGTTTTTACTACCTTCCTCTATTTCACTTGAAAACTTCCCACTTTCTTCGGTCCGTCTCCTGAAACTCACTGTTCTCCACAGTCACCTTTGCTTCTTCCCTCTGTACTTTCTCATCCTTATGACCCCATACAATCACGTCTCCTCACTTCCCATAACCATTATCTCATTCATCATAACAAGAATGGTAGAAGAGCACTTCTTTGCTATAGTAATTGATGGAAATAGTGGTAACGATTTTTACACCTCCGAGCTATTGTTCTCGACACTGAGGAAGCTTCGATGAAGGACTTCGCAAAAAGAAAGTGCCACTCAAATTCCGCCCCTATGTGACAAAATTAACTTTTAATAAATTCAGGATGATAATGATATCCAAATGCTGTATATTATCTCTATAAATAAGATGTGAATCTTGTCTCGACATAATGAAAACTATCATTTTGTTTTACAAAAGTTCTCTCCATGTCATATGAAGACCTCAAAGTAGCGAATATTGTTTTAAGAGAAAGTACAAGTGGGCATCCTGTAATGGTGGTGGTGATTATTGTTTTAAGAGGAAGTACAACTAGGCAACCATCCTCTATTAACACTAATGTGGTGGTGATTATTGTTTTACGAGGAAGTACAACCATCCTCTATTAACACTGATCAGTGGGAATAAAATAGAAGAGATCCGACCCTTAAATGAATTAATCTATGAGAAAAGGAAAGCGAAGGTCGTGAAAATGAAAGACTCCGTAGGCCTCGCAAAGCGGTCGGGGTCGCACAAGTTAACAGGAACATTGCTTGTTCACTAACCTACGTTACAAATTGGAGAGCTCGTAGGATAGCGCGAGGCTGGATGATGGATGAGGTTGTCTCCAGTGAACAGCGAAGCGTTCGTAGGCTAAAAGAGAATATTTATATCCCAGACGTGGAGGGTAATGACTTGTGTGACGAACAGACTGAGTGGGGGAGGCAGTCATTCCAGGACCTCAGTTTCATAAAACATATTTCACTAATATTATTAGTAAAAACCAATAATATTAACTAATAATATTAGTATTGTGTTTCATAAAATTATTAGTTAATAATATTAGTTATTAGTTTATGAGTCTAAATTATTAGTAGATGTTCCTAATAATATTAGTAAATTGTTTCATAGACAACATAACTAATAAAATTTACTCATATTATTGGGATTATTTCTATTAGTGTATTTTGACTCATATTTCATATTATTAGTAAAACCAAAGTGTGTGGTATATTGGCATAAAATTGTGAAGATCAGTAAAATGGTTGACTCTGATTCAAATAGTGATGAGGAGAGAGTTTATATTCGCCGTCCAAGAACTTTTAGGCCAAGAACAGCCTATACGGGTATGGAACAATCATATGAATACAATGAGAGATTTAGGTTAGATTACAGAACATTTGAATATGTGCTTGATAGGATTGGTAATATCTTAGAATCTCCCACTGCAAGGAATGAAGCCCAATAGCCACAGCAAAATCCCGCAGTTCCATCCACGCTTGCCTTTTCGAGTCCTTTGTCACGGTTAGTGAAAAGGCTCCGAACAACTGCCCCTTCAACTCCAGCACTTTTCTAAGGAAACTTTTTTTCCTGACATTATTGTCGTTTCTTTTACCCATTGTAGCCTATATAAACTGACAAGAATCTGAAACTGCACTGAATAGCCGGTTCGGTTGTAGTCAAACACAAAAAGCACAGAGTATGAGTGGGTCAAGCGCTAGCCTACTGCAAGGAACGAAAACAAACTACTGTAAGAACATGCAACAAATCGATTCTAACCTCAAACTGTATCAGCTGACTAATGAACTAATATTATTAGTGAAGCCATTTTATTAGTCAGGCATACATCTTTATGAAACAGAATTTTGACAACTAATAATTTGTTTTATGAGTTCTAATATTATTAGCTAATATTATTAGTTAGTTTTATGAAACAGGCCCCAGGACCTCAGTTTCTTTGAAAGAAATGCAAACACGGCTTTGTTCGTCTGTTTCACCTCCGTGTCTGTCAGTGACAGGTAATGAAATGAAATGGCGTATAGCTTTTAGTACCGGGAGAGTCCGAGGACATGTTCGGCTCGGCAGGTTCTGGTCTTTTGATTTGACTCCCGTAGGCGACCTGCGTGTCATGATGAGGATGAAATGATGATGAAGACGACACATACACCCAGCCCCCCGTGCCAGCGAAATCAATCAATGATGGTTAAAATTCCCGACCCTGCTGGGAATCGAACCCGGGACCAAAGACCAGCACGCTAACCATTTAGCAATGGAGCCAGACAGTGACACGTGATAATGGCGAAGGACTACAACATCACAATAGGCCTGAGATATGCTGTTGATACAGTGATCCTAGCATCTTAGGAAATTCATCTCATGACCATTATGAATCAACTGAACGAAATAAGTACAGAATTTGGGCTAACCAACACTCTCAAACAATTTCTGTCAGTTGACGAATGTTGGTGGTTATCAAGTGGTGAGTGTCACAAAGAACAGCAGCAGCCTTGGTAAATCTGACGAACAACTAAAGTTGAGACTATTCAACTCTCTCATTCTCCTGTGACATGGAGTGACCAGCGAAAAATTGATAGGCACATTGTACTAGGCCATGGTTCATGAACTAGGTCGTGAGTACAGTAACACACTACGAAAATGCTGCGAAAACCACGGCTAAGATTTATATGTCACAAAAGTGGCTAAATATGTACACATAATACATATGCGCAAACAAATTCAAAATATGGAGTGAAATAAAATGGACTATTAAAAAAAAAATTAAATGGTGAAAAATAATGTGAAGAATATTGATATTGTGTGAAATTTTACTGCTTACAAGAGAAGTACAGTTAAAGAATGATTGCTTACACATGAAAGCCACAAAAACAGGAATTTAAATGAAAGGTGAGTTGCACAACAAGAGTTTATCATTTTTGATACATGTCACGGTGGGTTCAGTGACAAGACCAAAGCCAACAAGAAAGAAATTAATGTGCATACAGCAGAACTTTCATTCCAGGAGTATAGTGTTTAGCCATGTCTCCGGTTGTCTTTGCTCCCAGGAATTAACCTGCTACTCATTTTTGGCACTAACTACCTTCAACTTTATCTTTTTTTTAGTCAGGTGGGTGGGGGAAGAGGAGAAATCTTTTCTTTTCGAAAGTCCATTTTAATAGGATGAAATATTCATTAGATACACTTGTAAATATTTATTGCGTTATTAATTTGGACGAAAAGAATTAACATTCATATCTTTCATGAAAGCTGTAGGCTACCTACATTTGTGGCAGAAATTGTAAATTGATTAAGTAAGGGAGGTACATAGTTGATGTTAAAAGGTGACCAAGTACATATGGGACTTTGTAAACAAGCCAATCCTTCTAGAAATTGCAGGGGCTCTTGTTTACCAGCCTGTTGTGTTGGCACAGCCGCTTGCCAAGCCTGCGCAAGAACAGCCAAATGGCGCTCTAATTTACAAACTCTCTTTAGCCAGAAAAACTGGATTCTCTTGCGAATGAAAGCAGTTGAAGCGATTATTTTTAAAATCTCCTAAGTCAAGAATTAATGTAAACTTGTGGGAGAACAAATTAAACAGATATATATATACAGAGAGTATAGCCTATTTGTAATATGTTGTGCTTCTAAAACTTCAATCTCGATTAAAAAAGGCATGGAAGCTAGACTGCTTTAAAGTCGCAGATTTTCGGTGACAGGGATGGGAAAGGACTAGGATCGGGAAGGTAGTGGGCAGCACTTGCCTGGAATGAAAATGCGAAACTATGGAAAACCATCCTTAGACATGCTGATGGTGGAATTTGAACATCTCTCGAATTCAAGCTCAGAGCTACGTGACGCGAGCCACGTAGCTGACTCGCTCGGTCGTTGTTACATTGAGGTTCCACTTATATATGGACACAAGGTAGATCCATGGACCTGGTGACGAGGGAGGAATTACTACGTATAAACCACTGGGCTATACAAAACAATGTCAGAGAGATCTGTCGTGTGTAATTACATTTTACTTCAAAATATTAATCTAAAAATAAATTATTTATGAAATTATGCATAAAAATGTATTGAACGGGGTTGTGGCGTGTCATGGCAGATAGGTGGGAAGGAAGCGACCGTGGCCGAGCATCTGCCTGGTGTGAAAATGGGAAACAACGGAAAAACATAATCTGGGTTGATGACGGTGTGGTTCGAACCCACTATCTCCCGAATGTAAGCTGACAGGGACTTGTCCAAACCGCGCACCCATTCGCTGGGTACCCATGTGTGATTCTAGAACAAAAAATATCCCAGCTACCGCACAGTCATTATAGCTTTGTTAATGCGTAACAGGAAGTAGGCCTATTTGATTGCATGTACCAAATTCAGTATCGGAACGTAGCTTAGTTTCCCTGTTTCAATGAAAGTATTCAAACGAGACTTCAATAATGTGAAGAACCTTTTACCGTGATAAGTGGGATATTTCAGGGAGTTGTCAAATCCCGGAAAAGAATCTCTGTTATCAGAGTGACCTCTGTTCGTCAACAGCGTGGGGACGACTCGTGTGACCACGAGCACATGTGGGACTATTACATAACACAGTGTAGGAGTTGTGCTTCTCCATGGATCACTGCTGGAGGGAACCCGGCTCATTTTTGAAGGATCTGAGCAGAATTAACCAGGGGTTGTCTTCAGGACTGCTGCACACAGTTTGAGTCATCGGTCCACAGACTTGTTGATGCACCTGTCCATGCCACCCTGTCCTGTTCGAATCATTTCATTTCTACTAACTACTTCACCCTACATCTGCTCTAATCTGGTAGTCATATTCATACCTTGGTCTCCCCCTACCGTTCTTACCACCAACATTCCCTCAAAAACCAACTGACCGAGCTCGATAGCTGCAGTCGCTTAAGTGCGACCAGTATCCAGTATTCGGGACATAGTGGGTTCGAACCCCACTCTTGGCAGCCCTGAAGATGGTTTTCCATGGTTTCCCATTTTCATACTGTAACCGTTCATCACCAGTATGGGTACAATACCAGGCGAATGCTGGGACTGTACCTTAATTAAGGCCACGGCCGTTTCCTAACCACTCCTAGCATTCCTAGCACTTTCCTGTCGCATCGTCGCCATAAGACGTATCTGTGTCGGTGCGGCGTAAAGCAACTTGCAAAAAAAAAAAAAAAAAAAAAAAAAAAAAAACTGTACAAGTCTTGGGTGTCTTAAGATGCGTCCTATCATTCTCTCTCCTCTCCGCGTCATTTGTGATTCGATCTATCCACTTCACCTTCAACATTCTTCTGCAACATGACATTTCCATTTTCAATTCTCTTTCTTTCTGACGTTTCACTTATAGACAATGCCACGCTCTCTTTCTAATTCTTATATCAATGTTCGAAGTGAGTACATAAGGCCGTCTTTGCTTGTGCTAATCTGCATTACTACCCTTCCTTTAAGACTTCATTTCCTACTCTATATTTTCGTTCGGCTGCACTCCATTACTTTTGTTTTGAATTTTTTTTTTTTTTGTTTTTATCTTGTAGCCTACTCCTTACCCAAGACTCTGTGCATACCTTTCAGCAATTTCTCCAGATCTTGTGCAAAACAATAAAACAACAATATCATAGGCAAATCCCAGGGTTTTGATTCCCTTTACCGCCTCCTGTGGCACTGCTGCTTCGTTTTGAAAGCCCTCGATTCTTATCACTGCAGACTGATAATTCTTCTGATCAACTTCAGAATCTCAAATAACTTGGTCCACTCAACATTACTGAACGAACAACATATACGTGGGTTTGTCCTTTCAAATCATAGAACCCCCGCCCCCCATGGCACTACAGCCCTTGAAGAGCCTTGGCCTACCAAGCGACCGCTGCTCAGCCCGAAGGCCTGCAGATTACGAGGTGCCGTGTGGTCAGCACGACGAATCCTCTCGGCCGTTATTCTTGGTTTCAAATCATAGAGTTAGTAGCATTGGCGCTGCAGTCGAGGGCGCGCTGTTTGGCACTGTCACTACTTCTCTTAAGGAAAATGTCAGTCATGGCTGCACAGGTATGTTCATTTTCGTGCGAATAAAATAATTTGTGTGACGCTTATCGCTGACTTCGCGGTTTCTTTCCCTGTCGGCGTGAATGAGATTCTTTGGACTTTTTGTTGTTTTCGCGGTTGCCCCTGTGCCAATTTCTATATATTCCCCTTCCTTTGCTAGCTATGTACGACACATACCTCCTCTTTTAAATTCTTTTGACGTGCATTTTATCTTCTTCTACTGCCTAAGAGCTGCTCGTCCAGAATTGAAATAGGTAACTTCGCTTCGCTTTGGACTTTACCATGAAGACTGAAATTAATGTTTTAGAAAATATAGGGGAAGACATTTTTCTTTCACTGAATGGCCATGTCTTTTGAAAGCGAATATCGTGTTGGCAGATGGATGATCCCGATGTTAGAAGTGACAATTTTGTTTCGTAACCAGTAGGTTGATACACTGTTACTACTGAGAATACAGGTGCGGGTACAATTGGCTGAATACTCACTGTTTACAGGTTAATCTCATGTATTTATTTACCTTTCTTGTAATGCTACTGACGTGCGAGTGGTTGCGGGTTTTGGGTCGCGTAGCTGATAGTGGGTTCGAACTCCACTGTCGGTAGCCCTGAAGATGGTTTTCCGTGGTATCCCATTTTCGCACCTCTAGGCTGCTAGAAGTCAGCTTTGGGCCGCGTGGTTGTCAACCCACGCTCCAAAGTTCAGGGCCCCCTTTAATCGCCTCTTACAATAGGCAGGGAATATCGTAGGTATTATTCTACTGCCCACACCCACAGGGGATCCAAGCAATTGTAAGTCGTAGCTTATACGCTTAACCCCTGCACCGTTGTAGATTGCAACACAAAAATTATAGCGCTGAGTAGTGTAGTCACACACTGCGCGCCTCTACTTTACGATGGCTCTGTCTTTCCGCTGTTGATACAGACTGTCTCAAGTGTTCGCTGAAAAGGACGAGTTATGCAGTACTGAGTCGCGAAGTTCCCGAGAAGGGAATGTTCAGTTCTAGTGACATTCCACCGAAACGGCGGATGACAAGAAAGATTTCACAAGATAATTAGGCTCTGATGAGAAATGAGCTTCACTAAAAGTGAACAATAATAACTGGGGACAGGGGCCTATTTCGTATGTTTGAAACCCAGTTCTTAAAGGGCACAATGCAAAGTATTCTAGATAGGCCTTGATAGGAGTTGGAAGTGCTTTAAAATGAGCTCAAAAGTATTTTTCGACTTTCTATGAACCAAAACCTCAACTTTAAAACTTTATGGATGGAAGGCTGACACTTAACCCCTCTGAAAAAGACTTGAAGCATTCGAAATGTGGGTGTACAGACGGATACTTCGCATTTCGTGGACAGAGAGAATACGGAATTCCGAGGTGTTGGATCGACTTGGAAAAAAGACTAAAGTCATGCTAAAGTCGGAAGCTGGAATACTTCGGCCATATAATGCGGAATGATAATACAGAATCCTGTAGCTTGTTATCCAAGGAAGAATAGAAGGACGTAACAGTCCTGATAGACGACGAACTATATGGATGAAGAACCTCGTAGACTGGTATGGGTTGGACACGATGTCTCTGTTCCGTGTCGCTGCATCCAAATTCAAGATCGCCATGTTGACCGCCAACCTTCGCTAGAAGATGGAACATTAAGGAGAAGATTTTTTTTTTCCTAGGGGCTTTACGTCGCACCGACACAGATAGGTCTTATGGCGACGATGGGATAGGAAAGGCCTAGGAGTTAGAAGGAAGCGGCCGTGGCCTTAATTAAGGAACAGCCCCAGCATTTGCCTGGTGTGAAAATGGGAAACCACGGAAAACCATCTTCAGGGCTGCCGATAGTGGGATTCGAACCTACTATCTCCCGGATGCAAGCTCACAGCCGCGCGCCTCTACGCGCACGGCCAACTCGCCAGGTAGAAGAATTTTAGAA
Organism: Anabrus simplex; assembly: GCF_040414725.1. Taxonomy (NCBI): domain Eukaryota; kingdom Metazoa; phylum Arthropoda; class Insecta; order Orthoptera; family Tettigoniidae; genus Anabrus; species Anabrus simplex. Next base: position 99,471,417 of record NC_090276.1, on the reverse strand, counting down.
GCTTGTTAAGAATAATAGGAGTATGTTACGATCGGATGGCACGAAGTTTAAAGTTGAGGTTCTTGCTCAGTTTGTCTTAAAGTGCTGTAGTAGGCCTGCCTATCATGCCTTTAAACCCACAAAGAATGCGGCTATAATTTACAGCCGCCCGTTCAAAGTCGAGTAGCCTATCTGTACTTATCAATTCGACAGTAGATTACCGTCTCGTTAGCTGCAGTCACTTAAGTGCGTCCAGTATCGAGTTCTCGGGAAATAGTGGTTCGAACTTCATTGTCGGCGGCCCTGAAAAGATGGTTTTCCGTGGTTTTCCATTTTCGCACCAAGCAAATGCTGCAATTGCACCTTAATTAAGGCCACGGCCGATTTCTTCCCACTCCTAATCCTTTCCTGTCCCATCGTCGCCATAAGACCTACTGTGCGATGTAAAACAACTTGTAAGCAGATTGACTCCACTACACTTCCTACGTACAAGTTCAGAATTTTATTTTCACTGTTAAAGCTTAGGTCTGTTGGTGAATATTATTAAAAAAACGTGGAATAAAACAGGTACTTAGGGATGACATCTTGGTGGTGGTGATTATTGTTTTTTTTGCTAGGGGCTTTACGTCGCACCGACACAGATAGGTCTTATGGCGACGATGGGATAGGAAAGGCCTAGGAGTTGGAAGGAAGTGGCCGTGGCCTTAATTAAGGTACAGCCCCAGCATTTGCCTGGTGTGAAAATGGGAAACCACGGAAAACCATCTTCAGGGATGCCGATAGTGGGATTCGAACCTACTATCTCCCGGATGCAAGCTCACAGCCGCGCGCCTCTACGCGCACGGCCAACTCGCCCGGTTATTGTTTTGAGAGGAAGTACTACTAGACAACCATCCTCCTATATAACACTAATCAGAGAGAAAAAATGGAAGGGATCCGACACTCCAAAAAATGAACGTATCGGTCAAAGAAAGACAAGGGCCACGAAGGGCGTGAAAATGAAAGACTCCCTAGGCCTCCATACGTAATACCGTCGGTATCGGAAAAGAACAAGATTTGACCAAGGGAGGTCGGATAGGATAGATGAAAGTGAGGAGCCTGGCACAAGTAAATGGAAGCAATGCCAGGACTCAGCTAAGGGCCCCTTAATCGCTAACCGACGCTCCAAAGTTCAGAGCCCCTGGGGCCACTTTTAGTCGCGTCTTACGACAGAAAGAGGATACCGTGGGTGTTATTCTACCGCCCCCACCCATAGGGGTTAGGGATATTTTGGAGGAAACTCAAATTTACACTGGAGCAATTATTGTATGCCATACAACAAATACAAAACGCGGCAACTTGACACTCCAAAGCAACCCGACGTACCGTGGAGTATAAAACCCCGCACTCGCCTTCGCGGTCACACTCACACTGTGAGTCCTGGATGATGCTTGCGCTTTCTTTTGGCGAGAAAGACTGCGATGTCTTCAATAATGAGAACATCTAGAGAGCCTACAAAAGAGAGTGAAACTAAATTCAGAAGTTAACCGTGAAGGGACCGTGATTAGTCAGCCCGAAGACTGGTTGAATCCTCAACAGCGTGAGTGAAGCGGCGTACAACGGAAATGAGGAGAGAAGTAGTTTCCCGTAGCCTTCCTCGCCGAGACAGGCCCAGCGAAATGCACGCACCAACCGATCCACTGAGCGACATTTTCACACCATTCATATCTCAGTCACTTTCATTTCATTTCATTAAAAACCCATTTGAAAGGAGCCACGTAACAAATTATGAAGAGCACTCCGGACTCAACAGGAATCAGTTGGCGGCCCAGCTCCTATGCTCCACTCATCTCCACTAGGTGCAATCCCTCAAAAAAGCGGAGTTGGTTCAAAAGCCCGAAAGAGTTGGCCGAGCGATGACCTTGCATTCGGGAGATTCGAATCTCACCGTCGGTAGCACTGAAGATGGTTTTCCGTGGTTTCCCATCTTCAGATGGTGGAGGTGGTGATTATTGTTTTAAGAGGAAGTACAACTAGGCAACCACCCTCTATACTATAACACTAATCAGAGAGAAAAAATGGAAAGGGTCCGACACTTCGAAAAATGTAGGTATCGACCAAAGGAAGACAAGGACCACGAAGGGGATGAAAATGAAAGATCCCCTAGGCCTCCATACGTAATAACGTCGGGGTCGGAAAAGAACAAGGTTGGCACAAGTAAGTGGAAGCAATGCCAGGACTCAGCTGAGAGCCCCGTCGTCGCCAACCCACGCTCCAAAGTTCAGAGCCCCCTTTTAGTCGCCTCTTACGACAGGCAGGGGATACCCCACCCACAGCGGGGAATGCTGGGACTGTAATTAAGGCCACGTTCAACAAGTAACAACAAAAGCAATGTTTAACTATTAGAATAAGGAAAAGTGCACTTACGGTGTATAGCAGAGGTTACGTAAGACGAGCCAGTGAACACCATGTGAGATGGAATTGCCACTAAACACTCATCCCCACCCTGTCGGAGAGCTGACCAAAACATTCCACTTGCGGTGTGTTTGTCATGCTCAATGAAGGGATGTTTACCGACCTCCGCAAGTTTGCACAAAGTCAACACTGGACCGATCAACAGGGTGACGGGATCATTGAACCTCCTGGTACACCCGCACTGCGTACTTCCCAACTATCTGAGCTCGGAAATAGTGTTTTACGGCCAGCCGCCAGCCTCATGTGGTGTGTTGTGTGCTGAAATAAGTACCCATTCCCCGAGCCGCTACAATATCACGGCAAAGGTCGTTAACTCACACTAGATCGAGTCTAACCAACTCACCACTAACCAAGTAACAGGTTAAACTCATTGGAGTCATGTACAAAGCACATTTGATCGTCAAATTGTAAAAAAAAAAAGGCAGTCCCTTCCATTCGTGAAATTCTTGATAACGGAAAGAATACTGATTCAAAATTAATTATAAAAGCTATCCATGGTGCAAACGAAGGAAGGCAAAGCCGTGGTTTCATAAGGACTCTTTTCACGTCAGAAGGACAAGACGTTCTTCATGAAGCAAAAACTTTCAGCTTAGAAGCCGACCTTCAGTAAGTACTACGCCACCCAAAGGAAGAAATAGAAGGAACTGGTGGAAGTGAAAAATCCAGACTACCTTGAGTACAAATGAGTTGAACAAGTGGAAGAGGCTGTGAACTACCCTTTCCTTGCTTCGAGAAGGAAAACAATGAAATTCCCAGGACAGATCCACCTCCGAAATTGGGAATGTCACTTCAGTCGGCTGGTAACACAGAAACAGCGTATTATGCAGGAAAGAGCAAGAAAGACAGAAAGCAACCGGACCAGATGGAATATTAACGGAGTACTGAATGATCAGGTACATCTTGGATAAATATAGACTTAAAACGAAAACGAACTAACTTCGTATTGTCGCCGAAATTACATTCATAGAAACAAACCGAACTGAGCGACGCAGGTGAACTCGTATGACCAATAAAAACAGAATAAATAACACAAACATAGGTTAGAGAGAAATAACTCATAAACAAACATAGACTCTCAACATTCGTTTTCCGGCAGTAGTTCGATTCGCTCCAGTCCCGACGACTGGTGAACCATGGCCGATACACGCCAGATGTTGCTGACACACTACCGCTAACGTGGAACGTGTTTGCCAGACCGATGTGTCTCCGCAGTTCAACACAAACGTAATGTTCTAGAAATCATTTAGTTAAGTTGAAAGATGCCATCTATTTAACAAAATAGGAAATATTGGTTGAACAATGCTCTAGAGCCGGCAGGCGACTGGCATCCTCGCTCTTCCAATTCAAATGGCAGTACGACTACTATTAAAACGTTTTCATTCCTCCCCTGAAGCGGGAGCGCTGTCTCTCAGGCCGGGAGAAGGTGAGGGGGTTGTCGGCCGTGGCCTATACTAAGAATTTTTGCGGCATTCGCCTTTAGGCAGGAGAATGGAAAACTACGGAAAACCTTTCTCAGGACAGCCGACGGTTGGGGCCAGCCCTCTCCCGTCTCCCGAATGCAGAGGCGTAGAGCCACGGTAGAGCCGTGGTCACCCCTTCTTTGCTGGGTTGGCCGGTCGGAGTGCAGAGCTGTTGGACCACGGACCAGCCGTGGCCACTTATGGGCCGAGACCCACTCTGCATCTACCGACCAATGGCAGTTGGAGCTCGGGAGTACAATACAGCAGCAGCCGCTCTGCGAATATGAGTAACATTTTTGTAGAGACGAGTATTCTCCTCCGAGAACCAGAAACATTAGTTATTGCAAGGAGAGTCACTTTAGTGCTTCTATTTCAAGAACCAACCAACCACCTTCTGGGCTGATAAGTTGACGAGTACCAAGTTTAAAGCCATTAGTTTCATTTGTAAATGGGTAAAACACGCATTTTTATAGGTAAAAAAACTAGCCTGTTAAAAGGTTGAACAACAACGTTTCCAGCAATTTACATATTTTGAAATTAAAAACCAATATTATCTGAAGAATATAGGCTACTGTTGGATTTTTATTATGGACACTCGAGTTGTTAATTACAAATGAACTGACAGGGCTATTTTAAAGTGAGTTACACCAATATTGTCCCTGTTTAATTCTGCCTTAAAGAGTATAAGACAATTGTTTTTGAAGTTAATTATTTTTTATTTGTGGTTGTAGTAAATATTGTCCGAGTTTTTGGCTTCTTCTCTAGGAACCGCTCACTTAAAATTATATACGTGGAATACTATTTATATGATAGTAATGGCATTTTTCACTCTTACAGCCATATGTATTCGTAGTGTAATATTCAAGTTACAATGTTTCCAACCACTCCAGAAAACTTCTTATAATTTTTCTAAAACAACCTTTTCCCATCCCAGGATAAACGTACAGCAGGAAACTAGGATTTGTGAAATGGGGTGCAGGGTTGCCCGGGGCAGGTGTGAAATGGAATGTTCTTTTCAGTCTGCCTGTGTTCTGCATATTAGCCACATCACTTCAAGATGACTCCTAGACCACCGTTGTCAGAGGGCGAACTTGCAATGGTTTTGAAAGCTACTTCTTTCCTTCAAAGTGAGGTGGAAACGCAAGGGACGCAGGTTCACTGTGTACCAGAAAGTTGATTATCGTTACCGTCAGTGAATAGAGTAGGAGCCGCTTCAAAGGTGAATGATAGAAATACACAGTTAAAAAAAAATAGGGGAACATGTTTTGTAACGTCTTGTATGTGAACGTTAATTTGGGAGATGGGGTTACAATGGTCGTACAGCATACCTTGAGACCTTAGGTACTCAGGATATGTCAAATCGAAGTAATACTCCATCTGTAGGCGTAGCCATGCATTAAACTGTCAGGTGACCCCACAAAACAAAGTAAATAGCGGTGCGTCCGTGTGTCGTTGTGAGGTACACAGACTACTGACAGCACGTCCCATGAGACATCTTAACGAGGCTCAAGTCGCAAGGGCCGTCACTTTGATCCGGGAGGGATGGACTTTTCGTCGTGTTGCTGTGGATCTCAATGTCCCTCCGTCAGTTATTCATCGCTTGTGGAATCGCTACAGTGAGACGGGCCAGTTCACAAGGAGGGTTCGGCAAGGTCGTGGACGCATGACAACCCCACAGGATGACCGACATCTGACCATCTGTGCGTAGCAGCGTCGTTCAGCAACTGCCGGAGAACTGCAACAAGACCTCGGGAGGGTCACTGGAGTCACGGTGTCTGACCAGACAGTAAGGAACAGGTTCAGAGAAGTGTCCTTACGACCCGGACGCCTCGTTTAACGCAGCAACATCGCGCAGCTCGCCTTCTGTTTGCCCGTACCCACGTCAACTGGCAGCTTCGCCAATGGAGACCTGTGCTGTTCACAGACGAGTCCAGATTTCCCTTGACACAGCGTGATGGACGTCATCGTGTATGGAGACGCCGGTGTGAGCAGTATATGCCAAATATTGTCCAAGAAGGCGAACGATTCGGACAAGGTTTTTGATGGTGTGTGGAGTGGCATCAGTATTGATGGCCGTACGGATCTTGTTGTCGTCCGTAGTAATCTTACCGCTGGGGAGGGGGGGTTACATCGAGCAGATACTGCTACAGCATGTGTTGGTTGCTGCATACGGTGTTGGCTCTGAATTCGTACTCATGCACGACAATGCCAGGGCTCATGCAGTGTGCATCGCCGTATGCGATTTTTACATGAATAAAGCATTTCCCACAATTAAAAGCCTCCACCTGAAACTGTTGGAATATGTAGGGTATTTCACTGATATCTCACTTTGTACGCTTTTGAAACTCTGGAAACAGCGCAAAAAACACGCTAAGAAAATGAAAGACTACCACTGGGTAAAAGATGGACTGTCTGAAAATATCCCTCATTTCGAGCCAGTCATAATCGACATGAATGACAGCAGGTCCGATTCAATAGAACATAGTGATTTTTAGTGGTGGTGGTGATTATTGTTTTAAGAGGAAGTATAACTGGGCAACCATCCTCTATATAACACTAATCAGAGAGAAAAAATGGAAGGGGTCCGACACTTCCAAAAATGAAGGTATCGGCCAAAGAAAGACAAGGGGGCACAAAGGACGTGAACATAAAGACTCCCTAGGCCTCCATACGTAGTACCGTCGGAGTCGGAAAAGAACAAGACTTGACCAAGGGAGGTCGATAAGGATAGATGAAAGTGAGGAGCCAGGCACAAGTAAATGGAAGCAATGCCAGGACTCAGCTAAGGGCCCCGTGGTCGCCACCCCACGCTCCAAAGTTCAGAGCTCCTGGGGCCCCTTTTAGTCGCCTCTTACTACAGGCAAGGGATACCGTGTGTGTTATTCTACCGAAGTATATTGACAGAATTAAATATTGTAAATGTCGTAAAAATTGTACAGGGTGAGATTTCTAAATCAGGAAGCTAACGATTTGTAAAGCTGGAATTGAACGCCCAAAGTCCTTGTGAGAAAAGGTGATGGGAAGAGGAATTCGTATGAGGAAATAAAATCAAAGGTTGAAAGTAAATAAAAAGCTGAGTTCGTTGCGCGCTGTGTTTAGTACACCACCCCGCCTGCCGTTAATCGCACGGTCCAGCGCGCACACAACTTCCCATCAATATTAGTCTTCATAAATTCAGTAGTCCGCCTCTGTGGTGTAGTGGTTAGCGTGATTAGCTGCCACCCTCGGAGGCCCGGGTTCGATTCCCGGCTCTGCCACGAAATTTGAAAAGTGGTACGAGGGCTGGAACGGGGTCCACTCAGCCTCGGGAGGTCAACTGAGTAGAGGTGGGTTCGATTCCCACCTCAGCCATCCTGGAAGTGGTTTTCCGTGGTTTTCCACTTCTCCTCCAGGCGAATGCCGGGATGGTACCTAACTTAAGGCCACGGCCGCTTCCTTCCCTCTTCCTTGCCTATCCCTTCCAATCTTCCCATCCCTCCACAAGGCCCCTGTTCAGCATAGCAGGTGAGGCCGCCTGGGCGAGGTACTGGTCATACTCCCCAGTTGTATCCCCCGACCAAGAGCCTGAAGCTCCAGGACACTGCCCTTGAGGCGGTAGAGGTGGGATCCCTCGCTAAGTCCGAGGGAAAAACCGAACCTGGTGGGTAAACAGATGATGATGATGATGATGATGATAAATTCAGTATCACACTGTACGGTTACAGCGGTAACCACGATTGAGTGCTTCAAAACAAGCCCGAGTATCCGAGAAAACGTTTAGTGTTGTTGAAAAAATTGTAACTTGAGTGTTACACTACGAATACATGTGGCTATAACATATACAAGTTTCATTACCATCAGATAAGTAGCTGTGCATGTATGTGAGCGGTTCCTGGAGAATAGCCAAAAACCCAGACAATATTTACTACAACCACAAATAAAAATTAATTCTTTAATTTCAAAACCAATTTGTCTTGTGCATTCTAATGCAGAATAAAACTCGAGTGTCCATAACAAAACACCGTTTAAGGTTTTCGCTATTAGTTTTACATCGCACCAATGCAGACAGATAGGACTGAGGAGGAATGCGACCGAAACCCACTATCTCCCGAATGAAAGCTGGCAGCTGCGGAACCCAAACCGCGTAGCCAACTCGCTAGGGGTTATTTTTATGTCAGAAGAAATGTATCTGTGATGTAACTAATATTTTTAATGGTGTGAAGTGCAACAAAATACAATTCTTTTAAAGTTAACATTAGTCTATTGATGACCGTCGCAAACGAAAGTTTTCAATGCGTTATCAACACCAGAACATGGTTCATGTGCACTGTACAACCCACTGCTTTCGCTGTCTGGTGTTTTTTGACATTGGCATGTCTGTAAAGCCTAACATAGGATATCCAAAATTAAGAATCGACCGACTCTCCTATAAGGTGGTGGTGGTGGTGGTGGTGGTGGTGGTGGTGGTGATTAGTGTTATATAGAGGATGGTTGCCCAGTTGTACTTCCTCTTAAAACAGTTCTGTTCCGACCCTGGCGGTATTACGTATGGAGGCCTAGGGAGTCTTTCATTTTCACGTCATTCGTGCCCCTGTCTTCCTTTGGCCGATACCTTCATTTTTCGAAGTGTCAAGCTGCCTCTGTGGATTAGTGGTAGAGTGTCGGCCTCCGGATCCCAAGATAGCGGGTTCAAACCCGGCAGAGGTAGTCGGATTTTTGAAGGGCGGAAAAAAGTCCATTCGACACTCCATGTCGTACGATGTCGGCATGTAAAAGATCTCTGGCCACACATTTGGTGTTTACCCGACAAAATTCATTAAATCTCAGCCACAGACGCCCAAGAGAGTTTCGGTTTACTCGGTCTGCCATCTAGCGGGCCTAGAGTAAAACGGAACGTCGAAATTGACGAGCAGACAGCCATATGGCGTCAAATTGAAATGTCTGCACACGGTAGCTGAGGCCATACGATTATTATTATTATTATTATTATTATTATTATTATTATTATTATTATTATCATTATTATTATTATTATTATTATTCGAAGTGTCGCACCCCTTCCATTTTTTCCCTCTGATTAGTGGTATATAGAGGATGGTTGCCTAGTTGTACTTCCTCTTAAAACAGTAATCAGAGGGAAAAAATGGAAGAGGTGCGACACTTCGAAAAATGAAGGTATCGGCCAAAGGAAGACAAGGGGCACGAACGACGTGAAAATGAAAGACTCCCTAGGTCTCCATACGTAATACCGTCAGGGTCGGAAAAGAACAAGAGTTGACCAAAGGAGGTCGATAAGGATAGATGAAAGTGAGGAGTCTGGCACAAGTAAGTGGTAGCAATGCCAGGACTCAGCTAAGGGCCCCTTGATCGCCAACCCACGCTCCAAAGTTCAGATGGTGGTGGTGATTATTGTGTTAAGAGGAAGTACATCTAGGCAACCTTCCTCTAACACTAATCAGAGAGAAAAAAATGGAAGGGGTCCGACACTTCGAAAAATGAAGGTGTCGGCCAAAGGAAGACAAGGGCCACGAAGGGCGTGAATATGAAAGACTCCATAGCCCTCGCAAACCTAATAGCGTCGGGGTCAGAAAAGAACAAGAGTTGACCAAGAGAGGTCGGATAGGATAGATGAAAGTGAGGAGCCTGGTACAAATAAGTGGAAGCAATGCCAGGACTCAGCTTAGGGCCTCGTGGTCGCCAACCCACGCTCCAAAGTTCAGAGCCCCTGAGGCCTCCAAAGTTCAGAGCCCCTGGGGCCTCCTATAAGGGGAAACGGCACTTTAATAAAAATGTCTCAGAAAATCTAATAGCCTATAAGAAATGAGTTCCACATTATAATATTTGAATTGTAGCGATACGAGGACGTACATTATCTGTAACTTGGACATTGAGTTAGAGTCATTAAACTTTGCATATTGATTTAAAATACATTGTTCTTAGTTATAAAAGTTTATCAACTAATTTAGATAAAATGTTTTGAAAAGTTTTTTTTCAAATTTGAATTTTTGGTCGTACTGAAGTACCATTTTCTCAGCAATGGTGAGGTCCTGAACCTTGTAATATATTTTAATGATTTCTAAGAACTTGATGATTTAATGCCTGCAGGCGTTTTTAATTTCAAGCTTATTTCAATTGTTTAAAAATAACTGAACTTTTCAATTTGAAAACTTCACAAAAAATACATATATATTAAACTCTAAAGTCCATAAAATGAGGTATTTTGTAATTTCCTTACAGGCAAATGTGTGAAAGTGTTTATCCTGCCTGTCTATCAAGTATCAGATTGACACCTTTAGTAGTTCCAGAGAAAAGGGCACATTTGTCATGGAAAAAGAATGTCTAGGATATGACGATTGTACTCCACAACAAGAAACCTCGCACAGTATCTGTCAAATCAAAACAAACTTTCCACCCGCCATGCTCGACGCTTCACAGCTTTCTTCACAATATTATTAAGTGTGTGATATCCTCAATTTCCTGCCAAAGACAAGTGAAGAGCTCAGCGTGGCACGTGAATTGAGTGCACTTAGGTACTGAATTCAACTAAATCTTCTACTAATAAGGAAGCAATTTCAGCAAAAAACAATTATAGTTATGGAGGATTTCATGCACGTGTCCTGTCAAAATTGTAAACACGAGTATTGAGATACACCAGTGCTGCAAGTGGTGGTGTTTTTTTCATTCGGTTCACTCAAACACAAAACACGACACTCAATGCGCATGAACTAATTTTGGCTTCCAGGTAGAGCAAAACAAACCGGCCCCTGCCTTTTTTTTTTTTTTTTTTTTTTTTTTTTGCGAGAGTAGAGTTAGCTCCTACCCCAATATGACCAACGAGCGTGTCGCACAGTCCAGTGATAACATGGTGTGTTCTGTTGTGTCCACAGCATGGGCATGATCAGTCGAGTGAGGGCCAGACTCCAGAGTATCCACGCCATCCCCAACAAGATGGACGCCAGGATCCAAGAGGAGAAGACGGCGCAGTCAGGTAAGACGTTAAAGACCGTTAACGCCATTAAATATAGCGAGGTACAAATCACGCAGTCACGCGTACTATCATGGGTAGGGTTGCACTGACCGGCCGCAAACAATTTTGAAAATCCGTTAGTTTGCACGCAATTTGTTGACTGAAAGCAGAAGTATGAACGTCGCGACCCGCCAGCATTTAAAATCTGTCCTCATACAGTCATATGGATTTTTCTTATGTTACATTGATGTTTTCTTTCTTTTAATTGAATATACTTCCGGCCAATCGGGCCGCTGGTCAGTGTTCTGTTTAACACGAGATCAATTACACTGATGAAATTTAATTTCAAGCGTTTCAGATGCAACCAATTCCACTCTTGTCCATTGGCTTCATTTCTGTTTCATTCTCTCCGGAGTTAGGAATTGATCGGTCCAGTCCTTGCAGACCGTTAAGGAGCTAAACCTCGACCAAACGTACTACACACATGAATACTATGGGTGTAAGACACTGTTGGGGTTGGGAGGGATGATGTTACAGTATAATCGAAAACGAACAATTTTACCTTGGAATCTATACTGGGTCGTTAAGTCCAAGTTCAGCCTCCATCGGCATGGGAGGGAGTGAAAAGATGTGAAAAAGAAAATGTGCTAAATGATCCAGATTAGCGTTGAATCGACAGTTTTCGGGTTCGCTAGGCTGATCGGTGAGAGTCTCTAAAACAGTGATGTAGGGCAACGCGTGAATACAGCAGCCCTGAAGATGGTTTTCCGTACTTTCTCATCTTCACACCAGGCAAATGTTGGGGCTGTACCTTAATTAAGGCCACTCCTAGCCCTTTCGTATCCCATCGTCTTGTCTGTGTCGGTGCAACGTGAAACAAATTGTAAAAATTAATACATACATTACTTTTTGTTTGAAGGAAACAAGGACAAAGTCCCACGCGAAACAAAATAATCTAAAATTTTTAATTAAACACACAATAACTATAAAATATCAGTCGACATAATGTGTCTCGACACATAATTAAGAGATAATACAAATTCTAAAAGTACTTGGGCTCTGCGGAGCACCACGGAGTCTCTAGGAGTAGTTTCAGTTTTGTTTCCGAATTGTTTCGGTTTAATTTATTCTTATAACGTCACATAACAAATATGTATTGAAAGCTACAAAAACGGCTGGAATCGACAATACTTCTTGCAATATACTTAAGGCAATCTGATATATTTGTTTACTTACTGTTCGCATGAAGTACCTATACCAAATGAATTGAGAGATGAAGCTGTAGACACAGTGTTCAAAGGAAGGGGTTAGGGCTGATGACCTACATGATAGGTCCCCTTAAACAACAAGCAAGCGGATTATTACAGGGTGACGTGTGTTACATGTAAGCTGTGGGAAAACATTCTTTCTGATTATATTAGAGACGTTTGCGAAGTTACTAATTGTAAAGGTTGTTCCTGGTAAGACCCACGAGAGTCAAACGAAAGCAGCACGGTTTGTTCTGGTTGATTTCCGGGAAAAAGGTCTGGGAATTAAAGGAGACGAGCTTCTGGATGAAGCGGAATGTTTCGAGCTGTCAGTGGAGAGATGTGCTGTAGTAGACGAATAAACTTGAGTGGAGATTTTAACACTAAGGTTTCAAGGGAGCAAATACTCGCTTGTAGGAAGAGGAATTAGGGATTACAGTAATTAAACAAGGCAAATGTTCGATAAATTTCCAAGTTATTTGAAATCATCTAAGAAGAAAAAATGAAATGGCGTATGGCTTTTAGTGCCGGGATTGTCCGAGGACAAGTTCGGCTCGCCAGATGCAGATCTTTTGATTTGACACCCGTAGGCGTCCTGCGCGTCATGATGAGGATGAAATGATGATGAAAACGACACATACACCCAGCCCCCGTACCAGCGAAATTAACCAATTATGGTTAACATTCACGACCCTGCCGGGAATCGAACCGGGACCCCTGTGACCAAACGCCAGCACGCTAACCATTTAGCCATAGAGCCGGACATCTAAGAAGAGGCTATGTAAAACACTGATAGGAAATCCGCCCAGGCCTATATGCAGATCATTAGCGATTGTTTTTTATATGGAATAATAAAGCATTAGTTACTAAATACGGACGCAATGAATTACATGCACATCCATATTTAAAATGTTGCATAATGCCTCACTGTCTTCATTTCAGCATTTCAAAATATGGCAGTCTTAGGCATGGGTGACTTCGAGCTCCGTACCGCGGAACTGCCTTGCCTTCTTCCGTTTGCTAAACCTGTACACAGCTTCTTGAGAAAAACTACTATCGTAACGTTCTATGATATGCTAGCACAGATTATTGTTCTACTGAGCTGAGCTGGCAGCACTGCATGGTTTGGTATTAGTAGTAACACCTCTGAAGCACAATCCTTTTGCAAGAAGGTGGTGGGGTCTGCTGAAAAGAGCCCGTTTGACCAAGCTGTGGAAGAGCGGTGCAACCTCCAAACACGCTAGCGATTTGAACTAAACTTAATATGTTTTGTCCAACACTCTACATACCACTAACTATTGCGAATGAGCATCCTTTACAAATCCTCCAAGTTGTACTAACTCTTGGTACTTCGAGGGTTCAAAGCTTCGACCAATGCCTGAAGACATCTTCTGCAGGTTACATACGAAACGTCTGGAAGATGTAAGTTCCAGTGCAGCCCGGTTCTGGAGCATGGGGGGTTTAATTTCAAAAAATGTAAACTACAAAAATAACCAATAATCCTCTCCTCTGAAAGATCAGGAAGAGCTCCTTGTCATCCACTTCGATTCCTAGATAGTTTGAGAAAAAGAGAAATGAGTTAAAATTCCATCCTCTGCGGTCTAAAAATTAGTTTCTGTGGTTTCCACTTCACCCCCCGTGCAATGTCAGAACGTTACCTGACATACAGCACAAATCTTCTACTACTCTATAGGAGTGTCTTAAGGTGCAGGCTTGCTTGCCCCAAGCACAGCAGCTTAGCTTGCGCGTTAGAGTGCGTACAAGCCGAGTTTCGCGGCACCCGTTTGGGCTGTCGGACTTGAATGTGCTTTTTCTTCACTGCAGCTCAGGTTTTGTTATCCGTTCAAATCAACTGTAAAGGAAATTTAAGAGTAATATACTGTATTCTAGTAATGAAAGATGACACAAATCCATCTTCATGTGTTTAGCAAATAAATCAATACGTTTTTCGCAGCTCCGGTTTTTGTAAAAAGCTACTAAGCACGCATTCAGGAGTCTCATGTTATGACATATTTGTAAATTTGATTAAAACTTACCACAGTCTATTAATATTTTAAAACAGGACAAAAACTTGACGGCTGACAAATGTGTGGAAATGTGCGCCAAATGTAACTGAAAACAGTGTCTTACCGCTCAGTAGAAGAGTTATTTTGGCATATTGCAGTCATTTCACTCCCAGCTAGATGCCAAAGCATGAAGGTCACTCTCATAAAATGCAAGATTTTGATGAGACCAGTTTATAGCATATTGATATTGAGAGTGAAGAGGAGCTGTAGGAAGAAGAAAGAAGGCTAGCAACCTGCTCTTACTGTTATTTACGTCCGACCAGCTCTCCAAGCAAGCATGGGCGTGTTAAAAGCGGAATGTATAGTAAAAAAAGACAGCTACTATCCGCATGAACACTCCCGGGACAATATGGTCCTAGTGTTTGGAGACGGGATGATACTACCACCACCACCACCACCACCACCACCACCACCACCATCATCAACACATTTGTACTGGGTTCCGCGCTCACTCTTGTACTAGTACACCACGTGGCCAATATTACGAACTGGTAGTACAGGTAGGGAAGTTGTACTGACTCGTGTTTTCTAGTGTTTGATCTTTTATCTAAAAAGTTAGATCATTTGTTTATGAATGACCTATTTCGTTTCTTTATCCCTTATTTTTCCTTTAGTATAAGTGAAGTAAATACATATAATATTCATGTTACAAATGGAATTTATAAATATTAGAATACTACACAGAGAAGACTGTAGTAAGTTACATCAAGTGCACCAGGAACATTTAACGCGTCCGCATGGGTGGTCCACAGGCTTGCTGTTAGAAGAGACTCCGGCATCAGAGTGGAAAAAGCGGCCGATCTCTCCGCGTTTGATGGCACGGTGCCTTGGCGCCATCATCTGGGCTGCTCTCGTCCGGTTGTTGTGACCACGTATCGAAAGTCGTGCAACGAAGGGCAAACAACGACGCATCGTCCAGCAGTATGCCGACCGTGGCTCGTTGATGCCAGCAAAGGCTGCCACAGAGCGACTGGGGGACTACAATTCGAAAAATCGCCAACAGATACAGCGCTCATTATCTAGTTTCTCAGCACACGATTACCCAGTCGTACCCCAGTGCTGACTCAATCCACCGAAAACAGCTCATGAGGTGGGTGTAAAATTAATCGCCACTGCACTGTGGATGATCCGAGAAAGGTCACTAGGTCAGATTGATCCAGATTCCTAGTTCATCACGTCGACGGCCGAGCGCATGTACGCCGATTTCCATCGGAATCTATGAGACGTGGTTGCACGGTCGGGCGGAGACAGGATGATCTGAGCGGTGTTTTCATGGGACACACGAATGCGTAACAACTATGCGGTATCTGGACGTTATTGGGAACCAAGTGCAGTGTTCTCTGGTGGTGACGGCCATTTGCAACAGGCCACACTGCCAGGACTGGTTCCAGGACCATGATAGTGAATTTTCATTAATGCTGTATTCCCCAAATAGTCCCGATATGAATCCCATTGAACACTTGGAGAAGCGGGTTCGTGCTACGTTACCACCGCCCAGCAGTGTACGCCAACTGGAGGACCTCGTGGTAGTTACCAGATGTCCCAGATATATAAAAATGTTATTTGTTCGTGGAGTCGACCTATGTGGATCTTTTGCCCCTAAGATGTTTCAGATACTTTCCATTACCCCTGTAAATCGATGTCTTGCCGAGTGGCCTCGGTAAAAGGTGGCCTTACATCATTATTAGGTAAGTGGCCGTAATGCAACGGCTTGAAGATAGGTACTCGAAAAACGTGACTCTGAGATTCTCTATCCATTTCCAGTTGCAAGAAAATTGAGAGTTGACTGAATGAACTAGGTCCTGCCGCAGAATGTCAGGAGAAACCCGTTGCAACAAATTTTCAAAATACTCCAGAGTCAGTTTCAAAAGTGTTGACATTCAGTTGGGTCATATACACCTGTTTCCTTTAAAAGGCTAGAGGAAGCTTGCAGTTTTTCTCTTCTTCCAATACAGTCTGTAACACACTTCCATTATAGCACTCAGTTCGGTCTAGAAATTTCTGCATACCCGAAAAACACACTTTTTCTTTCAAAAATGTGTGCTGTCTTCATGAGCTCTAGATACATGCACCTAACTCTGCTTGAGATATGCGTCAAATAAGTTGACCTGTATCTTTTTCAGTGATGATGTAGTAACGCAGATGTTTTCCACCAGCAGTGGAGTCATTTCACAAGTTCCTGACCTCAGAACAGCTCCTACTTGTTTACTGAACTTTGAAAGGCAAAGGTTATACATACGGAATGAAGAGAAGTGATCCTTACCATGATTTGGCCACGAAGTGGGGCATGACCGTCAAGCCTGAGGGGAAAAAATTAAAGGCCTGCGTTCGTATATTTTCGAAAATAGATCAAAAAGTTATGGAAAAGAAATACTGCTTCAGGAGCAGAACACAAGTATGACACCCCTTAGTTCGCGTACTCCTTAATACCAAGGACGACCAAGGATTCATTAACAACTGATCGCTAATATTACTTCGGATTCCCTGAAACAAGCGTTTCCTTTCGCTATCTTCCGCCCCGCCATTCCCAGAAGTATGCAGAAGTTCTGAAACGTATTTAATTAAAAGTCCCTCATGATTGCAACTTCCCGCGTTAAAAGGATTCCTCCATCCATATCGATCATCGGCCTTTCCTGATGTTTTTCATCACTAAAATTACAATACTTAAACCCATTAATTACACAGGATTAATTTCCTCCTTTGCAGCTTTAAGTCTACACTCCTGACAAATTGGAAACCAATGACACGCAGGTGTGGACAGCTAAAGGCTTGCACTTGACTGACTTGGTGTTAAAAGTGAAGTTGAAGAGGACAGAGTAGACATTCGTAGTGGGGAAAGGCATACGAAAGTGTGCAATTTTGGAGGGAACGCAAGACTAGAAAATGACTTCTGGAACGCAGTGGTGTACTCCGGCAAGAGCCTAAGTTCAATTAAAATAATTAAGGTTGTATCCTTGATCAGGACTTTGAATAAAACATCAACATAGTCTATTGTATTTTACAGTACACCAACTCAGAGGCAAGAAGCTTTCTTAGCCATTCGATAAACTGCTGTTATCTGTTTGTAGCATACGATGTATTGGTTCAGGCTCGTTCCAGTTCCTATTTGTTAAGTAAGGTCATTAGGTTACTGTCAAGAAAACTCGTACTGAAGTTATTGTTCTGTAGTACTCATTGGTGGATTTTGGTCTATATAATTAGCGTTGTTGTTGTTGTTGGCGGTGACTATGCTTATCCAAATGTAGGACAGCGGCGAAGATGTTTGTGCTGCCGTCCCATTGAGCGGTCCGTGACGTTACGAACCAAACCAAACTTGTGTGTGTAGCTAAGACCAACATCGAGTATTGGACTTGGACTTAACAAGACCGTCCGCACTATCAGACCGTAAAGAAGCTGTTAAAATGGCGCCGTGTTCGGTTTGTTCAAATATAAATATGAACATGTGCGAAGCATAGATTTACAGAAAGTATTTGATTAAGAGAATTTAGTACAGCGATGCTTTTATTGAAATGTGGTTATAAAATTAGTACAATATACGTATTTGACCGTGTCATATGTATTGTGTGCTTGGATGAAAATCATATTAAATCAGAAGCATTCATATAATATGCATTCACATTATTAATCGTGATGATTTCGTAGTAACAAGTAATTCGTTAGGCTGTATGAAACCATTAGAGAGGATGTTTCTGGTACTTGATGATCCATTCTCTCCGGATTAGGCCAAAGGTGTCCACCCTAGTACATTTCCCATCTATCAGTCATGCATCCTGTAAAAGATCCAGAAGATAGAAAAGATTGAGTTACATGGTTGGAAATTAATGATGAAGTTTTAACTTAGTGTGCATATAAAGTAACATTTCCACTTCGAGGATTTTAAAAGTGAGGTTATAAAATGTGATGAAGCTAATTATTTTATTTGGGAGGGAGTATTATTTCCTTTGTTAAAGTGGAGTGCGAGATATTATACTTACAGTATGATTGGGGTTTCTCTTAAAACAATAATCGCCACCACTGATGAAAGTGTTTTATATGAAGATGTGTCACCAAAGAATTTCATATCGATTGTACTATTGGAGACAAACATCTGAAATGTAACAGGTGGAATATATTTAAGAATTAGGTGAGTCATTTTAAGAATCATATTTGTGAGAGAATAAAAATTCATTTTAGGGTTATATTTCTTGAACGAGGTGTTCCAAAGCGTATGATAATAGAACGGTCATTCAAATAACGATTGTAATTGTCGCTCTTGAAACGCATCACTGTTCACTTGGAGCATTCTCTCCGCACTAGACCCTAGTACATACTGTAATGATCCCCAAGATAGAAAATATCAAGTTACACGCTTGGAAATTAACTAGTGTGTACCACAAAGTAACATTTTCACTACGAGATTTTTAAAAGTGAGGTTTTGAAAAATGATGAAACATTCCGTTTCGCTTATATTTTAAATTTGGTACATACTGCTTAGAGAGTGATTTAGGGTTATCGTGCCTGCCACTTACTCGAAACACCCGGGTTTGATTCCCGTCCAGGTTCAGGGATTTTTACCAGGATCTGAGGGCTGATTCGTGGTCCACTCAGCCTAGTTGATAACAATTGAGGAGCTATCTGACGGCGAGAGGTCTGTCCCAATCTAGAATGCCAAGAATAACGGCCGAGAGGATCCGCTGTGCTGACCACGCTTCACCTCCTAATCTGCAGGCCTTCGAGCTGAGCAGCGGTCGCTTGGTAAGCCAAGGGCATATGAAGGTCAGTAGCGCCAAGTGGTGGGGGCAGGTGGCACACTGCATAAGCAGATTTCTAGATAGCATTGGTTCTATTAGCACAAGTGTAGAACCTTTACATAACCCACAGCATTATTGAATGAAAATTCTGCTTTTAAGAATGAGGAAGGTGGTTATAGTGTAGATGTCGGTTTTAAATTCTTCAGTCTAAAGTGTTTCGAGCTGATATCCCACATAACATTTTACGTATAATGCACTAGCTTGAATTTTATGTTTACCTGGTTTCCGTCAGCAAACGCGTAGGCCTAAACAGAGTTGATGTGTGATGATTAGGGCTCGGATGTTTAGAAAGAGTCATATTTTTTCTTTATCTCTATTTTCTTGCCTGGTTGGATTTTGGTGCAAATCAGGTGATTATCGTCACAATTAAGTGATTGTTATTTGTCATGTACAGTAAATGCATGTTTTGGCTTCTTTTGTCATAAGGTCATAGTATATCGCGCTATTTTTGTAGATACGTCATATTTCGTTCATATTTCGGTGGTTTGGTGACAGCTGTAGCTGTGCAAAATCATCGTCAACTTTCCGAATGAGAACTAGTATTCACAAAACTACTTTTCCTTATCATATCTGTAGTTAATACAAGTGGAATACTCTGCCTCTTCTATCAAGATTGCGCAGGAATTGTTTTCCAACAGTTTGTCAGGAAGTCTGACACATATTAAGTCGAACTTTGGAATTATAGGCCTATCGAGTGCAATTACTCGTTTAGAAGCTGCTAGCTTTGAAATTCACGCAAGTATTGAAATTGTGAGAAGTGTTGAATTTTCAGCACAGTGATTACATAGAACAGTTGGCGTCAGTGTAAAACGGAAACTTGAAGACGTGCTTAATTGAAGTGACGGTTTTCGCTGTGTCTGCAAGATAAATGATGTTCTTAGAGGAGAAGGTACCATACTCGACAGCAGTGATTTAATATTATTTAAATATGCGCCAATAACATCTTGTGACGTAGAAAGGAGCTTCTCTTCTTACAACAATGTGTCAAGTGATAATCGCAGGTCTTTCGCGCCTGATGCTTTGAAGATGAATCTTGTCATACACTTCAATACCACACGCGGGGAAGAATGAACAAGTTAAGTGAGTTAGTACTATTTGCCCTGCCGCCCTACCATGTATGTTGGGTATTCAGCCCGAAGGCTGGTTGGATCCTCAACAGGTTCACCATTAGCTGTCATAGATGGCCTAAGCGTCACTGAAGAGGCGTACTAGGGAAATGAGCCCTACCATAATGTGTTGAAAGACATCTACTTACTTCGTTCCATGTTGCTCAATTTAAACATTAACACATTTAAGTGATATTAATGTAATCTGGACTTAAACGTTCCAATATATACATATATAAAAGATTAATTTCCGGTTTTCTCGTATTTCAAAATACCAACATGTTAAAATGTTGTGTGATATTAGCGAACTTAGTAGCCTACTTACGAATGATTTATAAGTGAATACTATAGTTAACAAATATGTATCAAAGGGACTGCCGTTTCGATTTATAACTTATTTTTTAAATGGCCATATTTAGAGTAATCATTTTCGGGTGATATTTTGTCATTTTTTAAGTCATATTTCATGACGTTTGAGGTCATATTTCGTCATCTGTAAGGTCATATTTGCTTGCTTATTTGGGCTATTTTTAGGTCTTAAACATCCGAGCCCTAGTGCCGATAGTCTTAAAAATCCCACGTATTCGAAACTGAACACATTTAACATTTATTATTTATTTATTTTTAATTCATAACTTCTCGAAACATTTGCCGTATCGCATTGCTTGTAAATAGGGTTTTACCGAGCTCGATAGCTACATTCT
Source organism: Anabrus simplex (assembly GCF_040414725.1). Lineage (NCBI taxonomy): Eukaryota > Metazoa > Arthropoda > Insecta > Orthoptera > Tettigoniidae > Anabrus > Anabrus simplex. The sequence goes on along the minus strand of NC_090276.1, from coordinate 99,450,665 downwards.
ATTAAGTGCGGCCAGTATCCAGTATTCGGGAGATAGTGGGTTCGAACCCCACTGTCGGCAGCCCTGAAGATGGTTTTCCGTGGTTTCCTATTTTCACACCAGGCAAATGCTGGGGCTGTACCTTAATTAAGGCCACGGCCACTTCCTTCCCATTCCTAGCCCTTTCCTGTTCCATTGTCGCCATAAGACCTATCTGTGTCGATGCGACGTAAAGCCTATAGCAAAAAATAATAATAATAATTAAAAAATAGGGTTTTCTGTTTTTTAAACACTGTCTCTAATGTTGAAGAGTTTTCTTATCTGTGAGACTAAGTTCATTCAGAAAAATATACGTTGTTGAAACCTGCAGCAAAGACCTTACTATAGAGCAAGGCACAACAGGTTTGACATTTTACATCACTCCACGCCCGAAAGATGGCAGCACCGCCAGTCTCCCTGTTAGACGAGGCCCCTTCAATATTCACTGAACACACTCAGTGAGGTCCTGTTGCGGACGTGGGGTGATAACAGGTGGTGGTGGTGATTATTATTTTAAGAGGAAGTACAACTAGGCATCCATCCTCTATATAACACTAATCAGAGAGGAAAAATGGAAGGGATCCGACACTTCGAGAAATGAAGGTATCAGCCAAAGAAAGACAAGGGCCACGAAGGGCGTGAAAATGACTCCCTAGGCCTCCATCCGAATACCGTCAGTGTCGGAAAAGAACAAGAGTTGACCAAGGGAGGTCGGATAGGATAGAGGAGGAGCCAGGCACAAGTAAGTGGAAGCAATGCCAAGACTCACCTGAGGGCCCCGTTGTCGCCAACGCACGCTCCAAAATGCAGAGCCCCTGAGGCCCCAGAAGTTGTGGCTGTGACAAGAACATATCTATCTCTCGAACAGCCAACGCAGCCGTGGATCATATAGAGAAGCCAATCTTTATTGACTTCGGGGTCGGTAGATACAGAGTGGGTCGCCAAGGCTCTACCGTGGCTCTACGCCTCTGCATTCGGGAGACGGGACAGGCTGTCCTGAGAATGGTTTTCATTCTGCTGCACTAAGGCGAATGCCGGGACAGTTCCACGGCCGCCAATCTCCCGGCCTCCCCCTTCAGGATGTCCCGTGTCCTCAAACTGTGCTCGTCCAGCTGTAAAGCCCCGTGGAATTCTTCCACATGTGATCGGTGTTTGGAATCCCCTGCCTGTTGTAAGAGTGGTGGTGGTGATGATTGTTTTAAGAGGAAGGACAACCATCCTCTAAAACACAAGTGGTGGTGGTGATTATTGTTTTAAGAGGAAATACAAGTGGACAACGATCCTCTATTAACACTAATGGTGGTGGTGATTATTGTTTTAACTGGACAAACATCCTCTATTAACAGTATTGGTGGTGGTGATTATTGTTTTAAGAGAAAATACAACTGGACAACCATTCTCTATTAACACTACAGGTCGTAGTGATTATTGCTTTTTTTACTCTTGGCTTCACGTCGTACCGACACAGATAGGTCTTATGCCGACGAACGGATAGAAAAGATCTACGAGTGGGAAGAAATCGGCGATGGCCTTAATTAAGGTACTTCCGCAGCATTATTAAGAGGAAATATAACTGAGGAACCATCCTCTATTAACACTAATATTGGTGGTGATTATTGTTTTAAGAAAAAGTACACCTAGGCAACCATCCTCTATATAACACTAATCAGAGAGAAAAAATGGAAGGGGTCCGACACTTCGAAAACTGAAGGTATCGGTCAAAGGAAGACAAGGGCCACGGACGGCGTGAAAATGAAAGACTCCCTAGGCCTCCATACGTAATACCGTCGGGGTCGGAAGAGAACAAGAGTTGACCAAGAGAGGTCGGATAGGATAGAGGAGGAGCCAGGCACAAGTAAGTGGAAGCAATGCCAGGACTCAGCTAAGGGTCCCGTGGTCGCCAATCAACGCTCGAAAGTTCAGAGCCCCTGGGGCCCCTATTAGTCGCCTCTTACGACAGGCAGGGGTTACCGTGGGTGTTACCCACTCACAGGGGAAATACCGACAATTGGAGTATTAAGGTGTCGGCAAAAGGAAGCAAAGGGCCACTAAGGGCGTTAAACTTGAAGACTAATTTAATACTGTGGGTGGTCGAAGAGAACATGAGGTATCGTAGAGACTAAAGAAAACTTTAGTCTATGGGTAGTGTAGTGAACCTTTCTCTTAGCTAGAGGCCCCGAATTTGATTCCCAGCGACGTCAGAAATTTCTCCGCCTTGTCACAATGATCAGCGTACTTGCATTCGCTTCAGAGGGCCTCGGGTGCGATTCTTGGCTGAGACAGGAATTTAACTCATCAGATTAATAATTTTCATTTCTGTGAGGTCCCAGTCATACACACTTTTCTATAATGTCAGAATTTTCTCATCATTACTTCTTCTGACAAGGCAGGCCTAATGGAAACACTGGCTCGCACACTGAATGGTGAAATGTCATTGCACAGATCAGTACAACCTTTTTTTTTTTTTTTTTTTTTTTTTTTTTGAAAACCAGGACGAAGTTCTGAGGAGCAGAATGAGAATGTATGCAGATTCCCAACAAATAGGCTAAACGATTTTTAAGTTTCATGAAACTTGCATCATTTACTTGAAGGACAAAGGAATCACAGTTAAATGAGAGACAATGCGATCGCAGGTAATAATATTTGGATAGCAGTGCCACTCCAAAATGAAGTAGAGAAATTACATAATCATCTTTGCCATTTTGGCCTGTCTTAACATTCATAAGTTTGAGTACCTTAAAACTCTCTCAACCACTGACTCCTTCCAAGTTGAGAGGAACTTTCGCCTACGTAACGATGGCTCCGTCAGTGAACAATTAAGTGCGAGTAACTTAGAAATGAGCGTATGTTAGGCAGGGCAATGGGATCGGGGTGGATCACTTTTCCACACCTATACTGTTTCAATATTAGCCTAACACTAATGGTGATGGTGATTATTGTTTTAAGAGGAAGTACAACTGGACAAACATCCTCTATTAACACTAATGGTGATGGTGATTATTGTTTTAAGAGGAAGTACAACTGGACAAACATCCTCTATTAACACTAATGGTGATGGTGATTATTGTTATGCCTTTGAACAGAACTGAAAGAATAGTTACCACCACCATACAAAGGGCACTAGGAAAGTTTTGCAATATGCACAAACGGTTGGCTGGACACCACTGTTATGGTGAGGGATGAAAAGGAGTGAAAACCGGGCTATAAGACAGCAAGGCGCGACCTTTACACCAGTTGTTAGCAAGCAGTGGGTTTGAAAGCAAGTTAAGATGTCAGTGTGGTCTAAAGGTGAATATCGCGCAATTATCCGCTACAATTTTGCTCATGGATTAACTGTTGACCAGTGCCTGGAGGAAATGACAATTTTATGCTGGAACAAAGAGTTCCAGAAGAGGAAACTTTGGGGTTGAAGACGATCCTCATTCTGGGTGACCGTCTGAATCAGTGACAGGAAAACATTGAAGCTGTGAGGAAAATGTTGCAGCAAGAGAGGCGGTTGACATATCGGCAGGTAGAAGAGACCCTCCACATCCCTGGATCAGCTATTCATTCAGTTCTACACCACCATCTCCATGTTAGAAAGGTTTGTTCCTTTTGGGTGCCCCATTCACTTTCAGAGGAACAAAGGGCACATCGAGTGGAATGGTGACGAGAAATGTTAAAACAGTTTGAAAATGGGACTTCGCGTCACATCAATAGCATCGTTACAGGTGAGGGAACTTGGCTTTATTATTACGATGTTCCAACAAAATCCCAGAACAAGGTGTGGCTGTTTGAAGATGAGGGTACTGCTGTGGCTGTACGAAAATCAAGGTCAGTGAAGAAAAGGATGATTGCAGTATTTTTCACTAAACGGGGCATCCTGACTCGGGTTGTGCTAGAAACACAAAGGACAGTTACTGCGAAGTGGTACAGTGAGACTTGTCTGCCTCAGGTCATCCAGGCTCTTAAGCAGCTCCGTCCAACGTCACGGCTCAACACTTGACTCTTGCATCAAGACAATGCTCCAGCACATCGTGCTAATGTAACAATGGGTTTTCTTGCCAGATCAGGGTTGACTGTGGTTGATCACCCTCCATACAGTCCCCATGTGACTTCGCACTCTTCCCAGAAGTGAAGCTGAAAGGGCGGCGTTTTGCATCCGACGAGGAGCTTCTGGCAGCATGGGATCAAGAGTGTGAAAATGTAACCGAAGAAAAGTGGCAGAGCTGGTTCAGTGACTGGTTTCGACGTATGGAGAACTGTATTGAGTGTGGTGGAAATTATTTTGAAAAAGTCTAAAACGTTCACTCACATTGCAAAACTTTCCTAGTGTTCTTTGTACGTGGATCTGTACACACCCTGAGACTTCATATGTTCGGACCTCCGTAATAAAAAAAATCCATAAACCGCTATATTTCTATATGATAACACATTCTGTGTCCTGATACATTGTGGCACCCCGTAATTGTGGGAGTGGCTTTTGCTATCCTGGTGCACGAGGGTGGGTGACATCTGAAGCTGAGTGTTATTGTGGTGTACGGGTTGCAGGGACACCCTCTAGAACTCAGCGAACAGACATGGAAACTGCTCACACGTAGACCCAAGTCAATGACGTAAGTTATCATTCATGGTTTTATGGAACCAAGCTCTACATTCGGGAGTCGAGTCGGCTGGCCTGAGAATGGGGCAGTTCCTATTTACCTCCTTAGCCAATTTCACTTCATTTGATCTCCGTTAGTCCATCAGGAAGGGCATCTGGTCGTGAAACTTCCCATGTAATTTCATCTCAGCTCATAAACGGGGTTTTATGAAGACAAATAAACCAAAGATGTTAAAAATATGCATCTTCCTCATTCACTATTGAGTGTTTCTACGGTGGTTGGTTCTCGACTCAGGGAATCGAAATCGGGACTCACTGATCCGAAGAGCAGTACGCTGACCATTCAGGTAAGGGTCCGGAATTAGAAAAACTATGTTTTTAAACAATTCACTTCATAATTTAATGTACATATGCTGATTTGGTAGATCAATTATGAGACACCCTTAATCCTGCAGCTCTCCTGCTGAAGTCTGATCAGAAAGAATAGGGAACATGCATGATCCGGTGTTTTAATTAAAAATATGCTAATCTGATTCAAAATTGCATGCAGAATTCAAAACTGTGATCAGAATGTACAAATAATAACTCCAAACATGATAAAAATCTACGAAAATGTCACGTCACGCAAGTACGCGATCTCATTGGTCTGACGTCATCGTACAGGTTGACTGAATTAGCAGACGAAATAACACATAGTGTGCTGTGAGAAGCAGGATACACTTCGCGTATTTCTACTTTACGTTAGTGTCTGGTATGGTTAAATTCAAGGTCTATACATTGGATAATAATCTGAGTGGTATATTTTAGACTGAAAATGAATCCTGCGCAGACAGTGAGGCAGAAAACTTATAAATGGTGTATAGTTCCGATGTGCAATAGCACATCGCATACCATACCAAACAAATTGTTTATAAACGTTCCAAAGACGCTAAAACTAGGGAGAAATGGATTTTGGCGAGCCGGAGAAATGCTGGTGGTATATCGGAAAAGTCTACAGTTTATTTTTTTGAAGATTTTTTTTTGCTAGGGGCTTTACGTCGCACCGACACAGATAGGTCTTATGGTGACGATGGGATAGGAAGGCCTAGGAGTTGAAAGGAAGCGGCCGTGGCCTTAATTAAGGTACAGCCCCAGCATTTGCCTGGTGTGAAAATGGGAAACCACGGAAAACTATCTTCAGGGCTGCCGATAGTGGGATTCGAACCTACTATCTCCCGGATGCAAGCTCACAGCCGCTTTTGAAGATTTTAACGTAAGATGAATTTGTTTGAATTTTCAAATCACTTTTCCATGTCAGCTGTTCTAGTGGTAAAACTTAAAATTTTAATGTATGATGCTTTATTTAAATGCTTCAATTACATCTTGGAATATGAAAGTAATAAACAGTGCATTAAATAATGCTGGTTATTAAAGTATTCTCCAAACCTAACCTATGTTTCGGGTGATCCATGTCAAGATAATAAATCAAAGGGGTTATGAACCATTTTGACAGCTCTAATTCTACCAATATATCTTGGCATGGGACAGTTATGTATGTCTTTATTGAAGAGCTTAATTGCTTAAGAAATGTAGGCTATATCTAAATACTCTATAATGTAACAAAGAATAGGCGTGTACATCATGAAAGGAAACAACGTGAATTTAACAAATGTATAACTCTACACAAAACCAATGCTTGTCTGTTGGGGTCTTATAAGTTAACAATGCTCAATTATAATAATTATCATAATATTAATGAAATAAATAACATAATTGCGCACAGGTGAAAATAGTGATGTAGGTGTTTAAAATATCCAACTTAGCCTAAGTTTTAGGTTATACAAGCCAAGTCAATAAACCGAAGGGTAAAAATACCGCGCGAGTTGGCCGTGCGGTTAGGAGAGCGCAGCTGTGAGCTCGCATCCGGGAGATAGTGGGTTTTGACCCCCACTGCCGGCAGCCCTGAAGATGGTTTTCCGTGGTTTCCCATTTTCACACAAGGCAAATGCGGAGGCTGTACCTAAGGCCACGGCCGCTTTGTTCCCATTCCTAGGCCTTTCCTGTCCCATCGTCAACGTAAGACCTATATGTGACGGTGTGAAGTAAAGCAAAAAAAAAAAAAAAGTAAAAGTCACAGCACCCAAAGACATTCCTGTATTGAGCTACTAAAATGTCACCAGGACACTTTTCTTTACTGATATGCTCAGCTTGTTAAAAGCCAAATGTAATTAATGTTATTGGCTTCACGCCCCGCTAACTACTTCTACGATTTTCGGAGACGCCGATGTGCAGGAATTTAGTCCTGCAGGAGTTCTTTTACGTGCCAGTAAATCTACCGACACGAGGCTGACGTATTTGAGCACCTTCAACACCTTCAACTACCACCGGACTGAACCAGGATCGAACCTGCCAAGTCGGGGTCAGAAGGCCAGCACCTCAACAGTCTGAACCACTCAGCCCGACTTGTGAAAACTAGATGAAGTCATATTTATCTTTATCATGTTTAACTTTTTCCCTCCACAAAGATATTTAATTCTCTTTCATGGGCCCCGGAAGTGGGTAGGCCAGTTGTCCCAACCATAAATATATATATTTTTTGGGAATGATAGATTATAGCCCTATAGTACTATGATCTTTCTTTCTTTCCTTCTTTCTTTCTTTCTTTCTTAATCAGTTTATCCTTCAGGGTTGGTTTTCTCTCGGACTCAGCGAGGGATTTCACCTCTACCACTTCAAGGGCAGTGTCCTGGAACGTGAGACTGAGTATGGTGATGAAACTGGTGAGGAGGGCCATTACCTCGCCCAGGCTGCCTCACCTGTTATGCTCAATAGGGGCCTTGTTGGAGGATGGGAGGATCGGAAGGGATAGACAAGGAAGAGGGAAGGAAACGGCCGTGGCCTTAGGTGCCTGGAGGAGAAGTAGGAAAATACGAAAAACCACTTCGAGGATGGCTACTCAGTTGACCTCCCGAGGCTGAGTAGACCCCGTTCCAGCCCTCGTACTATTTGTTTTCAACTTTCATGGCAGAACCGGGAATCGAAATCGGGCCTCCGGGAGTGGCACACATTAACCACTACACCACAGAAGCGGACTAGTACTATAATGCTACCTATATGTTTATGTTAGTGCTGAAATCCGATTTCTTACTTTCCTAATGCTGAAAGCCCGAAAATGTAATGTTATTCTTTAATAGGGGAATCAGTCTAGAAGGAAATGTTGAAAGTGATGTGATATCTATCCAGGTTCGTTGTTATCCTAATACTATGGGTTACAGTACATTGCACGTATATAAAAGACGCCACTTACAAACTTGCTTGTTATCCGCGAATTTCTGCGGCCACAAAAGTCACACATTTCAAGAATGATGACATCTACACATGGTAGATTGTCTGACTGTGCTGTTTTGAACCTTTCTTCTGTCATTTCGAAGTTATTCGCGATCATGAATAATAAACAATCTGCTTTTAGCAACGGCTGATGCGCAACGGCTGGTAGAGCTCCATGCGGTACTGGATCGTGACGTCACAGCGCGCCGCTTACGTCAGAGGTCGTTTCACTCGCCTTGCGGAAAGGCACTATTAAATATATTTTTAATGGTCGAAAACAAGGCAACATACCACAATGTAATACGTTTACGTACTATTTCATTGGTGTACTTTTCAAAAAAAATATTTTTGAAAATGATGCATGTTCCCAATTGACTTATCACCACATTACTGGGGCTTACTGCGTAATCTTCTTTCTCAAATGAATTCGAAAATGAAGAAGACGAAACAACACATGGATTGCACGATGCCAGGTCAAAATGAGCACGTGGGAGTTTTTCTTAGAAGGCTGTGGTTTCATCGGCGAAATAACGAATGGTTCCGGTAAAAAAAAAAAAAAAAAAAAGATCATGTATATTTAGACGATTGTTTTTCCACAGCTGTCGTTAGGGAATAAGTCGCCATCAGCTATACGACCGTTAAACCGAAAATAATCTCTTTATAATTTCCGTTTCTTTTTTAAGAAAGTTGGGTTCTTTGGTCCAAAATGCCTATCTGGAATTGACAAGTCGGACCGCTCTATCGAGAACAGTGTACAGGCGCCTTAAAATGGCCTGGCCTGAGACACACATATATAATACTTTGTTATTCCAACCCTGTTCGATTGTTGAGAGTGGTGGTGGTGGTGATTATTGTTTTACTTTTCTAGTTGTTTTACGTCGCACCGACACAGATAGGTCTTATGGCGACGATGGGAGAGGAAAGGCCTAGGAGTTGGAAGGAAGCGGCCGTGGCCTTAATTAAGGTACAGCCCCAGCATTTGCCTGGTGTTAAAATGGGAAACAGCGGAAAACCATCTTCAGGGCTGCCGACAGTGGGGTTCGAGCCCACTATCTCCCGGACACAAGCTCAGAGCTGCGCGACCCTAACCGCACGGCCAACTCGCCCGGTGATTATTGTTTTAAGAGGAGGTACAACTAGGCAACCATCCTCTATATAACACTAATCAGAGGGAAAAAATGGAAGGGATCCGACATTTTGAAAAGTGAAGATATCGGCCAAAGGAGACAAGGGTCACGAAGGGCGTGAAAATGAAAGACTCCCTAGGCCTGCATACTTAATAGCGTCGGGGTCGGAAAAGAACAAGAGTTGACCAAGGGAGGTCGGATAGGACAGATGAAAGTGAGGAGCCTGGCACAAGTAAGTGGAAGCAATGCCAGGACTCAGCTAAGGGCCCCGTGGTCGCCAATCCACGCTACAAAGTTCAGAGTCCTTGGGCCCCTTTTAGTCGTCTCTTACGACAGGCAGGGGATACCGCCCCCACCCACAGGGGGCGTTTGTTGAAAAACCGCGTAAAGACTTCACACACCAGACTTGAGAACGATGAGCCCGCGTTGCAGCTGCCATTTTCTCCCGTACTAACTTCATGGTCACGATCAAAATACTAAATACGAATTGAAACGTAACACTCGGAATTCAGGTCCTGCGCGATGCCAGAGTCATAGTTTCCAAACAAGTAATGGCGATATGCGTGTTCAGGGGCGAGAAAGGGACACACGGGCTAATTTTGTGTTGTAACATGCCACAAGAAATTCTGTAAAACATTTACCTGTCTACAACACATGATCGTTAAGGCGTTGAAGTCTAAACGGTCTGACACCATGGTAGGGGAGGTGGTGGTATACAATTTCTAATCACTAGATTGCGTGCCAAAAGCCTGGATTAAAGTCCAAACCTCTCCGCAGTGCTCATATGAAGTGAGGGCATATGACGCTGTTGATGGTGATTCGTCAGTCGGATGGGGACGTTAAGCCTTGAGCAGACCCCTTGGTGCTATTCGACAGGAGTAGGCTACGTGCCGGCACTGGGTTTCACCCTCTCCCTTCCTAGAATCATATAACACGTCATTTCATCTCAACACCTCCTCTGATGAGGTTGACGTCACGAAGGGCATCGGGGCATAAAAACCCGACACGACAGATTCACCTCACCTCACCTCATACCCGACTCGTAGAGAAACGGAACTAGGATTGGATAAACAAACAAACAAACAAACACAGAATGATTGTCTCATTAGTAAGGACAATGTTAATTAATTCATTAAAAGATCACTCTTATAGCACGAAAGAAGATTAGCGTTTCGAAAAGTATCCACGACAGTGTCTGGGTTTACTTCGATATCCCCCATCGTGCTCTAATCTCCTTAAAGTAGCCTAGCAAATGACTGAACACAAGAATGATGAGGAGGTTTTCCACACATTCCATGACCAGCATTTTCCCTTCTTTAAAGAGTACACTTCTTGGAGATTTTCGGGAGATATGTCCCCTAAACCCTCCACCTGGGTACACCTTGTCTGCGTCAGCCAGCGGTTTTTGTAAAAATTATAACAAAGTTCTTACCATCTTCAGGTGATAACCACTTTTAGGACAATCGCATTGTCCTTTTCAGCTGAACATCCCTGAACGCCCCTGGTGAATTTATTTGGAACGAGTGAGGTTACACAACAGTGCTTCATCCAAGGAGTAATCAAACGTCTTATCAGTGAGCATGCAGTGCTGGGCCAAAGAATGTGGGGCACTCTATTGAGACGATTCAAAAACAAGTGACTGTCAGAAATAAGGCCAAAAGTTAAATGGAAGATTCCATGCGTTTGTGTTTGGCGCATGTTGATCTCTAGCATCGCAAGAGCGTAGTCGCATTCGATCCAGCGGGACGCGGGTTCGAATCTCGGCTGGATTCGGTATTTTAGGTCAATCTCTGGTTCGGAGACTGGGTGTTGGTGCACTCCAGTATATGCTTTATTGCACCACATTGCACCCGCCACCTCACCAGCTCTGAAATCCAAACTGATTAATAATAACAATGAAAAAAGAATGAAATGTCGTATGGCTTTTAGTGCCAGAACATACCAGGACGGGTTCGGCTTGCCAGGTGCAGGTCTTTCTATTTGACGTCTTTAGGCGACCTGCGCGTCGTGATGAGGATGAAATGATGATTAAGACAACACATACACCCAGCCTCCGTGCCATAGGAATTAACCAATTAAGGTTAAAATCTCCGACCCGGCCGGGAATCGAACCCGGGACCCTCTGAACCGAAGGCCAGTACGCTGACCGTTCGGCCAACGAGTCGGACAATAATAATAATAATAATAATAATAATAATAATAATAATAATAATAATAATAATAATAATAATAATAATAATAATAATAATAATAATAATAATAGAGATACAGTTATTACATTATTCACTATCTTCCAAGTATCTCAGGAAATATTTGTTCCATCCTAAACCTGAACATAACAATAGTTATAGAAAGTTGGTGCAAAGTCGAAGACATTCGCGATGAAATTTTTTGTTATTATTGTTCAGGAAAATAATTTAAGGAAACCAGCCAATGAGGAGTGAAAATGACGCCATATTGCTGCGCCGGAACAAAACTAAATGCGGTGGCCTTCTACACTGCCACTCATCACCGCTCAACCCATCAACAGTTACTAGAGCTTATACATAAAATCATAGTTTATCTAAAATTAATTTACTAAATACATTATTTATAATTTAGACAAACTTTGTTTCGCTATTGTAATCTATATCTACTTTACTGTATCTACTTCAGTTCCTTTCTTTTAAATATCCTTAGATTGCTTGCTGTACAGGACTCTTTCCTAAATAATTAAACTGTGGACGGCATTTTATTGGAATACGGCAAGTTAAGTTTGTGTAGAACCTTGGATCATGTGAATCGCGAAATTCAGAAACACCCATGTCCACTTTTTTTCTAAAACGAGTTCATGGTAGTTACTATGCTAAGATGTGCAGAAGTTCCCCATTGTCCAGCCTCAGTATAAAACAGTGAAGTGTTTAATAAGTTCAGAGATTCTTCGTGTCCTGGACATAGTTTCCCTGTGTTTTGCCAAGATGCGTGGACCACAGAGTGACGTGGAACACTCGTAGTGGGAAAGAAAACGGTAGATATGGGACGTCTTCATTAGTTTGTGATGAGGTCAATGAACAAGGCGTAACTATTGTTTGAATATGGGCAAAATATTTATCATTTTCACGTGCTAAGGAAATTAAACTAATAGACAGTTTGTCATTTATTGTCCTTCATAATTGAAGTTGCCCCATGAATTGTAGAAATCTCTTATGTCCACAGGATTATTTAGTGTTTGAATATATGTTATCAGCGTCTGTTACAGATGTAAACTTGATTATTTATAAGTTAGTGAGACTATTGTGTGATAGGTGCGTTAATGCACCAACTCGTTTGCCGTTGTGAGAGGTTTCTGTATTTCGTGATTCATGGAGGAGAGAGATCCGCTACCCCTCACCGAGGCTATTACGGCAAGAGATTTGGGGAAATATAAGAAAAGAAATGCTGCGAGAGTATTAACCTGACAAACAAGTTGTTTTACGTCGACGATGGGATGGAAAAGGCCTAGGAGTGGGAAGGAAGCAGCCGTGGCCTTAATTAAGGCACAGCCCCAGCATTCACCTGATGTGAAAATGGGAAACCACGGAAAACCATCTTCAGGGCTGCCAAGGGTGGGGTTCGAACCCACTATCTCCCGGATGCAAGCTCCTGACCGCACGGCCAACTCGCCCTGTGACAAGGACAATTGGTGCTTTCTCAAATAAGTTATACAATTTTAACAGCAAAAGTGAAAATTAGCTAGTAAAGCAGCAATGTTGGTAACACCGCTGTCATTCTGAGCGCATTAGCGTTCGCATTTTGCTCTAAATTTCCTTTCATACCTTAGATAATATAATCCTGATAACTGAAAATCGTAATAACATTCATGTAAAAGTAGAAATTGCTTAGGCCTATATTTACGACGATTGCCGGTCTGCCACAACCGCGACTTTAATGGGAAATGACTACTATCAGCGAAATCTGAGCACTAAGTACACAGTGTGTTTTCTAGATATATAGTGGTGGTGGTGGTGATTACTGTTTTAAGAGGAAGTACAACTACACAATCATCCTCTAAGCAGAGAGAAAAAATGGAAGGGATCCGACACTTCGAAAAATGAAGATATCGGCCAAAGAAAGACAAGGCCGACGAAGGGCCTGAAAATGAAAGACTCTAGGCCTCGAGTGCTCTAATACCGTCAGCGTCGGAAAAGAACAAGTTTTGAGCAAGGGAGGCCGCATAGGGTAGATCTAAGCGAGGATCCTGACACAAGTAAGTAGAAACAATACCAGAACTCAGCTACGGGCCCCGTGGTCACCAGCCCACGTTTCCAAGTTAAGAGCCCCCTTTTAGTCGCCTCTTACGTCAGACACAGGGGGTTTATTCAGAGAGTGAGGATACATAGGTTCTCTCGCACTGTACGCGAATACTCTTCAGTTTCAAGACGAGTTCGCACTACGAACACGTAACATTCAATTCTTAGGACACAAGAAATTCTTAGTAAACAAAATGATATAAAGCATGTTTATCACATAAGAAAGTGTCCACGGACACCCGTGGCTCACCCGTGGCATGAAACATTTATTAAGATTTGTATAAGGTTTCTAAGTACCATGTGAAAGTCGAGAAGAACTTCGTACGATAGTGAAGTTTGAACGTTCGAATCAACTCGAACTAAGAGAGCTTTCTTGTTTACTTTTAAAGGAGACAACAGAAGTATAGTCACAATATCACACAATCTCTCAGATGTTTTAGCTTCCGTATTGTTTTAATTACGAGTCCTAACACACGCTTTCTATTCAACGCGGATGACTACCGTAAGTGTGCCACCTTTAAAATAATCATGATACCCCTCATTTGACTCCATTTAGATTGAATTCCATGCGACTGAATGTTTCATGCAAACATCATTGGAAATTACATTTCAAAAAAACAGGTGAATTTTATGAACACCATGTATTTTTTATTTAACCTAATCTTCTTCTATGCCTTTGCTGGCAGGACCTAGTGTTTACAGTGCACTATGTCTTCTGGTATGGGCTAGAGCAATTTTGTTACTTTCATTGATCTGTCTCTGTCTTATCGTTGGCTTTGACAATATGAAAGTGACTGAGGTATGAGCGATGTTAGCAATGCCATTCCTTGTGCAGCCAGTCCCTTCAATGAATGGTGTGAAAATGTTGCTCATAGGGTCGGTTGATGCATGCATTTCAGTGGGCTTGGCAGACTGATATGTAATAGCAACTCCTGGCTCGGTGAGGAAAGCAATGGGAAACTACCTCACTCCTCATTTCCCTAGTACGCCTCTTCAGTGATGCCTAGGCCATCTATGACAGCTGATGGCAGAGCTGTTGAGGATCCAACCAGCCTTAGGGCTGAAGACTGAACATACACATACAATCTTCTTCTTACTTTTCTTATTCTGCCGCTTTTTCACACACGTGTGGGGTCACGGGTGTGAACTGTGTCGCACATGTGGATTTGGTCCTGTTTTACGGCCGGATGCCCTTCCTGACGCCAACGTTATATGGATGGATGTAATCACTATTGCGTGTTTTTGTGGTGGTTGGTAGTGTAGTTTGTTGTCTGAATGTGAAGAGTAAACTGTTGGAACAAACCCAAACACCCAGTCTCCGAGCCAGAAGAATTAATCAAACATTATTCAAATACCCGACCTGGCCGGGAATCGAACCCGGGACCCTCTGAACTGAAGGCCTCAACGCTGACCATTCACCCAATGAGTCGGACTGCTTTAAGCAGTTAAAATATGCTAAACTGGTAGATTTTCGACTTATTTATTACATGTCTGTATATGGTGCGCGTGCCATTCCTGAGGTCGGTACGTAGCCTACAGGAAGGAGTCTGGGGTATTCCCTGCCTGTCGTAAGAGGCGACTAAAAGGGGCCTCAGGGGCTCTCAACTTGGGAGAGTCGGTTGGCGACCACGGGGCTCTCAGCTGAGTCCTGGCATTGCTTCCAGTTACTCGTGCCAGGCTCCTCACTTTCATCTACCCTATCCGACCTCTCTTGGTCAACTCTTGTTCTTTTCCGACCCCGACCTTAGTAGGTTTGCGAGGGCCACGGAGTCTTTCATTTTCACGCCCTTCATGGCTCTTATCTTCCTCTGACCGATACCTTCAATTTTCGAAGTGTCGGATCACTTCCATTTTTTCTCTCTGATTAGTGTTAATAGAGAATGGTTGCCTACTTGTACTTCCCCACCACGACCTCTACTCAAAGCTTTAAGTCCCCATTTCGCGGACGAAGCACTATCGACATGCATACATGCACTGCGGACAGGTTTGGAATTTAATCCAGGCTTTTGGCACCCTACCGGCCAACATTCTGACCACTGCGTCAGAGCATCTGGCGGGCTTAGCTGCGAGAATACACTTTTCAGAAGTGATGGGTCGATTCCATATGCCGAGGAACTAGTAGCACCATCTATGATTGCAGACCCGTAATGTGAGCCCGTTACTCTGCTCTCAGTATAGTGTCCTGGAGTTACTAGCATCAGAATATATGATTGTCTATTCGAAACTACTCAAATTGTATGGATTGTCAACAAATCAAAACTTATACTGGGATTATGACATAAATTACTAGTACTATTTCAAGAAAATACAAGTGTACTAAAGAGACAACTTTAGCTAATGTTATGCACTGATGAAAACAAAAATAGTAATTCTAACAGTTTCTCACAATAATATTTACTAGTAGTACGAAATGTTCATTAAATGTAATGGAGGACAGGTAGACTACCAAACAAGTTGAGTACTCCGAAAGTTAAAATCCTCGACCCGGCCGGGAATCGAACCCAGGGCTCCAATTAACCAAAGGCCAGCATGCTAACTATTTAGTCATGGAACCGGACAATAATCTTATTAAGATGGAAGTACCCCTTTTCGTATATCGTTTTGGAGTAGATCTAGAAAGTGCATTCGATAATCTTGATTGGATTAAGCTATATCATTCTGAAGTTGGTCGGGATCAGATACTGAGAACGAAAAAATAACTGTACAAAAATCAGTCCTCAGTGATAAGAATCGAGGACTTTAAAAAAGAAGCAGCAGTCCAGAAAAGCTTCACTCCCCCCTCCGTTTCAATGTTTACATAGAAGAGGTAGTAAAGGAAATCAAAGAGGAATTTGAAAAGGGAATCACAATTCAAGAAGAGGAAATCGAAACCCCGAGATTTGTCGGTGATATTGTTTTTCTGTCGGAGACTGCAGACGATCTGGAGGAATTGCTGAATGGTATGGACATAGTCTTGCACAAGGAGTACAAGATGAAAATAAACAAATCCAAAACAAAAGTAGTGGACTGCGGTCGAACGAAGTCAAGTGATAAGGAAATATTCAATCAGAAGATTAAATCTTAAAGGAAGTAGATGAATATTTTTACTTATAGGTAGTAAAATGCAGACTAGCACAAGCAAATAAGAGCTCACTTCGAACATTGATATAGAAAGAAACTTTCGTCTGGAGCGAGGTGAAACATGGGTGCTGAGGATGTGGTGTTACAGATCGCATTACGGCTGGTGAGAGGAGGGACACATCCTTCAAGTGGTTTTTGAGGGAAATTTACGTGCTAAGACCGGTTGGGGAAGACAAAGAGGACAGAGTAGACGTAGGATGTAGAAGTTACGCAAAAATGAAAAGGTTAGCACGGCATAGGGGGCGTGGTGCGCTGCATCAAACCAGTTCAATCAAGAACAACAACAATTTTGGAGTTATTGTGCAAGCGCAGGAATGGGGCGAACATCGACAGGCAGAGAACGAGCGTCTCGATGACTCCATCCGAGAATCTCAGCCCATTGCCGGGTACCTGGACGTGAAAATACATCAGTTTCGTGAGTTTGTTCCTGCCCGATCTGAGTCAGGCATTACTTCCACTTACTACTGACCTCCCTTGGTCAACTCTTGTTGTTTTCCGACCTGGACGGTATTAGAGGACTCGAGGGCTAGAGAGTCTGATTTTCTCGCCCTTCGTGGGCCTTGTCTTTCTTTGGCCGATACCTTCATTTTTCGAAGTGTCGGATCCCTTCCATGCTTTCCCTTCGATTAGTGTTGTATACAGGATGGTTGCCTCGTTGTACTTCCTCTTAAAACAATAATCACCACCACCGTCTGCTTCCAGTACCTTTCTTAACAGTATGATATTTCTTGAATGGTATTTTCTAAAAACGTTATTACGATTGAAATCTGCGAATGCTTCGTGCGTCACATTACGCTAAGGCCACGTTTCGTAGAGGGAGTAATGTTCTCACTTGAACCAAGGTTTGTGGGGATGGCAACAAACCCCAACAGCTCTCCAATTGCTGTTTGAAGTGCCTGTCTATGCTGGCTGGTACCACAACTTGAAGCCAATGCAAGATTATCATGCAATTTTGATACGCCGGTGTTCGCAAGACTGGTTTTTGGCCAATCGACCGCACAGCCAGCTCATATTAACATGAATGACCTTGATTAACATTATTGTATAAGGACTGAGCTGCAGTTGCTTAAGTGCGGCCAGTATCCAGTATTCGGGAGATAGTGGGTTCGAACCCCACTGTCGGCAGCCCTGAAGATGGTTTTCCGTGTTTCCCATTTTCACACCAGACTACGGCCGTTTCCTGTCCTATCGTCGCCATAAGACCTACGGTGCGACGTAAAACAACTTGTACATGTCACATGCTAGGTCTATACTGGAAATTCGACGACGTGTTTCTCAGACGATCAAACGGCCAGCAGGGCCCCCAATCTGGGGATTTTGAAAGCTCAAGTGTACGCTGCGAAAATTCGGAATGGTTGATCATCTCGCACCAGACGTTCTGAAGACCAGCCGGGTGGTAAAACATTTCAGGAAGTGTTGAGAATGGCGATGGAAATGTATGTGATGTTGAGTTTTCTGTTTAGACTTTGTGGTCCACGAGGAGGGCCACCACCTGTGTGGGAGGAGCAGAGCCACTTCCCGTTACTACCTACTACACAAGCTTTCTATATTTAACTATTGTGATCTCAAGCACGGTCCTTCCTTTAGGCTACTAATTTTCGAAATATGTGACCTTTTCATGACCTAGAAACGTTCCCGACGATAAGGACTCGATATCAATGTCAGACTACTATTATTGAACTTAGGAGATAAAGAGCTCTTTTCTGGGAAAAACTGGCTCGGATGTCAGCCGGCTGCTTCGTGCCTTTCCACATTTTTGATCCATGTTCGTTTTAGATACCCATTTGCAATAGACAAGAATTTTTCAGAAAAGTGCGTGCACAAACTAAAAACAAACATTCTTAGATGTTTAAAAATGTAAGTCCGTGTTTGATTATCTTCTTCATCGCACAGTTATCAGTTACTATCTTATGATTCAATAAAGTCTGGTGTAGTTGATTTTCTTCTCATTGTCCACTTCTTTGGACTGAGTTAGCGACTGATCAAGCGAATGGTGGGATCAAGACCGACTGCAATATGTCACACCGCCTACTTAAGGATAAGGCGTTATCTAAATAATTTCATTTCGACGCGAACACTTCGCTTGATATGTTACTTTATTCCGAATTTATTTAGGAGTCAAAGACTAATGTAGTTTGTAGAGAATATCTGAAATAATAGGTTCATTAACAATGTTTGAAGTATTAATAAGACAACACTACATGTAAGTTAATAAATAAATACCACATGTTTATGAATATTGAATTTGCACGACCGCATTGTAATCGAAATCGACTTTCAACGTATTAAGTCGTCTTACATACATTTAGTACGTATTGAAGAGAGTGGGTTGTCCGGTTGGCCATTTTTGTTCTGCACTAAATGTATGTAACACGACCTGATAGGTTGAAAGTCGATTTCGATTACCACACGTTTGTCTCACCAAATGAGCAGTTACAAGTAATGTGAGTACATCTCTATTACTCATTGGATAGTGTCCGTGCCCTCATTATCTAACACATCTAATACCACAATTGCTTCCACCTATCCCGCTGTGGGTGGGGGCGCTAGAATAACTCCCACGGTATCGCCTGCCGTCGTAAGAGGCGAGTAAAAATGGCCCTAAAGGCTCTCAACTTGGACGGGGGCGTGGGTTGGTGACCACGGGGCCATTAGCTGAGTTCTGGCATTGCTGCCACATAGGTCTACTTGTACCGGGCTCCTGACTTTCCTCTATCCTATCTGACCTCCCTTTTCCGACCCCGACGATATCAGAGCACTCAAGGCCTGGGGAGTCTTTCATTTTCACACTCTCCGTGGCCCTTGTCTTCCTTTGGCCGATATCTTCATTTTTCGAAGCGTCGGGTCCCTTCGATTTTTTCTTTCTGATTAGTGTTATATAGAGGATGGTTGCCTAGCTGTACATATTTGTAGACTGTCCCCGAAGTTGTGCTCAAAGTGATGTTCTCTCTACAGATTGTACTTCTCCTAGTGATGGCAACAGATTACAATTTCAATTTACTTTTTCAATAAGTAATCAGTACAATTACTTTACAGAACGCTAGTCATTCTTTTACGCGTAAAACAAAATTCGCAGGGAAGCAATATTACTTCATTTTGTGTGACTGTTTTGTTTAGCACAGAGACATTACTCGATGAGACTAATCATAATATCTTGGAACTTTCATTTTCCCTCATTTTTATTTTAGCTAATCACTCTTAGCGTTTAAACGACTTGCTTTGCAAATACATTAATTGCAGTTCTTAATGTTTTTGACTTATTTTATACTAATGCACTTTCATTATCCTTACTAAGCTGCCTCAGTCTTCACACGACAGCGCATGTGGTACGAGATCTCTGATGACGCCCAACTCTACTCTCAAGTAGGCCTAGAATCAAACGGAAAGTCGAATTCGACGAGCAGCAAACCAGAGGGCGTCAACTTAAAATATCTGCACACGGTGGCTGAGGTTATACGACTATTATTATTACTATTATTATTATTATTATTATTATTATTATTATTATTATTAATTACAACCCGAGCTACAGATTTCTCCCGGTCTCGGTTACCACAAGAAGTAGAGGCTCGTGGGGCTCCTCACTTTATCTGACCCCGCCGAGGTCTAGGAGTCCTCCTTGACGCTTCTGCTGATGGCTTCATTCCTTGAAGTTAGGATGGTTGCCCACCACCAGCTGAGGTGTGAAACTCTCACTTTCGTCCTTGTAGTGTCACGCTGTTTTCAATGTCTTTGTTTTTATTTAAAAAATATTGAGATGAGCAGATAATGCTCAGTTCAGGGCCCACATGACTACATGCACTGAAAGAGGTTTCTGTGTTGGTACAAGGTCTACGGTAAACTCTCCGTTTAACGGACTTTGGATTTAACAGACAAAATTCCACAAATAAATACGGATAATGAAAATAATTTAAAAATACTCATTGAATGGAAATGAAGGTAATACGATCTTAGAAACTTGTGACGTTCGTGGAGCTTGAAGCAGGCTAGTGATACCGATGGCTATAGAACACTTTATCTCGTGCCTACATTTTCAGTAATTTTGATCAAGAAACGGTATAGAACTTCATAACTTTTTCAAGCCGAATTCTTTGTAAAGTGGTATTTACATAACATTGTTCCCATTAACCCTAAGTTTCGCGATTTAGCGGACTTTCAACTTTCCTGACAACAATAGCCTGTTAAATGGACATACTATGACGTATTACAATAAGGACCGCACTCCGCGCCATTTATATGTTGTTAGGTTAGAGAGAAACAGGAGCACTCTTACCTTGTGTTCAGGTCCCGGGCCCTTGGTAGCGCGTGTGTCCTCAGCGACGACAAGAGCGATACTATTTCCTTCATTCGCCCGCAAAGAGTGCAAATCATATCAACCCCTATTGTCAGACTTCGTTAGCCGCAATTAACACTTCACTTTCTTCTCAGTACAGAGCTCGCGCCTTGTGGGCGCCACATCATTCTTTGTTGATACCCGCACTAATTTTTTTGCATGCTTTGAATGAATACAATTAAGACTTATCCCCTAATTTTCGCTGTTTAGAACAACACAACGCTTGAGTGGTGTTGCAAGAAATATACGAAGGGTTCAAATAACAAAACGTTCTAGATGACATTTTTCTTCGCGATTTACGTTCTGCGCTGCTAGAAGTGGTATGGAACTTGCCCTGTGTTCATGGTCATTGTGCTATTATTGTTTAACTTTAGTTCGACACCTTGGCTGAATGGTCAGCGTTGAGACCTTCGGTTCAGAGGGTCCGAGGTTCGATTCCAGGCCGAACCGCGGATTTTAATCGCGTCTAATTAACTCTTCCGCCTCAGGGACTGGATGTTTGTGTTTGTCCCAACTCTCTCCTCTTCATATTCAGACAACACAACACACCGCCACATTACAGCGTTAGCGTCGGAAAGGGCATCCGACCATTAAACAGGCCAGATGCACATGTACGACCCATTCCGCACCCGCGACCCCACACTTGTGGGAAAAGCGGTAGAAGAAGATTAATTCTTGTTTAACTTCAGTGGATGATATTCCTCAAGAAACCAAGATCTCTTCGTGGTCGTTTGAACGTAATCAGTCACTTTCATACTGTCAAAGCCTGAGACACGTCAGTAAGTCTCGCCAATTCTACGCGATTTCAGCCACGTGGAACCAAGTTGTGCTGCTACACACCTTAGGGGGTGGGGGTGGGGGGCACGAGGCACAAATATAACCTGGCGTCACCAGTTGTTACGGAACACATTCAGAGAGATGACATTGAGTGTGCTCTTGGTAACTGAGAGTGTGTAAGTTACCTTCATTTTTCCAAGTGTCGGATCCCTTCCCATTTTTCTCTCTGATAAGTGTTATATAGAGGATGTTTGCACTAATCACCACCACCAATCTTATTTCTAATTGACTTCCTGAAATAAAATTACAATTGATAGACATTGCAACAGGAGTTTGATAACGTTGGAGCTCCCCTCCAGCACTCGCCTAGCCTAGGACATTGCGATGCCGCATCGATACATTATTTTCATATTCATACTCACGTCAGAGAAATATCGGAAACGAATATCGATACCAAAATCATCTTTCAATATTGGCAGTACTGCCAACACCGACTCTAATCCCCAGTCGATCCAAGATGGCGAATGGAGTAGCCGGGCATGTTGGAAACGTGGGTTTGCTGTTTTCTTACGCAGTCGGTGTAATTTCATGAAAGTTGACGATAAATATTAATTTCTTTGTAGAATATAAGTATGTGAGTGTATTTATATGGGTCAGTAGACACTTCGGAGCTGTAATTATGCGCGGTAATGTGAGAATGTGTTTGTTTTGATCGTGTTGTGAAAGTAACTACGGCAAAGCCTCTCATACAACTATTTTTTAAGTTTTCTAAGGAATAAAACATTAAGAGAGAAGTGGATTAGGAATGTACACCGTGACTATTTTGAAATCGATGATAAAACAGTAGTGTGCGTGCATTAGTTTCAGAACCAGTCTGAGGTTAGGGAAGACTTTTTCTAATTCTAAACGGTGAACCTATTCGCATTCCTCGAAAACACAGTTAATTTATATAGCCTACATGATAACTGATATGGTGATGTTCCGTCAGTACCTATGTGCTTCAAAGTGTCGAGATGCAAGTGTATTGTCTGCGGGAACGTTTGGCTCCATCTTGGACTCTAATAGAATGTATGAATGCGACGGATGGAGCAATATCTACACTCAGTATTCGGGAGAAAGAGGGTTCGAACCCCACTGTCGGCAGCCCTGAAGATGGTTTTCCGTGGTTTTCCATTTTCACACCAGGCAAATCCTGTGGCTGTAGCTTAATTAAGGCCACGGCCGCTTCCTTCCCACTCCTAGCCCTTTCCTGCCCTATCGTCGCCATAAGACCTATCTGTGTCGGTGCGACATAAAACAACTTGTGCAGTCTGTACACTATTACACAGAAGAGGGATTAGCTGGGTTTGTAACCCGGGGTTTTAGAGCACCAACACTTTCCGATTCATGCTGTGGTTATCTGTTATCAAGCAGACTACACCAAAATGAAGCTCATCCATGTACGTTAAAGACATCCGTGTTTAGAGTCAGTCGAGTGTTTGCACTCATGTTCCTGTCCGACTCGTTGGCTGAATGGTCAGCGTACTAGCCTTCGGTTCAGAGGGTCCCGGGTTCGATTCCCGGCTGGGTCGGGGATTTTAACCTTAATTGGTTAATTCCAATGGCCCGGGGGCTGGGTGTTTGTGATATCCTCAACATCCCTGCAACTCACACACCACACATAACACTATCCTCCACCACAATAACACGCAGTTTCCTACACATGGCAGATGCCGCCCACCCTCATCGGAGGGTCTGCCTTACAAGGGCTGCACTCGGTTAGAAATAGCGCACACGAAATAAAATAAAAAAAACTCATGTTCCTGAATGAGTAAAAAAAACCTATTATTTCTTTAGTATCTGAACGTTTCATTACAAAGTTTACTATCATCGTGAGGTGCTGCTAGAGACGTCAACATATGTTTTTAAGAGTTTCCAGGAAGGAAATCTTGGCATCACCAGGGCCGTTCATGGGGTTAGCATAATAATTTCAGGTGTACTTCCCTTACATTGACTGCTGAACAGCACTTCGAACACCTGGGAGCCATTAGACACTTATTTTGAGGAAAACTGAATTTTAAGTTACTTTGTGAGCTGTACAGTGTTTTGTCATCGAAATATCCATTCATCCATTGTTTTAGTTTTTAGGAGATAAAACATACTAAATGCTGAAAGCCACTGACTTAAATCAAAATAATGGGGAAAAATCATTTTGAAAGTTAGCCACTTAACTGTCCATGCTAAGAGACAGGCAGGTAGTCCAGTGAGTGGCGGGAATTAGAAATGCGGGCCACCCGCCAGGACGGGCTGCAGCCATCATCCGGGTCCCAAGGGGACGGGCTATTGTGCTGCATTGATTATTGTAATAGGGGAAGGTTAATGTCTCAACTCATGACAGCTGTTCTTAATAGCTATTTATGCAGCTTGTGCCTAACGTGGAGAAAGATTTTAGCACGAGGCGTTAGCCATTACCATAACAACAGCAATTATCTGGAAAGAAACATATTAAAAATAGTAAGGTTATGTATAACATACTAGAATTGTTGGGAAATTTTTCCGTTTGTTGCAATTATTATGTACTCTTTGGTATTACTACGGTACGATAATTATTGTAGCTCATATACAAGGCTATGATGACCATGAACTTTCTAGGGAAACAAAACATCATTAAGCGAGCCAGTTGTTTTTGTTTTTCAAAGTAATCTCGTAAAGTTTAATTATTGTTGTACATGCCTTGCAGGTTGAGGTAGCGAATGATTTCACAAAAGTCAATAGCACAATACATACGAGTCACTTGCCAGTTAACCGTTTACAATTTTGACACCAAAAATTGACACATTAAAAAACATAAAAATGCCCTTCAGGCAAGCAACTCAATGTTGAATACATCCTAGGTATATGAGGTACGAATTTTAGGCAAATAAAATATAATAAAGTATAAGAATATATTCGTTATTTATTCCAAAAAATTGCAATCCTTTCCTTAATCATCGTTACCCGATCGATTAGATCACGTCGCTCTAAGGGGAGCACAGCGAGGGATCCAGTCGGCCGTGATTAGATTAGCAGTTTGCCTTTTCCTACCACTTCGAGCGCTAATGTGAGTCAGTGCATTGTTTCACTTAAGCACCTCTACGAGCGCTAATGTGAGTCTATGCAGAGTTTCACTTAAGCCCTTATAACTGCCCCACCGTGCACAGTTCTGAAGCTGGTTTTCCGTGATTTCCCATTTTCACACCAGGGAAATGCTGAGAGTGTACCTTAATCGTCGCTTCGTTCCCACTCCTAGCCTTTTCCCATCGTATCGTCGCCATAAGACCTACGTGTGCCGGTACGACATACAACAAATTGTTAAAAGAATACATAGTGTACATTTCTATGTTTATGACCTCAGTTTCTGCGAATGTTTCCTTTAAACCCTGATTGTCTTCCATTACAGTGTGCCTGTTGTCGGTAGTCCTTCTGTTGCCGTACTTGGCGAGAGGCCATGCTTCGATCCTCGTGGGAGGAGTGGGACTCGCCTACTCGTGCCTGGTGATACCAATGGTCATCTCTGCTAACTACAAATACCCTCCCGTGGGGCACGTCAGGGCCATCACCAACTACATTAAAGGTAAATACAGGTCACCTTTTTTCCGGACAACAGGTCGCTGTTTTGTGAGAGTTTGTATTTTCTACTGGACAACAGGCCATATGTTGGCGTTTAAGTAAATTCTCTATCTTGTATTATTTCATAAGTAAGAGTGAGCAACTGGAGCAGATACCAGGCGAAGTCAACAAGAAAATAATGAATTTTAGTCTCTGTTTATATTCTCTAGTTTCTAGAGGAATCCCGACCTGAGATTAAATAAGCATAGTTTCCATTATCTGACAACGAAAGAGTGACACAGTTGTTATTAAAGTAAACTCGTATCCTCGTCCCCAGCGCTCTTCATGCACACCCCCATTGGAGGCGAGCTGCATGTACCCCACGGACCCCCGAGCACAGCACAGTTGGTATTAAAGTAAACTGGTATCCCGCTCTTCATGCACACCCCCATTGGAGGCGAACTGCATGTACCCCACGGACCCCCGAGCACAGCACAGTTGGTATTAAAGTAAACTGGTATCCCGCTCTTCATGCACACCCCCATTGGAGGCAAGCTGCATGTACCCCACGGACCCCCGAGCACAGCACAGTTGGTATTAAAGTAAACTGGTATCCCGCTCTTCATGCACACCCCCATTGGAGGTGAGCTGCACGTACACCACAGTTGGTACTGAGACCAAATAACGTGCATCAAGAATTCTATGTTCGCTATCATGTTATAATATATTTAAAGAAATTCGTGCTCGTTACAGTGACTACGGAACTGCAGAAGACGGCGAACTGGCGCAGTCTCCCTGAAAGTAATGAAATCTAGTCTGAAATAGTAGACTATGTTTTTGTTTTTCAAAGTAATCTTTTTAAAGTTGAATTTATTGTTGTGTATTGCCTTGCAGATTGAGGTAGCGAATGTTCCACACTACACACGAGACACTTGCTATTTACAATTCTGATACCAAAGGTTGACACATAAAAATAAAACATTAAAATGCCCTTCAGGCAAGCAGGGACATGAGTTACGAATTTTAGTTAAATAACATATAATAAGTATATTCGTTATTTATTCCTAAAAAATACAATCTTTTCCTTAATCATCGCATTCGGTCGATTAGATTAGCAGTTTGTCTTTTTCTACCACTACGAGCGCTAATCTGAGTGAATGCAGAATTTCACTTAAGCCCGTATAACTACATTCGGTCTCCATGGCTAAATGGTTGGCGTGCTGGCTTTTGGTGACAGGGGTCCCGGGTTCGATTCACGACAGGGTCGTGAATTTTAACGATCATTGGTTAATTTCGCTGGCACGGGGGCTGGGTGTATGTGTTGTCTTCGTCATCATTTCATCCTCATCACGACGCGCAGGTCGCCTACGGGAGTCAAATCGAAAGACCTGGCGAGCCGAACATGTCCTCGGACACTCCGGACATTAAAAGCCGTACGCCATTTCAATTACATTCGATGTGGACATTTTTCAAAAAATCAAGAATGCCTGAGGGTATTGAACCAAGGAACCCATGACAGAATGATGTAAATAAGTTAATTTGGCTGGGATTTGAATAAAAAAGAAAACGATCAAAGAAACAATCGATGTTAGGCCGGATAGCTTTTTAGTTTGATAGAGTTGAAACCTTTCGCTGCTACTGAGTTACGTACTTTGTCTGCTGACTCCCACTTATCGGAAGAGAAGAGCATTCTCGCTTCACATGGACAGTTTATTCATGATGAGTCTCCCAAAATTAGGTGGGCTATATCTGAGCAATGAGACTAGCAGCTGTTGCTTTTTAATTTTGCAAAATGTAAAAGAGTACAATGAAGTGGAACCAAGAAACAGTGGAGAATATCATAACGGTACGTTTACTCGCGAAACAAGAGTTCTGTTCCCGCCGCGGAAATTTATTTCTAGCCAATGAATTCTGTCCGTTTCCTTTCTGTTTGTGTCGATTTACTTGAAAACCTTTTAAATACGTTGTAACAAAAATCATCTTCCCGTCTCTGCGGATAAATGGGTAACGGACTTTAAACAACTTGGGGGCGGTACCCTATGCTCGCCGTAAGAGGGGATTAAAGGGGAACCAAGGCTTGACGACTACTGGGTACATAGCTGAACCTGGCATTCTTTCGCCTTATTTAAGCCAGGTTCCTCGGTTTCCTGTCGGACCTTCTTTAGATGTGTGAGCCGTGGTGTTTCCCTTCCTGTTGCCGATATCTTCATTTTTCGAGGTGTCGTATGTCTCCTGAATTGTGCTACCAGGGACCAGCACCACCTGCCAAGACGGCTGCAAGTGTCCACTACCGCTCATCTCTAGAGTGGAGGGACCTCAGGGCACATCTCATGAGAGACACAAGAAAACTGTCAGATGGGCACAATTAACTTTACCACGTTTTACTCCCATTCAGTTCTCTTGACTGCAGCCTGCTCAGAATTCACAGGTGACATGTGCTCGTTATTGTTTCTGCACTTCACAGTTACTATCGGACAAGTCACAAGGTTTTAAAGATTCAGTCACTCCCATAAATATTCGGCCACTGATAAAATTCGCGAAAAAGTCATGACAATAACGCAACCAGGAGCAGAATGTGAAACCAAATGTGTCTAAGTAATGGAACTGCATGTGTTTGCTTATACCGAAGAGGAATGAAGGGGCACTGATGAATAATATACTGTAAAAGAAAGGACATTACTCACATGGGTGAAATGAAACGCCTCAAATATATTCGGTCACCCGGAAAGGCCGGAATTGTCGCTATGTTCGTTGACAGCGGTGGTGCAAGACACGTCGTGCCCAAGTCATTTGCGGTTTGGCAAACTCAACACATACCACGTGATATTCCATCATGCTCTAGAAAGATATCGCTGATGCTTAGAGCAACAGTCGGAGGTACAATAAGGCGATTCAAAAACGAAGACAGTTCCCCAGACAGGCAGACAAAGAAGGCTGATAGAACGAGAGTAGTGGTTTGTGCTTCGGAATGTGAAACGAAATCCGAAAATTAGTGCGCAGAAACAGCCAGGAGCTGTTTTAGAGGAGTGTGGAAAGAAAGTGGGTACTGAAACCATGCGAAGAGCACTGCGAAGGAATGAGTTCTTTGGGAGAAGAGCAAGGAAGTAAGCGTACATTAGCGCGGTAAATAAAAAGTTGCGGCTAGAGTTCGCGAAAATCTACGTAAGCAAACCCAGTGCTTGGTGGGAGGATGTGTTATTTGTTGATGAGTCAAAGTTCAATTGGCGTGGCGGAAAGGTAACGAGAAACTGAAAACAAGCTTTTTACAAGCAACGGTAACGCTGCTCAGCACGAAGTGGGCCGTTATTCTTGGCTTTCTCAGTCAGATAGCACTTCAATAATTGTAATGAAGTAGGCTGAGTGAACCTCCCTGACTCCGAGTAAGAGGCAGACACGCTACATATAGCCTACATTGCGTGGCCGTCAACCTATCTACATAGAGGTTGTTTTGTTTGTCCAACCCTTGCCCCGTTTCTCTACGGGATCGGGTATGAGCTGAGGGGAAATGAATCTGTCGTCAACCTCATCACAGGAGTTAGTGCGACGAAATGCATGACGTACGAAGGGAGAGGTTGAAACCTGGTGCCACATAGCCTACTGCTGTGAAATAACTTAACGTCGCCATCCGACGGACGAATCACCATCAACAGCGCCATATGAGCAGTGCGGAGAGGTTTGGAACTTAATCCAGGCTTTTGACACGCAATCTAGTGATTATAAATTGTATACCACCACCTCCGCTAACCTGGCGGCCAACGTTCTGATGCTGAACGGGACTCGAAACGGCTAGTCACGCTGTCAGACCGTGTAGACTTCAATGCCTTAACGATCGTGGCCACCAGGCGGGCTAGTAGCTCCTGCACATTCATCAGGAGCGGACTAACGCCAATTGTTTTTACATATTCAGTAACTATAGTTGTAAGTACAAATATCCTGGTTTTGGGCCCACTATAGACAAACCTAGAATTTAAAATGATATGGATTAAATAATTCCCCATTCGATGGTAATAAAATCTTCACATGATATAGCCCTAATTCTTCTCAACAAATTTTCAAAATTCTAGATTTTACTGTAATGTGCAATGGGTTTTGGATTCGTGCGGGTGAAATATTACTCACCTGATGGACGCTGGTTGAGTGTTGACTGAAAGTGCGCTCTCTGAACGACTCACAACCTTTTATATACCAGTTTAGTGACGTCAAGTCTCCTTACTGTGAAAAATGTATAGTGACAGGGCGAGTTGTTGACATGTCACATCAAATGACATCTTCACGTCACGGTCATGTCCTAAGAAATTGACCTCATTTGGTGACATGGCAGAGGGTGATATCTAACTCTTAATTAATTCTGTAAAAACATTGAAAATAACCAGAGAGCACCCATCAGCTCAGATAATAGGCATGTCTCGCATACGGTCGAAAATGAGTAGTTTAACTGCAAAACTCATGTCCATCGTCGACCATTTTTACTTACGGCCTTCATTGTGTTCCTATGCACCAGCTTCATCATCTAGTGGAAAGAAACTGGAGAAAAATTCTTTCATTCCTTGCTGGTTGAAGTTCAGGACATTTTGGGGGATGGTATTAGTTGTTGTGATGAAAGTGAACATTAAAAGAAATAAGTTTCATACTGATAGATCCGTATTGAACTGTGATTTCAATAGAGTAAAATAATATATTATTATTATTATTATTCCTATGTGTATTTAGGAATCACATAGCGAGACCCCTCACTTCTACATGTTTCGGATTATCCTCGATTGTTGACTGGTGTATGTTCCGATGTTCTTACTTCTCTGATTTCAAATCGAATTGCTCATTCTTTAATGGCGACCTATGGAGCACTTCCGTGCTGCGCCCAGTGTCGAGACCACGGTCACACAAGAGTTTAAATTTTCTGCACCGGTTTCACACAGGTAGACTTGTTGGCTATCGGTGAGCTCACTGTACAGTATCTCCCGGAGCTTTCCAATAGCTTCTTCAGGATATTCCGTTAGACAAGGGAGATGCGGATGATTATATGATGCTTTAATTTCGTTTCCTAGAGGTCTTGAAGTATTGTCATGGGGATTATTTCAGATTATTATTATTATTATTATTATTATTATTATTATTATTATTATTATTATTATTATTATTATTTTGCTAGTTGCTTTACGTCGCGCCGACACAGATAGGTCTTATAGCGACGATGGGATAGGGAAGGCCTAGGAATGGAAAGGCAGCGGCCGTGGCATTAATTAAGGTATAGCCCAAGCATTTGCCTGGTGTGAAAATGGTAAACCACGGAAAACCATCTTCAGGGCTGCCGACAATGGGGTTCGAACCTACAATCTCCTGAATACTGGATACTGGCCGCACTTAAGCGACTGCAGCTATCGAGCTCGGTATTTCAGATTATTAACATTTTGCATATAAGCCTAAAAGAGGCGACTTTCGTGAGTAATAATGGTTGTCACCACTTGAAGACTACACCACTAAATGTTATAAGGAAAGGATAACAACAAGTCGCGGCGCATGCACCGGAAAGTAGCCTACTATTGTAGACACACAGCGCCAATCATAAGAGCAACAGACAGTACACATATTTAAATTTCTTGTTAGGCACACGTCATCTTTGACATCCAACCGATTTCGAGTTTTTCTTTTGTTAAAAACAATGCTGAAACCTCGCCCCACCATAAGTAACAGGTTCTCTGTCCTCAGGTCAATGAGGTCATCTTTGTTGTTTAAAGGGACTAACAGCTAGGTCATCGGCCCCTAGAGGTCTGCTAGGAAAGGATCAATGTACTCTTCACGTTCAGATTATAGTGTATGTAAAAGTTAGATATTTAGTTGTACCCTTGGAGGCCTAGTCCACGCCTGTAGTTTTGTTTTGTCCATCACTTCGACCGCTGAGTAGCGGTGTTCATAAACAAAGAATTACGATATGTAGCCTACTCGTAATAATTACTGTTATTAGTTTGTATGTCCTATTAACTACTTTTACGGGTTTTGGAGACGCTGAGGGGCCTAAATTTAGTCCACAGGAGTTCTTTTACGTGCCAGTAAATCTACCGACTCGAGGATGACGTATTTGAGCATCTTCAAATACCACCGGACTGAGCCAGGATCGAACCTGCCAAGTTGGGGTCAGAAGGCCAGCGCCTCACACACACACACACACACACACACACACACACACACACACACACACACACACACAATGAAGCATCCAGAAGAAATGGTCGGATGTGAACGTAACTTCGTTCAGGTACACACTGTCGGTGGGTACGTAAATGATCAGAGTTGCACTTCTCTGTGAGAGCTAGAACAGAACCAGGGTAGAGTGTTATCCAGGAATTAGGTTGAGGCACGTAGAAGAGATGGAGGAGGGGAAGCCCGTTGGTACCAATAACGTAAGGCAAGCTGGTATAAGTACCAACATAGTTGGGGATGTGTGGGATTTGGTAAATGCAGCACGGGTGAAGTTTAAGGAAGCGGAGATTAGTGGAATACTGTGTAGGAGGGATACAGACTGGAAGGTGATTGGGGATTGAAATGAGACTACGGAGTGGGTCTGTGGGAAACTGGGAGTGAAATTTCTAGATCCTAATGGGTGGGTAGGAGATAGGGATGTGCGCTCAGATGGCCTTCACTTAAACCGCAGTGGTACGTATAAGTTAGGACATTTGTTTGGAAGGGTAATAAGGGAGCAAGGATCTGGAACTCAAGTACAGACGTCACAAGAATGTTAGTGTTGAACTGTAGAAGTATTGTAAAGAAAGGAATAGAACTAAGTAATTTAATAGATATATACTTACCAGATATTGTAATAGGAGTTAAATCATCGCTAAGAAATGATACAATGAATGCAGAAATTTTCTCAAGGAACTGGAGTGTGTATCGTAGAGATAGGATAGGAATGATAGGAGATGGAGTATTTATTCTGGTGTAAGAAGAATTTGTAAGCTACGAAAAAGTTAAAGATAACAAACATGCAATTCTAGGTGTAAGGCCCATTTCTAAAGATAATAGGCAGCTTGATGTCCTTGGAGTGTACAGACCGTGAAAGGGTAGCACTGACGCTGATTCAGAATTATTTGATAAGATAATCAGCTATGTGGGAAGCGACATGGAAAAGAATGTGATTGTAGCGGGAGATCTGAATTTACCAAATGTCAACTGGGAAGGTAACAACGACAGGGAGCATGACCAACAAATAGCAAATAAGTTAATATGGTAAGGACATATGATTCAGAAAGTGATGGAACCAACTGGAGGGAAGAATATCTTGGATGTGGTGCTGGTAAAACCAGATGAGCTCTATAGAGAAACCGAAAGTGATCATGAAGCTGTTTTTTGTCTTGATTAAAAATAAATGTGATAGAAAGGAAGGTCTGAAAAGTAGGACTATTAGGCAGTACCATACGGCTGATAAAGTAGGAATGAGGAAGATTTAAAAAATAACTATGATCGGTGGAAAACGGTAAATAAAGGTAAATAAGAATTTAAACAGACTCTGGGATGGGTTTAAAGCAATTGTTGAGGAATGTAAAAACAGGGTTGTACTTTTAAATGTGGTAAGGTAAGGATAAAGACCCACCTTAGTATCATAGAGAAATAAAGGGACTAAGAAGAAGGTGCAGACTGGGAAGGAATAGAGTTGGAAATGGATGTGGAAGTAAGGAGAAATTGAAGGAACTTACTAGGAAACTGAATCTAGCAAAGAAGTTAGCTAAGGATGACATGTCAACCATAATTGACAGTCATACAGATTTTAGTGAAAAATGGAAGGGTATGTATAGGTACTTTAAGGCAGAAACAGGTTCCGAGAAGGACATTACAGGAATGTGAGGATCTTCAAAAGGCAGAAGTATTCAGTCAGTAGTATGTAAAGATTGTTGGTTACAAGGATAATGGCCAGATAGAGGAGGCGACTAATGCTAAAGAAGTATTAAAATTTACATGTGATAACAATGACATTTATAATAAGATACAATAGTTGAAAACTAGAAAAGCAGGTGGAATTGATAAGATTTCTGGGGATATACTAAAGACAATGTGTTCGGATATAGTACCATATTTTAAGTACTTATTTGATTATTTATTACATGAAGGAGATATACCAAATGAATGGAGAGTTGCTATAGTAGTCCCTGTGTATAAAGGAAAGGGTGATAGACATAAAGCTGAAAATTGCAGGCCAGTAAGTTTGACGTGCGTTGCATGTAAGCTTTGGAAAGGCTTTCTTTCTGATTATATTAGACATGTTTGCGAAATTAATAACTGGTTCGATAGAAGGCAATTCGGGTTTAGGAAAGGTTATTCCACTGAAGCTCAGCTTGTAGGATTCCAGCAAGATATAGCACATGTCCTGTATTCAGAAGGTCAAATGGACTGTATCGCAATTGACCTGTCTAAAGCATTTGATAGGGTAGATCAGGGGATATTACTGGCAGAAATGAGTGCAATCGGAATAGACAAAAGCGTGACTAAATGGGTTGCTGTATTTCTAGAAAATAGATCTCAGAGAATTAGAGCAGGCGAAGCTTTATCTGACCATGTAATAATTAAGAGGGGAATTCCTCTAGGCAATATTATTGGACCTTTATGCTTTCTTACATGTATAAATGATATGAGTAAAGAAGTGGAATCAGAGATAAGGCTTTTTGCGGATGATTTTTTCTGTATAGAGTAATAAATAAGTTACAAGATTGTGAGCAACTGCAAACTGACCTTGATAATGTTGTGAGATGGACAGTAGGCAATGGTATTATGATAAACGGGGTTAAAAGTCGGGCTGTGAATTTCACAAATAGGAAAAGTCCTCTCAGTTTTAATTACTGTGTTGATGGGGTGAAAGTTCCTTTTGGGGATCACTGTAAGTACCTAGATGTTAATATAAGGAAAGGTCTTCATAGCGGTAATCACATAAATATGATTGTAAATAAAGAGTATAGATCTCCGCACATGGTTATGAGGGTGTTTAGGGGTTGTAGTAAGTATGTAAAGGAGAGGGCATATAAGTCTCTGGTAAGACCTCAAGTGGAGAGTTCCAGTGCATGGAGCCCTCACCAGGATTACTTGATTCAAGAACTGGAAAAATCCAAAAGAAAAGTAGCTCGATTTGTTCTGGGTGATTTCCGACAAAAGAGTAGCGTTACAAAAATGTTGCAGAGTTTGTGCTGGGAAGAAGTGGGAGAAAGGAGACGAGATAGTTGACTAAGTGGTATGTTCCGAGCTGTCATCGGAGAGATGGCGTGGAATGACATTAGTAGACTAATACATTTGAGTGGTGTCTTTAAAAGTAGGAAAGATCACAATATGAAGAACTGGAATTCAAGAGGACGAATTAGGGCAAATATTCGTTTATAGGAAGGGGAGTTAGGGATTGGAATAACTTACAAAGGGAGATGTTCAATAAATTTCCAATTTCTTTGAAATCATTCAAGAAAAGGCTAGGAAAACAACAGATAGGGAATCTGCCACCTGGGCGATTGGCCTAACTGCAGATCTGTATTGATTGATTGAACGGTCACCAGAGTGCTTTAGTGCCTGATAGGGTATATAGGGGGCGTGAAGACTGATCGCTGTGAAGGGCGCGGACTCGTGAGACACCTGACAGAGTTTGAAAGTGGCCTCATTGTTGGGGGTCCATTTGGCCGGCTGGCCGAATCGTGCAATATGAGCCATTCGGATGTGACAGTCGACCACAAGGACATCGTCACCCGAGAACAAGTAGTGGACTTCCTGCGACATTCTGTGTCAGTCTAGCAGCAGCCGCATGAACTGCTGGTGAATGGTGGTTCTGCAATTACCATCGTCAGTGAGTATGGCGGTGACCAGGGGAGTGTTTATTACTCGTGGCGTCATGGTGCGGGGACTTCAGCTCCCGGTTGGTACTGATTGAGAGAACTCCGACGGCACAACGGTACTTATACAGGAAGTACCATCCTCTATAGAACACTAATCAGAGAGAAAAAATGGGAGGGATTCGACACTTCGAAAAATGAAGGTATCGGTCATAGAAAGACAAGGGCCACGAAGGGCGTGAAAATGAAAGACTCCCTAGCCCTCGAGTGCTTTAATACCGTCGGGTCGGAAAAGAACAAGAGTTAAGCAAGGGAGGTTGGATAGGAAGGATAAAAGTGAGGAACCTGGCAAAAGTAAGTGGAAGCAATTCCAGGACTCAGCTAAGGGTCCCATGATCTCCAACTCACGCTCCAAAGTTGAGAGCTCCTGGGGCCAATTTTAGTCGTCTCTTACGACAGGTACGGGATACCATGGGTGTTATTCTACCACCCCGACCCACAGACATCCTGAGTGCTCATGTGATAATATCGTGGTGCTCGTCCACTGTCTGCGTAATGTTGAGGTAGTCCCGTAGGCAGCAACACTATGACACTGCATGCATCCAAGGTGCGACATCATACTGATACTGCGCTTCAGTTTGTTGTCAGGCACTAATATTATCGCTAAAAGCAGTTTGTTGATTTTTATCAATTTTCCAATATTTATCTCAATTTTAATACAATAATTTAGTTTGTGTTTTGTTTTACGTCGCGAACATCAAGTTACATAACTACTACTCTGTGTTTGTCCTTGCGTACGTTCTGCTTATCCCGTATGATCACTCTCAACCTGGATCAAGGCGATCAATTTATTTTGTTTTGTACAATTTTAGGTACGAAATATATCAGCAGTAATTTCATTTATATATTAAACACAATATTAATACCACCCAAACACAATTATGGGCTCGATCATGCCACAGAAAGATCGGTCTTTTCATGTTCACAGTTACTGGAGGTCGTGGTGGTGATTATTGTTTTAAGAGGCAATGCAGCATGTCCAACGGGTGTGGCAGTTTTTGGCCCTTTTTAAATTGCTAAGTTGCCTGTAGGAAGCATGAGTGTTTGTTTGCTCTACACGCTTGCACCACACTGGAACTTTTAAAGATGGTATTCTGGTAGCTATGCCACCAACCCTCAGGTGGCATATAGTGTCGTCAGATCAAGATCAATATCGTCCTTCCAAGGTGTTCTGATTTCTTTTCGACAATGTGTAACTAAATAATGTAGCAATAGATATAATAAACTTCACAAGAGATGCAGGGTTCACAGTGGGCCCATAATATTTCCACTATTACGAATTGTGTGGTTAGTTAAGACGTTTATACTGATAAATTTCGTTTCCGCATGTTGTACATCAAATAAAAGACAACATTATGAAAATAAATTGCAGGATTCACAGAACTTCCAAATGAAATTGCCTTTGCTTCCGTGTTGCGATATGCACTTACAAGAACTACGATGTACTCTCCAAACACACAGCGGAAGAATGCAGATTATAAATCTGATGGGTGACTTGAAACGCGTGTGACTATCACCGCTGGCATCCTTCAACATTGGAGTCCCCTCCTCAATTTGGTTCATTATTTATTTATTTATTTATTTATTTATTTAGTTAGTTAGTTAGTTAGTTATTTTATTTAAGGTTTTGTAAATATGCATATAAAAAGGTATCTAGATTTAGTTTCAACTTGGTTATTATTTTAGAAATTAGTGTTATTTACTTAAGTTGTATTTGTTGTATATTATGTTTTATTGAATCATCTTTAATTGGGAAAATAACCCGTTGATGATAAATAAATCTATTCTATTCTATTCTATTCTATTCTATTCTATTCTATTCTATTCTATTCTATTCTATTCTATTCTATTCTATTCTATTCTATTTCAGAAGTTGAAACAGTTCATCAATATTTACACCATCCTTACATCGTGTAGTGATTTCTTGATGATGTGTTATACTCTGTTATATTATGCCATCCTAACTTGAGAAACCCTCCAAGTAGTAGCGATCGTTTTAAACTCAAGATTCGTGGAAGTACGGTGTGGGATAGTTCTGGGCCATTTAGGCTCAAATTAACCAATTTCTTCTGGCCTTTATTTATAAATATCACATTCTAGTAGCAGGATAACAGAATTTATCATATATCTCTCGACTAAGTGTAACAAAATAACATTACCGAAGAGAGGTTAAGGTCGCACCTCATATGTTTGTGAAAGAATCATAGAAGTGCGAACTCCTCATGGACATTAGCAGTTTTAAGGTATTCTTTAGCTTGTGAACCGTACTTCAAGTCTCAACAATTGAATGATATTAAATTGGTGCCCTGGACGTGATGTTTTTAGAAGACAATCACTACACACATATCTAATTACTCTCCTTATGACTGAACATTCCATCAACTAAACAACGCACAATAATAATTGTATTCTTACCGGTAAGGAATATAAACTCCCTTTCTCCGTGATATTTGTGAATGTGAACAACGATGGCAAATATAGCCACCCACTTCACAAACTATTGACTGTACCATACAGTCCGCGCCACCCAGGCACTGTAAGGAATTGGATGAGCTTGTGCAAATATGGCGGTACAGCCCAGTAGAAACTGACTTTAATGAGGAAACTAGGAACTGGCATTTACAATATTCTTCAGTACTCTTCACTACACAAGAAACAACATAATTACAGTACCGGTAATCATGAACATAATTTCAGATATGAATATTGGAATAACATCACATTCGCCTTATGTTTAAATCATTTAGGAGATATTCACAGTTATTTTATTACATGAGCATCTAATAAACATCTATTCCCTATCATAGAGGGAGAGATCTGCCACTGCTTTATATGAAGACAAGTACATGTACCACAGGATCTCTGTCAGAAATATATTGTTCCATCATAACTGCAAAAAGTCCGACTCGTTGGCTGAATGGTCAGCGTACTGGCCTTCGGTTCAGAGGGTCCTGGGTTGTTCAACCTCTGAAGAAAAGTTGCGGTATGACACATCCTCCATTACTCATCGAGCAGTGGCGGCTTTCATTTCTGTTGGGTTTCAACAAAGCCCACTTCTTCAGTTAACGTTTAAAGGGATAAAGTCATTAGTAGAGTCACTTGGACCCTCAATTCAGTGACGAAAATAATGCCTAAAGACTCTTCTTTGGCTATCCCAAGAAACCCCTATTCAACTTCTCTGCAAAAGAGCATCAAACTCTTCGGGTTAACGGCCTCTCAATGTCCCCTGCAATGAAAGTTCGAATTCCATGTTGTCCGAAGATAAAATTCCACAATTATCGTGTTTGAGCAATAAACAGAAGTTGCTATCTGAGGTTCGTGTCCGACGGTCGAGTCGCTCAGAGACTAGTGTGAAAGCGGCCTTGCTATCGGCGGTCACACGACCATTAAGGACAATACCGTCGTATTTGAGCAGTGTATTCTTGAAGTGCGGGGATTTCTATATTTGCCTTTTGATTTCCTGCAATGTTGTCACATGTTTAGCAATTAGGATATTTTTAGTGATTAAAACATATTTTGTTTTTCCATATTTGTCCATATTATTCCTGCTTTAGTACATGTTTTTAGACATTTGAAGAAAACTTATACATATATTACATAATTTAACATTTGAATACATTTCATTTTATATAGTTTAAAAGTTATTCTTGTCATGAAAATTATTTTACCAGTATCAATATTTGAAAGCAGGATTCTGTTATTTCCATGAAATGTGGAAAGCAAGCTGTTACTCAACCCTCTGTGACTCACACCAGTTCTGTAGCTTATTTTGTGGTTTTCTTCAGCTGTAATATATTTGTAAGTATGAAAATGTGATTCTTTTCATAATAAATGCATAAGTGATAGAGGATCGGTGCTCAGCGACGTACATCTGCGGTTACATCTATTCTGTGCATCTAAGATGAACACGGATGACTTCGTTCGTCGGAGATATCCACGCGACATGTCTTCATGGACGGTTCTAAGATTACTAGTGTCTGTTTACCGCAACACCTGTTGGTGCAGCAGATCCCAGACGTTGTGAGATGCTCACACCAGAATCACCTTCGTGTGGGGATTGCGGGCAACGAACTTGCGGATGACGCTGCAAAAGAAGCTGTACTCCTACAGCCTAGACTGATAGGGATATTTGTTCTCAGCTACGGCAAACCATCCTCGCCACCTGGAAAGCGATCGCGCAAGAAGCTGCGAGTAATTACGAAGACAAATGCCGTGGGGCGATCCCCTTTTCGGCCTTCACGGAGGGCCATAATTTGATGTAGGCTGAGGATAGGTCCTGGACGGTGTACCACACACACAGAGTGCACCGATCTCTCTGGCCTAAGATGGAGCCTCAGCCTGCAGGAGACACACGAACTCACCCTGGCCGATGACGCAACCAGTGCTGATCTCGTCATTCGCTTTATGTATGATAGTGGATTAATCAAGGGCATAATAATTTCAAGTTTTCTATTACTCAAAGAATTTACGGTCCCTTTTGATATACAAATAGCGATCGAAAATACGGCCGTACAGATCTGAATCGGGATGCCAATCAGGAGCACTAATCCCACCGACGCACCAGATTGTGGTCTCCAGCTGCACATCAAGCATCGACCCTTCAAGGCCTTTCTGAGCCCGCTTGTTGGCCTCCCAGGGCAATCGGCGACCCGCACGGAACTCTGATGGATGTCCACCGTTGTTTCTCCTTGCCAGCCAAGAACAGAATTCAATTTGCTTTACGTTGCACGACACAGATAGGTTTTATGGCGACGATGGGACAGGAAAGGTCTAGGAGTGGGAAGGAAGCGACCATGGCCCCGTTATTTGCCTGGTGTAAAAATGGGAAACAACGGAAAACCATCTTCAGGGCTGCTGAACCCACTATCTCCCGGAGGCAAGCTCACGCCTGGTAAGAACAGAATGACAGCACGCTAGTTCTGTTTGGTAATAACGTGTCCATACTTCACGTCAGCACTGCCCCACCTATCCCTTTGCCTACATATCCATGCGCTACGTTGCATGAATTACAAAAAGTGTCTTAGAGAGAAGAAGAATAGGGATTTTTTTACAACTTGTTTTACGTCGCACCGACACAGATGGATGTTATGGCGACGATGGGATAGGAAAGGGCTAGGAGTAAGAAGGAAGCGTCCCTGGCCTTAATTAAGATACAACCCCAGTATTTGCCTGGTGCGAAAATTGGAAACCACGAAAAATCATCTTCAGGGCTGCCGACAGTAGGGTTAGAACCCACTGTCTTCTGAATACAGGATACTGGCCGCACTTAGGCAGCTACCAAGCTCGGCAATAGGGAAACTTGGGTTAAAGGATGTATTAGCTCTGAACACAACATTGACTTGAGGTCAACATTTAGTTACAAGAATTTACAAAATGAGCTTGTAGCCCCAAAGTTACACTATTTACACTCTAGGAGCCTGAGCTCCAATATTTATTACAGCCAGCCTCTCAAAGGCACAAGTTTCTAATCCAAATTTTACATGAGATCACTTTGGAAACAGTTTTTACTGACTTCCCCACTCGACAGTCTGATTCACAACTCACTATGAATAGTTAGAAATCAAACAGGAGCAATAATAAATGGCTTACATTACAGACAGAAAAGTTCTAAGAAAGGCGGTCATGGACAAAATGCTAGGAAACGAAGCACTTGCACTCCTTTTGACATACACTGTGAAAAACACCAAAATCCTATACAGGCGCATGGCCCGGAGTTACAGAGGCTAAGCCAAAACTAAGTTCCAAAATAGAGTTAACAATTTACAAATTTAGAAAAACAGAGTCACCCCCATACCAAGCTGAATGGGAATTAAAAGAGAGTAAACACTCCTTATTCCCTATTTTCCCGCAGAGTCCTTAGGTTTGACTGAAAATTTACATTTAAAAGATCCTGTTAAAATTTAGAATTTGAAACTTTTCCCTCAAGACAGCTATCACATATTTAAAATATGACTGCCATTACCTTGAGCTGGTGGCGGGTAAGGCTTTCCCGTGCCTCCTCTAACGTTTGCACTTTACACTGGAGTGAAGAAGAAGACAACATGGCCCAAAAGTTCCCAGCTTTTATAGCAGAGGGGAAAGTTCCAGAACTCCCTTGGCCGATGGCCTCCACACACCCCCAATTTTGATTGGCTACAAAATATATATACCAACATTTCTGATTGGCTAAACATTTCAGGAAGAAGGAAGTGATAGAAGTGCTAGTAACTGTATCGCACAAAAAATCTACAAACACTTCAGTTTCACAAACTTAGAAAAAACAAAATTCCTTTGAAAATTAATTGTCAGTCCTCTCACCAGAGGGGGCACATTAGTCGACAATAGAGACATCTGAAGATTAAAGTTACAAACTTCTTCCAGTGCACAGTTTGGGGTTTACATCGCGTATGGCCTTCTAAAAGGTGCTCAGTTCAAGTGCACGGAGAATGTGTACCTCCGGTACAGGAACCATAACGTTTTGTATTGTTCATAAAATAATGTCGAGAAACTGCAATAGTTGGTTTGCACTCCAAGAATAAGAGCCAAGAATAACGGCCGTGAGGATTCGTCGTGCTGACCACACGACTGAGCAGCGGTCGGTCTGTAGGCCAAGACCCTTCGCGCCACGGGGTTTTGTTTTGGTACGATTCCACTTATTATATATCGAGAAAAATTCCCGTGCTGTATTTTCAAGTCGGGGTTCAGACGGGGCAACTAGTGGAGTCAAGAGAGGGGAAGTTGATGGCTAGGCAACTCAAATTTACTTGCAAGGAAAGTTACAACTCGACAGTCCTGATTTAATCATACGTGAAAAGTTGAAGGAAGGTCGGCTTGCTTCAAGTACTTGACTCCAGTAAACTATCCCCATGTGAATTGAATGAGGCGTATGTCATGCACGGATAGTGTGTGGAGGAAAGGAAACGAATTAGATTAAGGCAGATGTTGACGAAAGTAGAGAATAAGGAGGATAACGTTGGTACCAACAGGCAAGTAGGAATTGGTACCAGACTTCTGTTGCTGGGAATGTGTGAGATCTTGTTAATGCAGCGAGGAAGATGTTTAAGTGAGCGGAGATTGTTATCATGTGATACTGTGTAGGAGGGTGATCGGGGATTTAAATGAGACTATGAAGTGGGTATGTGAGAAACTGGGAGTGAAATTTGTAGATCCTAATGGGTGGAATCTGCGCTCAGATAGCCTTCACTTGAACTGCAGAGATACGTATAAATTAGGGGGTTTGTTTTGAAGGATTGCAGAGAGGTAGGTAGAGAGTACACGGAACAGGAAGTCACATAAGTTGTTAGTGGTAAAGTGTAGATCATTAATCAGTAAATTTGGCCAAGTCTCATATCCTGTGCAGTGTACACCGTGAATAAAGCTTTCTATGGGATGTAGATAAGTTACTGGGAGGAGCTCTGAAATAACTCCTCACGACTGTCCAGATGGAATGGTTATCGCGATCTTGGCCTTGTGAAAGCTATATGGGAGGCTTCCTTACATCTGTAGCCAAATATGTCAGAGACTCTCGGAGTGAGAGGAAATCTGTTTTTGCCATTTTTTATATCAACGAAGGTGATAACAACAACTGGGCTGGCCTTTCATACATGGGCTTCTCATTCTTTGAGAGGAAAGGGCGTCTCCTACCCAAAGCCAACTTTTTATCGTCTTCAGAGTGGACAAACGCCCATAAAATATCGCCCAACATCTCGGCGGTTCGAGCAGCCGCTGGAAGCAGCCGTCATCCTGATTCCAGCGAGAGTGAAACTTTAGGACACGTCGCAAGGAAACACTGCATCAGCATTAAGGAGAATGAAGTGGCAAGTTTATCAAGAAGTTCGCTGTGTGTCTTCTACGGGCTCGAATAGAAGAGCCCACATCATTCCCTTTCTTCCACTGCTTTAGTGCTGGATCACAGCATTCGTTTTGAAAGAGACATTGAGCAGGCGATTGAGGTTGATATTTATGAACCATGCCTCCCATATCTAAGAGACTTGAGCATTGGTCGGTTAAGGATTGCCTTTTGGTAGCAGGGCGGGTACGACAAAATACACCTGGAATATCTTGGAAGGGTTAGGTATCCCCAGAAATATACTCGACATCACAATAGGCATCATCAAAGACTGCACCACCAACTATTTGTGAATGTGTGTAAAGGAGAGGGCGTATAAGATCCCGATTAGAGTCTATCGTATCCTCGAGAGCAAGTATCACGATGTGTTCTTGGTGATTTCCGACAAAAGAGTATTGTTACGAAAATGTTGAAGAGGAAGTATTTTTCTGTGTGTTTGTGGGCGATGCGTAGCCTCTAGGTGTGCACAACATTTCTCCGATCACTCATGGCAGTGTCAAAGAGCAGAAATGAACGTCATGAACAAGCAGCCTTTACAAGTATTACCCGACGTTCTACAAATTTAAAAATCTATCAGGTGGTGGTGGTGGTGATTATTGTTTTAAGAGGAAGTACAACTAGGCAACCATCCTCTATATAACACTAATCAGAGGGAAAAAATGGAAGGGGTCCAACAATTCGAAAAAATGAAGATATCGGCCAAAGGAAGACAAAGGCCACGAAGGGCGTGAAGATGAAAGACTCCCTAGCCCTCGCAAACCTAATAGCTTTGGGGTCTGAAAAGAACAAGAATTGACCAAGGGAGGTCGGAAAGGATAGATGAAAGTGAGGAGCCTGGCACAAGTAGGTGGAAGCAATACCAGGACTCAGCTATATGCCCCGTGGTCGCCAACCCACGCTCCAAAGTTCAGAGCCCCTGGGGCCCCTTTTAGTCGCCTCTTACGACAAGCAGGGGATACCGTGGGTGTTGTTCTACCGCCCCCACCCACAGGGGGTAAAAATCTATCATCACGACATATAAGACAGATGAGGCTGTCAATTATACGACAGAACGTTTGAAGAACGTGGAATTACCTAGAGTACCTTCCAAGATTTTGGAGTGGACGATTGTGGCACCGGTTATCCTTCCCAGGAATGTGAATCCACCTTCCGTCTGCAACGGA
This sequence comes from Anabrus simplex, assembly GCF_040414725.1. Classification (NCBI taxonomy): domain Eukaryota; kingdom Metazoa; phylum Arthropoda; class Insecta; order Orthoptera; family Tettigoniidae; genus Anabrus; species Anabrus simplex. The sequence continues at coordinate 99,406,722 of NC_090276.1, read as the reverse complement.
ACATGACTCTGAGTCAAGAAACTGATGCCGAATATTATTGAAGCCTCCATCATGACTGGACATGTCTCGAATTCAGATAATCCTTTCGGATATACTTTTTCAGTTTAGACGTCTGCAGTTCACCGTTTGTTTGAGTTTCGCCATTTGCATCAACAAGGTAAAAGGGCAATCGTCAAGTTGCAGGACTCTGTCTTCGGAAATGGGTGTAGTAGGACTTTGCTTGCATAGGATACAAGTGCTATGGTTAGAGCAATCCCCTAACGGACCCTTTCTTGTGCAGGGGAATTAAGTTAGAACTTGTCCAATCTTTTGGACATTCCCCTGTTCTCCAAACCTTGTTGCATAATTAGTGCAATATCTGTCTGTTAGGTCATCAGCCCAGAGGCTGGTTGGATCCTCAAATAGCACCACCAAAGGTTATGCGGTTATAAGAAAACCGCAAAAACCAATGGCAGCACCAAAATGAGGCGTACTAGGCAAGATGAGGAGTGAGGTAGTTTGCCATTGCTTTCCTCACTGGGTCAGAAAGTACTATTACAGCACGACTGACCCTATGAGCAGCAACTTTCATAACACTCAGATGCACTAGTCGTGCTCTGAATGTCATTACTCAGCACCACCCATACCCCAGCAGCTTCCATATTGTCACAGCCATGGATGAGACTGGGACTTCGGTGGAAGCTACACTTTACTCTGGCCTGTGCCAAGAGATGGATGCAAAAGTACTGTATCCATCAAGAAATGACAGCAGGCAGCAATTAGTGCAATACTGAACCCATAATTCTACAAGTCAAAGGGTTCAATACGTGGATGCCTTCCTCTCCCATCTCTTTATGCATTTCTCCTGAAACGCCATCGATACCTGGGGATTTTTATTCTTCAAATGTTTAATTGCATTCTCTATTTCACTGACAAAATATCGGGTTCCAATTGAGTTTGTTTCATTATTTCCTGATTTAATATGTTATTTTCTTTGGAATATAGTTTTTTGTACTATTGTTTTAACCTTTCTACAGCTTCCTTTTTGTCTCCGATAAGGTTGCCATTTTCATCATTTATTACCTATGTGCGTGGTTTAAACTCTCGGGTAACGCTGTGCAGTTTTTTTGCAGAGGTCATATACCTGGTTCTGGTTTGATGTTCTTCTATTTCCTCGCATACACTGTTGAGAAAGTGTGTCCTGTCAGGTCTGCAATTACGCTGTATTTCATGGACAATGTCTTGTATTTATCATTGTCCTCCATGGTATGTATACCACATTTCTTCAAATTACTTCTCTCTTCAATTAGCAATAAAATGGTGCGTGACATCCAGGGGTGGTTCGCATTTGAAGGTCTAGTGTTTGGTTTAGGAATAGATGAGAAAATGATCTCTTTCATTATGTTTGCGACGCTGGTTCATTCTCCTCTTTATTAAATTCATGTAGCTTTGGTCTTATATTTTCTCCGAATTCTTGGAGGATTTTCTGATCAGTAATACGAACCCTTCCAACTGTTAACTTCTTGGTCACTTTGAGTTTGATTCTCATTTTCATGGCGAGCATAATATGATCACTGCCAAAGTCTGCTCCGGGAAAGGTCTTACAGTCTAGAATGGAAGTCCTCCAACGTCGTACCAAGATGAAATCAGTCTGATTTGTGGTTCTATCACCTGGAGAAATCCATGTATACCTATGTCTTGGATGATGCCTGAAGAGTGTATTACAAATAACAAAATCATTATTGACATAGAAGCGTTCACCTCGTTCGTTTCTCTCACCCGGGGCATGTGGCGTCTCCTACCTTAACATTGAACTCACCTTTAATTATTAACATTTTCTTGTTTGGTATTTTCTTGATGACATGTTCTAATAGTTCATAAAATTCGTTAATCTCGTCCTCAGATGCTGCTGACGCAGGCGCATAAACCTGACCCAAATTGATTTTAAAGGAAAAGCGTTAAACTTAATGAAGATGATGTTATCAGAAATGGGTTAATATCCCAAGACGGCACTGGGTAGTCTCTTTGAAACAACTACAGGGACACCACTCTGGCTTTGTTTCTCACACCCTGAAAAGTACGCTGTATTCTGTCCGTTGGTAGTGAAATTACCGCATCTTTTCCAATATGTCTCACTGTACCAAATAATGTAAGTACATTTCTCTTTCAATAATTGCAAGCTTTCCTACCTGTAATAGGTCACGAAAATTCCACATTGTAAGCTTCGTAATCGTGCGCAAGGAGGATTTGCATCGACGATCACTTTGTGAGGCTTCTCTCAGTCCTGTTTCCCAGGAGATCCGAATGGAGAACCTACTACGGAAGCTAACTTAAGATTAAGCAACGCCATGGGGTTGTCATGGGAAAATTACAGTGGAGGTTTCCCGTTGCCTTCCACTGACCTCCAAAACTTGTCTGCTCACCGACTCAGTTTTCCGCTGGGGTTGGTTACCCAATCTTCCACTGAGTTGCTCGGCTTAACAGGGGCACCACGTGTAAGTTGCTGAGTTCTTATTATCACTCGCCAGAGTCTCAAGGTATTCCCAACAACTCTCCCCGATAATCTCCATGTTGTTATGGCAACAAGATTGCGGCACATGCAGGGTTATTCACCTAACATGTTACACGGAAATAACTTCTAAACCATCAAATATATCGGCATTCTGTTTTGATATTCGTAAATTGTACCCATGGTCTTGTAAAATAAAGTGCTACTTATTCTCATGGGGTGATTAATAACCGAGATATTGATACTAACTCCATATTCTTAAATGAAACGGCGGGAATGCATACGGCTGGCCTAAAAGTCCAACTGCGTACAAGTTCAAATACCTAAGCAGTTACTTTTTAAGATATCAATAAGAACGCATTTCGGCTTTTGCGTGCCCCATCAGACATTGTACCGTCGGCCAAGGACGTATTGGCACGCAAGCTGTTTCTTGGTACTGATTCCAGCCACAGAACGGATACCAGGCATGTACTGTAAACTATTGTACAAATGTACCGTAACATACCCTGGGTGTGACTGGCGAACACTCAACGGGGAAGGAAGGTTATTTGGACATTATTCATTATCTTTTCTAGAAGGAGCTCTCCCGGTGTCCTGTATTCATACACTGTACACTCACACGAGTAACAATTATAGCTTTCGTTTTCTTAGAAGTCAAAGTAATTATTTTATTCCTTTTAAAAACATCACACTTCCCATGAGTTTGCGTGTCATACACAGTTTGCACATCTGTACGATGTGTTTACATTCCTGGTATCCATTCTGTGGCTGGAAGCATACCCAAGATCCTTGCCCGACTTCACGCTGTCCAAACCGCGCATGCTGTTCTTATCGATATCTCAAAAAGTAAATGTCACATTTTGAAAATACGTTATTTGAACTTGTGCACAGTTGAACTTTTAGACCAGCTGCATGAATTTGTGCCGTTCTATTTAAAAATATGAAGTTAGTATCAATATCTCGGTTATTTATCACTTCATGAAAATACGTAGCACATTATTTTACAAGCCCCTGGGTACTATTTACGAATATGAAAACAGAATCCCGATATATTTAATGGTTTAGAAGTTATTTCCGTGTAACAAGTTAGGTGAATAACCCTGTATATTGGTGAAGCTCAGTATTTAATTTCAAGATGAAAGGAAGAAGAAACTAGGCTGAAAATTATTTTTATTAACCCAAGGGAACGGGGGTTTAGTTCGCAGTAATCACGCGGCCACCGTTCCCATTGAAAGCGTATTGACCTCACACGAGAGGTGCACTGAAGCTCGTCTGCCCTCTCCTTGTAGGCTGGACTCATGGGGATGGGGGTTTTAGAGGGACTCTTTCACAGCATAACGGAAAAATGGTGGTACACAAATTTGACTTTAAATAAAAGGAGGAAATAATAAGCTGAAAATTATTTTCATGAAATCGAGGGTACAGGCTTTTTAGAGGTGACTTATTTAGGTTTTTACTGCACCTCAGCGTTGACAAATTGGCGGAGAAATAGACAACAGATAATTTGTATAGGCTCGGCAGTTGGGAGATGCATTTAATAAATTTGCCCTGGCAACGCCGGCTACTACTGTGCCGACGTATCGCCCCACGAAAAGAAATGTAAAAATTAAATTCGCTTAAGAAAGAACAGTACAGCATCAAGATCTTCAATAACAAATGCTGTCCATATGTAAACAAACAAATATATGACTTCTCTTCAGCCGACGACTGTACCAGAGGAACTCAGAAGGAGCGATGACTGTCCTCCCTTCCTGCGAATGTATTTATCAAATAGAGAATGTTAAGTAACTGAATCGCTTATTTGAGAAACCACATATGTCCATTTTCGAACAAATAGGTTTAATGCATTTGTTAAAATGATATGTATTCCTATCTTTCAGAGTGAAAGCATACATGTCCGCCTCATTACAAGCCTTGAACATTTTCTCCTGGTCTACTGTTAATAGGCAGGAGTTATCTGAGCAACTTGAATAAGTGATATGTTCTGAATGTTGACTGTAAAGTTGTATGAAGGGAAATTCACAGATGATAATTACATAAAAGTGTAATATGTAGAGTGCTTATCAGTATGTTGGTAAGCATTAAGTAACTTCATTTTGTTATGTTTTTTGCTATCAAGAGTGTATTTATTTTAGAAATCACACATGTCCAGTAAATTTCAGTCCCCATAATCACTCTTTTTTGAAAACTTGCCTTTTTAAAAAATTATCAGAATTATTACAAAAGAGATGGTTCATGGTGTGGGTTACTGTAGTCACGTCCTAGTTCGTGAACCATGGGCAACGGCTGAGTGGCCTAGTAAGTGGTCCTGAGAGTCGGGATACCAGTTGCTATGGAATGGGAGTGGGCATCTCGGACATATTCTGAGTCATGGCCCTCCTTGTGCTCAGGCGGCTAGGACTATACAATTCACCGGTGGTCCATAACCCGTTAGAGGAGAGATCCTCACTTGGACTATGTGCAAGTAGGGTAGCATCCTGCTTCATTTTATTATTAATTATTCAATTTATTATTGCAAATTTAATAAGTAGTTTCTTTCTTTTATCAAGACAATGTTAGAGTGGTAACCGGGAAGTATCTCAGTTTAGAGTAAATATTTGTAGCAATATGTTATGGAGTCAAAAATCTAGGGCTTTTGGCACTCTAGTGATTAGGAATTGTGTACAATTACCTTTAGTACCTCCCTGACCAACATTCAGATAGTAAAAAGAATAAACAATCGTCAAATGTGGATCGAATCGGCTACACCGAGCAGGCGCTTGCGGAACAACATTCTAGTTCGTCCTCGGAAGTTATTATAGCACCATGCAGCCATCTTGGGGCACATGCTAAGGACAGCTATATTCCTCCTTGTCCTGCCTGCCGCCGCATGCTAGAGGATCCAGCCAGGGGAGATGGGAAGATGTTTTACCCAACTTACGGTATAAATGGAAAATGTACATTTTATTAAACAATTTACATGCCACTAATTGACTATTTTCGTTAGTACTAACGGAGTGGCCAAGCTCTGCGCTCAGGTTACACTTCAAGGCAAATGCTGGGCCACACAGCGTCCTTACCCAGTTTCATTCACCATCATTCAGCACCTGAGGTTGGTGTCAAGAGGGGGAGAGCGCGCCTTTTAAGTACCAATGCATGTCTCGGCCGGTAGCCTGAGTTAGTTAAGTTAATGCGAAATGGCAGGAAGCAGTCGACCGTTAACGGTGGCAATTAGCAGAGCTAATGGACCGTGAACAAGACGATAATCAACAATGAAAGTTCAAGGGATGCAGTCACTTGGCGCTTAGAGACGAACTCTTCTTCAATCCAGGCTCCATTTTGTGTTGACATACTTACCAGTTGCTGGAGAGGACAACAAGGAAGAGGATCTCAAAGTATTGCTTCTCCAGTTGAGTATTAGTGTTAACAGGTGATGGTTGTTCAGCTGTATTTCCTGCTCAGGTGGTGGTGGTGGTGATTATTGTTTTAAGATTAAGTACAACTGGACAACTATCCTCTATTAAAAATAATCAGAGGGAAAACATAGAAGTGGCCCGGCACGTCGTAAATGCAGGTATCGGCCGAAGAAACACAAGGCCCATGAAGGACGTCAAAATGATTGCCTACGCCTCGAATGATGTAATACCGTCGGAATCGGAAAACAACAAGACTTGACTAAGGGAGGTCGGATAAGATAGATGAAAGTGAGGAGCGTGGCACAAGTAAGTGGAAGCAATGCGAGGGGGCCCCACGGTCGCCTCTTACGGCAGACAGGAAATCACCCCTACCCACAGGGGTACGTAGTTGCTCAGTTGCACTTCCTATTAAAGTAATAATTACCTTCCCTGCAGAAAGCATATCGCTATGGCGACCTTCTCTCGTCACCACTCGTTCAGTAACTTAGCCGTTTTGCAACTGTGGCTGTACCACCGATGCCAATGAGTAGAGGGGCTGGGCGGGTCCTAAAATACCTTATCAGCATTTTTTGTGCTGAGTCAGCAGTCATTGACCCGGCCAAGGTCATTGACATCATGGCGTCATGGTCACGTGACCGTGACGTCACGACCACGTGGCATTGTTTACAAACATGGCCACGTACACTTGACAGCTGCCAACTGTCATCTTGACAGACCCTAATCTCACTATTTGAAAACGTGGGCGCGCCTAACCTCACTGTGTCATCTTGACAGGTCCCAACCTCGTGCACTTATTTTGGCGCGGAATTGAATAAGTGTGGGTGGCTAACCTCACTGCTATCATCTTGACAGGTCCTAACCATGTGGTCGTGTTGGGCGCGGAATTTTAAACGACCCTGCCATCATGACAGGACTTAGCCACGTGCAAGCGCGGAATTTTGAAAGATAACGTGGCTTATCTCATTGTTGCTATCTTGACAGGTCCTAACCACATGCATTTGACAGGTGGGTGGCGCAAAATTTGAATATAACATCACTGCTGTCATCTTGATGGGACTTAGCCATGCGTGACACCATTTTGGAGGGGCGTAACCTCACAGAGTCGTAGTTTTATGGCTATATACCCTTCTCGACACCATCTTGGTGGGGTATAAGGATCCTAGTTTTAAGGCAAGCTGCTCTTCTTGACATGCCCCTTCTCGACACCATCTTAGAGAGGTCTGAGGATCGTAGTCTTAAGGCTAGATGCCCTTCTCGTCACCATCTTGCCGGATACCCCTTCCCGACACAATCTTGGAGGGGCCTAACCTCAGAGGACCCAAATTTTATGACTGGCTGCCCTTCTCGACATGCTCTTTCCCCGATACCATGTTGGATGGGTCTAACAATCCTATTTTAAAGGCTAGCTGCCCTTCTCGACATGCCCCTTCCCGACGCCATCTTGGACGGGTCTAACCTTACAGCGCATAGTTTTATAATGAGATGCCCTTCCGGAAACCATCCTGCGAGATACCTCTTCCGAACGTGATCTTATTTGTCTGATGTGAAAATGGAAAACCATGGATGGCTCTGTATCCGACAGCGTAATGTCACGAATGATAGCACAATCCTTCCTCCTCCTCACAGTTTTACATAAGATGGCTATCCCTCTTTTCTCCGTATCTGACACAGTTTTACGGACAGATGCTCTCCTGCTCTAGAAGACCCCTCTACTATTTTTGGATGAAGCCTAACTACACCATCGCTAAGGCTTTACGTCTCCATCCGACGCGTGACCTCCCCTCCTGAAAAAGATAAAACATGTTGTTATTCAATCCTGTTCCAGAGAACCGAAAAAAATGCATTGTACTGTGCCCTCTACCAAAGCAAACAATTCTTTTGTGCTTAGAACATATATAGTCGGTTGTTATCTTACAGTAAATATTTCAATAGTCAGCATACATTCCCATCGTGTTAATATTTACTTTGATTATAAATATATGATAGGAGGAGGGTGCGGTATCTTGTTGATAGAAACAATAGAAATTGACACGCAGGTACATGATGATTGCATGGAATAAGACTGCCTCTCTCTCTCTCCTTATTTCGCGAATATAACGTCAACTTTATGACGCAAACACAGTAGTCACCGCAAGAGAATAAAAAATCATGGATTCGAACTCTGATCTCTGTTCAGTGATAGAATATCAAAATCTCTAATACATGCATCACATGGATTTCTAACCCTAATCTCACTGATTAATGCAAGAATAAAAACTACCTCAGTCCTTATTTCGTGTGCTGTATAAACTTACACATACATCTATATAACATTAACTTTATGACACAAACACATAACCCCTATAATAATCTATCTCTATTATTGTGATGGATTCAAACGCTGTTCTCTCTGTTCATCGTCAGAATAAAACAAATCTGTAATACATGCAACACATGGAATCGAAACCTGATCTCTTATGATTAATGGTAGAATAAAAATACCTCACTCCTCATTTCGTGTCCTGTCTACACGTGATTCATGACACTAACACACAGTTACCGTAAAACATTACATGCATGGAATTGAACACTGAAACTCTGATGTGTAAGATAACAACAGACTATATATGAAAACAAAGGCACTTCTTATTTTCGATAGTACACTTCTTTGATGTTATACGCAGACAGCAGTCTCTATCGTAAAACTGAACACACACACACACACACACACACACACACACACACACACACACACACACACACACACACACACACACACACACAGAACAAGCAAATACTGTGAGGTAGCCCTTACACACGTATATTTTATCACTACGCGCAAACACACACGAATTTTAATTCTCCGCACACTTCATTCACAGATATAGCAATTTGAATATTTTGGTATTTAATTTTGATTACCTGAGATACTTACATGTGAAAAGGGGGGAAAGGTTAAATCCTTCTTTAAGATTTTTTTTATGTGGCAGTGTGCTCTGCATGAAGCCATAGAAAAAAATGATCGAGACACACTGCGAAATTGTGCCTGCATGTCGCGCTGGCATGACTGGATGTATGACCCAGACTCTTTCCATACAGTTCCATGCTGCACTGAGAAATTATAGTATTTATCACATATACTTTAAAAATAATGTGTCGTTGTGTAGGCGTTGAGATAATCTGAAAAACAACGATTTAGTCATAGAGCTACACCCTTAAAACCTCGCTATGTTAGCAGCCGTAAATTTGGTTTTACGTGGTTCCGCATTTTCTCATCATTGATTTGACGCCGTAGGTGACCTGCGCGTCGTGATGACAATGACCCGGGACAAGCCCACGTCGTACTCCTCATTCGCAGTTGCTAATGAAAAAATCGGCGAACATGTTAAGCGTGTGGGGATCCAATATGGCGTCGGGGAAGGAGGTTACGGCCCCTCGAGGGGTAGGACGGGGAACAAACTGACCGTACACTTAATTAAGGTACAGCCTCCGCAGTTTGCCTGGTGTGAAAATGGGAAACCACGGAAATCAATCTTCATGACTGGCGATAGTAGGGTGTGAACACACTATCCCTGGATTGCAAGTTCACGGGATGACGATGGGATAAGAAAGGGTTAGGAGCGGGAAGTAACTGACCGTGGACTTAATTATGGTACAACGTCTGCATTTTGCCTAGTGTGAAAGTGGGAAACCACAGAAATCCATCTTCATGATTGCCGATAGTAGGGTTCGAACCCACTATCTCCCGGATGCAAGCTCATAGCTGCGTGCCGCTAACCACACCGCCAACTCGCCCTTGTTATTACGACACGCAAGTCGCCAACGAGACGTCAACTGCATGGGCAACATCTCCCCCGGTACAATGATAGATAACGACCCTTTTCTTATTACGACACCAACGCGCGCCAAGAAATAACAAAAATTTATTACTATTTCTCACTTTACAAACGCGAGTGCAGAAGTGAGTTCAATGTAGACTTGTACATCCCTAACAGAGCCGCACCCTGTCGAAGGTATGTGCATGTCAGCAGTGCAGTGTCTTTTCTGCACGCACTACAAAATGACCAAGTACATTTGTGTGTTAAATTAATAATGTAAATACATATCTAGTGAACAAAGTAAACGGTGATCAGCTCGAAGGTCTGCAGATTATGAGGTGTCGTGTAGTTAGCTTATAGTCAGAGCGTTTCTTAATTCGAATCACGTACGCTACGAACCAGCCTTTAGGTCGTGCTAAAAACACTGACCTCGCCGGGAATCAAACCCTCGGCCTCCGGGTACGTGACACATAATAATAATAATAATAATAATAATAATAATAATAATAATAATAATAATAATAATAATAATAATAAAATCAGTATTATATTTGTGTAGTATAGAATCTCCTTCGTCGCTATCAGCTCTGCCTATAGTTGCAGGTAAAAATCCCTGACCTTGTTAGGGATCGAACCCCGGGATAATAGAGTGTATCTGTCTACGCCTCCGCACAAATCTCACGTAAAGTAACTAGAGGGGGATTTGAACCAAGGAATCCAGCAGTGTGCTCTGTAGATATAAACCTGTGATCGCCCATGACCTAGACGGGGGAATCGAACCAGTGACCCCCGAGTAAGTAATAGGAACGCAACCCCTACAACCGCAGCCTAATATTTTAAATGGTTAATTTTCTTACCGTACTGTATTAACACGAACAGCGGAGAGAATTGTTCACCAATACTTGTATGTGGAAAGTTTATGCACATGCGCGAGATAGTGGGTTCGTCAGCCGCTGAAGAGAATTTTCCGTGGTTTCACACCAGGCAAATGCTGGGGCTGTATCTTACGAAACCATAGAAATCCATCTTTCTGACTGACAAGAGTAGGGTTTGAACCCACTAGCTCACCACACAGTCAGACTCTAGCTTCTCTAGAGCATAACCACCCGGTCATCGTTCTCGACGGTTTTTTTTTTCATTAGTAGCTGCGAATGAGGAGTAGGACACACAGAGGACCCGGGTCATCCTCAACACGACGCGCAGGTCACCTACGGGAGTCAAATCATTGATGAGAAAATGCGAAACCAAGTAAAACTAACATGGCGAGGTTTCAAGGGTGTAGCTCTCAACCCCTACACCACGACACATTTTTAAATTATATGTGATAAACATTTTATTATAATTTAAGCACTGCATAGAACTGCGTATGCTGGGTCATATATCCGATCATGCCAGCGCGACATGCACGCAGAATCTCGCAGTGCGTCTCGTTCATTTCTTTCTGTGGGTTCATTCAGAACACACAGCCACACACTAAAAATATTTAAAATATGATTTAATCTTTCCCCTCTTTTCACATGCAGGTATCTCAGGTAATCAAAATTAAATACTAAAAATTAAAATAGCTATATCTGTGAATGAAGTGTGCAGAGAATTAAAACTCGTGTGTGTTCGCGCGTAGTGATGAAATATACGTGTGTAAGGGCTAGCTCACAGCATTTGCTTGTTCCACAAATTTTTTTCTATGAAACAATTTTGCGTGTGTGTGTGTGTGTTCGGTTTTACGATAGAGAGTGCTGTGTGCGCATAACATCAAAGAAATGTACTATGGAAAATAAGAAGTAGTGCGTTTGTTATTATGTTTAGTCTGTTGTTATCTTACACATCAGAGAGTTTCAGTGTTCGATTCCATGCATGTAAATGCAAACTGTGCAAATGTAAACTGTGTGTTTGTGTCATGAATCATTTGTAGACAACACACGAAATAAGGACTGAGGTAGTTTTTATTCTTGCATTAATCAGTAAGATCGGGGTTCGAAATCCATGTGATGCATGAGTAGTATAATACAGGGATTCTGGCGCCTCCTCCCGCGGGAAATTTGAATTCTGGCGGGAAATTTGAATTTTGGCGGGAGATTTGAATTATGGCGCGAGATTTGAATTTGTAAACAAAGCCACGTGCTTTTTGACAGCTGTCATCGACAACAACGCATCGCTAACCTCACTGCTGCCATCTTGACGGGCCTAAACCTCAGTGGTACCAACTTAACCTAACTAGCGCGAGGTAAACAAAGCCACGTGTTTTTTGACAGCCACGTGCTTTTTGACAGCTGTCATCGACAACAACGCATCGCTAACCTCAGTACTGCCATCTTGACGGGCCTAAACCTCAGTAGTACCAACTTAACCTAACTAGCGCGAGGTAAACAAAGCCACGTATTTTTTGACAGCCACGTGCTTTTTGACAGACAACAACGCATCGCTAACCTCAGTACTGCCATCTTGACGGGCCTAAACCTCAGTAGTACCAACTTAACCTAACTAGCGTGTGGTAAACAAAGCCACGTGCTTTTTGACAGCTGTCATCCGCCATCTTTAAACCACAGAGCACTGTGCTGCCCTCTTTATCGTAGTAGATGTAAATTCGTCACCTGTCATCAGCAGTGCTGCCATCTTGGCGGGCCTAAACCTTAGTGCTACCAACTTGACCTAACTAGCGCGTGGTAAACAAAGCCACGTGCTTTTTGACAGCCACGTGCTTTTTTGACAGCTGTCATCCGCCATCTTTAAACCACAGAGCACTGTGCTGCCCTCTTTATCGCAGTAGCTGCAAATTCGTCACCTGTCATCCGCATTGCTGCCATCTTGACGGGTCTAAACCTTAGTGCTACCAACTTAACCTAACTAGCGCGAGGTAAACAAAGCCACGTGCAGCTGTCATCCGCCATCTTTAATCTATAGAGCACAGTGCTGCCCTATTTAGCTACTTACCTTTGAAATGTGGTGGCCGATAATTTGAAAAATGCTTTTTGACAGCAGCCATCTTTAATCTAGAGAGCAGCGTGCTGCCCTCTTTAGCTAGATACCTGTGGTGGCAGGCAATTCCACATGACAGCAGCCATCTTTAATCAAGAGAGCACCGTGCTGCCCTCTATGTGGTGGCGGCAAATTCTACATGCTCTTGTTTGGAAACAAACTCACGCTCTTTTTTGACAGCCGTCATCCACCATCTTTAATCAACAGAGCACAGTGCTGCACTCTTTAGCTAGATACCTTTGAAATGTGGTGGCGGCAATTTGAAAAATTCTATGTGCTCTTGTTTGGAAACAAAGCCACGTGCTTTTTTGACAGCTGTCCTCCGCCATCTTTAATCAATAGAGCACTGTGCTGCTATCATGCGGACAATTTCATCAGCTGTCATCCGCCATCTTTAATCCACAGAACACCGTGCTGCCCTCTTTATGACATGTAGTAGCGGGCAATTTGAAAAGTTCTGTTAGCTGTCATCCGCCATCTTTAATCAAGAGTGCACCGTGCAGCCATATTTAGGTAGATACCTTTGAAATGTGGTGGCGGCAAATTGAAAAATTCCACGTGCTCCTGTTTAGTAAACAAACTCACGCGCTTTTTTGTCAGCTGTCATCCGCCATCTTACATCGCAAACCTCAGTGCTACACTCTTTAGGTACATACATTTGAAATATGGTGGCGGATAATTTAAAAAAGAAAAATTCTACAGCAGCCATCTCTCGACGCTAATTGCACAAGATGGTGGCTATACATGACTCCTTAAATGTGCTTATGCAAGATGGCCGCTATACATAGATTCTTATGAGACGCCCTTGGGATGCTTGCGCAAGATGGCGGTTATACATGGCTCCTTATGAGATGCCCTAGGGATGCTTGCGCAAGATGGCGGTTGCTCTTATGAGGCGGCTTAAGGGTCCTTGCACAAGATGGCTAGAGACGCCCTAAGGATGCTTGCGCAAGATGGCGGACACAAGATGGCGGCTATACACGTCTCCTTATGAGACGCCTTAAGGGTGCTTGCGCAAGATGGCTGCTGCTCTTATGAAGAAAGCTAGCTTAGAGGCTAACGCGTCGTGCTAGTTCGATTCATTAAATTTGGGGCTTTAAATATCTCGAAAGCGGTACATCGTAGAGCAAAACGGACAAAAAATTTTCTGCCCAGTACCTCGGTTCGCAGTACGAGGAACAAGAAAAACATAGTCTAATGATGAGATCAACGGTTCGGTTCCTACTTAGGCCCTTTGGCATTCGCTCTGTTTTAGCTTGTATTGAAGCAAGTCTTCGTAACATGATCAGGTTTAGGTATGGTAGAGAGTATAACGTGCCGTGCAGGTTCGATTCCTAAAATTTGGGGCTTAAATGCAAAATGTTAAATATCTCGAAAACGGTGCATCGTAGAGCAAAACCTGATACCTAGGCTTGCAGTATCAGGAACAAGAAAAAAGCATAGTCTAATGATGAGATCGACGGTTCGATCCCTACTTAGGCCCTTGGCATTTGCAGCTATCTAATTCTACAAGATGGCGGCTATACATAGCTTCTTATGTGACAGCTTAAGAGCGCTTGCACAAGATGGCTGCTGCTCTTATGAGACGCCCTAGGGGTGCTTGCGCAAGGTAGCAGCGACAAGACGGTGACTATACACAGCTCCTTATGATACGGTCTAGAGGTGCTCACACAAGATGGTGGCTGCTCTGATGAAGAAAGCTAGGTTTGCATCGTGCAGGTATCTTTACAGCACTAAACCTCATACCTTTGAAATGTGGTGACGGGTAATTTGAAAAATTCTACGTGCTTTTTCTTAACAGCAGCTATCTTTAAACAATAGCGGCTATACATAAGCTGTTAAGGCCCCCTCTTATGTCAAGGCATAGCTCTATCGAACAAGTTTAAACCTGCATCGGGATAGCTAGAGTAAGCACGTGCTGCAGTGATGACGTCATTATACATGTTTAGACTTGCAAATAACTAAAGAAACATAACAAGACTTGAATCGAACACTGCACTCTATGCCGTTAACTTTATCATGTGATCGGAACATTGATTGAAGTGTTTAGAACACTAAATAAGTAGAACCGAACACTGTACTCGATACAACATGTGTTTAGAACATGTCAGGGGATACCTTTGTTCTAAGAAGATTAGGTTACTGCACATTCCTTGTAGGGCTAATAGGCTAAAGGGCTAATGGGCTAAAGGGCTAGGGTGCCTCTCCTCTCTTTATCCGGGCTTGAGACCGGCTCTACAACTAGAGGCGGAGTTAACATCCAAAGGAAGGGAGAATGTTGGGAAATAATCTATACGAATATAGCTACTCGATCGACTATATACTACAGATGGATGACTTAGGTGAGGGTAAGCGCTTACTTAATAATACCTACACGACGTAATTCATACTCTATTTCAAAAATATCTTCTTTGTACTGTGTGTAACCAGCATCATGATAGCCTCTTAGCAGTTGTAAACGTTTTACGAGTACGTTGGGGTCTTTACAGTAGCTTATATCTACATAGCGTAACAGAGGCTTGTTGTGAACTTTGAGTCTATATGCAGACAGTTGATGTGCAGGGACTTGTTTTGATGTAATACGTGCTTCAGCAGTAGCGTTTCTAGGTACAAACTTAACTTGTTTCGATAGCGATGAAGCGTTGAAATTTCCTTCTTCTTTACCTTGCATCTCTTCTTGAGATGTTTGCACTTCGACAGAACGTGTAGTAGGCTTAGGAAATGAAGTAAAATCATCAAGCTGTAATGGCAATGAATTTTCTTCTTCTTCTTCTACTTTCCCTTTACTACTGTTTTGATCAACATCATTATCCTTATTATCATAATCATGATCTTGCCTCTCTTTATCTTGAAGTTTGTGCTTAGTAACAGAACTCGCAGCAGGTCTAGACAACAAGGGAGAATTAAAAATCTCTCGCAGAGGTGTACTTTTTAAACATAAACCAGTGTTCGCTGGAATATGGTTGAGCTCTTTGTATTTTGTTCCCGATGAAGCTACATTACACGCGGCTTCATGACGTTGAGCGTTGTATGCGTTCTTGAACTCTCTTCTACAATGTTTGCATTGAAAAATTGTCCTACATGATATCTCATGACGTCTCCTGTGATAGCTTCGGGAAAATGCTTTTCCACACTCTTCGCAAATATACCGTTTTTCCATGACGGACTTTTACCTTCTGCTAACAGATTCTTCTTTAAATCTACTTGACATTTGTTACTCTCTACTTCGATGATGCGAACAGCTTAGCGATTAACAGTAAACTAACACAAAAGCGTATAACCAAGGTAGCAACAGTAAGGTTTAAGCCCATCAAGATGACAAGAGTGAGGTTAGCGACGTTCTGTTGTTGGATTTTAAATTCCGCGCTATAACATGCATAAGTGGCAGCCTTGAGGTTTACCGTCGTAAAGATAGCAGCAGTGAGGTTAGCGACGCTCTATTGTCCTTCCATGTGTGGTTAGGGTCCGTCAAGAAGACAGCTGTCAAAAAAGCACGTGGCTTGGTTTACTAAACAAGAGCACGTGGCAGTGACGTCACGGTCACGCAATCAATCCTCAGCTCTACGTCGTTAAGAGTAGCATTAGGATTCGCTATGTTTAGAAATCTTGGGAACAGAGCAGCAGTATGAATTGCCATGTTTCAAAGCGTGTACACATTACCTATCGATTTTGCATGCATCGACTCTCGTACTAAACTTCGTCCGCTAGGTTGTGCTGCTATCTTAGCATAACCTATACGCATGACCTTAAAGTACAAAGAATAGTCATGTTTCAAAGCATGTACACATCACCTATCGATTTTACATGCATCGACCCTCGTACTAAACTTCTTCCGCTAGATCGTGCTGCTATCTTAGCATAACCTATAAGCATCACCTTAAAGTACAAAGAATAGCAATGTTTCAAAGCGTGTACACATTACCTACCAATTTTGCATGCATCGACTCTCGTACTATACATTTTCCGCTAGATTGTGCTGCTATCTTAGCATAATTTTATACACATGAACTTACAGTAAAAGGATATCCATGTTTCGAAGCATGTACACATTACCTATCGATTCACATGCATCAAATATCGCACTAAAATTCATCCGCTATCTTCTGCTGCTATCTTAGCATAACTTATACGCATGAACTTAAAGTACAAAGAATAGCTATGTTTCAAAGCGTGTACACATTACTTATTGATTTTGCATGCATCGAATCTCGTACTAAACTTCTTCCGCTAGATTGCACTGCTATGCTAGCATAACCTATACGCGCGAACTTAAAGCATAACAAATAACGATGTTTAACAGCGTGTACACATCGCCTATTGATTTTGCATGCATCGACTATTTTTTACCGCCAGAGTGTACAACGATCGCATATGTGTATTGCTAACGTATGTGTATAAAGCTAAAGCACAAAGGATAGCTATATTACAAAGCGCGTACACATCACCTATCGGTTTTTCATACATCGACTATCGTACTAAACTTCTGCCGCTAGAGTGTACAACGTTCGCAATTCTGTGCTGCTACCTATGTGTGTGAATTTAAAGAATAAAGAATAGCGTGTACACATCACGCATTGATGATGCATGCGTCGACTATCGTACTGGGCTTCTTCCGCTAGAGCATGTAGCAATCGCTTTTGTGTATCCCTAACCCATGTGCACGAACTTAAAGCACAAGGAAGAGCTATGTTCCAAAGCGTGTACACATCACCTATCGATGATGTATGCATCGACTATCGTACTAAACTTCTTCCACAACAGCGTGCGATCATCGCTTGTGTGTGCTGCAATCTTAACATAACCTATGTGCATGAAGTTAAAGCACAAAGAATACCCATGTTCAAAGCGTGTACTCATCACCTATCGATTTTGCATGCATCGACTTTCGTATTAAACTTCTTCCACTAGAGTGTGCGACAACCTTATAAGTATGCTGCTAACTTAGTATAACTTATACACATGAACTTAAAGCATAAAGAATACTGATGTATAAAAATCTTGAGAACATAGAAGCAGCAGTAAGAATAGCAATGTTTTAAAAGCATGTACGCATTGCCTATCGATTATACATGCATCAACTAGAGTAAAAAACTTCTCCCGCTAGAGTGTGCTGCTATCTTAGCATGACCTATGTGCACGGATTTAAAGCACGAAGAATAGTTAAGTTTCAAAGTGTGTACACAACACCTATCGATTTTGCATGCATCAACTATCGTACTAAACACATCCTGCTAGAATGTACAAGGTTCACATGTGTTTGCGCTGCTATTTTAGCATGACCTGTGCGAATGAACTTAAAGCGTAAGGAATAGCGATCTTTGAAAATCTTGCGAACATAGTAGCAGTAAGCATAGCAAGGTTTAAAAGCGTGTACATATCACCTTTTGATAATGCATACATCAACTATCGTACTAAACAACTTCTACGCGAGCGTGCGACCATCGCTTGTACATGTGCTGCTACATTAACATAACCTATGTGCACGAACTTAAAGCATAAAGAATAACTATGTGAAAAAAATCTTGTGAACATAGCAGAGTGTTAACTACGTAGGTGTAGACATTGAACTTTGCATGCTGAAGCAGCATACTACGCGACCGTGACGTCACTGCCACGTGCTCTTGTTTAGTAAACCAAGCCACGTGCTTTTTTGACAGCTGTCTTCTTGACGGACCCTAACCTCACATTGAAGGACAATAGAGCGTCGCTAACCTCACTGCTGCTATCTTTACGACGGTAAACCTCAAGGCTGCCACCTTATGCATGTTATAGCGCGGAATTTAAAATCCAACAACAGAACGTCGCTAACCTCACTCTTGTCATCTTGATGGGCTTAAACCTTACTGTTGCTACCTTGGTTATACGCTTTTGTGTTAGTTTACTGTTAATCGCTAAGCTGTTCGCATCATCGAAGTAGAGAGTAACAAATGTCAAGTAGATTTAAAGAAGAATCTGTTAGCAGAAGGTAAAAGTCCGTCATGGAAAAACGGTATATTTGCGAAGAGTGTGGAAAAGCATTTTCCCGAAGCTATCACAGGAGACGTCATGAGATATCATGTAGGACAATTTTTCAATGCAAACATTGTAGAAGAGAGTTCAAGAACGCATACAACGCTCAACGTCATGAAGCCGCGTGTAATGTAGCTTCATCGGGAACAAAATACAAAGAGCTCAACCATATTCCAGCGAACACTGATTTATGTTTAAAAAGTACACCTCTGCGAGAGATTTTTAATTCTCCCTTGTTGTCTAGACCTGCTGCGAGTTCTGTTACTAAGCACAAACTTCAAGATAAAGAGAGGCAAGATCATGATTATGATAATAAGGATAATGATGTTGATCAAAACAGTAGTAAAGGGAAAGTAGAAGAAGAAGAAGAAAATTCATTGCCATTACAGCTTGATGATTTTACTTCATTTCCTAAGCCTACTACACGTTCTGTCGAAGTGCAAACATCTCAAGAAGAGATGCAAGGTAAAGAAGAAGGAAATTTCAACGCTTCATCGCTATCGAAACAAGTTAAGTTTGTACCTAGAAACGCTACTGCTGAAGCACGTATTACATCAAAACAAGTCCCTGCACATCAACTGTCTGCATATAGACTCAAAGTTCACAACAAGCCTCTGTTACGCTATGTAGATATAAGCTACTGTAAAGACCCCAACGTACTCGTAAAACGTTTACAACTGCTAAGAGGCTATCATGATGCTGGTTACACACAGTACAAAGAAGATATTTTTGAAATAGAGTATGAATTACGTCGTGTAGGTATTATTAAGTAAGCGCTTACCCTCACCTAAGTCATCCATCTGTAGTATATAGTCGATCGAGTAGCTATATTCGTATAGATTATTTCCCAACATTCTCCCTTCCTTTGGATGTTAACTCCGCCTCTAGTTGTAGAGCCGGTCTCAAGCCCGGATAAAGAGAGGAGAGGCACCCTAGCCCTTTAGCCCATTAGCCCTTTAGCCTATTAGCCCTACAAGGAATGTGCAGTAACCTAATCTTCTTAGAACAAAGGTATCCCCTGACATGTTCTAAACACATGTTGTATCGAGTACAGTGTTCGGTTCTACTTATTTAGTGTTCTAAACACTTCAATCAATGTTCCGATCACATGATAAAGTTAACGGCATAGAGTGCAGTGTTCGATTCAAGTCTTGTTATGTTTCTTTAGTTATTTGCAAGTCTAAACATGTATAATGACGTCATCACTGCAGCACGTGCTTACTCTAGCTATCCCGATGCAGGTTTAAACTTGTTCGATAGAGCTATGCCTTGACATAAGAGGGGGCCTTAACAGCTTATGTATAGCCGCTATTGTTTAAAGATAGCTGCTGTTAAGAAAAAGCACGTAGAATTTTTCAAATTACCCGTCACCACATTTCAAAGGTATGAGGTTTAGTGCTGTAAAGATACCTGCACGATGCAAACCTAGCTTTCTTCATCAGAGCAGCCACCATCTTGTGTGAGCACCTCTAGACCGTATCATAAGGAGCTGTGTATAGTCACCGTCTTGTCGCTGCTACCTTGCGCAAGCACCCCTAGGGCGTCTCATAAGAGCAGCAGCCATCTTGTGCAAGCGCTCTTAAGCTGTCACATAAGAAGCTATGTATAGCCGCCATCTTGTAGAATTAGATAGCTGCAAATGCCAAAGGGCCTAAGTAGGGATCGAACCGTCGATCTCATCATTAGACTATGCTTTTTTCTTGTTCCTGATACTGCAAACCTAGGTATCAGGTTTTGCTCTACGATGCACCGTTTTCGAGATATTTAACATTTTGCATTTAAGCCCCAAATTTTAGGAATCGAACCTGCACGGCACGTTATACTCTCTACCATACCTAAACCTGATCATGTTACGAAGACTTGCTTCAATACAAGCTAAAACAGAGCGAATGCCAAAGGGCCTAAGTAGGAACCGAACCGTTGATCTCATCATTAGACTATGTTTTTCTTGTTCCTCGTACTGCGAACCGAGGTACTGGGCAGAAAATTTTTTGTCCGTTTTGCTCTACGATGTACCGCTTTCGAGATATTTAAAGCCCCAAATTTAATGAATCGAACTAGCACGACGCGTTAGCCTCTAAGCTAGCTTTCTTCATAAGAGCAGCAGCCATCTTGCGCAAGCACCCTTAAGGCGTCTCATAAGGAGACGTGTATAGCCGCCATCTTGTGTCCGCCATCTTGCGCAAGCATCCTTAGGGCGTCTCTAGCCATCTTGTGCAAGGACCCTTAAGCCGCCTCATAAGAGCAACCGCCATCTTGCGCAAGCATCCCTAGGGCATCTCATAAGGAGCCATGTATAACCGCCATCTTGCGCAAGCATCCCAAGGGCGTCTCATAAGAACCTATGTATAGCGGCCATCTTGCATAAGCACATTTAAGGAGTCATGTATAGCCACCATCTTGTGCAATTAGCGTCGAGAGATGGCTGCTGTAGAATTTTTCTTTTTTAAATTATCCGCCACCATATTTCAAATGTATGTACCTAAAGAGTGTAGCACTGAGGTTTGCGATGTAAGATGGCGGATGACAGCTGACAAAAAAGCGCGTGAGTTTGTTTACTAAACAGGAGCACGTGGAATTTTTCAATTTGCCGCCACCACATTTCAAAGGTATCTAGCTAAATATGGCTGCACGGTGCACTCTTGATTAAATATGGCGGATGACAGCTAACAGAACTTTTCAAATTGCCCGCTACTACATGTCATAAAGAGGGCAGCACGGTGTTCTGTGGATTAAAGATGGCGGATGACAGCTGATGAAATTGTCCGCATGATAGCAGCACAGTGCTCTATTGATTAAAGATGGCGGAGGACAGCTGTCAAAAAAGCACGTGGCTTTGTTTCCAAACAAGAGCACATAGAATTTTTCAAATTGCCACCACCACATTTCAAAGGTATCTAGCTAAAGAGTGCAGCACTGTGCTCTGTTATTAAAGATGGTGGATGACGGCTGTCAAAAAAGCGCGTGAGTTTGTTTCCAAACAAGAGCATGTAGAATTTGCCGCCACCACATAGAGGGCAGCACGGTGCTCTCTTGATTAAAGATGGCTGCTGTCATGTGGAATTGCCTGCCACCACAGGTATCTAGCTAAAGAGGGCAGCACGGTGCTCTCTAGATTAAAGATGGCTGCTGTCAAAAAGCATTTTTCAAATTATCGGCCACCACATTTCAAAGGTAAGTAGCTAAAGAGGGCAGCACTGTGCTCTATAGATTAAAGATGGCGGATGACAGCTGCACGTGGCTTTGTTTACCTCGCGCTAGTTAGGTTAAGTTGGTAGCACTAAGGTTTAGACCCGTCAAGATGGCAGCACTGCGGATGACAGGTGACGAATTTGCAGCTACTGCGATAAAGAGGGCAGCACAGTGCTCTGTGGTTTAAAGATGGCGGATGACAGCTGTCAAAAAAGCACGTGGCTGTCAAAAAGCACGTGGCTTTGTTTACCACGCGCTAGTTAGGTTAAGTTGGTAGCACTAAGGTTTAGGCCCGCCAAGATGGCAGCACTGCTGATGACAGGTGACGAATTTACATCTACTACGATAAAGAGGGCAGCACAGTGCTCTGTGGTTTAAAGATGGCGGATGACAGCTGTCAAAAAGCACGTGGCTTTGTTTACCACACGCTAGTTAGGTTAAGTTGGTACTACTGAGGTTTAGGCCCGTCAAGATGGCAGTACTGAGGTTAGCGATGCGTTGTTGTCTGTCAAAAAGCACGTGGCTCTCAAAAAACACATGGCTTTGTTTACCTCGCGCTAGTTAGGTTAAGTTGGTACTACTGAGGTTTAGGTCCGTCAAGATGGCAGCAGTGAGGTTAGCGTTGCGTTGTTGTCGATGACAGCTGTCAAAAAGCACGTGGCTTTGTTTACAAATTCAAATCTCGCGCCAAAATTCAAATTTCCCGCCAGAATTCAAATTTCCCGCGGGAGGAGGCGCCAGAATCCCTGTATTATACTACTTGCATGTATTAGAGATTTTTTATATTCTAGATCTGAAAAGAGAGAGGTGAGATTTCGAATCCATGATTTGTTAATTCTCTTACGGTGACTATTGTGTTTGCGTCATAAAGTTGCTGTTATATTCGCGAAATAAGGAGAGAAAGAAGTAGTTTTATTCCATGCAATCAACATCTGCCCGCATGTCAGTTTCTATTGTTTTTATCAACAAGATACAGCGTCTTCCTTATAACATATATTTATAATCAAGGTAAGTTTTTCTGTTCAGAACACGATGTGAATGTATGCTGACTATTGAAATATTTACTGTAAGATAACAGACTATATACTGTATGTTCTAAGCACAAAAATTGTTGCTCTTGGTAGAGGACACAGCACAATGCATTTTTCCTGTCCTCTGTAACAGGATTGAACCTATACAGATTAACAACATGTTGTGTCTTATTCAGGAGGGGGGTCACGCGTCGGATGGACACGTAAAGCCTCAGCGACGGTGTAGTTAGGCTTTCTCCAAAAATAGTTGAGGGGGGCCATTTAGCGCAATATAGAAAGGAGGGGAAAAGAGGGGATCTGTCCGTAAAACTGTGTCAGATAAGGAGAAAAGAGGGATAGCATTCTAACTGTACAACTGTGAGGAGGAGTAGGAGGAGGGTTTGAGCTGTCTTCCGTGATGTCACGTTGTCGGATACAGAGCGTCCCGTGGTTTCCATTTTCACATCAGACAAATAAGATGACGTTGGGAAGGGTATCTCGCAAGATGGCGTCGGGAAGGGCATCTCGTTATAAAACTATGCGCTGTAAGGTTAGACCTATCCAAGATGGCGTCGGGAAGGCGGAACTAGCAAGAAGGTAATGCAAAGGTGGGCATCTGGCCACCCTGAGAGGTTAGGACCTTCCTGGATTGTGTCGGGGAAGGGGTATGTGGAGAAGGGCAGCTTGGCTTAAAACTAGGGTCCTCTGAGTTTAGGCTCCTCCAAGATGGTGTCGGAAAGGGGTATGCCAAGAAGGGCAGCTAGACTTAAAGAAACTAGGGGATCCTCTGAGGATAGGCCCCTAAAATAGTGTTGGGAAGGGACATGTTGAGAAGGGAAGCTAGCCTTAAAACTAAGAGTCCTTCGGCCCCCTCTAAGATGGTGCCGGGAAGGGGCATGTCTAGAAGGGCAGCTAGCCTTAAACTATGATCCTCTGAAGGTTAGACCTCTCTAAGATGGTGTTGAGAAGGCGCATGTTGAGAAGGGAATCTAGCCTTAAACTAGGGTCCTTAGACCCCTCTAATAAGGTGTCGGGAAGGAGTTTGTCGAGAAGGGCAGTTAGCCTGAAAACTAGGGTCCTCTGAGGATAGGCCCCTCCGAGATGATATTGGGTACTGCACGTGGCTAAGTCCCGTCAAGATAACAGCAGTGAGGTTAGAATCGTTCTCTTTTTTAAAAATACCGTGCCTGTACGTGGCTAAGTCCTGTCAGGATGACAGCTGTGAGGTTAGGGTCGTTCAGAATTCCGCGCCGAACACGAGCACGTGGTTAGGACCTGTCAAGATGACAGCAGTGAGGTTAGCCATTCACACACATATTCAACATCCGCGCCAAAACAAGGCATGAGGTTTAGACCTTTGAAGATAGCAGCAGTGAGGTTAGCCATGCGCCCTTATTCAAAAAGTCCGCGCCAAAACATGTGCACGTGGTTATGACCTGTCAAGATGACAGAAGTGGGGTTAGAATCGTTCAAAATTCCGCGCCAAAACAATTGCACGGCGTTAGGACCTGTCAAGATGCGGGCTGTCATGTTAGCCACGTTCACTTGTTCAAATACCGAGCCCACGTGGCCAAAAATGTAAGGTTAGGACCTGTCAAGATGACAGCTGTTAGCTATCACGACCACGTGCTTTTGTTTACAAACAAGACCATGTGACCGTGACGGTACGGGGTCATGACGTCATGGGGTCAATGACCTTGGCCGGGTTCAATGATCTCGGGTGCTGACTCAACACAGAAAATGCTGACAAGGTGATTTAGATCCCGCCCAGCCCCTCTACTCCAATGTTCTGGTTTCTGAGCGCTATCTATCGTTCTGACTGCAAACTATTCCAGGCCTGTGTTTGTGGGGAGGGAAACCCGTAAACTGAGTCCTGTTTTGTTTTGTTTCAGGCCTGTGTGCCGGAGTTCTGAAGCCTGTGCTAGACCTCCTGAGGCGCGCGTACGCTCCACTGGACAGAACAGAGAGGGTCTACATGAAGATGACCAACATTTCCACAATGATTAACCAGGTAATGTCTCCGTAGTTCGGAATAGACGCGGCTTAAATTTAAAATGACCAGTAAAAAAAATCACTTATTTACAGTTCTCTACTTCATATTAAAAAAGCATTTCGATGCTTTTTTTGCTAATTGCTTTACGTCGCACGGACACAATAGGTCTTATGGCGACGATGGGCAGGGAAGGCCTGGGAATGGGAAGGAAGCGGCCGTGGCCTTAATTAAGGTACAACCCCGGCATTTGCCTGGTGTGAAAATGGGAAACCACGGAAAACCATCTTCAGGGCTGCCGACAGTGGGGTTCGAATCCAGTATGACCCGCATGCGAGCTCACAGCTGCGCGCTCCTAACCGCAGGGCCAACTCGCCCGATTTTCGATGCTTAGATCTCTTTGGAATGACCGTACTAACGGCATGAAATTGATTCCTAACAAATGTGATCAAAAGTATAAAATAATATATTATTCCGTCTTCGTGCTACTGGCTTAACCGCTTTACTGCAACAACACAGACAGGCTTGTTTTAAGAGCAAGTACAACTACGCAACCATCCTCTATTAACACCAATCACAGGGAAAATGTGGAAGGGGTGCGACACTTTGAAAAATGAAGGTATCGCCCAAAGAAAAACAAGGTCCAGGATGGTCGTGGAAATAAGACTCCACACATAATACCGCCGAGGTCGGAAAAGAACACGTGTTGACCAAGGGAGGTCATATAGGATAGATGAAAGTGAGGACCCTGGCACAACTGGGAGAAATGCAAGGACTCAGTTATGGGCCCCGTGGTCGCCAACCCACGCTCTCAAGTTAACAGCCCGTGGGACCCCCTTTAGTTGCCTCTTACGACAGACCCCGACAAACAAGTCTCATGGGGAAGATGGGACAGGACAGTGAATGAAGCGACCAGCATTTGCCTGGTTCGAAAACAGGAAAGTGGTGTTTAAATATTAAAACATCTTGGCCTGGTTTCTTAAACAAATGTCAACTAACAATAATTGTTCGGCTAAAAGCCCCATATTCCAGGAATAGTTTACGAGACAGACGAACACGTTTCCGTGATCGAAACCGACTTTCGTGTTACGTACGTTTAGTACGCGTTGAAGATATGTTAAGTACAGAACAAAAATGGCCAACCAGACACCAGTGGGATCCGAACCCACAAGCTCCCGTATTTGACAGTGAGTGGCAGCATAACGAGTAACAGATAAACGTACGCCCGTGGGCTTCAAGGTTCAGGATTATTCTTACATAATACAATATAGAGTTGCTGGGAAGTTTTACTGCCTGGTCAAAGCTGCAGTCGAAGCAGAAAGTCACCTACAATTACCTGGGAAGAGTTTCAAGTATAATAACCGCGCCAGTTGGCTGTGCGGTTAGGGGCGCGCAGCTATGAGCTTGCATCCGGGAGATAGTGGATTCGGCAGTCCTGAACATGGTTTTCCGTGGTTTCCCATTTTCACGCCAGGCAAATGCTGGGGCTGTACCTTAAGTAAGGCCACGGCCGCTTCCTTCCCATTCCTAAGTCTTTCCTATCCTATCGTCGCCATAAGACCCATCTGTGTCGGTGCGACGTAAAGCAAATAGAAAAAACAATACAACATAATATTTAAGAGGTGTAAAGCTGCCTGGTGGAAACGATCGTTAAGGCGCTGGTTAGCGGGTTCGAGTCCCTTTGGTCGAAAATATTTCAACCATCAGAATGTTGGTCGGTAGGGTATGGGAGGTGGTGGAATACAATTTCTAATCACTAGATTGCGTGCCAAACGCCTGGATTAAATTCCAAACCTCCCCGCTGCTCGTATGGAGTGAGGACATATGACGCTGTTGATGGCCATTCGTCCGTCGGATGGGGACGTTAAGCCTTGAACAGGCCCCTGGGTGCTATCCGACAGGAGTAGGCTACGTGCCGGCACCAGGTTTCCCCCTTCCTACTATCATATATCACGTCATCTATTTCATGATGAGGCTGACGTCACGAAGGGCATCCGGTAATAAAAACCCGCCACAACAGATTCATTTCACCTCATACCCGACCCCATAGAGAAACGGGACAATGGTTGCACAAAAACAAGCGAATGCTGCATTGGAAGCACCGACAAGTTTCAATCTAACCGATTTTCAACTTTCTTCTAGTATCTTGTTCATTATACCCTTAGCAATTCGGTATTTTGTAGAAAACGTTATTCTGACAACTCAAAAAAAAAAAAGAAAAACAAAAAAAAAAACGTTTTATTTAAATCCAGCAGCAAAGTTTCAAACATACGTGCTGCCATTTTGACACTTTAACACAGGGCTGTAGCGACGACTCTGTGAATCACTTGAGATGCGGTGTTGGCGTCACCTTGGAGCGACAGAGTCATAAAGTAGAACGTTCTCGAAACCTTGAACCAAACAAGAAATAGCTTCGTTTGCCACTTCTGACTGGTGCACCACCCTGTTCGAAGCTAGATCTAGAGTGCAATTTATAGACAACATTTTTTTAAATCCCCCTTTTTTAATATTTTCTTTTACTAGTTTTTTAATTAAGGATGTTTATACTATTTTTTCCATTCTTATTCTACTTAAGGACGACACACACACACACATACACAGACCCGGAGCTAGTGGAAATAACCAATTAAGTTTAAAATGCCTTACCCGGCCGGGAATCGAACCCGAGGCTCCTTGAACCAAAGGCCAGCCATGGAGCCGGACCCACCAATCTTAGGGTTGGGGATGAGACGGATGTGTTAAGCAGTGGCAAGTAGCTGGGTGTTCACACTAGGTATGGCTTTTAGTGCCGGGATATCCCAGGACGGGTTCGGCTCGCCAGGTGCACGTCTTTCTATTTGACACCCGTAGGTGACCTGCGCGTCGTGATGAGGATGAAATGATGATGAAGACAACACATACACCCAGCCCCCGTGCCATTGGAATTAACCAATTAAGGTTAAAATCCCCGACCCGGCCGGGAATCGAACCCGGGACCCTCTGAACCGAAGGCCAGTACGCTGACCGTTCAGCCAACGAGTCGGACTTCACACTAGGTGACGACGAACTTAAACTAATACTCCAGTACAAACAAAAGTTAATAAGGTTCACCCAATACGTCACGAGTATAAATGAATAACTAATTTATATTCGCACGCACCAACACATGTAAACCTAAAGAAATAAACTATGCTTCAATAATATTTATATTATACAAACGATGCATACACAACAGCAACATAATACGGCAACTCTCATACACACGCGATTACTCCGCGAAGTTTTCATTCGTACCGGAGCTCCTATCTATCTATCTATCTATCTATCTATCTATCTATCTATCTATCTATCTATCTATAAATCAATCAATCAATCAATCAATCAATCAATCAATCAATCAATCTTGATCTGCATTAGCGGCAGTCGCCCAGGTGGCAGATTCCCTATCTGTTGTTTTCCTAGCCTTATCCTAAATGATTTCAAAGAAATTGGAAATTTATTGAACATCTCCCGTGCTAAGTTATTCCAATCCCTAACTTCCCTTCCTATAAATGAATATTTGCCCCAGTTTGTCCTCTTGTATTCCAGTTCTTCATATTGTGATATTTCCTACCTTTAAAGACGCTACTCAAACTTATTCGACTACTAATGTCATTCCACGCCATCTCTCCGCTGACAGATCGGAACATACCACTTAGTCGAGCAGCTCTCCTTCTTTCTCTCAATTCTACCCAGCTCAAACTTTGCAACATTTTTGTAACGCTACTCTTTTGTCGGAAATCACCCAGAACAAATCGAGTTGCTTTTCTTTGGATTTTCTTCCAGTTCTTGAATCAGGTAATCCTGGTGAGGGCCCCATACACTGGAACCATGCTCTAGTTGGGGTCTTCCCAGTGACTTATATGCCCTCTCCTTTACATCCTTACTACAACTCCTAGATACCCTCATAACCATGTGCAGAGATCTGTACCCTTTATTTACAATCATATTTATGTGATTACCCCAATGAAGATCTTTCCTTATATTAACACCTAGATACTTACAATGATCCCCAAAAGGAACTTTCACCCCATCAACGCAGTAATTAAAACTGAGAGGTCTTTTCCTATTTGTGAAACTCACAACCTGACTTTTAAAACCCGTTTATCAACATACCATTGCCTGCTGTCCATCTCACAACATTTTCGAGGTCACGTTGCAATTGCTCACAATCTTGTAACTTATTTATTACTCTATAGAGAATAACATCATCCGCAAAAAGCCTTACCTCCGATTCCACTCCTTTACTCATATCATTTATATATATAAGAAAACATTAAGGTCCGATAATACTGCCTTGATGAATTCCCCTCTTAATTATTACAGGGTCAGATAAAGCTTCACCTACTCTAATTCTCTGAGATCTATTTTCTAGAAATATAGCAACCCATTCAGTCACTCTTTTGTCTAGTCCAATTGCACTCATTTTTGCCAGTAGTCTCCCATACACAGGGGCTTTATAGCAACTATAGCAACTCTCCATTCATCTGGTATAGCTCATCCGACCAAACAATAATCAAATAAGTACTTCAGATATGATACTATATCCCACTGCTTTAGACAGGTCAATCGTGATACAGTCCATTTGACCTCCTGAATTCAAGATATATGTTATATCTTGCTGGAATTCTACAAGTTGAGATTCAGTGGAATAACCTTTCCTAAAATCGAACTGCCTTCTATCGAACCAGTTATTAATTTCACAATCATGTCTTAATATAATCAGAAAGAATGCCTTCCCAAAGCTTACATACAATGCATGTCAAACTTACTGGCCTGTAATTTTCAGCTTTATGTCTATCACCCTTTCCTTTATACACAGGGGCTACTGTAGCAACTATCCATTCATCTGGTATAGCTCCTCCGACCAAACAATAATCAAATAAGTACTTCAGATATGGTACTATATCCCAACCCATTGTCTTTAGTATATCCCCAGAAATCTTATCAATTCCAGCTGCTTTTCTAGTTTTCAAATTTTGTATCTTATTGTAGATGTCATTGTTATCATATGTAAATTTAAGTAAGTCTCCTCCTCTATCTGGCCATTATCCTTGTAACCAACAATCTTTACATACTGCTGACTGAATACTTCTGCCTTTTGAAGATCCTCACATACACACTCCCCTTGTTCATTAATTATTCCTGGAATGTCCTTCTTGGAACCTGTTTCTGCCTTAAAATACCCATACATACCCTTCCATTTTTCACTAAAATTTGCCACAGTTTGTCCTCTTGTATTCCAGTTCATATTGTGATATTCCCTACCTTTAAAGATGCTTGACATCATGTTATCCCTAGCTGCCTTCTTTGCTAGGTTCAATTTTCTAATAAGTTCCTTCAGTTTCTCCTTACTTCTACAGCCATTTCTAACTCTATTTCTTTCCAGTCTGCACCTCCTTCTTAGTCTCTTTATTTCTCTTTTATAATAAGGTGGGTCTTTACCATTCCTTACCTCCCTTAAAGATACAAACCTGTTTTTGCATTCCTCAAAAGTTTCTTTAAACCCATCCCAGAGTCTGTTTACATTTTTTTATCCTTTTCCACCGATCATAGTTACTTTTTAGAAACAGCCTCCTGCCTGCTTTATCAGCCATATGGTACTGTCTAGTAGTCCTACTTTTAACACCTTCCTTTCTATCACATTTATTTTTAACTACGACAAAAACAGCTTCATGATCACTAAAACCATCTATTACTTCAGTTTCTATATAGAGCTCATCTTGTTTTATGAGCACCACATCCAGGATAATTTTCCCTCTGGTTGGTTCCATCACTTTCTGAATCAGCTGTCCTTCCCATATTAACTTATTTGCCATTTGTTGGTCCTGCTTCCTGTCGTTCGCACGCATTTCCTTCCCAATTGACATCTAGTAAATTCAGATCTCCCGCTACAATCACATTTCTTTTCTAGCCGTTTCCTACATAGCTGATTATCTTATCAAATAATTCTGAATCCGTGTCAGTGCTACCCTTTCCCGGTCTGTACACTCCAAATATATCAAGTTGCCTATTATCTTTAGAAATGAGCCTTACACCTAGAATTTTATGTGTCTCATCTTTAACTTTTTCGTACCGTACCAATTCTTCTTTCACCAGAATGAATACTCCCCCTCCCAGCATTCCTATCCTATCTCTACGATACACACTCCAGTTCCGTGAGAAAATTTCTGCAACCATTATATCATTTCTCAGCCATGATTCAACTCCTATTACAATATCTGGTAAATATATATCTATTAAATTACTCAATTCTATTCTTATCTTTACAATATTTCTACAGTTCAACACTAACAATTTTATGTCATCCCTACTTGATTTCCAGTTCCCTGTTCCCTTATCACCGCTCCCTAAGCCACTTCGTTTCCCTGAATATACTTCCCTATTACCCTTCCAAACAAATTTCCTAACTTACACGTACCACTACGGTTTAAGTGAAGGACATCTGAGCGCAGATCCCTATCTCCTACCCACCCTTTAGGATCTAGAAATTTCACTCCCAGTTTCCCACAGACCCACTCCATAGTCCCATTTAAATCCCTAATCGCCCTCCAGTCAGTATCCCTCCTACACAGTATTCCACTAATAACAATCTGCGCTTTCTTAAACTGCACCCGTGCTGCATTTACCAGATCCCACACTTCTCCAACTATGTTGGTACTTATATCAGCTTGCCTTACGTTGTTGGTACCACCGTGAAACACTATCACCTTCTCCTTTCCCTCCTCCCTCTCTTCTACTTTGCTCAACATCTGCCTCAACCTAATTCCTGGATAACATTATACCCTGGTTCCCTTTCCTCCACACACTATCCCCACGTGTCTTAACGATGGAATCCCCATGACCAGAGCCTCAACCCTACCCACCTCATTTGATCCCCTCCCCTCCTGGTCAGCCCTATCTTTCCTGATAGCTGCAGAAGCTACTTCCTCCTTTCTTTTCTCCTTCCCATGACCCTGTTCCACCTGTCTTTTCCTATCCTCTACTCTACATTTTCCTTTCCTACCTTTTCCCTTCCTCCTACTTCCACACATCTTAGCAACAGTTCCATGTCCCTCATCTTCCCTCTGTTGTTCTACCGGGAGTGACTCGTACCGATTTCGCACAGACACCTGTCCTGAATTCTGATGCTGAATAGAGCCTTTAGCCTGCAATCTCCTTCCCCTTAGAACATTAGACCACCTGTCTTCTACAACTCCCCCCTTTCCTTCCCCTCCCTCTTGTACACCTACTGTAACCTGTACATTGTTTGAGGGAGTCCTATCTTCCATCCTGTCTTTTGTGAGAATCCTAATTATCTCCCTCAAACTCTCCAACTCCTCCCTCATATCCCTCAATGCCTCGCAACACCCACAGTTCGTACACTCGCGCTCCTTAGCCATTCTTTACGGAAAAAATGAAAATAAAAATAAAATAACTTATTTGCAAAAAATAAATGAACGGAGGGATATATTGTCTGGGATAGTACTCAAAGAACACACAACAGTAAGGTAATTAATATACGACTACACTACAATAAAACTGCTGTTAATTACTGAATATCTAAAGGAATACACAAGAACTACACAATTCCAAACTGCAATTAAGCCTATCCTAATTACAACAGCAGAATTTTTAGTAAGTTTCTACGGATACCTCTACTACACCAGTACTACACAAATATTTTACAATAATAAAATAAGCACACTAAATTCTGATAGGATATTAGGCTACTTGTATACTACTGTATAGTACACTACAGTAGTTTTTAAACTACTTTCAGATGTATCCTAGTTACAATACCGGTACCGTATGTCACTACTAAGCACAAACAGAAATGAAATTTGCAAGAACTTCTGTACTCAAAGATTACCAACAAAGCTAACTGCTTACACAAATTATTATTAGAAATACGCTCTAATAGATACACACGAAATATAACACACAAATATAGCAGGCAAGATACGGCACTATCTAAATATACTGTATCTACACTACAATGTATCTACACTACAATTTTCAGCTGAAGTGTGGTTATGTGAATTTTTACCGCTGGTGGATTAGTATTATTTTCCCTACTACGCGGGACGGAGAATAAAAGTGTCCTTAAATGCTAAGAGTAAGAGGTTGTCTACTATAATTTCTGTCAAAACTACTCCGGGGGCTTGAAATGCAATATTATTGGGATATAGGAATTTGATTATTAACTTTTACTCGATGAATAAACGAAGGTGGAAAGTAAAAAGTATGCAGGGAACTAAGACTACAAATTATGGGATTAATGAATCAGCTGACTTTGTATTTATTTACACTACTATCATGTGCATGTAGCAACAATCGTCAACAATCCAAAAAACTGTTAAGTACCGTAATTATCCAGTGAAATTACCGTGAATTTTCTTTAACTTCTCTTTAAATCGATGTTTACGGGCTTATCATGTTATTTAATGTAATAAATGATTACCTTCGTGATGGTTTGAACGGATATCTGTGCGAAATATCGGAAAAGTAGCGGCGGAAATGACAATGAGTTACAACTCCTTATGGTAATCTGCCTTTGTAAGTATTATACCAAAGAACTGCAGATATTTAAAAATATTGTTTTAAAAGTTAATATTATTACCTAAAGTATTTCCTAAACCTAAATTCGAAATAAAGTACAACTAGCTAGCCTACTTAACCTAGAAAACGTAATCTACTGAACACCAAATGAATTACTTGTTATAAAATTCTAATAAATAATACTACTCCCAATTTCTACCAACAAGCACTAAACACCAATATATAAATAGCACTAAATGGAACATGCACACACAAAATTTAAATAATTTTAATAGGTTTTAACTACTTTTTCACTACAATAATGCAAGAGCTCTCTCAACAGCCAACCGTTCACCAGCGCATCCAACAATGCAATCTTAAATGTGTTCACAAATACACACTAATTTCACCAAATAACTAAGTAGTCATAGTCATTCGCTAAGTTACAACAAATCTGGCAACAAAATTAGGAGAAGAATATAATAACCCTCGTATTTATACGTTTATAACGCAACTTTGAAATCACGAACACAGGCTGTAAGTCCAACAGTAAACGCAAGCGGTACTGCATACTAAATTCTTCTTCTTCTTGAACGGGTAGGTTTGGACTCTTTTGATTATCGCCCTTGTTAATAAATACACTCCTGCATATATTATGAATTGAATTCTTGATTAACATAACCTTGGAGATATAAGCACATAGGCCTATGCTGTATATGACACACGTAATTTGCTAGTTATATACGGTAACAGTAAATGCCGTACTTGGGCTAGCAGAGTATAAGGTTCAACGCAGGGAGTGTACGGTACTGAACTGGAGTGTTTACAGAGGGGGAGCTTTATCGAAATAAAGTTCGATTCAAAAAGACTGAATTTATTAACAAATGTTCAAATTTCATATCACCTCTGTACAGAAGAAATACTGGGAAGTGTTCTTTCCTCGTCCTAGGGCTGGTGATGTCCTTGAACTCTGGCTGCTCCTCCCACGATTCCTCCCTCAGTGGAAATTCGGGACGTTTTTGAAGATCTAGAAATTCTAGAAGATCTATACGATGTCTAGAAGATCTATGCGGTGTAGAAGTAAGGGTGTCGACACAGGTCACGTAAATGATGAACATGAACGCACCCATTTAAGCCTTGGACGTGTTAATGTGGAAAGCGGCTTCTGCACAGACGAGAAAGAGATATAGTAATGGTTTTAACAAGGTTTATAACACATAAGAATTGTATAATTGAAGAATTATCACACGGTAGAATGTCACTGAAATCTATCCCGTTTTCTATCATTAATCACTTGAAATGAATTTAATGCGGCCGAATATCAATAAAATCGAACACGCACATCAAATTTAACAGTTGGAAATTAAACAAGCTGAGTTGAATGTTAATGAAATCAAACTCGTAGCCACTTGAAACTTTGTGTCGTCGAATGTTAATAAAATCGACCTAATAAATAGCCACTTAAAGTTTTGTGATACTTGGCATAATCTGAAGTTATTTCACACGAAATATTTCTAAGTGTTAACACAGTTTAAATATAATCACTTGGATTGGATTGAAATGAAAATCTTTCACTCGTGAACTCAATCTTGTTCATGCATGCTAATGAAAAATAAAATGAAGTTGACTCTATTTGTCAACAGTCCTTAGTTCGAATGTTGGTAAAGTTGAAAAATGCACAGTTCAAATACAAAGTCTACAGTATATCATCAACAAGAATATTTACACAGTTTTAGAGAATTATCTACACCCGGAAATTGTAAGTTAGGTGACGTAGTCACGAAGTATAAGTTAATTCTGTACTTAATCACTTGTTAATGTTTGCCACTCGAGAATTTTTAAGTTTAATGCACAGTTATTTCAATGAGAATTCTTGGAATATTCAATTACTTTGTAAGGAGCAATTACTGTTCAAAATCCTATCACTGTTCACAACGTTAACTTTGAATTATAAGCACATGAAAAAAATAATCGCAAGTCTGAAATATTCATTCAGAATAACCAATTACTTGAAAAATATTAGAGTTTGGCGAAGCACAATATTTATATCGCCTAAGTTGGAGCAGAATTCTATCACTCACAAGTCGAAGAAAATTTTATAAGTCCGCACTCGACATTACGGAGTTAAAGTCCGGAACTCGACGAAGAATTATCATTTAGCGTAACATAGCGATCTCCACGAGCCAACCGACCGGGTTCCACCGTGGTACAGAAGAAACTGAGTTCTGCCCTACATACTCAAATCTTACATACTACTCCTTACATACTCAAATCTTGAAGATAACAGCAATTGCATTATATTGAATATCTCCCTCGGTTTACGTTGGTTCACATCAACCTTGGTAGAATTGGAGATAAATAGTCGGGCAACACGATAATGTTATTCCCATAATCTAATTATACTTCTGAGAAAAGTTATTAAGCGTAGAACATTTTCGAATGTTCTCTGACTGATGCAATCTCTCAACCACAAAGAGGGGTAGCTGTGAAGTCATTCGCTCCACGTCACATACGAACTGCATGCTGTCGCTCGCTGTTGAGCCGGCGCGCAGCGCGGAATTTAAGCTCGAAGTGCGAAGTACCAAGGCTGAAGTGGGATTATAGGTTGGAGTTGATAATAAAAATTACCTTTTTACGTGAAGAATTTTGCCAATCATGTTGCCATATCTGGTAGGCATCAGTATGCGTTACGGATAGGTAATCTAAAGGAGGAATCGCAATCGAGATATGTGCAGTAGATTGATTGCTTGCAAGTTTAGCGGCAAAATGGGCTTTCTCGTTGCCAGGAATTCCGACATCTCCCGGTATCCACGCTAAGGTTATGCATGAACCAGCCTGGTCAAGATAATAAAGTAAATATTTCACATTAATACCAATTGAATGAAGTCAAATTAGAGAGTAAGGCCTGTAAGACATGTTTAGCATCCGTAGACATAGTAGCTTTTTATAGGAATCTTTATATATATTGTCCTTAACGTGAAGGAGAGCTTGACGGATTGCGAATAATTCGGCGATAAATATAGAACAATGGTAGGGGAGGTGAAACACTGTAAGGGTATATGGATGGGGAATAAAAAAGGCTGCTCCGGTTCCATCTACGGATTTAGCACCATCGGTATAAATGCTAACTTCAACATCAGATAAATAGATTTGAACTCTTTTGGACTTAGATGAGGGATAGTGAAAATTATGTGGTTTACTTGGAAAAGCCTCAGTTGACGAAAATATAATATTTATTTTAAAACACAAACTCTTAAAAGATATGGAATAAATAGGAAGTTTGGGCATGCGTAGGAATGCAATTCGCTGAGTTTTAATGAACATATATGCATTATATGGAGCACGGGTTCGATCACCTCGCGGAACTTTTTGTGAATAATATTCATACAATAGGTGCAACTTAAGGACGAGTGGAGACTGGGCCAACGCGAAATGCTTGAGCGAGAGTTCTTCTACGTACCCATGAAGCATACTAAATTAGTAAAACATTGGTAGGCTTGGAATTGAATAGTATTGAGGTGTGCGAGCGTTGTGTAGGGGGCCATATCGATGAAGAATGTACAATAATCCATTAGAGACCTGACGGTGGCACGATACAGGGTAATAGCAGTTTTGAGATCAGCACCCCAGTTTCGACGTGTAACCGTGCGTAATATTTTGATAAACCTATCCGTTTTTTGTCGAATCATAGCTACATGTTGTTTCCACGTCAATTTATGAACCAGTATAAACCGAGATAGAGACGTTATGAAACGAACGGTACTGAAAATACTTCGAAAGATAGGGGAGAACTATTATAGGCACGTTTATGCGTAAAAAGCATAGCGGCGCATTTAGTGATGGGAAGTGTAAAACCATGACCTTGAAACCAGTCTATGACTTCATTCATCACCTGTACAATGACCCTCCTACATTCATATATATTTTTATGGGAAACATATACTACAAACTCATCAGCATAAGCTAATACTCGTGCCCTTGTGGTAATTATTCGTTCTAAGTCACTCATAAAAAGTGCAAAAATAACGTCGCTTAGTATATCTCACTGAGGCAAACCCTGTGAACATTGGCGACCTGGGATAGGGGATAGGGTTGTTTTAATAAGCAGTGTACGATATGTATATAACTTCTCTAATAATCTGATAAAAGTGTTCGGGAATCCTTTAGAGCCCAGGTGCGTCCATAAAAGACTCACGGCTACAGAATCATTTGCACCTTTAATATCAAGGAAAAACGTAATTGTACTGTGCTTTCTATGCCGTGCTAAAAGAAGATCAATTATTAAAATGCTTAGCGTGCTTCTACCCTTACGGAAGGCATATTGAGTTTTTGGAAGCCGGTTATAGTATTCCAATATCCACACCAATCGCTGTAAGAGGATTTTCAAGAAGATTTTTCTGAAGCATGAACTTAAAACAATGCCACGATAGTGTGCTGAGTCGATCGGGGCTTTTCCTGGCTTAAGAATCGGTACTAAATATTCCATTGTGCCGGTATGTGTGAAGTGATTAAGACGTCATTAAAGAAGGAAAGCAGGACGTGGTGAGCCGAAGCAGGTAGCAATTTCAGCATAGTTCAGGTCCGGGAGAAGAACTATTATCGGAGGCTAAACACTGAACTGGATTGGATTTAATAAAGTGCTGTATTGAGAAGATGGGTTACTGGTCGAATGAAAAAGGCGAGGAACTGTATAATCCGGTGTAAGAGAGGTAATAAAAGGGAGAAGACTGTCTTGAGGAATAATCGAGCTAGTATTATAATGTGCAACACGGTTAAGTGTGCGGATAGCGTTCCGGAGACTGGGCGCGGATATGAATGATCGACGGGCAACACGGCTTTTGCTTGATGCGCACGTTGTGTCTTTTTATCTCTAAATAACGTTGAAATAAGAGTTTCCTCTGATGTATCATGTTATGACATTCACCATCCCACCAATGTATATACTGAAATGGACGCAACGATTTAGTATGTATGTTGGGTATTCAGCCCGAAGGCTGGTTTGATCCTCTACAGCTCAGCCAACAGCTTTCATAAATAGCCTAAGTGTCACTGAAGAGGCATACTAGGGAAATGAGGAGTGAGATAGTTTCCCGTTGCTTTCCTTACTGAGCCGAAAGTTGCTATTACATATCAGTCCGCCAAGCCCACTGAAATGAGCGATATTTTCACACCATTCATAACAGGGACTGGCTGCATAAGGAACTGTATTGCTAGCATCACTCATACCTCGGTCAAAGCCAAGGATGAGACTGAGACAGGTCAATGAAAGTGGATTTATTCTAGTCCATACCAGAAAGCACAGTGCACTGTAAACACTAGGTACCGCCAGCAAAGGCGTCGACGATTTAGGATTAGTTAATTTATATGGATGGAACGTATTAACAAAAGGATGAGGTCAGAATATGTAAGTATCTGGTGCCGCCTATTGCGAATGTGGTCATGGATAAATGTGCAGTAAGTTTGTTTGTCGAAACTGAGAAAAGATCTGACATTACTAATGTGTTAGATGGCTTTGCAAGTCGAGCCGGAGGTACCTGTACCGTATGTGAACTATATGGGATAGTGATCGCTGGAGTGAGTGTCGGCAAGTGTTTGCCATGTTGTATGAGACCTACAAAGAGTTAGATCAACTGCACTGGGTGGTACACCCGGTGGAGATATTCTCGTTGGCGAATCATAATTTAGAATAATAAAATCATGTGATTGAGACTCAAGAAGTAGATGTGTTCCTTTTGCCGTATCCCACTCACTTCCACAAAAGTATGGTAGCAATTTATATCTCCCAATATAATGACAAATTCTAACGTATCAAATTGATCGACAAACCTTGATCATCGAGAGGCTGTAATATACACATCTGGAGGACATTATCTGTTAATCAGATACAAATTTTTGTAAATTATTCCAAGGACAAACGTGTAAGATCGCTACCCCTGTACTTCCGTTATTATCCTGGCGTTCGAGAATGAAATCCGGAATTTGGAAAGTGATGGCAGAAGAAAACCATGTTTCTTCTATGACAATAATATTATCAAAAGTTTCTTTTATCAATAATTGCAATTCATATTTTTAAGATATTAGACTCCTTGCGTTCGACTGTAAAACGCGTATCATGAAGTGCTAACATTTATGCAATCCTCTCTTGTAATTGATAAATAACGTGAAAAATTGGGGATTCTCCTCCCAAATTTTGAAGTAGTAGAAAAAGAATTGTTTTTATTTCCTGTTGTAGATGAGTCCGTTGCATTTTTAAATGCTGATCTTGCTGCAGGGTCTGGTAACAAACACCCGTATTCTGTAGGGGAGAAGCAGTAGAAGTAGAAGGTAGAGCAGTGGTCTGTGATCGAGGTAGAACAACTGCTCTTTCCAAGGGGATGCTCTCGTCCCCCTTTATCAAAGCCAGGTGCGGGCATAGGTCTTGAGGCTTCCTTGACTACTTGTCTAAACTTCCGTTTTTGCGGATTTTCGTTGTAACTGGATGCAGAGGGGATATCTTAAGGGAGGGGTGGGAAGTTCTGTGGATTTTGTTGTGCGTGATATACTGGTAGGGTGACCTTTGCTTTAGCCTCGTCACTTTTTAATCTCTTCCTGGTATTTATGATCCGGACATATCACTGCACCTGTCATATGGTTACCCTTACAATACGCATACTTGTGATATTCTGCCGTGCACTGATCAGTGGTGTGCCCAAGGGTACACTTGCCACATCGAACTACTTGGGCTCTACATTGTTTAAGGTATGACCATATCGTAAACATTTACGTTTGATTATCGAGAAAATTACAAAAACTGACGAACGCGAGTATAGGCGTAAGTTTAAGAGAGAAACACGCAAGTGGCACTGTGGATGTAGATCTAGGAAAGCGCTTTTTTGTTTGCCCTATTTATTGTTCAACAAAGAAATAAGTATGTGGAATTCAGCTGGGTGCACAGATGTTGCTCATTCGAGTGCAAAAATAAATAAAAATGAAAATTCTTATGTGTCCGCCTCTGTGGTGTAGTGGTTAGCGTGATTAGCTGCCACCCCTGGAGGCCCGCGTTCGATTCCCGGCTCTGCCACGAAATTTGAAAAGTTGTATGAGGGCTGGAACGCAGTCCACTCAAACTCAGGAGGTCAACTGAGTAGAGGTGAGTTCGATTCCCGCCTCAGCCATCCTGGAAGTGGTTTTCCGTGGTTTCCCACTTCTCCTCCAGGCAAATGCCGGGATGGTACCTAACTTAAGGCCACGGCCGCTTCCTTCCCTCTTCCTTGTCTATCCCTTCCAATCTTCCCATCCTCCCGCAAGGCCCCTGTTCAGCATAGCAGGTGAGGCCGCCTGGGCGAGGTACTGGTTATCCTCCCCAGTTGTATCCCCGACCCAGAGTCTGAAGCTCCAGGACACTGCCCTTGTGGCAGTAGAGTGGGATCCCTCACTGAGTCCGAGAGAGGGAAAACAGATAAATAATAATAATAAGAAAATTATCATGCACCAAAAACCGCGAGTATTGAATTCTCTATACTAGTGTTGTCTATACTTTCCAAGACGAGAATAATTAACATGTGATACAGTAGAACTCTGATTAACCGAGATAATGTGGAGACTATTGAGGTCAATTCGGAAACAATTATTTTAAAAAATTAATTCTATGCTTCTCGTCATACCCAGGTGAACTTCGTGCTATTTGAAAACCAAGAATAGTGCTCGCATCCTGCAATGTTCGCAGTGCAGTAAAGTTATTATGAATTTTACTTTTGTTCCACACTAACACAGCCGGCCCCGTGATGTAGGAGTAGCGCGCCTGCCTCTTACTCGGATTGCCCCGGGTTCGATTTCCGGCCAGGTCAGGGACTATTAGCTGGATTTGATGGGCTGGTTCGAGGTCCACTCAGCCTACGTGATTACAATTCGGGTGCTATCTGACGGTGAGATGGCGGCCTCGGCCTAGAAAGCCAAGGATAACGGCCTAGGGGATTCGTCGTGCTGAACACACGATACCTCATAATCTGCAGGCCACTGGGCTGACCAGCGGTCGCTTGGCCATGGGGTTTGGTTTTGTTCTACACTAACAGCCAGGTCAACTTGTGCGATTTAAAAACCAAGAATAGTGCTTGCATCCTTCAATATTCGCAGAGCAGTAAACGTTATTATGAAATTTACTTTTGTTCTCCATTAACAGACTAGTCTAGTATAAAATTTACCCTCGGTTACAAGGGTTCTACCACATATTATTTGTGATAAAGGAACCATACAAGGAACTTTTAGTGAAGTGATTTAGGTACCTATTGTACCCTACAGGGCACGTTAACATTGCAGGATCATACCTAGCTGCTCACCTGTTCTTACATACGGGCACCAGCTCAGCTGCAGTCGGCAGAAATGGTCGATAGTTGGGTTCTTGTGACGAGAGGATCATGGGGGGCTCAATACAATTACATTAAACTATGAAATGAGGAACACTTTCGCTGTGATCAGAATTTTTGAGCATAAGTTTGTATTCACAACACAAGTTACTTACAAGATTTGCACCTGTAGTGCCAAAATAAATGCCCCAAAGGCTCACGTCTACAGTTCAAAAGAAACATAATCTGGGTTATGACGTTGTGCTGAAGTTTGTCGATCTGTGAACCAGGAAACGAAACGGATGTGTCCCCAACATGGAAAACAGCATCACTATGCCTGCGACATAAAATGACGTGATGGTAGAGTTAAGGATACCCGCAGAAATTGACGCTATTATGAAAGTTTCCTCCCATATCGGGATATTTATATACACAAAAATAGCAGCACAATGAGAGTGATAAAAATAATCTCAGATAACCTACTCTGGCGCCCTCAATTACATATTTACACGGACGTGAACCCACGTCCACCAGGCAGAACTTCGTGTCAACAGATGGTCTCTCATAACACTAGTCAACAGCCATTTTGCATCTGGAATGTGATACATCAACTAGTATGTATTTCGGTGTGTAGAATCCGAATATACCTTTCAAAATATTCTAGCACGTTCCATTTTTGAGTTTTTAAAGGTTTTTTATGTTTGTATTCAGTATTTCGCTTTTTGCT
Source organism: Anabrus simplex (assembly GCF_040414725.1). Classification (NCBI taxonomy): domain Eukaryota; kingdom Metazoa; phylum Arthropoda; class Insecta; order Orthoptera; family Tettigoniidae; genus Anabrus; species Anabrus simplex. The sequence continues at coordinate 99,364,279 of NC_090276.1, read as the reverse complement.
GTTCTTCTGTTTTGATGTCTAAGTGTTTCTTATTGATTTGCAGAGGAGAGCTAGAAGATCTACAAATCGTCAGTAAATGGTTGTTGTGGTAATCCAGTGGTGTGAATGAGATGCTCAGTGAGTGTTTCCTGTGAAAGATAGTGCAAACTTTTTGTGTTTAAAACTTGCACTAAGAAAACTGGCAACTAGTAAATCTCGTTGCTGTCTAAACCACCCCGAAAACTTTTGTTATGTGTGTGGGAAATTCACTCCAAAAGCCAAAAGAAAACCAATCACTGATTTGGTTAAGAAGGCATATAAATTGTATTTTGATTGTCCTGTAGGTGATTAAGATAAAAATTTTGCACCTCATATTGCCTGCATAACCTGTACTACAACCTTAACCGAGTGGTTGAAAGGAAAACGCCGAGCCATGCTATTCGCTATTCCGATGGTGTGGTGTGAGCCTAAAGACCATTATTCAGACTGTTACTTCTGTCTTACAAATATTTCGGGACATTCAAGCAAAACTAGACATAAAATAAAGTATCCAAATGTATCTTCAGTGCATTTGCCTGTGCCCCATGATGAGGGGTTGCCTGTTCCTGTCTGTAACTTGAAAGCCACGGAACCAGACACCATGTCAAGTGAATCAGAAAGTACTGAACATATAGAAGAGTACTGCCCTCAATATCATGACACTTCACCTCAGCTCTTTAATCAAGAGGAATTGAACGATTTGGTTCGCGATCTAAAACATTCGAAACAGCAAGCTGAACTCTTGGGGTCGAGACTGCAGCAACGGAACCTTCTAGTTCCAGGGACAAAATTTGCTTGTTCAGATCAAGAGGTGCTTCCTTCGCTCAAAATTTCGATATGCAGAATTCAATGTGTGTATGTAGAGATGTCAATGGTCTGATGATGCAGCTAGGTGTACAACATAATCCACAGGAGTGGCGACTATTTATTGACTCCAGTAAAACCAGCTTGAAAGCAGTACTACTGCATAATGGCAATGCATTTCCATCAGTACCTTTGGCTTACGCAGTAGACATGAAAGAAACTTATGAAGCCATGGCTTTGCTGCTAGAGGCAATCAAATATAAGGATCATGAATGGCAGCTTTGCTGTGATTTAAAAGTTGTTGCACTCCTTACAGGTTTACAGGCTGGATTCACGAAATACTGCTGCTTTTTGTGCCTTTGGGACAACCGTGACACCAAGAACCACTATACAGTCAAGGAATGGCCTATAAGGAAGTCATATGTTCCTGGGAACGTAAATGTGAACAATACCCCATTGGTTGAGCCCGATAAAATCATTTTGCCTCCCCTTTATATCAAGTTGGGCCTTATCAAGAACTTTGTAAAAGCTCTGGATAAAGAAGGTGAGGCCTTCAATCACTTAAAAGAAAAGTTTCCCAAATTAAGTGAGGCAAAGCTGAAAGAGGGTATATTTGTTGGCCCACAAATAAGAAAATTGCTGAAAGACCCAATCTTTGATACCAAACTCACAGATATCCAATTAGCTGCTTGGTCTTCTTTTAAAGCAATTGTGAAGGGCTTTTTGGGTAACAGGAAAGACAAAAACTATGTTACCATTGTGAATGATCTGTTGGACAACTATAAGAACATGGGGTGTAGAATGTCGCTTAAAATTCACTTTTTACATTCTCACCTTGATTTCTTCCCGGAAAATTTGGGAGCCGTAAGCGATGAGCATGGTGAACGCTTTCACCAAGACATTCTTACCATGAAACACCGTTACCAAGGACATTGAAAGCCTTCGATGATGGGTGACTACTGCTCGGGTCTTGTTAGGGAGAGTGATGAAACGGCAAACAAAAGAAGAGCTCCGTCGTCGCATTTTTCAAAAACCAAAGACGATTAAAGGTGAAAATATCTTCTGAACTAATTTGGACCTTTTTATTGGCATCGTGCCCATATATACATACAAAACAGTATTGATTTCAAACGTTCTGAATGTGTACTTTGTTTGACTTAATTGTGTAAATTTTCGCTATTGCCGTTTTTTATTCTGCTGTGTATCTAGGAAATGTGACGTCATAGAGAAAAACTGATTTTACCAGTGTATTCAGCACCCCAAAATTAGGTAAATCCACCCATTTACAAACCAGATGCAAAAAAAAAGTTTAAATTTGTTAACTAGTGTAATTATTATACCATGCAAGATAACTTAAGGGTAATACGCAACCATAAGAATGCAGAAACGACAAAACATACAGGAAAGGAGATAAACGTTCAAATGAATGAAGTAACAGTGTCCCTAGAAAACATCTCTGTTTCAAAGGAAAGATGACCTTCCCGCGGGCTACACAAAGATGGCCGTACCAACCCCAGAGTGTGGGCCGTGCATTGACCTGTTTCGTCTAGCCATGAGGGACTCGCCCTAAGCAAAAAAATTTGTAAACACACCGGCCGACTGTGACCCAGTATCCTGGTTCTCGTGCTCCCAGAGCTAACTTCCCAAAGGGGCTTTTATTTATCTACGCTTGACAAAGCAAAATAGCCACAAAATAAGTGAGGAAATACATCTTACTCTATGTATCCGATTTCACTGACAAACCACCACGGGCCCCAATTATAACATAAAAAGTATACGATCGTACTACATCCCGAGAAAATCAAATATCGTCAAATTTTACGACGAGGTCACAGTCACCAAAGGTCTGTGGTTCAAGCCCTGTCTGGCAGAGTCGCACAAAGTCAAATAATATCAATGTCTCCACCTGCATTACAGATTACGTTCATCTAAGTTGCATAAATAGAGGCATGCACATGATAGAAATACGATTAGCATGCACCTAACATCACGCAGATATGTCTGCCCTTCCCCCTGGAATATAACGGTAATTACCCATAGTGATCCTAATCCTACAAGGGACATGTATACAACTGACCGACCCAAAAGAATATATCCGGTCTATCGTACTCAAATAATATGTATCAACTAGGCACACTACCTCTTGCCGCGTTAACAAAATTACATCATTGTCTGCTTTACATAAAGAAAAGAAAATCTATCTACACTTACCCTTTAGATATATCCAAACTATCTTAATATGCAGCCTGATGGGCCACAATCAAATCCTATGTTAATATTTACATGTTTAATTCTACTATCTCTGCGTGACACCCTAACTCTACTACATGTCTAGTATCTCATGGTCCACTTATCTCATTATGATGATCTCCTCCTCTCTCCCTCCGGGTAGGCTATCATGATTTAGCCCATCATGGTAGAGATCTCGGCCAGGGTCGATTCTTGGAGTCCGGTCTTCCCGTCCCGCTGGCCCATGGTGCTGTCTTCTTCTTGAGGGATGCCTCGTTCAAGGTAGCGTTTTCGAAGTCACAATCAATCAATCAATCAATCAATCAATCAATCAATCAATCAATCAATCAATCAATCAATCAATCAATCAATCAATCAATCAATCAATCAATCAATCAATCAATCAATACTGATCTGCATTTAGGGCAGTCGCCCAGGTGGCAGATTCCCTATTTGTTGTTTTCCTAGCCTTTTCCTAAATGATTTCAAAGAAATTGGAAATTTATTGAACATCTCTCTTGGTAAGTTATTCCAATCCCTAACTCCCCTTCCTATAAATGAATATTTGCCCCAGTTTGTCCTCTTGAATTCCAACTTTATCTTCATATTGTGATCTTTCCTACTTTTATAAACGCCATTCAAACTTATTCGTCTACTAATGTCATTCCACGCCATCTCTCCGCTGACAGCCCGGAACATACCACTTAGTCGAGCAGCTCTTCTTCTTTCTCTCAATTCTTCCCAACCCAAACATTGCAACATTTTTGTAACGCTACTCTTTTGTCGGAAATCGCCCAGAACAAATCGAGCTGCTTTTCTTTGGATTTTTTCCAGTTCTTGAATCAGGTAATCCTGGTGAGGGTCCCATACACTGAAGTTCTTGCACCTCACTTCCCTCGGAATATCTCGACTTCTTACTACAATGAAATATTCACTTTAAACACAACGCAACATTCTGGACTTCATTTAGGTTGAGCTAGCATACAGCGCTAACACTTTGCAATATACATTCCTCGTCCTCCATTCTCGTATAACTGAATACTTGCTAACTTGTGCACTATGCCACAAACTATTTTCTGCTCTAGAGACTATCCACTCGGTTATTGTGTTTTTATGCCAGCTTAATTTGGATTCAACAGTCTATCAGAGGATAAATATAGACCTCCTTAGCCGTTCGTCCGCTCTTCCTCGGCACCTCAGGAGCTTCGCCCCTACCGCTATTTATCAGAGTCTATAAGTACGGCGTTCTTTTGTTGCTGATAAAATTAACCACACGCGATCTCACTGATAGGTATCTGAACATCGCCCCACCTATAAATCCACCACCTGTAACTCTGTAAGTCACCGATCCACTGGATCAAAGTTATCGCACTGCAATAATTACACACTGTATTTGTTCTGAACAAAAGGTTTCTGGCGCAATCTAGGCAGACGTGCGACGCGTACTGGCAGCAATATGATCGTCGACTGGATGATCTCCCCCATATCACTCAGCTTTTATATGAGGCAACACACCAAAGGACGCCAGGGAAAGCCCCGAGAAACAACTTGAGTCTGGAATGTGGCCACTACAGAGCTTCCCACAGTGGTTCTGCTTGCTATACATTTATTGATCTAATTCTATGTTAATAAACCTAGAGGTATCTATAGCTTCGTAAAATTCTGGCAATCATTTCCATCTTTTTATTTTCCTGAGAAACCTTCAATTACGGGAATCACGACTCAATTTCCGTAATGTGGTGGGCCTGTCTGCTCCCGCTAAAAATCTCTGTTAAGATGGCAGGTCTCTCCCCCAGACAAAATCCCATCTCTCTTTCTTTCTTCCTCACATATTCTTTCTTCGTCACACATGGCCACGCCTTGCCTCGGGAAATCACCTTCTCGATTCCCGCGCTCTATATAGCATCACGCCCTCACAAGCGGCGTCCTACTGCAAAATTTTTACTGCGTTAAATATCCATTCTCGCGGTTAAATATAATGGTACACTATGTTACTTTTTTGCTGGTTTGAGACATGAACACAAATGTTGTTGTGAACCCCCTAAAAATTTTGTCACGAGCCGCCACTGCAAAAGCGACTGGGAGCAAGTCAACCCACGTGGCGATAGCTTCTTTTCTGTTATCGTTGTCATAGCAACAGACCGTTTTCGAGCAGCGTTAGTCAACTTTTTCTCGCCGCTGGCGCTAAACGTCAGACTTCAACTCTCATGGGCGCAACTATAGGTATTGCAGGAACATTAAAACTAGTACCATGACGTAGCCTATCTTCCAACGTGCTACCATCTGCGGCTCACGCTGACATTCATGTGACAAAATAATAATAGATAAAACAAACGAGAGACGGGAAGCGAATGCCTCAAGCAGTGTGTCTGCTGTCTCTGTTCGCTCATGTTCTGCCTAGCGGACACAGCCCTATTGTCCTCAAGAAGGCCCTGACCTGGTCAGGAAGAGAGGCACGCTCGCAATCTCCAGACCATGTAACCAGCAAAAATTAACTAAACTGAGAAACTACACAGTACCTTGCATTATACAGTGTGTTTCAGGAACTGAACATGTACTGTTTGTTTCCAGCTGGTGTTCTTCATGCTGTGTGACCGAGTACTGCTGCCCACCCAGCGCGTCACCTGTCTCTATTCGCTCATGTTCTACAACGTGATTGCCTACTGCGTGTCGTACATCAAGGAGCTCATAGAGAAGGAGGACTGGTCGCCGTACGTCACCATGGCGGAGCACTCCAACATCAAACACCTGGCCATGTCCGCCACCAAGATCGTGCTGGAGTGGACCAAGGCCGTCACTTTCATCATCACCGTCGTCTTCATGCTGCTCGTGTTCGGACTGGAACAGGGCCTCGAACACTACCACCCGACGTCTTTCTACACGGTCGTCACCTGGCTCTACTACATGGCCACCGAGAAGGTGTTCGTCGAGTGCTTCCCCACGCTGCTCACCCTCCTGCAGCTGGACATCCTCGAATCGCTGGAGTCCTTGTGGGCCCCGGTCCTCCTGCGGATTTTCACCATGTGCATGTCCGTTGTGTTCGCGCTGCCGCTCGCCCTCTACGGCCAGTACCGGGCCGTTTTTGTCGCCGTCTACCTCAACGTGTACCTGCGATGGCGAGAGATGTCCGCCAACAGCCTGCAGGTGCTCAACGTGGAGCGCACCGTGCTCAGTCAGTACCGGTACGCGACGGCCGACGAGCTGGCGAGTTTCGACGACGTGTGTGCCGTCTGCCTCAGTCCCATGAGGTTAGCGCGGATCACGCCTTGCCATCACATATTCCACGGCGACTGTCTACGACAGTGTCTCAAGGCATCGGATAACTGCCCCATATGCAAACGGGAACTCAAGTTTGACTGAATTCCAAGCAGAACTGAACACAGTGATTTGCATTTTGTATGGGACAGCTCACAGTTTCAGAAGTCCCAGACATCTCCAGGGCAATCGGGATGGGGGGGGGGGGGTTACAGACAACATAAAGTAGGTACCCGGATATAGCGGATGCTGGGGCAGATGGTGGTATATACTGTATATATCAAAACTGAAAAAAAAAGCTACAAAATGGTAAGTTTTTATGCTCTCTGGGCGAATTTCGACAGAGAGGGAGAGATTGACAGTCAGTAATTTTTTTTTTTGAGATTTTGATTCAATTCTCTATGATAAAACTTTCACCAAAGGAACAATATTACACACGCATTAAAATTAAATTAAAGTACGTAGTGATTATACAATTGAAAATCTTTTAGCAATTGATTTCACACTAAGAAACTAATAATAATGGCGCCTGTAGTTGAACGTGTGTGAAAGTGCTCCATAATTCGCCTACCAAATAACAAGATATATCACACATATTTACCCCGAGTGGAATCCACTATATATATATCATTTTTAGTGCACCAAAAAATGACTCTCAAAGCTGTGAGTGAGAAGATTAGTGAATTTGAAAGACGTATGTATGTCTCAATTCCAACGGCGCCTGGAGGAAGCTCTAACTGCTACTCCTACTACTAACAATGCCACTAATACCAAAAAGTTGCTACGTCTGCTTGAACGTGACTTCCACGACTGTCGAGAATCGACTTCAGCGGAAATATCCGATGTGAAGAGAAAGATAAGTGAAATTGAACAGCATCTTGAGCTACAAGAAGCATTATCAGATGAAGCGGCCCAATACAGCAGACGCAATTGTCTCCTGTTGCATGGTGTTAATGAGACTGCTGATGAAGATGTGTATAGCAAGACTTTGGATACCATCAGAGATAAACTGCAGATTGTCCTGAATGTGGACTGCATTGATCGATGCCACAGAGTAGGGCGACAACAGAGATCGACTGCTGATGTGGTGACCTCAGGAAACAGACCTGTTATCATAAAATTTCTCAGATATCAGCAACGAGATAGAGTGTGGCGCGCTAAGCGGCTGCTAAAAGGCACTTATAACAGAATTTCTGACAGCGACAAGGAAGGAGATGTTCCGTAAGGCACGCGATATATTTGGAATGCGTAACACCCATACGCAAAATGGCACGGTTATCGTCCTCACAGCCAATGGAAATAAGATGCACTTAAACACTCCTGTAGAATTAAATACTTTGATTAAACGGTTAGGCGAAATTAGCTCTAGGAAATAATTATGATTGTGTTCTTGTTATTGCTATGGTATCAGTGGCGTATACTGAAGGCTACCAAGGCTATCAGTGAAGCCCAAACCTCTCTTGAGAATGATGGAAGTCTAAAAAAGCACATTATAATGTAAGCATCTGACACATTGTTCCATTTACAAAACTTAAAAGCAATGAGAAAAAACATCGCACATCTTTCTGAGAGCTAAGCATCGGAGACCGATATCGCAGCCCAGACTCTTGTCCCTCTCCCCTCGACCCAAGTCACGCGGCTTGCTGATGTATGTCCGATAGGTGCTGGGACCGGGGTGATAGCTGTGTTAGGCTTCGTTCCGCCAGATCGCCACTGCTGTCAACCATGCGTTACTCATCGTATATACTTCCCCACCTCCATATGTTTAGCGTAATTGTATAGATAACAGAGTTCTCGTATTTCACTCCCGTTTACTTCAACAACCCTGTAGGAAGACGCTGCAGGGCTGCTGTTATAGGAGTAATATAGTTTTCTTTTTATAGGTAGATCTGCTAAAATTGTATGGTATAAAATGAATGGCGAAGACATCACAAACACTCAGTCCCCAAGCCAGGGGAATTAATATTGTGAGGGGGTTGATTCTGAAAATCGAACCGGGATCATAGGCAAGCATTTTGTCCATTGAGTCACAAAACTGGACTTTAATTTGCTAAACCTTAGGCTTCCATCTCCACTGATCAGGTGTTGAGTATTGACAGTAGCAGAGGCCACGGCAGTAGCTCGTGAAGCTGCCTTCACAACACAACCGGCTTCTCCGTTTGCTATTGGCTGCAGCTCAAAATGCTGAAGGCTTCACGTTCACTACACCAACTACCGAAAAGGGGTAACCTAAGTCTAGTGGTAGCCCACGTTTTAATCCCAGCATACGCCACTGTATGTTATAGCATTCTATGTTTTAGGTTAGTAATGGTTAGTGAGTGTGTGTGTTTATGTGAATCAGCTGCAAGTTATATTTTATGCTATGTGAAGGTAAGCCGCTATCTGTTTTCAACTTCTGTCTGAGGATTTAAGTATAACAATGGCAATTACTTCTGTTGCGACCATAGACTTGGACACAGACACCACCCCTTCTTTCTCCTTAGTACCGATTACTAGTTGTACTCCTCTTACCCTCCCTCTTCCCAGATTCTCTCTCCAGATCTTTCTGTTCGTAGTATTTTAGAAACGGAAGTCAAAGCATTTCCACGCGCTTTGTTGTGTGCTCATGTTAACAGTCAATCTATTGTAGCTCACCATGATGAACTGAAAGCCATATTTGAAGACCGTTTACTTCATATAATTGCTGTAAGTGAGAGTTGGCTATGTAGTTCAATTCCTTCCAGTATGGTTGAAATAGATGAGCGGAAAGTGACAATACTAATTTAATTGACTTCAGTATTGCGTTTGACACAGTAAATATTGACATATTGTTAGCGAAACTACAAAGATTTAATCTGAGTCCATCTGCTGTTCAGCTCTTTGCTTCATACTTCACCAATCGGCGACCACGTGTTGTCATAAACGGTATGACCACGGACTGGAAGACGAAGCAAACAGGTTTCCCACAGGGATCTGTGCTACGACCTCTTCTGTTTACTCTATATATCAATGATATTTCAGCAATTGTATCATTTATATGCAGATGATCTACAAACATATTATCCCTGTAAAGCTGTTGATATTGAGTTTGGAATTAATGGGATGAATTCTATTTTAAATCTGATTATCTATTCTAATAAGAACTGTTTCTTCTTCTTATGTTCCGGCCTTCCAAGGGCCACGTTAGAATTTCAATTCTTCCTCCTTAGTTGTTCTTTCCTTTTCTTCCAGTATTCTTTCATTGTTTCACTGTGTGTCTTTTTCCTGTCTTCAGTCCACTTTGTGCCGGTTTTCTTTTGCTTCCTCCCTTGGAATCCTTCCATTTGTAAGACTTTCTTCCTAAAAATCTTTCTTTCCAATAATTCTTCTTCTCGTATGTTGTTCCTTTCCAGGTCTTTCATGATTTCTTGAATCCAGGTGGTGGTTGATTTCTTTTCCCAAAGGTACTTGAAGATTCGTTTAGTTAGTCTATTGTCATCCATTCTATAAATGTGTCCAAGAAATAACAATCTCCTTTTTTCTTATTCTCTCTGATATGTTTTCTATGTTCTGGTAAATTTCATTGTTACTTCTTAATTTCCAAAACTCTGCAATTCTTAGAGGGCCTAATATTTTCCTTGTAATTCTTCTTTCTAATATTTCTAATTTATCAAGCTTGTAGTTCAGTGTTAGACATTCGCTGGCATACAGGCATTCTGGTTTCACTACTGTGTTGTAGTATTTTATTTTAAGTTTTGTTGATAAGCACTTTTTGTTGCAAGTATTCTTAGTTATACCGTAAGCTCTTTCCATCTTTTGTATCCTCTCCTCTATAGCAGATTTTCCTAAACCATTTTCTTGAATTGTCTCCCCCAAATATTTGAATTTCTTTACCTTTTCTATTTAACCAATATCCGTCACTAAAAATTCGGGACACTTTTTATATTCGTCAAAAATTTTGTTTTCTCGGCGGAGATTCTCAAGCCTGCCATGTTGGCTGTCTTTTCAAGGAGATTGACTTGCATTGCTGCATCTGTAAGGCTTTCTGAAAGTATGGCAAAGTCATCTGCAAATGCTAGGCAATTTATTGCAACACGTTCGTTCTTTTTCTCCAGCACAAGTGACAATATTTTGGATTCTTTCAGTTTTTCATTTCAAATTCTTACAATTTTCTCCATGACACAATTGAAAAGGGGTGGATATAAACCAATGCCCTGCCTGACACCTGTATTTATTTTGAAAGGTCGAGATATTTCACCCATAAATTTTACTTTTGAGATAGTGTCTGTAAGGGTTTCACGAATTAGGTTTGCCAATTTAGTTTTAACTCCAAATTCACTGATTACTTTATCTAGGGTTTCCCTATCAACAGAGTCAAGAGCATTTTTAAAGTCAATAAATGTTACAACTATGTCTTTGGAGTTTATTAATCTGTGTCGAATTATAGATTTCAGGTTGAAAATCTGTTCGGAGCAAGATCTTCCCTCTCTAAATCCACCTTGATATTCACCCAATTGACTGTCCAGTGTCGATTTTACTTTGTTTAGTAGTATTGTTGAGAATATCTTGTAAACAACTGGCAAGAGAGAGAGATACCTCTGTACTTGTTGACATCATAAGAACTGTTTATTAATAAATCCTAAACATACACAAGCTATTATAATAGGGCAACAAAGGCAGCTAAATATGGATTATCATAAGTGACACACTAGACTGGAGTGAGCACATAACATGCATCTGTAGGAAAATTCACTCGTCAATTCACCGTCTAAAAACTCACCTATCACTTCTTCCACTAAGCATGAAAAATTACACTTATCCAGACCCTCATATTTCCTATACTTAATTATTGTGATATTGTAAAGATAGATGCCACCATGGAACAAACATTTAAATTACAGAGGGAAATGAACTCATGCAGTAGGTTTATATTTTCAATTAAATTTTCAACTCATATCTCCCGCTATTATGAAATTATCTCCTGGTTAAAAATCGATAAACTACGACATCTTCACATTGCAACTCTTCTATTTCGTATGTTGAATGAATCTAAACCCCAGTATTTATCCTCAAAGTTTAATTTACTCTCCTCCTCTCATGAACACATCACACGATCGACTACGACACACTCAATTCCTGTGCATCGCTCATCTTCATTTAACCGCTCCTTTCAAGTGTCTGGTGCAAGGCTATGGAATTCTCTTACAGTCAGTGTCAGGAATTCTCTTTCAAGCGGTCTTGCCGAGATTTCTTATTAAATTTAAAACCAGCTTGTATTAATGGCAGTATGAATGGAAGAATGCATGAGGTTAGGATTTATATTTTGTTATATTATTTCATTATGCTGTTTTAATGAAGTTTATTTTAGATAATACGTGGTTAAGTGTTTTTTCTTGCTATTTGCTTTACGTCACACCGACACAGATATGTCTTATAGCTACGATGGGACAGGAAAGGCCTAAATGGGAAGGAAGCTACCGTGGTCTTAATTAAGGTACAGCCCCAGCATTTGCCTGGTGTGAAAATGGGAAACCACGGAAAACCATCTTCAGTGTTGCCGACAGTGGGGTTCGAACCCACTATCTCCCGATTACTGGATACTGGCCGCACTTAAGCGACTGTAGCTATCGAGCTCGGTATGGTTAAGTGTAAGAGAGGGCCGTGAGCCTTAACTTCGAAATAAATAAATAAATAAATAAATAAATAAATAAATAAATAAATAAATAAATAAATAAATAAATAAATAAATAAATAAATAAATAAATAAATAAATAAATAAATAAATACTAAAGAGACTGACGGTGCGCGCGGCAAGCGGGTGAACTATACCTCGGTGTCCATGCTACCCTTCCTCACAGCACACTACTTGCTGTGGCGCTATACAGATCGGTCAGCCGCGACGAACGACATCTGGTACGTATTTCCGCTAAAAAAATTGTTAATAATTAAAGAAAATAAAGGAAATTATTAGCTGATGCTGATGAGACAACAAGGTTTGTACAAACTGCTTGTTTTAATCATTCATATAATTCCTAGTTTCAGAAGCATAAAACAAAGTGCGCCCCCTCCCCCCAATCGCTGCTATTGGCCAGGAATATTAGCACTCAGTAGTCACTTTGACCGTGGTGGCCACAAACACGTCATCAGCATTATTCTCACCAGGAGTACCAATTACAAGACTTTGCTGTGAAATGATACTCTGTAATTTTAAGAAATTGCATATATGCAACATTAATTTATATTTCAGATTATAACAATACTTTGTTCCATTTCTGCGTTCGATATCATTAATATTTAATTTACGAATTCAAATCTGCCTTGTCACAGGAGTATTAAAAGTTGGCGCGGAAAATTGTTTGTTGTGCGAGGAAGTCATCATAGTCTCTTCTGCCACTGCCGTTCGTTTTTGAGCATCTTATATAGAATATCTCTTTCTTTTATTCGTGGTGCACTAGTCCATATTCTGTATTTTCAGCCTCTCGGATTTTGTATTCCTTAACTCCGTTTCCAATGAATCTCACTTCACAATGACTTGCATCTGCATTGCTGACATTAACATGATTTACTTTAATCTTCTTCAAAGAAGCCTATTACAGAGGTGCGAGTTCACAAAACACAGCTGTATGACTGGCGTAACCAGTAGTTGTCGTCCAGTACAGACTGAGAATAACCCTGTTGAATCCTTCACACGTTGGTGGGATTGCGTAAGCTCAGTGGTTGGATCGTCTTCTTAGGCCAGCCAAGCACATTTCTTTGAATTTCACCGACATTTTTAAAAACTGATGGCAATATGTATAGGCTAACTTTTTTTTTGCTAGTTGCTTTACATCGCACCAACACACACAGGTCTTATGGCGACGAAGGGACAGGCAATGGCTAGGAGTGGGAAGGAAGCGGCCGTGGCCTTAATTAAGGTACATTTGCCTGGTGTGAAAATGGGAAACCACGGAAAACAATTTTCAGGGCTGCCGACAGTGGGGTTCGAACCTACTATCTCCCGAATACTGGATACTGGCCGCACTTAAGCGACTGCAGCTATCGAGCTCGGTAATATGTATGACATATGAACAATGCTGTAAGAGATGATGGATGATGCGACATCCCGTACTTCCAAAATCCACTTATTGTTTCCGTTACCTAACTCATTTTAAATTCCAGTACTCATCGCTGCTTAACTGAGAGTAAATCGATTAACGAGATATTTGGCTGCATCAGTCAGAGTCTAATGAACCAATACGATGTAGTGACTGGCCTTTATGATACATGGCCGACCCCGCGGTATATTGAAGCGTGCCGGAAGCCCCGGGTTCGATTCCCGGCCAGGTCAGGGATTTTTACGTGGATGTGAAGGCTGGTTCGAGGTCCACTCAGCCTACGTGATTACAATTGAGGAGCTACCTGACGGCGAGATGGCGGCCCTGGGCCTATTCCACAAAAGTATGGTCTTGTACATTACAAGTTACTAGTGTGGGTTCTTGTAATGTATGGAGTTGTACATTTCTGTTCCACAAAAGATTGATAGTCTCTTGTATATTACCAGTGAATTGTTACAAGTTTTACAAGTGACGACATATCAATAAACATACTACGTCATAGCATGAATCAGCTGTTTATCTTCGTATTCCATTCGTTGAATTAGGTTATGCTTGCCTCATTTATCGTAATATCGTATTTTACTGTAACTTATGCAGCAAAGATTGAAAGAACTAATATTCCTGTGAATTTTTTAATGCTACGATGTTATTTTTCAGTTTATTTCTTTGATGATAGGAAATTACTCCGTTATTATCACCCATTCTGTTCTTCCGCGATCCTCGCGTATGTTCTACGAGAGTCTAACATATATACCTACCTTGGTCTGTCATTAGAAATCAGATGCCGCTAATAACGATATTCGGCCGCCAAACTTAATTGTTACGAAATTGCAAACCCTGCATGAATTGTTAAAATGATGTCAAGAGAAACAAAGTTATTCATTTTGAAGGAAATAGAAGGTAGAAAAGATATTCGTTTCGCTGGATTCAGCGAGAGTCTGAAAAAACAAGACAAAATAAATGGTTGGATGGAAATATTTGACTTGGGAAAAGCTCATGGAGGTTTTGAGGTGAAAAGTTGGACGTATGTAAGAGATATTCTGCTCATTAATGATTCCAGGAATGTCCTTCTTGGAATATGGTTTGTTTTTTTTTCTCAGTATTTTCAGGCCAACAAACAATTTGAGGAAATTTTATATCATTTATTGCAGCTACCACAGACCGAAGATTTTGCCATCCCAAGCATATCTGCAGTACCATGGTACTGACCACCATTTCCTAGCCAATGTAATGTTGTTAGTAAATGTTGTTTAGCAGAGAGAGATTTATTTCTGTTCGTAGGATATTTTAAGCTATGGCCAATATCTATCAAAAGTTCTTCCACTTGTATTGTGCTTAACCTAAAACGTTCATTGTATTCAAATACAGTGTTAAACTGGAAGTTTATTCTTTCCCTGTACAGACGATAGTTTTCATTTTCATCACCATCACTATCACTACAGCTAGACCACATATTTATCAAAATGTATCCAAAATAAGCGTATTTAAATAGCACTAGTACATTTATATATTATTGTCCTTTCACTGGTAGAGAATTCTTCTCATTTCGCTAGTAAGTTACAAGTACTAGTACTTTTGTGGAACACGCCTATAAAAATTCACTAGTAATTTGTAAGTATGGAGTAGTAAAGTACAACTGTAGAAAATTCTTTTGTGGAACAGAAACTCCGGTATTTGTACAAGTTACTAGAGAATTTACTTGTAATGTACAAGACCATACTTTTGTGGAACAGGCCCCTGGTCTAGAAAGCCAAGAAAAACGGACAAGAGGATTCGTTGTGCTGACCAGACGACACCTCGTAATCTGCAGGCCTTCGAGCAGAGCAGCGGTCGCTTGGTAGGCCATGACCCTACAGGGCTGTTGCGCTATGGGTTTTTATTGAAATTTTTATGACACATGGGTATTCTATCTGCAAATATGGAAGTACTGCATCACATGAAGGACGAGACAGAAATTTTCATGATTATCCGGAGGTGGTGGGTAATGTCATGTGCCGTGTACAAAGCTACATTTACAGCTGAAGTGAACTAGAGAGCCGGATGTAAGGTCGGAAATCATGGCTGCTCAATGAAAATGCTTGCTTATGAGTAGTACACTAAACAGACAGGACTGAACCATCATGTCAGCCCACGATTTAAAGCTTGCTAGTCACTTGAGCTTTGGGACACGGCCCAAGTTCAGCTTTCTATAGACTACTGATCGCCAGCGTTCTTGGAGGACAAGTAAGAAGCAGAAGAAGAGAAACTTTGATAACAGTGATGCTTTCACGGCCCGTACTTGTAGACATCTTTCTTTATTCGAATCAGAAGTAAAATAGAATAATACTACATTTAAAAGAAACAAACTATATACACAGATGTATACAAGTAAAAGGTCTTCAGCAATATGTCATACAGATTCGTCCCAAAATTTGGCCACTTCAAGGGCATTTGGATTAGCCAGCACCAAGTCTTTCATTGTGCAGTTTGATGGACACAGGGGGCAGCATAGCACGTGTTTGGTTGCCTGAAGTTCACCACAGTCACAAAAGGCCGTATCGATGGGGAAGTTCCATTTTTGCCGATTCGCTCTGGTTCTACCCACTCTAGATCTAAGTCTGTATAAGGACCTCCAAAGTCAACCAGTCCTCGGTGTGACCGCGAGGCAACACTTCCTGTGGTTCCATCATTTTCAAGAGGCCAGGGGTCTTCTGTTTCCATTTGGTAATCCTGACTTTGTCTGATGCTCCTTCCAGGTGTTCTGAAGATGTTAAAAAGACTTTCCTGGACTTCAGTCTTCATTGGGCAGGTTAGTATCCAAAGAGTGGATGTGAAGGCATTAGATTTGTTTTAAGCCTTTCGTTATTAGCAGCAACCTCTCTCCTGACATCACAAGGAGCAATACCGGCAAGGTAATTTATTTTCTCGAGAGGAGTTGGCTTCAGGACACCAGTAATTATTCTACAACTTTCATTGAGTGTCACATCGATCTGTTTTGCGAGGGCAGATTTGTACCACGCTGGGCAGGCATATTCACCGGCAGAGTAACATAAGGCTAGTGCAGTAGTTCTAACAGTTTGTGGATGTGTGCTCCAAGTAGATCCAACAAGTTTTATAAGTAATGTGTTCCTGGAAAATACCTTCTGCTTTACATTCATACAGTGCACCTTGAAGGTGAGACTGCGATCGAGAGTAACGCCCAAGTATTTGGGATGGAAGCAGTGGTCTAGCGTAGCTCCATTCCATGTCACAATGAGTTTTCTGTTGGCTTGTGGATGTAGTAAATGGAATGCACAAACTTTCGTTTGGCACAAGTTCGTTTTGATCATAGTAGTTGCCGAGTTGTTCTAGGGCAGTTTTCAGGGTGCATTCTATCGCTTCAAAACTATCTGACTGGACAGCGAGAGCAAGGTCATCAGCATAGATGAAACTCTTGGTGTCTTGAGGCTGTGGCTGATCATTTGTGTATATATTCAATAACAAAGGCGCCAGTACACTTCCTTGAGGCAAGCTGTTCTTTTGAGTTCGCCAACCCTGAAATTCAATAAAGAATCGGCAGTTATGAAGAAGTGTAGCTACCAGTCGTGTTAACTCAAGATCTTTAGTAAGATTGTTGATTTTTTAACAGGAGTCTATGGTTTACCGTGTCATACGCCACTGTGAGATCAACAAATGCTATGCCTGTGACTTTTTTAAAACTCAAAGCCATCTTCAGTGTGCTGAGTTAGATGCAAAATATGGGAGGTGCAATTTCTTCCATATCTAAATCCTGACTGCTGTGGGATAAGAAGTGGGTCAATAACTTCAGTAAGGCGATTCAAAATCATTCGTTCCATGATTTTATACAAGTGGCATAGAAGAGATATTGGTCTATAACTTTTTTGATCTTCAGGGTTTTTGCCTGGTTTTAGGATTGCAATCACCCGTGCCTTCCGCCAAATCTTTGGGATGTTGTATGATGCTAGGCATTTGTTGAATAATTCCACAAGCCACAATTTTGTTCCAGAACCGAAGTGCTTTATTTGCTAAGTGCAGATTTCATCCAAACCTGCAGCTTTACCACTTTTGCACTTTGGCAACTTGTAGACATGATATGGGCCATGTCAAGAAAACGTTTCACAGAGATCTTTTGCTCTGCGTCTTCAGAAGAGAATCTCGACTGTTCACGAGGAAGACTTCTACAGTAATGAGGGTTTGAATTTAAGAACGCTTTACCGCTGGAGCTGTAGTGGTCACCAGGTGGCTCACAGCGCTCCAAGCGGTGTGATAGAACATCTAAATGTTGTCATCAGCTCCCATTTTGAGCATACAGCGAGCCACCTGGCGACCACTACAGCTTCAGCGGTAATGCATCCTTAAATTCAAACCCTCATTATTGTAGAAGTCTTCCTCACGAACAGTCGAGATTTTCTTCTGAAGACGCAGAGTTTTCTGCAAAACTTAAAGAGTTTCACCTTGTTTTCTTGATAATAGCCCATATTATGTCTACAAAAAAACTTAGTTTTGGTACATCAGTCTGCATTGGTTGTTGTGTAACAAGAAACTTTCCACAGTTTGTTGGGGCTAGTTGTCTCTGTTGGGTCGTAGGCAACCCTCAAATGGAGGAAATGTATGCTAAATTTCTTTACTAAATATACATGTTGGGTAGATATTTCAGAAAGGTCCCAATGTGAAGTGCGCCTGATCGATCCTCTCTACTTCACAGTCTTATCACATGTACATTCAATGTAACTCCCTCCCTCGTGTATCAGGTTTAAACTAATCCTTGGTACCACCTAAAAACCTAGGGAACCAAGGATTCCATCATATCGTGTTGGTCAATAAGTAAATGAACCTGAGGTAATTCATTTCTCTGTGACAAATTATTTCTGGGATTTTCTGAAGCTCTTTTGTAAACATATTTTTGAGAAATGCAACAAGGAAGAAGCAACCACTGTGGTCAGACCTGGCAGCCTGTTACTGGTCCAATGTCGAGAGCTATTTATAAATGTTGTGTGAGTCATATTCAAAATAAGACTGTCATACACTCATCTTCATCTTCGTACATTCATCTCATTCTCTAGTCTGAATATGACAGCTTTCTGTATTATAGATATTTTAGTTATATTTTATGTTGTCCGATGGTGGTGAGGCACAAGGAAACAGTTCACCACTAAGTTTTGAAGAAATCCCAGAGGATTCTGTTTCAAGGTGTGACAAATGTCACTGGATCAAGAAAAGTACATTACAATTATTAGGAAGCTGGCTTTGGGTTCATTCCTTAACAGCAAACATAATTTTCTAAGTCTGTCTACATAAAATTTGTGAAACATCGCCCAGAGGAACTGAAAATATACTAAAATATTTCTTTGTCATCTTGACGAGTAAAATTGCTTGATATGTCACAATATCATCAATGTTAAAACTGCCAAATACATGAAACTGTATATCTGAACAAGCATTTTTTTAATATGTAGAACTGTTTGTGGCACTCTGCCAGAACTAATAGAGTCTTATTACTTTCTTGTATTGTTTTGAAAGTACAAATTTTACATAATTCTTTTAAACTCAGACAAAGAGGGAGATTTTAATATACTTCTGGTTCAGTGGCTATTCGTAATTGTTTTAAGATTTTGATAAAAATTTGAATACTACTGTATTTGTTCGGTGGTCTGTCCAATACAGGTACGTAATACACTCTTGTTCATAAAAACCAGAACAGCTTGAAAGACTGGAGATAGGAAGTTCATATTCACAGGACATGTGCATCAGTATGTTCTGAAGAAGTGATTAGCATTTGAACCATGTCGACCCTCAGGATCAAGGTGCACATCGATATCTCAGCGCAACCCCCCACCGACTGGTAAAATGTGCCTGCGGCTCTCCTTGTCGCTATAAACTGAATGTAATGGATCGGTGTAACTTGAGCAGACATGCAGGATGCCTCGCAGATGTATGCGAAAATCGTACTGTCAAATGAGTGAATTTGAAAGAGGGCGCATTATTGGCATGAGAGAACGTGATTCATTCATCCGGGAAACTGCTGCTCATGTGGGACGAAGTGCATCGGTAGTGCAACGGATGTGTACAGAATGGTTCACAGAAGGCCGTAGAACACAACAATCCTGAGAAGATAGACACCTCATCCAAATGACACTGCAGGAAAGATCTGTGTCCTCATCGGCTCTGGCGCAACAGTGGAACAGTGTAACACATCGTACACTATCAGGAGTGGCAGTCTGTCGCCATTTATTACGGTCAGGGTTACCGGCGCGTCATCCACTTCTTCGCCTACCTTTGACAAATGTGCATAAACAAGCTAGACTGTAATAGTGTATGGAACAACATCACTGGGGACAGGAATGGCAGTAAATAGCGTTTTCGGATGAATCCAGGTTCTGTTTGTTTAAAAATGATGGCCGCATTTTGGTTTGCCGCAGGGGGAGAGGCATCACATCACACAAGAAATACAGCGCCAACTTAAGGCCTTATGATGTGGGGGTGCTATTAGGTACACACAGTTGGTGTGTGCCCAGGGCACTGTCAGCAGTTTGACCCGTAGCCATAGCCTTTCTGCACGGCAGGACATCTTGCTGCACAAACACATAACTGCTTGTCACGGGATGTCAGACTGTTGCCATGGCCCGCCTGATCACAGGACTTGTCACCAATCGAAAATGTGTGGGATGTGGTGAAACGATGGGTGCGGCGCTGTGACCCAATGCCAACCACCAAAGATGAACTGTGGAACCAGGTGAATGGCTATAGCCCAGGACGCCATTCGTGCCTTCTTCGTGTCGATGCCATCACGCATGGAACAAGTTGCTTACTGGGCAACAGGAGACATGCTGAACCTAGGTGACTGAAATGCTAATCGTGACTGCAGAACATGTCCTGTTTATATGAACTTCCTATCTCTAGTCTTTCAACGTGTTATGTTTTTTATGAACATGAGTGTATATTGAAAATGTAAAATAAACAACTGCACTGACAAATTATTTCATTCATACAAAAAAAAAAAAAAAAAAGCCCACCTTGTAACAAGGTAAGCAGCCCGCATGCAATGGGACAAATGCTAGGATAGAAGTGATTAAATCCCTAATTAGTATTTTAAGCAATAGAATACTTTTGTTCATATCCTACAATGAATCTATGAATAAATACACGTCATTAGTAGACAGACTAAGAATTCAAAGCTGAAAAATGAGCTCACAACCAGAGAAGACAAAGCCTACAAAGTACAAACTAGGAACACTAGTGTGTGCTGCTGTTTCCGTTGTGAAAGAAGTAGACTACTTTTCATTGTTGTGAACGTGATTTTATATCTATATTCTTTTACTACTAATTGTATTATTATTTGAATAAAGAAATGTCTTTCAAAGTACAAGTACAATCCCTTTACTGGTGAGACCTAGTGTTTGACCTGCTTCTCATCCTTGGCTTTGACAGTGTGAAAGTGACGGAGGCATGAGCGATTCGGCTGGTTGGTGTGTTCATTTCAGTAGACTTCTAGCTCAGTGAGGAAAGCTTACCTTGCACCTCATCAGTGATGTTTAGGCCATCTACGATAGCTGATGGTGGAGATGCTGAGGATCCAACCAGCCTTCACATACGAGGGTTTCACAGATTAAAGTAAGGGTCACTAATCTCTAACATATAAACATCCAACAAAGACTGCAACGTTCAGAAAATTTAATAAAGAAATGAAAATTGCATGGTCATTTGGATTACCAAGCAATGTCCTAAACGTTTAAAATCAGATATGTCATGGCTAAATAAGAACACAAGGAATTACTGATTTTCAAGTTATGGATAATCAACATTTAGGCTAGTTAGAAAATCTACAAACTCAAGAAAATTAACAAAATCTGAACTGATACATTCATTTGCATTTTACATGATAAAAATGAATATTTTTTAAATGACGAGTTCTCTGCAAATGTAGACATAGCAAATATAATCACCTACTCTCATTTGTAAAAATGCAATGCTAATTGAAATGTTCAAGACCAGTCCAGGACATCTTGTCTTGCAATATTACAACAATGCTGGTTTCTATAAGACACAATAATTCTTTCTCATCAAGAGGTTAAAATAAGTAAATAAAGACAAATTTCATGATTATTCTTCTCATAGAATTTGGGGTAAAGTAGGAATTTTATTTAGTCTTGAAAATATGGGAAAATTTGTGTCACGCAAAAGGTTTACAAGGGACGCTGGACATTTCCCTTAACCCTCGGGCACTGTAACAGGAACACTCGTGTGGGCTACATGCCTAACTTATTTTACTTTTTGTTTATTTAGTTTAATTTCATGTTGTATTTTACACTTAGGAATTAATTAATATTAACTCTAATACATCTTACACTCAGCTCAAGCCACTTTTTAGGTTTATATTCTTTTTAATTAATTAGTAAAATCATGTAATTTCCAATTTCATGAACAGTAGTCTCGTTAATCCAAACTAATTGGGACTGGAGTCTGTTCAGATTCGAAATTTTCGGATTAACCGGAAAATATTTTCTAATAATAATGTTATTGTTTTTATGTCCTGCTAACTACTGTTACGGTTTCCAGAGACGCCTAGGTGCCGGGATTTTCTCCCGCAGGAGTTCTTTTACGTGCCAGTAAATCTACTTACACGAGGCTGACGTATTTGAGCACCTTCAAGTACCACCGAACTGAGCCAGGATTGAACCTGCCAAGTTGGGTTCAGAAGGCCAGCGCTTCAACCGTCTCAGGAAAATAGTTTCTACAATACAGAACATACTGTAATTTGAAATGTCCATTCTTTAACAGTTACATTAATAAAATACAAAATTATTATTATTATTATTATTATTAGCATATGATGTGTACATGACAATCAAAATATACAAATATACAAGTTGGTGACAGCATCAGGACTTCACTTTTATATTTTAATGTCCAAATTTTTTATCCACATAATCACTTCTGGTGTTACTTCAAAAAATTCCTCCACAGAGCCAGGAAATGCATTGTAGGGGGCACTCTTGAACTATGTGCTTGATAGACTGCACTTGAGCACCGCAGTCACAGCAGGGAGAATCAGCCCATCCCCACAGATGTAAGGCTGCGCCAGTCCTACCAACACAACATCGGATCCTGTTCAGGGTTGACCAAACAGCACGAGGTAGATTAAAGCCAGCCAGTTTCATGCTGGAGTAGGAGATATCACATAAGCCACTGGGTGATGACAGCCTCCACTCTTCTCTCCAGGCATTCCTGGGATTGAACCGAGGACATGACAGGTCCAAAGCTGTCTTTCTTGATTTCAGCCTAGTTGTAGTGTGGTGTTTTATATCCTGATGTATAGGAAGGGCCTCATTCTTCACTATTCTGCACCACAAGCTATTAAGTGCTTGTTGTCTCCTTATATGAGGGGGAGAGATGTTGCAAAGGACAGGTAACCATTTCTGGAGTTGAGTACAGCGTGCTGGATACAATACGCATAGCCTGGCAAAGTTGGATATCAATTAGATTGCAGTGAGAGCTACTTAACCATATTCCGGCACAATACTCAGCTGTAGAATACACCATGGCCAAGGCGGTAGTTCGCAAAGTATTGGCGTCAGCTCCCCATGAAGTTCCAGCTAACTTGCTCAGCAGGTTATTCCGAGTCTTAAGTTTGGCGGCTGTTTTTTCTATGTGACTTCGATATGTCAGTGATCTGTCTAAAGTTACACCTAGGTATTTTGGTGTACTATTGTATTTCAAAAGTTGATTCCTGAACCATATCCTAGGTTGATAAGTAGCCTCTAAGTTGTTGAGATGGAATGCGGCTATTTGTCTTCGAAGGACTTGGCTGAAGTCTCCACTTCCTAAAGTATTCATCCATCACCCGTAGATCTTCAGAACAGTATATCCTCAGCCTCCTTGAAAGTAGATCTCTGTACTGTTAGGTTTAAATACAAAATTAACACTGTTTAACACTGCATCTTCAAGTAGGTTCCAATCACTACGGCAAAAGAAACTAACAGACTTTGTAAAGATAAACGACCAGTTGTTGATGGTTTATATGTAATTATGTTTACATTAAGTTATTCTAGTAAAATACTGTATGACTAATATATTGCAAGTAAATCTCCATTCTATAATAAATATGTTCTTTCATTTCAATAAGGAGATTTAAAAAAAATTGAATATTTCAGTTCGGATGACTCGACTTTCAGATTAACAGGGTTTGGTTTATCGGGACTCTAGTGTATTTGAAAATAGCATACATTTGAAAACGTTTAGGAGACTTTTGGTTTGCGAGAACTTAATAAATCCTCCATATTTTGAACAGTGATTTATTGTGAATAGTTTATTACAAAAAAAAAAAAAAAAAAAAAAAAAAACACCTGAATCAGATCTGAACTAGGTATGGTAAAAACAAAAAAGGGAGATATTTTCAGCCTCAAAAATCTGTCAGCCAGCGTCTTGATTTTATCTTTTACTGAGCCTATTATGATATATTTATGTTTGTGGGGAAACACAGAAAGAATAACAAAGGTCACTCATTCATCTAATCACTCCCGCTACAGAAGAGCTGACAGATGAGGGCAGATTCTTCTCCTCATTGATCTGTCTACTCCGACAACACAAATAACACTGGCCTACCTTGTTCCTTGATCTGGAAGCTGAACACCTTATTAGAAAGAAATTACTAAACATGGCACGAATTTCTACTTCATCTGTAGGCCTTGCACCTCTTTCACGTCCAAGTCTATGTTGTATCACTTGGGACAGGTCGTAACAATTTTCTCAACATTCTCATCTGGAAATTTCTCAGTCTGCACCCCCTAGGTCCTGGCAAATGGAGAATGGTGCTGTGCATTATACTTTCTCCACTTCCCATCACTATCATCCTGGTGGTCATCTGAGGAAGTCTGACACTGTCACATTGTATAGCACTATTCTCATCACTATTTTCTTCTAACCACTACTGGATAACATCCTCTTCAGCAGCGCAGGCTGCAGTCAACTTTAACACCAAATTGCGCACAGATCCAACTCCTTAGAAGTGCAAACGCTCACTAAGTCGTCACTAAGAAACCATGTCCCTCCATCGCTGCGCTACAAGGGTTAAAACACGTGTGTGAACGAACAGTCGAAGTTAACAAGGATCTTTCATTACTGAAACACCCGTCTCAACCCCGTAGCATCGCTTCCATGTGCAACAGTGTGGGAAGTCATCTCGCACGACGTTCCAAAGCTCGGGAACGACCAAGCAATTACAGTATTGGCATCCAATGCAATTATATACAAATGCAAATATACATTATGCAGTAAATCATTATGAATACAGAAAGGCACATTTTTGCAGACAGTAACAAGAATAAAATTTTAAGTTGAAATTTTCTTCAGTTTCCCCTCATTCTTGTTATGTTAGAAATTTATCACAGAAAGAATACATTGTTGACTATTATTGGCTGTTATTAAATTAGTTTGCAGTCATAATACAAACATGGAGTAGCGTGTTTTTATTGTGAAAATGTATTGCAAGACAAATTCTTTCACTGAAACACAATACGCATTTTGCAGAGTGATGTTCCCACCAGCCCAACAGTTTTACTGATAATATCGCTGCTCAGTGGGAGTAACAAATACAGACCTGGAATGAGTCAAGATTGTGTTGACGATCTTGGAGGAAGCTTAATGATGTCAAAGAAATCATTGCACTGAATGAATCGGGAGGTAGGTTACCCATATGGCACTTGTCAGAGGGACACATAAGTTAGTTTGTTTTGCTGTACATAGCACCGACACAGATAGCTCTTATGGCGATGATGGGATAGGAAAGGCCTAGGAGTGGGAAGGAAGCAACTATGACCTTCATTAAGGTACAGCCCCAGGATTTGCCTGTTGTGAAAATTGGAAACCATGGAAAACCATCTTGAGAGCTGCTGACACTATCTCCCGAATGCAATCTGACAGTTACGAGACCCAAACTGCGCAGCCACTCGGTACGTTAGCTATTATTTGTTCAAAAGTTATAATCTCGCACAGGGTTTTTAATAAGTATACAGAGCAATCTTATTGCCGCACGTCAGGTACTGCGACAGAGATTCCCTCCAAAACAACCAGCTTCATTGTTACCGTTCCAGTTGTTCACTGCTTATAAACAAGTGGAGGACTGCGGCAATATGCCTGAAATAAAGAAGAGTTAGCATCACGGTGAACACTTTAGCAGGCGTGATGTGCGTCATATAGAGCTCAAAGTTAAACAACACAGCTCCCTGTCTCCATATTTTACTTTTGTCTCCTTTACAATTTTGTCCATAACCATTATGAATAATAGTGGTGACAGCACACTTTCTTGTGGTAGTCTAGTTACATTCGAAAACCACTCTGTCCTCCTCAGATGTGTCTCAACACAGATGCAACAATTTTTCTACATAATCTATAATTTGTTTTCCAAATTCTTTCCTCTGCATTACTTTCCATATCTTTGCTCTGAATAAATGTCATGCCTATATTTCTTCCATATTACCAATCAAAAGACCTGCATCTGGCGAGCCGAACTTGTCCTCAGACACTCCCGACACTAAAAGCCATACGTCATTTCATTTTTTTCCATGTTACCAATGTTTTTCCTTATACTGAAGATGGGGTCTATTGTATTGATGTTCAATTTTGAAAGTCATATTGCTCTTCCTGTAATTGTCCCTTCCCCTTTCTTCTCATTCTCTTTATTTTTGTTTTACGCTGCAACGACACAAATAGTTCTTGTGGCGATGATGGGATAAGATAGGACTAGGAGTGGGAAGGGAGTGAATATGGCCTTAATTAAGGTACAGTTGCCTAGTGTGAAATGGGGAAAGCATGGAAAACTATCATCAGGACTGCAGACAGTGGGGCTCAAACCCTAACCGCACGGCCAACTCACCCGGTCCTGGACCATTTCTTCAGCGTTCTCAGTCATGATTAGTTCCTTTTGGTACGGCTTGGTATGAAGACAATCTTCAGTTCAAATCCCCTCCTCTCCTGAATACAGAGCTACAGAGTTACATGAATATAGGAAACAGAAATGAGAAAAACATTACTGTATAGGTTGAAATGGTTTTTAATAAATGACATACATTTCTATCAATAAGAACACTTCACACAGTGAGGCTCCTTTCAAGAACTAGACCCTTCTCAGCTGCTTTACACACCCACTCAGAGGTATGAATACAGCAATGATCAGTGTGGTAAGAGGGAGGCGACTTCCAGCTCCTTGGCTCAGCAATCATCCTACTCATCTTCACTTCGATTCCCAGCTCAGCTCAGGATTTTAACTGCATACGGTTAATTCCTCTAGTTTGGTTAACATGTACGTCTCAATGCACATCACATGCGGCAGTGAATGTGTCCCTCGATGTAGCGTATCAGGCCATTAAAGTAGGCCGAACCCAAATCAGGTGCCAACTCCAAAAATCCAGGAAGATAACGACCTTAAGTAAAAAAAAAAATCACTTCTTAGGAAAAAAGTCTTTAACTGTATCAGACGAAGAACTGCGTTTGTTAGAGTATCTACAATAGCACTCCCAATGTGTTTCTCTTGTAAATCTATGATTTACACCAAAATCTGTATGCAACAGAATCTCATGGCAACACGTTTCTTTTCTGCTGCGCACAGGCTTCCGTTGAGAACAAGTAATCGCGATATAAGGTACACCGCACAGGAGTTCTGCACAATGGTCCGAGATATTTTTTAGTCACAACAGACCACTGTATCGTTACGCTACACTGCTCTTCATGTTCTCAAGCAAGTTAAATTTCTCGCAACAATTACAATAACTGATTTCTGGAGATAATGTAACTTGTAGGATCGCTTTTATTAAAGTTTCACAGAAATACAAAAACATGTAAAACTTGTGAATAATTCATGAATGAAATACAACACAGATAAAATTGTGTAATATTTTCCGCGTTGGCCATGTTCTGCTAAATACAGGTAATCTTAGTGTTTATTTCATGGAGACATGGAATATTTCCGTTAACATCAGGTTTGTGCAACTTCCGTTGTAAACTAATCACCTGCCGTGTCTGTCCTGTTTTCCCTGTACTCATTATGTCCTTTCCTTTCCCCACAATTCCTGCATCAAGAAGGCCACCCTCCTGATGAGATGGACTCATTGGGGCTGAGAATTTCAAAGATCTGGGATGATGAGCAGAGAGCCTGTTCCCACACTGACCTCTTGTTGTGTTCCTGTCTCTCTACTTGTCCTTATATTCAGTACAACATATTAGATTGTGTTCAGATCCCCACACGGAATGTTCAAACCCACCAGGCATAGTCGCTACTTTCGATAGGCAGAAAAAAGTCCAACTGGCTCATCATGTTGTTTGATATCGGTATGTAATTGGTGAATATTTAACAAAATGATTGCCGGTTGACTGTGTAGGCAAGTCAGGCAAACTCTGTTCACTCACAAGAACATGGTTCTTCATTACGAAGACAAGAAGTTCGGGAAAGATATTTTCGCTTCTGGAGGGGTGCAAGGTGTACCACGTTTATTCCTGGAAGCAAAGACGGCTGAGTTTAGAGCTAATCGCTACATCTTACTCAGTGCCGATGTTACATGTTCCACTGCTCCTCGAAGGGTACGCGTAGAAATGGCTTCACTTTAGTTTCCGTTTCTTGCCATCTGAAATGGACATGCAGGCAGCTTAATGGCATTACATAAAAATAATCGCACATTACTATTATTTCTGGCTACATCACTAAATGGTTAGCATGCTGCCCTTTGTCCAAGATTTAGATTCCTGGCCGGGTCAGGGATGGTTAATTGCCTTGGCTCAGAAAGTCTCAGAAGCTGAGCATTTGTGCCGTCTTTGGTATTACCATTCATCATAGTCTTCAAAGACACACAGGACATCAACTTGAAAGACCTGCAGAAGGCCTCTCCAGAAGCAACATCACGTCATTATTATTATTATTATTATTATTATTATTATTATTATTATTATTATTATTACTGCACAGAGATCTGTACAAATAGTGGAGAAGACCCAGACCATGTTGGAACTGTGGTGCTGAGAAGCAGACAGTGAATCACATCATTCAGGAAATCCCTCTCAAGTCTTACAACAGCGAACACAAAGATCTCTACCTAGGGGCACCACAGCCATTTGTTTATATTAGTAATTTAGATTTTAAATATTAATTCTTTCAACGTATATTTTTATAATTTAAAGATCATTATGGTGCCGAAGTTCTATGGACATAGAGAGTGCATGGATCCAACCAGATATTTGATTTAATACAAGCAAGTCCTTCTGAACCATGGACACACCAGATACATTGATAGATTCAGAAAAGACCTGGCAACATGGCAGAACGACGATTGCTAGGAAGGGGAGAACACGAGGACAAACATAGACAGTGTTACTACGGGGAGGGAAGTGTAACAGCTTATCTTCAGATAACAGCGGTACCAGTGAAACATAGTTTTCATGAAATAGTGGTTCACTGGCACGCGCTCACTTGTATAGAATAATAATGGAAAATAAAGATTTAATTAGGATTTGGCAAAAACCTGCAAAAGAAAGAGTTGAAACAAGATTACAATAGAGACTGCCTACCGCCTTTCTTTGCAAGTGAGTTACAACACTTCTCGGCTTTTCTTTTTGCCCAGTATTCTTTCGTATGCAACAGGAATTTGATCTGTGATTTTGGGGATTTGTTTGTAAATTTTTGCATTGGGTTTAGGGAAATGTACTGTGTCTTTGGTGTTAGGTCCTAGAATTTCTCTCATGATTCTGTGTTCTTTAACTTCTAATTCCTCCCTTAGTGTTTTGTGTTGGAATTTGCACTTCCAAGAGAGACATACAGTAATTTTTTGTTAACCGAGAGTTGCTGGAGCCTTGATTCTATGGATTGCAATCTGCAGAGACCAATTAACCGAGGTATTTTTATTCTAAACTGCAGAATACTGTACGTTACAGAGCTGCCCTTTATTTCTACTTTCATGCCTCTCCACATCATTCACGGTTTAAAATATCGTCATCAAACAGAAAGCTATTATGAAATCTGCAGCATAGGCAACAATACTTTCATTGTAACTGTAAGCAAGATCAGTCAATAACAATAATGAGGGGACCTTCCACTTAAGGGCCAACTGGAAGTATCACCATCTCAGTGAGGAAGAGAGATACTTATTCTTCAGGAAAACGGACAACCCATCCCAGCTGGGTGACAAACATGCACAAAGATCTACGTGAAGGGGATATGGGGTGTATTTCTTAATTAACAACAATTTGCCAATAAAAAAGGAGCCACTGCTTAATTTCTTTTTCTATTACCTTCTAATTCCATGCTCTTGGAATATTCTTCATACTAGAGGACAAGTTTTTGTAGACCCTCATAGTAGAATTCTGCTGCCTGCACGGAAAACAATTTCTGAATCGTCTTTCACTCCACTGTCAGTGTGAAAATGCTTGCCGTTGAGGAACTTCTTTAGATGCAGAAAGAGATGATAGGCGCAAAGTCAGGGTTGCAGGGAGGATGAGTTGAATAGCACCTCGTGACTACCATCTCAACAAGTTCCTCAGCGTAAGGATTTTTACACCAATGATCAAATGGAAACAAAAATTCGGAAATGAATTTCCTTGCAGGCGGCAGACTTCTACGATGAGGGTATATAAAAACTCGCCCTGCACTGCAACAATATTTTTTTTCCCAATATGCTTTACCTTGCACCGGCACAGATAGGCCTTACAGCGACAATGGGATACAAAAGGGAAGGAAGTGGCTGTGGCCTTAATTAAGGTAAAGCCGCAGCATTTGCCTGGTGGGAAACCATCTTCACGGTGCCAACAGCGGGGTTCGAACTCACTCACTCCCGAATGCAAGCAGATAGCTACGTGACCCAAACTGCTCAGACACTTTTTTGGTAAACAAATGTTTAAATAAACATGAAATTATCTTGAAGAGTAGCTTAAATTATAATATGTAATGGTTCTTATTTCAGTAGCCTCCGTATAAAACCAGCATAAATTCAAGACAGATTTGTGTTTGAAAGAAAGTGGCAGAATTGATGGATGATCCTCAAAAACAACCTGATAAACCATGAAAGAATGAGAGAGAACAATCCAAGTTTGAAATCCTTTGGCGATGATGTAAAGAGAAAGCTGTAAGTCTGAGAAAAAAGAAACGTCATGTGGCTTGTGTATTCGTAACCCACAGTTCTCAGTGAATGAAAAAAGTAATAATAATCATCAAATCAATACTGAAATTAGAGTTTTTGACTGTTTTATATAAATAATCCCAAAACACACACACACACTCTCTCACACACATTTCCAACACACAAGAGGGGCTAGTACAAGCAAAGAACCTCACTCGGAGAAACACTATACAAGGCTATGTACAATATATAAACGTCAGACGGTGACGCCCACTTCTCCCAGGATGTCCGACAGTCTGCCCAGGTGTACGTTGATGGCCCCGTAGTCTGAGTCTGGTTGGCTTCTCTGCAGCAGCTGGAATGCGTTCATGTACTCCAGCTCCGAAAACTGCGGACCCTTCTCCAGTACATTGCTGAGGATTTCCTGCAGACAGACAGCTTATCAAAATCTGTATCCAAGAAAGTTGAGACAATGAACTGATTAAGAGGGTTGGTATAAAACTCACCAGAAAATGTACAAATTAGTTTTATTTGAATGTAGTTAGAACTGAATGCACATAACATGTTTGAACAATATTTTAATAACCCTCTGGGGTCCTCAGTCAGACTCAGTCTGACACAGGTAATATACACAGTTCAGGTCCTATGTTTGATCTGGTCTGACGTAACTTCAAGGATAGATTTCTTGCAAATTTGGGGGAAAATGCTAGACATGCTTTACCATACAGTGTCTCTCTTGCTACTGAACCTGGTATTGCCCGAATAATTCCAATACCAAAGAAGATACTGCAATGAAATTTGAACAAGACTGTGTACGGAGTGTAATGACATCATAACATTAGCTGGAAGTGGCTGCAATTTGTGTCCAAATAGAATTTATCCCCGTGCATGCACCATGGTCTGAAAATTTGTTGCCAGTACATCCACTGTTGTTACATGAATTTCTTCGACATGTTTGGACGACGCCATGCAGTTTCCCTCCAGACCATGTGAACTACAGTAACAACCACCATACGGTATTGCAAGTGGTGGTGGTGATTATTGTTTTAAGAGGAAGTACAACTAGGCAACCATCCTCTATATAATACTAATCAGAGGGAAAATATGGAAGGGGTCCGACACTTCGAAAAATGAAGATATCGGCCAAAGAAAGACAAGGGCCACGAAGGGCGTGAAGATGAAAGACACCCTAGCCCTCGCAAACCTAATAGCGCTGGGGTCGGAAAAGAACAAGAGTTGACCAAGAGAGGTAGGATAGGATAGATGAAAGTGAGGATCCCTGCACAAGTAAGTGGAAGCAATGCCATGGGGCCCTTTTTAGTCACCTCTTACAACAGGCAGGGGATATCGTGGGTGTTATTCTACCACCCCCACCCACAGGGGGTATGGTATTGCGTAAGCACCTCACAGGCTCTCCCAATGAATGTATTCTTGCTTACATTTCATTGCAATATCTTCAGTGGTTTTGGGATTTTTGGTAGCTAATCTAGTGGGACACTTTGTACTACATGAATCAAATATAAATCAGAATAATTTTTTAAACTTTATTGAATCCACCAACAAACACCTCATTTTTCTACATAATCTCCCAAATTTGAGACACATTTTTGCCACCGAATTGGCAACTCTTTTATGCCGTTCTCGAAAACAGAAGGAGAACATGTGTGCATTCAGTTGCGCACGCACTCCTCTACTGCTGCATCGTCATGAAATCGCTTTCCTCCCAGTTCTTCTTTCGGTGCTCCAAACAAGTGGTAGTCACAAGGTGACAAGTGCGGACTGTAAGGAGGTGTCCAATACATTTCCTCTGGTTTTTCCCATGTGAGGCCTTGCATTGTCGTGCAGAAGAAGAACATCTCGAATTAGTTGCCGGCAACGTTTGTTGCGATATGTAGCTTTTGTCTCAACCAAACGATGGCAGTAATAGGCTGCATTCACTGTTCTTCGTTCATGCAAGAAATCCACAAGCAAAATGCCTGCATAATCGCAAAAAAACCAGTTGCAAGCAGCTTTCCAGCAGAAAGGCATGTTTTGGCCTTCACTGGGCCAACTGCATCTTGTTCCCGCCACTCCACGCTTGCTTGTTTTGATTCCGAGGTGTAATGATGAATCCAATTTTCATCAGAAGTCACAATGTGACACAAAAAATCATATCCTTCCTCCTCGTAGCGATTCAAATGCCTCTGACCCACATCCTGGCAGAATTTCCTTTTTGTTCCTGGGTGAGGAGACGAGGAACCCACAAGGCCGACAATTTCCGAAGGTCAAGTTCATCATTGACGATGGCTTGTACACTTCCAAAGCTTATTCCTACGAGTGAAGCAATTTCAGAAACGTTTATATGCTGATCTTCTTCAATACAGTCACATACAGCACAAATGCTGTCTGCAGTGATGGTTGTCTGTGATCGTCTTTGGTGGGGCTCGTTTTCCACTTCTTTCTGTCCTGCCAAAAGTTGTTTGTGCCATTCATACACCTGGGTCTTCGAAAGAGTTGCGTCCCCAAACTGTGCACAGAGCCTTCTCAAAATTTACGAAGCTGTGGTGCCTTCTTTTCCCAGAAACTTGATGATGATGCATTGCGCAATGGACGTGTATACCTCTTGCTCGCTCATGGCGTACTTAAGTGAGCGGTCGCTCTGTGGTGTGTGACGCATCAAGACCACTACTCTGGATATCCCCACCAACGTCCTCTCAAAGCCCCACTCATTTCCATTCACTACCGGAGCCGCTAATTTTAAATACCGGTTTATATTTGATGCACCTAGTGTATAGCATAACTGTTCCTTTGTATAGTGTTAACATCTATGATGTAGAAGTGTTATGCCTGAAAACACATCATCACGTTCTGCAACATCATGGCACCATGCATATCGATGATATTTACGAGCAGTTACGTGATGGTGGTGATTTTGATGGTGATTTTTAGTCCCAACAAGAAGTTAGACATCATGGATGCCTGAAAGGATAAAAAAATAAAGGACTGTGTCACTGTTCAGGCAAGAAAGTGAAGAGTGGTACACATCTTTTTTCTGTGGAGGCTATCTACGGAACCCAGGACTCCATCCCAACAAATGCTTCGGAAAGTACCTCATGATACAAAAATATCAAAATGAGAGCACTTGATATAAAATTTTGTATATATTTACTTTGAAGGTGTTAATTGTGTAGTTATTCCCATATTTGCCTGATGTTACAGTGGAAATAGAGTTGGACTGTAATGACTGGCTGTTATGTAAGCTTTTTGTCACTGCACTAGCAGTGGCAGAACAGGTAGGGGCATAGGACATTTTCTTTTCTTCTGGCTGAGTGGTATAAGGTGTAGAGTTTCAACTCCCACTCTTATATTCTCTTTTTTCCGTCACTGTTTGAGTGTTTGTTCCTTCATGTTTTCCTTTTTCATTATCTTCCTCATCCTACAGCTTATAAAAAACAATAATTACAAGTTATAAATTTCATTGTTCGATTCGTATTGAATTTAACAATATTAAACTTAATTCTTAGAAAAATGTTATCGCGATGTTCTACCTACATACTATTGACTAGGCAGATTACCCATCTCCCTATTTACTGTGATTAAGTCAATACGGACCCAATACTGGTCATTATCGTCAAGATTATTAATAAAGGTTCTACCTATTCAATACTAAGTACCAAATACACAATAAATTCTGGAAACAATCGTGACATGATGACTGAACTGAATTTGCATGTCAGTAGTATAATAAGCGGGTTCTGCCGCACCTCCGCCGCCGCACGCCTCCTCCTCCGCCGCCGCCGCCGCCCGCGGGAAATTTGAATTTTGGCGGGAGATTTGAATTTGTAAACAAAGCCACGTGCTTTTTGACAGCTGTCATCGACAACAACGCATCGCTAACCTCACTGCTGCCATCTTGACGGGCCTAAACCTCACTAGTGCCAACTTAACCTAACTAGCATGAGGTAACCAAAGCCACGTGTTTTTTGACAGCCACGTGCTTTTTGACAGACAACAACGCATCGCTAACCTCAGTACTGCCATCTTGACGGGCCTAAACCTCAGTAGTGCCAACTTAACCTCACTAGCATGAGGTAAACAAATCCACGTGCTTTTTGACAGATTTGTAAACAAAGCCACGTGCTTTTTGACCGACAACAACGCATCGCTAACCTCAGTACTGCCATCTTGACGGACCTAAACCTTAGTGGTACCAACTTAACCTAACTAGCGCGAGGTAAACATAGCCACGTGCTGTTTTTACAGCTGTCATCCGCCATCTTTAAACCACAAAGCACTGTGCTGCCCTCTATATCGCAGTAGCTGCAAAATTCGTCACCTGTCATCGGCAGTGCTGCCATCTTGACGGGTCTAAACCTTAGTGCTACCAACTTAACCTAACTAGCGCGAGGTAAACAAAGCTACGTGTTTTTTGACAGCTGTCATCCGCCATCTTTAATTCTATTGAGCACAGTGCTGCCCTCTTTAGCTACTTACCTTTGAAATGTGGTGGCGGATAATTTGAAAAATGCTTTTTGACAGCAGCCATCTTGCATCACAAACCTCAGTGCTGCCCTCTATGTAGACAAATCCACGTGCTTTTTGACAGCCACGTGCTTTTTGACAGCTGTCATCCGCCATCTTTGAGCACTGTGCTGCCCTCTTTAGATGTTAAATTCTTCACCTATCATCGGCAGTGCTGCCATCTTGGCAGGCCTAAACCTTAGTGCTGCCAACTTAACCTTACTAGCGTGAGATAAACAAAGCCACGTGCAGCTGTCATCCGCCATCTTTAATCTATAGAGCACAGTGCTGCCCTCTTTAGCTACTTACCTTTGAAATGTGGTGGCGGATAATTTGAAAAATGCTTTTCGACAAGCAGCCATCTTTAATCCAGAGAGAACAGTGCTGCCCTCTATGTGGTGGCGGCAAATTGAAAAATTCCACGTGCTCTTGTTTGAAAACAAACTCACGTGCTTTTTTGACAGCTGTCATCTGCCATCTTTAATCAACAGAGCACAGTGCTGCCCTCTTTAGCGATTCCACATGACAGCAGCCATCTTTAATCAAGAGAGCACTGTGCTGCCATCTTTAGCTAGATACCTTTGAAATGTGGTGGCGGTAAATTGAAAAATTCTACGTGCTCTTGTTTGAAAACAAACTCACGTGCTTTTTTGACAGCTGTCGTGCAGCTGTCATCCGCCATCTTTGAGCATAGTGCTGCCCTCTTTAGCTACTTACCTTTGAAATGTGGTACGTCATCCGCCATCTTGCATCGCAAACCTCAGTGCCGCCCTCTATGTGGTGGCAGACAATTCCACGTGACAGCAGCCATCTTTGAGCACAGCGCTACCCCTCTTTGTGGCGGCGGGAAATTCCACGTGCTTTACAAACCTATATGCTTTTCTGACAGCTGTCATCCGCCATCTTTAATCCAGAGAGAACAGTGCTGCCCTCTATGTGGTGACGGTAAATTCCACGTGCTTTACAAACCTATATGCTTTTCTGACAGCTGTCATCCGCCATCTTTAATCCAGAGAGAAGAGTGCTGCCCTCTATGTGGTGACGGTAAATTCCACGTGCTCTTGTTTGGAAACAAAGCCATGTGCAGCTGTCATCCGCCATCTTTAATCACCGTGCTGCCCTCTATGTGGTGACGGTAAATTCCACGTGCTCTTGTTTGGAAACAAAGCCATGTGCTTTTTTGACAGCTGTCATCCGCCATCTTTAATCACCGTGCTGCCCTCTATGTGGTGACGGCAAATTCCACGTGCTCTTGTTTGGAAACAAAGCTATGTGCTTTTTTGACAGCTGTCATCCACCATCTTTAATCACCGTGCTGCCCTCTATGTGGTAGCGGTAAATTCTATGTGCTTTACAAACTTATATGCTTTTCTGACAGCTGTCATCTGCCATCTTTAAGCTGTAAATCCCCGATTCTCGTGTTAGAAGTTGTAAAACAGATTCTTAATCCGAGTTGTCAGGAAGGGCAACCGGTCGAAAACAATAGTGTATGACGTGAGAGGCTAGATACTGCTAGTTTTGCGTCAGGAAGGGTAACCCAACAAATTCATGCGATTTAAAAATCTTAGTCAGGAAGGGCATCCGGCGAGCATCTAGCTGTAAATCCTCCCCGATTCTCGACAGATTCTTAATCCGAGTTCTTTGACGTCAGGAAGGGCAACCGGTCGAAAACTATAGTGTATGATGTGAGAGGCTAGATACTACCAGTTTTGCATCAGGAAGGGCGACTAGTCTTAAAACAAATTCTTGCGATTTAAAATCTTAGTTTTGCGTCAGGAAGGGCATCCGGCCGTAAAACAATAGTTCGTGATTTAAAATCTAAGAAGTGCATCTAGCTGTAAATCCCCGATTCCCGTGTTAGACGTTGTAAAACAGATTCTTAATCCGAGTTGTCAGGAAGGGCAACCGGTTGAAAACTATAGTGTATGAGGTTAGATACTGCTAGTTTTGCATCAGGAAGGACAACACAACACATTCATGTGATTTAAACACATTTTTATTCCCAAGAGAATCGAACCCGAGACTACTGGGTGAGAGGCATGCATGCTAAACTAAACTGTAGGCTATAGATTTGTTCTACAGTCCTTGAAAGTATCGGCACAGTCATTCTGAGCGAGTTGTGTGGAATGCATGTGTTGGCTGAAATTGTACACGTATCTTCCGGCTCGACCTTGAACGAGGACACTGCGTGCTGATAAGCGATTTGTAACTCACGAACGTCTTCTTAGCTGAGTACCATTCAGCCCATGTAAGCTCTTAAAACACAGTACTAATTAAGGTTGTAAAATATTCTGAAATAGTCCTCCTCTGTAGTGCAGTAGTTAGTGTGATTAGCTGCTACCCTCGGAGGTCCGAGTTCGATTCCCGGCTCTGCCACGGAATGTGTAGCATTTAGCCTATGGAAGTTCCTAACGTAAACTATCATGATTGTACGGAGAGGTTAAAACACACACAGTGCCTACTCCTATCGAAAGAACCTGCACGGTACCGGCATGTAGGCTTCTCCTGGTGAAGGAGCCTGCACATGGTTTAACGCCTCCTATCAACAGCCCTTACTTAATGCTGGCTTTTTTGCACACCCCGCCTCACACCATAGTTTTACGACCGGCTGCCCTTCCTGACTAGGATTTTAAATCGCAGTATACGCGATAAATTTGTTGTAGCGGGTTTTATAACTAGATATCCCGGTACCGACACATAGCCTACTCCCACTGAAGAAGCCTGCACAAGGCTTATTGCCTCCATCCGACAAATGAATCACCGTCAAGTCTTGTACTCAAAAAATCATTTTCGAAGGAGTCTGCACAAGGTTTAACGTCCCCATCAACAGCCCTTACTTAATGCTGGCTTTTGCACACCCCACCTCACACCATAGTTTTATACAACCGGTTGCCCCTCCTGACTAGGATTTTAAATCGATATCCCGACATAGCCTACTCCTACCGAAGAAGCCAGCTTAACACCTCCATCCAACAAATGAATCACCCTCAAACACTCTTCAATCATTCTCGCTACTTCGGAAGATAGCGGGTTCGAACTGGAAGCCGCAAATGCTAGGTGAGGGACCTGCGTGATCGTCATTGCATGATCTAGCCGGATGCCCTTCCCGACGGCATAAGTTGCCAGGATTTGAATCGCGTACCCCGACTAGAAGAAGCCTGCACATAGCTTAACGCCTCCATCCGACAAATGAATCACCCTCAACACTCTTCAATCATTCTCACTACTTCGAGGGATAGCGGGTTCGAACTAGAAGCCGTAAATGCTAGGCGAGGGGCCTGCGCGATCGTCATTACATGATCTAGCTTTAGCTCAATACCTACAGGTAAGGAATACCGCGGATGTACCCTCGAGAAGTCGAGGATCGCGCGCTAACTTTCCAAGGCTCGAACTCTTAAATTCTGACACCTCGGCATCAACAGGAGGTTCGAATACGTCAGCCTGCAGGTGGGAGCTCTTGTTGCATAAACACTTCGTTCCGACTGTGCCGCAGTTGTCAGCGATTTTTTCACATCCGCTTGGTAACAAGCAGAATATTTAGCCGCTGCAGTCTGCGCGAAGTGCTCACAGTTCTCTGTATGCGTTTATTACGTACACACACATCTCCCGTCTGCAGTGAATATTATTCTTCAGCCTTTATCTTAAGGTAAGGTAGAACTGTTAGTTACTTTTTTTATTTGCAAAGCAACTTCTACGCTAAACATCTACATTCATATATGTTTATTCTTTTTAGGTACCGTTCGAAAGTACGCAATTTTATTCATCCGAGTAACAGTCTGCAGCACGTGCATTTTTTTAAAAGGTATGTTTTCGAACTTTGAGTTGTAAAGATAACTAGGTTAGATGATGCACCCTACACTACATTCATATATGTTTCTTCTTTTTCTAGGTACGACGAGAATATTATCATTCGAGTTTCAGGCTTGAACGCACGCATTTTATACATCCGAGTAACAGTTTGCAGCGCGAAGATTTTAAGGTATGTCTGACCTCTATTCGTTGAA
Source organism: Anabrus simplex (assembly GCF_040414725.1). Lineage (NCBI taxonomy): Eukaryota > Metazoa > Arthropoda > Insecta > Orthoptera > Tettigoniidae > Anabrus > Anabrus simplex. Next base: position 99,325,342 of record NC_090276.1, on the reverse strand, counting down.
ACTTGGTTTCTTCTAAAACATCGTAACTTTAGTCTATTGATAAATAGTTGTTCTCTTTAATCCTCACGCTATAGACGAGGTGCGTACATAGCTATGTCTGCCCTCAACAGGCTGAAACTTGGTTTCTTCTAAAACATCATAACTTTAAGCAAATCATAAATAATTGTTCTCTTCAATCCTCATACTATAGACGTGGTATAATTTCAAACACGGACACATAGCTATGTCTGTCCTCAACAGGCTTAAACTTGGTTTCTTCCGAACATCGTAACTTTAGTCTATTGATAAATAGTTGTTCTCTTTAATCCTCATACTATAGACGTGGTATAATTTCAAACACATGCACATAGCTATGTCTGCCCTCAACAGGTTGAAACTTGGTTTCTTCTAAAACATCGTAACTTTAAGCAATTGATAAATAGTTGTTCTCTTTAATCCACATACTATAGACGTGGTATAATTTCAAACACATGCACATAGCTATGTCTGCCCTCAACGGGCTGAAACTTGGTTTCTTCGGAACATCGTAACTTTAAGCAATTGATAAATAGTTGTTCTCTTTAATCCACATACTATAGACGAGGTATAATTTCAAACACGCGCACATAGCTATGCCTGTCCTCAACAGGTTGAAACTTGGTTTCTTCCGAACATCGTAACTTTCAGCTAATCATAAATAGTTGTTCTCTTTAATCTACATACTATAGACGGGGTATAATTTCAAACATGCACACGTAGCTATGTCTATCCTCAACAGGTTGAAACTTGGTTTCTTCCGAACATCGTAACTTTAAGCTAATCATAAATATTTGTTCTCTTTAATCCACATACTATAGACGTGGTATAATTTCAAACACACACACATGACGTGGTATAATTTCAAACACGCGCACATAGCTATGCCTGTCCTCAACAGGTTGAAACTTGGTTTTTTCCGAACATCGTAACTTTAAGCTAATCATAAATATTTGTTCTCTTTAATCCACATACTATAGACGTGGTATAATTTCAAACACGCACACACGACGTGGTATAATTTCAAACACGCGCACATAGCTATGCCTGTCCTCAACAGGTTGAAACTTGGTTTTTTCCGAACATCGTAACTTTAAGCTAATCATAAATAGTTGTTCTCTTTAATCCACATACTATAGACGGGGTATAATTTCAAACACGCACACGTAGCTATGTCTGCCCTCAACGGGCTGAAACTTGGTTTCTTCCGAACATCGTAACTTTAAGCTAATCATAAATAGTTGTTCTCTTTAATCCACATACTATAGACGTGGTATAATTTCAAACACGCGCACATAGCTATGTCTGCCCTCAACAGGCTGAAAATTAGTTTCTTCCGAACATCGTAACTTTAAGCTAATCATAAATAGTTGTTCTCTTTAATCTACATACTATAGACGTGGTATAATTTCAAACACGCGCACATAGCTATGTCTGTCCTCAACGGGTTGAAACTTGGTTTCTTCTGTAACTTTAAGCTAATCATAAATAGTTGTTCTCTTTAATCTACATACTATAGACGAGGAATAATTTCAAACACGCACACGTAGCTATGTCTATCCTCAACAGGCTGAAACTTGGTTTATTCTAAAACATCGTAACTTTAAGCTATTGATAAATAGTTGTTCTCTTTAATCCTCCTACTATAGACGTGGTATAATTTCAAACACGCACACGTAGCTATGTCTGTCCTCAACAGGCTTAAACTTGGTTTCTTCCGAACATCGTAACTTTAGTCTATTGATAAATAGTTGTTCTCTTTAATCCTCCTACTATAGACGTGGTATAATTTCAAACACGCACACATAGCTATGTCTGCCCTCAACAGGTTGAAACTTGGTTTCTTCCGAACATCGTAACTTTAAGCTAATCATAAATAGTTGTTCTCTTTAATCCACATACTATAGACGTGGTATAATTTCAAACACGCACACATGACGTGGTATAATTTCAAACACGCACACGTAGCTATGTCTGTCTTCAACAGGTTGAAACTTGGTTTCTTCTAAAACATCGTAACTTTAAGCTAATCATAAATAGTTGTTCTCTTTAATCCACATACTATAGACGTGGTATAATTTCAAACACGCACACATGACGTGGTATAATTTCAAACACGCACACATGACGTGGTATAATTCCAAACACGCGCACATAGCTATGCCTGTCCTCAACAGGTTGAAACTTGGTTTCTTCCGAACATCGTAACTTTAAGCTAATCATAAATAGTTGTTCTCTTTAATCCACATACTATAGACGGGGTATAATTTCAAACACGCACACGTAGCTATGTTTATCCTCAACAGGTTGAAACTTGGTTTCTTCCGAACATCGTAACTTTAAGCTAATCATAAATAGTTGTTCTCTTTAATCCTCATACTATAGACGAGGTATAATTTCAAACACATGCACATAGCTATGTCTGCCCTCAATGGGCTGAAACTTGGTTTCTTCTAAAACATCGTAACTTTAGTCTATTGATAAATAGTTGTTCTCTTCAATCCTCACGCTATAGACGGGGTATAATTTCAAACACGCGCACATAGCTATGTCTGTCCTCAACGGGTTGAAACTTGGTTTCTTCTGTAACTTTAAGCTAATCATAAATAGTTGTTCTCTTTAATCTACATACTATAGACGAGGTATAATTTCAAACACGCACACGTAGCTATGTCTATCCTCAACAGGCTGAAACTTGGTTTCTTCTAAAACATCGTAACTTTAGAGTATTGATAAATAGTTGTTCTCTTTAATCCTCACGCTATAGACGTGGTATAATTTCAAACACGTACACATAGCTATGTCTATCCTCAACGGGCTGAAACTTGGTTTCTTCTAAAACATCGTAACTTTAGAGTATTGATAAATAGTTGTTCTCTTTCAATCTTTCATGCTGTAGATGAGGTTAATCTTATAATTTCAAACTCACAGCAATGTCTGACCTGTACAGGTTCAAACTTGGTTTCTTCCGAACATAGCAACTTTAGTCTATAGATAAATAGTTATTCTCTTCAATCTTTCACGCTGTAGAAGAGGTTAATCTTATAATTTCAAACTCACAGCCATGTCTGACCTCTATAGGTTGAAACTTGCTTTCTTCCGAACATAGCAACTTTAGTCTATAGATAAATAGTTATTTTCTTCAATCTTTCATGCTGTAGAAGAGGTTAATCTTATAATTTCAAACTCATAGCCATGTCTGACCTCTATAGGTTGAAACTTGCTTTCTTCCGAACATCGTAACTCTAGGCTAGCACACTTACCCTTTTATATCCTATTATTAATATGTGTGATGCAAGTGCTAACGCTACATTTATATATTTATTCTTTTTAGAAAAACCATGGAGAAGATTAACCAGCTAGGTCATATTTCAACTCCAACTACCAAGCCGTTAACAAGTCTACCGCTAAATGAGCAATTTAAAGTAATTTCACTACGAAGATTAAAAACAAAATTTGGAGAAAGGATTTTATGTGTCTGCGAAGACTTTCAAGTTTTTTTACCTAATAGATTTAGCGTGCTAACTGATTTAGAAATAGAAGAACTAAATCAACGTTCTATTTTCATTATATATCACGGCATAGAGAACAAATCTTGTGTTATTAGTTTTACTGATGCGTAAAAGCATGTACATACAAGAATTACATCGAGAAAGCAAAAGTATGCAAACATCACTACAAGTAAAATCATTCATGATAAAACTAGTACATACAAGATGTGAATAAATACTGTAGAATTGGCATATTCTTTTATTTTAGATTAGGTATTACCTTCTCCTCCTACTCCTTCCTCTCGAAGAAGAAGAAGAAGAGCAAGAAAGAAGATGTTGATTAAATTCGTAAGTATGTTATCGTCTAGCACAGTAAGTATGTTGAGAAGAGATTTTTTTCCTAAACTGTGCTTGATTCTAGTCTTGTAATATAGTGTACTACAACATCGCACTATAGTATGTGTATATATGTTTTTTGAACAGTGGTATGTATTCAAGTCTAAACTTGCACACTCTCGCTTTGCGATGCATGTTCGATAAAGATGTACCTTGACAGAGTAAGTAAAGGTAAAGGAAGTTATACACATCAATTAATGTTCTGATCACATGTTAAGGTTAACGACATCGAGTGCAGTGTTCGATTCTAGTCTTGATCACTTATCTAGTGTTTTGAGCACATCAATTAATGTTCTGATTACATGTTAAGGTTAACAACATCGAGTGCAATGTTCGATTCTAGTCTTGCTATGTTTTAATCTCATTTCATATTCTAATCACGGAGTTAACAACATCAAGTGCAGTGTTTGATTCTAGTCTTGTTATGTTTTACAATCTTGTTTTTTTGCAATGCATGTTCGATAGAGGTGTACCTTGAAAGAGTAGGAAGAGTTCGATTCTAGTCCTGCTATGTTTGAACCTGATTTAATGTTCTAATCACATGTTGAAGTTAACATCAAGTGCAGTGTTCGATTCTAGTCTTGTTATGTTTTACAATCTTGCTTTTGCAATGCACGTTCGATAGAGATGTACCTTCACTGAGCAGGAAGAGCAGCTCAGTAAGTATGTTGAGAAGAGAATTTTTTGTTTTTCTAAACAGTGCTTGATTCTAGTCTCGCAATGCTGTGTTCTGCAACATCGAGCACTAGTATGCAGTTCAAGTTGTAATAAGTTTTGAACAGTAGTATGTGTGTGTTCAAGTCTAAACATGTGTCACTGCGGGTATGCGAGCGGATAACAGCTGACGAAATTGCCCCGCATAGGGCAGCACGGTGCTCTGTTCATTAAAAGATAGCAGATGACAGCTAACGAAATTGCCTGCATGATAGCAGCATAGTGCTCTGTTGGTTAAAGATGGCAGATGACACCTGTCAAAAAGCACATGGCTTTGTTTCCAAACAAGAGCATGTGGAATTTGCCGTCACTACATAGAGGGCAGCACGGTGATTAAAGATGGCGGATGACAGCTGTCAAAAAAGCACATGGCTTTGTTTCCAAACAAGAGCGCGTAAAATTTTTCACCACCACATTTCAAAGGTATCTAGCTAAAGAGGGTAGCACGGTGCTCAAAGATGGCGGATGATAGCTAACAGAACTTTTCAAATTGCCCGCTACTACGTGCTTAAGGTAGTAGCCATAAAGAGGGTAGTACGGTGTTCTGCGGATTAAAGATGACGAAATTACCCGCATGATAGCAGCATGGTGCTCTGTTGATTAAAGATGGTGGATGACAGCTGCCAGAAAAGCACATGGGTTTGTAAAGCACGTGGAATTTGCCGTCACCACATAGAGGGCAGCACGGTGATTAAAGATGGCGGATGACAGCTGTCAAAAAAGCACATGGCTTTGTAAAGCACGTGGAATTTGCCGTCACCACATAGAGGGCAGCACGGTGATTAAAGATGGCGGATGACAGCTGTCAAAAAAGCACATGGCTTTGTTTCCAAACAAGAGCACGTGGAATTTACCGTCACCACATAGAGGGCAGCACGGTGATTAAAGATGGCGGATGACAGCTGCACATGGCTTTGTTTCCAAACAAGAGCACGTGGAATTTACCGTCACCACATAGAGGGCAGCACTCTTCTCTCTGGATTAAAGATGGCGGATGACAGCTGTCAGAAAAGCATATAGGTTTGTAAAGCACGTGGAATTTACCGTCACCACATAGAGGGCAGCACTGTTCTCTCTGGATTAAAGATGGCGGATGACAGCTGTCAGAAAAGCATATAGGTTTGTAAAGCACGTGGAATTTCCCGCCGCCACAAAGAGGGGTAGCGCTGTGCTCAAAGATGGCTGCTGTCACGTGGAATTGTCTGCCACCACATAGAGGGCGGCACTGAGGTTTGCGATGCAAGATGGCGGATGACGTACCACATTTCAAAGGTAAGTAGCTAAAGAGGGCAGCACTATGCTCAAAGATGGCGGATGACAGCTGCACGACAGCTGTCAAAAAAGCACGTGAGTTTGTTTTCAAACAAGAGCACGTAGAATTTTTCAATTTACCGCCACCACATTTCAAAGGTATCTAGCTAAAGATGGCAGCACAGTGCTCTCTTGATTAAAGATGGCTGCTGTCATGTGGAATCGCTAAAGAGGGCAGCACTGTGCTCTGTTGATTAAAGATGGCAGATGACAGCTGTCAAAAAAGCACGTGAGTTTGTTTTCAAAAAAGAGCACGTGGAATTTTTCAATTTGCCGCCAACACATAGAGGGCAGCACTGTTCTCTCTGGATTAAAGATGGCTGCTTGTCGAAAAGCATTTTTCAAATTATCCGCCACCACATTTCAAAGGTAAGTAGCTAAAGAGGGCAGCACTGTGCTCTATAGATTAAAGATGGCGGATGACAGCTGCACGTGGCTTTGTTTATCTCACGCTAGTAAGGTTAAGTTGGCAGCACTAAGGTTTAGGCCTGCCAAGATGGCAGCACTGCCGATGATAGGTGAAGAATTTAACATCTAAAGAGGGCAGCACAGTGCTCAAAGATGGCGGATGACAGCTGTCAAAAAGCACGTGGCTGTCAAAAAGCACGTGGATTTGTCTACATAGAGGGCAGCACTGAGGTTTGCGATGCAAGATGGCTGCTGTCAAAAAGCATTTTTCAAATTATCCGCCACCACATTTCAAAGGTAAGTAGCTAAAGAGGGCAGCACTGTGCTCAATAGAATTAAAGATGGCGGATGACAGCTGTCAAAAAACACGTGGCTTTGTTTACCTCGCGCTAGTTAGGTTAAGTTGGTAGCACTAAGGTTTAGACCCGTCAAGATGGCAGCACTGCCGATGACAGGTGACGAATTTTGCAGCTACTGCGATATAGAGGGCAGCACAGTGCTTTGTGGTTTAAAGATGGCGGATGACAGCTGTCAAAACAGCACGTGGCTTTGTTTACCTCGCGCTAGTTAGGTTAAGTTGGTACCACTAAGGTTTAGGTCCGTCAAGATGGCAGTACTGAGGTTAGCGATGCGTTGTTGTCGGTCAAAAAGCACGTGGCTTTGTTTACAAATCTGTCAAAAAGCACGTGGATTTGTTTACCTCATGCTAGTGAGGTTAAGTTGGCACTACTGAGGTTTAGGCCCGTCAAGATGGCAGTACTGAGGTTAGCGATGCGTTGTTGTCTGTCAAAAAGCACGTGGCTGTCAAAAAACACGTGGCTTTGTTTACCTCATGCTAGTTAGGTTAAGTTGGCACTAGTGAGGTTTAGGCCCGTCAAGATGGCAGCAGTGAGGTTAGCGATGCGTTGTTGTCGATGACAGCTGTCAAAAAGCACGTGGCTTTGTTTACAAATTCAAATCTCCCGCCAAAATTCAAATTTCCCGCGGGCGGCGGCGGCGGAGGAGGCGGCGGAGGAGGAGGCGTGCGGCGGCGGAGGTGCGGCAGAACCCGCTTATTATACTACTCATGTCAATGATGGACTTATGACTAACAAATAGAGAAACATTTTGACATATCATTCTGTAGAATAAATAGAGAATTGGAATACCAGAAAGAAGACATACACTAGAAATGATTCAAACCATCTGGGGCAGCATAAAAAGGTCATGTTTTGCAGTTTTATTAGCAGGGCACTTAAAGTCCCCTTAAAAAGACAAAATTTTGAAAAAGAAATGAATACAATAATGGATATTTCAAGAATTATGTAGATAAAATAAAAATAAAAAATTAATGAATAAACCCAAATCAAGAGTGTGGCCATGATTACCTTTCACAATAGACATTCTTATGGACTAAAAAAAGATTTTTAACAGACATTTAAATAATGATAATATAGTTTTGTTTAATTCGCATAAAATCAAGTCCAATAAATTTCATAAATCGGGAGTGTATTGCATGAAATGTCAAAACTGTGCAAGACAGTACAGAGGATAGGCTGGCAGGAGCCTAGAGATTAGACAAAGAGCATGTACAGTAAATGCAGTCTGGCACAGAAGATTCTCAGCAACAGGTGAGCACATGAAGCAATACGATCACAAATTTATGGAAATAGAGACGGACATGAAAATATTACACACGGTAAAGAAAGGAAAGTTTATGGATGTTTCAGAGGAAATATGGATGTATTTAGACCAAAGAAATAATAGCTTGTAATTACACACAGAAGAAATAGACAGCGAATGAAGTAGATCCTGTCGTTGACTGATCTCTCCCCTCCCATTACGTAACTAGTAGCGACTATTTCCTTACAACCCTCTAGTATCCTCCCAACAGTCACTCGGCAGCAAGATAACATTTGTTTTGATTTAGACAAGAGAGTAAAGTTGACATTGCATGCGACAAAGTTTTCTGTCTACAACTGATCCAATAAGTGAGTAATAAATAGTCTTTAATTATTTTATGTTTTTTGTAGGATGTTTCCTAATTTTAAATTTGTTTTCTTATTTTAAAGGAATGAGACAGTTGTTTGTCTCACATGGTTAATTCATATCAATTAAGGTGAAGGTCTAATTGTTTGTGTACGAGATGTCGACAAGCAGCCATATCTGTAAGTTACTCAATTATTCAACTGATTTTTTAATTGTAAGACTATGAAATTAGTTAGTCCTTTACCATAGAAAGATCAAGAAGGAATGAAAAGTAAAGCAGGTGGCTCAAGACAGAAAGAGCTGCTATTAATTAATGTTCAACATATCTTTATTGAATTATGTAAATATTCATTTCATATAATGATTTTATTATATGTTTTGTTTTTTGTTTTTGAATTTTAAAGGTTTCTACAATATGAAACACTTAGTGTTGTATGTCGATAATTGAACGGTTGTGACAAAAAAAGACATTAGTTTTTAACATTTTGACATATCATTTTTATTTCTTTACTGACTTGTAAGGTAATGATTGGATGTGTGACCTCATAAGGAGACTGCTTAATAGTTTTATGGATGTCTAAAATTATGTTAATGAGGAAGGGTAAGGATTGAGGTATAAGTGCGAGAATATTTTGGTAATTTACACTGCTGCAGAAGAGACCCACTGTATGGATGTTAACGACACTGTGCTGTTGGTAGGTTAACCGCTGGGGACTGTATTAGCATTGTTTAATCAATCAATCACTACTGATCTGCATTCAGGGCAGTCGCCCAGGTGGCAGATTCCCTATCTGTTGTTCTCCTAGCCTTTTCTTAAACGATTTCAATGACATTCGAAATTTATTGAACATCTCCCTTGGTAAGTTATTCCAATCCCTAACTCCCCTTCCTATAAATGAATATTTGCCCCAATTTGTCTTCTTGTATTCCAACTTTATCTGCATATTGTGTTCTTTCCTACTTTTAAAGATGCCAATCAAACTTATTCGTCTACTGATGTCATTCCACGCCATTTCTCCGCTGACAGCTTGGAACATACCAATTATTATACCAGTTCATGAATTAAGTAATCCTGGTGAGGGTCCCATACACTGAAACCATACTCTAGTTGGAGTCTTACCAGACACTGATACGCCCTCTCTTTTACATCCTTACTACAACGCAGGCAACCAGGAATGAGTTAACTGTAAAATTTATTATGTCCAATAACGGACCATTATATTGGTATTATAAATTTACTCATTCAGGACAAATATTTCATGTTCCCTATGCGAATCAACATCTATATCAACATACCACTTAGTCGAGCAGCTCATCTCCTTTCTCCCAGTTCTTCCCAGCCCAAACTTTGCAACATTTTTGTAACGCAACTCTTTTGTCAGAAATCACCCAGAACAAATCGAGCTGCTTTTCTTTGGATTTTTTCCAGTTCTTGAATCAATTAATCCTGGTGAGGGTCCCATACACTGGAACCATACTCTAGTTGGGGTCTTGCCAGACACTCATATGCCCTCTCCTTTACATACTTACTACAACCCCTAAACACCCTCATAACCATGTGCAGAGATATGTATCCTTTTTTTTACAATCCCATTTATGTGATTACCCCAATGAAGATCTTTTCTTATATTAACACCCAGATACTTACAATGATCCCCAAAAGGAACTTTCACCCCATCAACGCAGTACTTAAAACTCTGAGGACTTTTGCTATTTGTGAAACTCACACAACCTGACTTTTAACCTCGTTTATCATCATGCCATTGCCTACTGTCCATCTCACAACATTATCGAGGTCATTTTGCAGTTGCTCACAATCTTGTAACTTATTTATTACTCTATAGAGAATAACATCATCCGCAAAAAGCCTTAACTCTGATTCCACTCCTTTTCTCAAATCATAAATACAGTATATATACATATAAAAAAACATAAAGGTCCAATAATACTGCCTTGAGGAGTTCCCCTCTTAATTATTACTGGGTCAGATAAAGCTTCACCTACTCTAATTCTCTGAGATCTATTTTCTAGAAATACAGCAACCCATTCAGTCACTCTTTTGTCTAGTCCAATTGCACTCATTTTTGCCAGTAGTCTCCCATGGTCCATCCTATCAAATGACTTAGATAGCCAATTGTGATACAGTCCATTTAACCTCCAGAATCCAAAATACCTGCTATATCTCACTGGAATCTTACAAGTTGAGCTTCTGTGGAATTACCTTACCTAAAACCGAATTGCCTTCTATCAAACCAGTTATTAATATCGCAAACATGTCTAATGTAATCAGAAAAAATGCCTTCCTGGTCTGTAATTTTCAGCTTTATGTCTATCACCCTTTCCTTTGTATATAGGGGCTATTATAGCAACTCTCCATTCATTTGGTATAGCTCCTGCAACCAAACAATAATCAAATAAGTACTTCAGATATGGTACTATATCCCAACCCATTCTCTTTAGTATATTCCCAGAAATCTTATCAATTCCAGCCACTTTTCCAGTTTTCAACTTTTGTATCTTATTGAAAATATAGTTGTTATCATATGTACATTTTAATACTTCTTTAGCATTAGTCACTTCCTCTATCTGGACATTTTTCTTGTAACTGACAATATTTACATACTGCTGACTGAATACTTCTGCCTTTTGAAGATCCTCACATACACACTCTCCTTGTTCATTAATTATTCCTGGAATGCCCTTCTTGGAACCTGTTTCTGCCTTAAAATACCTATACATACCCTTCCATTTTTCACTAAAATTTGTATGACTGCCAATTATGCTTGCCACCATGTTATCCTTAGCTGCCTTCTTTGCTAGATTCAATTTTCTAGTAAGTTCTTTCAATTTCTCCTTACTTCCACAGCCATTTCTAACTCTTTTTCTTTCAATCTGAACCTCCTTCTTAGTCTCTTTATTTCTCTATTATAATAAGGTGGATCTTACCACCTTTAAAAGTACAAACCTGTTTTCACATTCCTCAACAACTGCTTTAAACCCATCCCAGAGTCTGTTTACATTCTTATTTACCGTTTTCAACCGACCATAGTTACTTTTTAGAAACTGCCTCATGCCTGCTTTATCAGCCATATGGTACTGCCTAATAGTCCTACTTTTAAAACCTTCCTTTCTATCACATTTATTTTTAACTACAACAAAAACAGTTTCATGATCACTAATACAATCGATTACTTCGTTTTCTCTATAGAGCTGTGGTTTTACCAGCACCACATCCAGGATATTTTTCTCTCTAGTTGGTTCCATCATTTTCTGAATCAGCTGTCCTTCCCATATTAGCTTATTTGCCATTTGTTGGTCATGCTTCCTGTCGTTCACATTTCCATCCCAATTGACATTTGGTAAATTAAGATCTCCCGCTACAATCACATTCCTTTTCATGTCGTTTCCTACATAACTTCCGCTCAGTGCTTCGTCAATTGGAAGAGTTATTATTTTTTAATATATTGCTACTCAATTTCCCACATGGTATGTACCTTTAAAAAGACTGTACTTGTGTTTACATTGTTTATGTTTTCTTCGATATTTACGCTTTAATTTACTTCAGGCTGATGATGACCTATTACTAGGACGAAACTAGTCCCTATGTAATTTAAACTATTTTCATTTTGTATTGAAAAGGTGGACCAATAATAATATATTATTTTACTCTATTGTAATCACAGTTCAATACGGACCTATCATTATGAAACTTATTTCTTTTAAATAATTCTGAATCCGTGTCAGCACTACCCTTTCCCAGTCTGTGCACTCCAACGACATCAAGTTGCCTATTATCTTTAGAAATGAGCCTTACACCTAGAATTTCATGTTTCTCATCTTTAACTTTTTCGTAGCTTACAAATTCTTCCTTCACCAGAATGAATACTCCCCCTCCAACCATTCCTATCCTATTTCTACGATACACACTCTAGTTTTGTGAGAAAATTTCTGCATCCATTATATCATTTCTCAGCTATGATTCAACTCCTATTACAGTATTACAGTGAAGGCCATCTAGCTGCAGATCCCTATCTCCTACCCACCCATTAGGATCTAGAAATTTCACTCCCAGTTTCCCACATACCCACTCCATAGTCTCATTTAAATCCCCAATCACCCTCCAGTCAGTATCCCTCCTACACAGTATTCCACTGATAACAAACTTCACCCGTGCTGCATTTACCAGATCCCACACATCCCCAATTATGTTGGTACTTATATTAGCTTGCATTATGTTGTTGGTACCAACGTGAAAAACTACCACCTTCTCCTTCCCCTCCTCCTTCTCTTCTACTTTTCTCAGCATCTGCCTCAACCTAATTCCTGGATAACATTCTACCCTGGTTCCCTTTCCTCCACACACTTTCCCCATGTGTCTATCTTATATCTTATCTTTATCTTATAATGTATTTATTCCTAATAATAAGAACTTAATCCTCTTCCTGAAGATATTCCACTTCAATCAACAAATCAACCTGTTAAAACATTACTAAAAAAAAATTTGAATTCATTTTGATAGAGATTCTAGAGTTTTATATAGCCGTAAAACTGATTTTCACAAAGCTAGTTAGGAAGAGACACTAATTATAACAAATGAAAAGCTGAAGATTTTTTATATAAATGAACCCCAACTGAGCTCGGGCACTGCCGAGTATCTCAGCTGGTTGGAACAAGGAAATTCCACTTTTCACAACTATTTGAAGCAGAGAGTCACATACCTCTGGCGTGAGGTAGAAGAGCTCGAAGTAGTGGCGCGCGTGATCCAAGGCGATCTCCCTGGCCATGGTAATGTTGGTCAGCGTCTGTTGCAGGGCGAATATGTTGCGGCACATCTTTTGTATTCCAGCATCGTCTATACGCTCCATGTACTGCGCCGAGCTGATGAGGATCTTGGCTATCAGATGGCCGAGGCCTTCGAAGATGTACTGAAAAATTAAAAACCAGAAGTTCAACCTGACATCCAACAGATATGCACCGTCAACAAGTACATAAATCTTTCTTGAAATGAGAATCATGATGATGATAATTTAGCAACCAAGCCCCTTCGTTGCATTTGCAAGAAAATGACAATCTTAGTGTGAATAGTCACGACCAGAGGCCCTAGAAAAGGGTGAGAAAAATGCTTCATTACCAATGATTAAAAATTTTCTTAAAGGTGATAAAAATGAAGGCTGTGATATACAAGAAGAAAAGGTGTCGAGAGGTAAATAAGGTTGTTAAGTAAGCCGAGGTAATTTTTATTAGCTTAGAGAGAGTTGATAATGGGAATGGGTGTGTCGAAGAATTCTAGAAAACTCACTTTGCTATGTTAATATTAATTCTGCCTAATGAACCCTTTTCCTGGCAGCACAGCAGAGAGTAATATAATATACAAAATGTCTAATTATTTTTTATTAAATACTATATGCTATAAGAGAAACTGTTCCATCAAAATATTTATGCATGAAGATAACTGAAGAGATTCAAGGTATGTTAACACAATGCTGCACATCATTTGGTTACGTCTAAATATACTGTATTTACACATTGAAAAATAAATTAATGTTAAAAGCATTTTAGATCAAGTCCAATAAAGGCAGTGTAGCAGTCAGTTTCAATGTCTCGAAATGCAGGATATTGCTGTCAGAACTTCACCAGATTTATGGCATATAGTTGTGCGTAATGACACCTCACAGTGAATCCACCTCGTCATTATTCAATGTACAGAGTGTATCAGAACTATACTGTCGTGTTAAGAACAATAGTGCAATCGGATTGGTGGAGAAACATTTTTCTTTTTGATTAATGAGGTTGCTTCGTTATTCTTGTGTGCGTGATTCAAATTGATGAACTCGCCATATTTGCTAGGCCGTACCACAAGCCACTGCTGTGCATGATGGAGACGGAGTATGCACAAGTTTCCTCGTCTCTTACAGGCAATATGCACAGTTCGTTTATTAAACTGCGCATTAAGGAATGGACCAGATCGTTTCTCCTCTCGTCTGTTGGTCGCAGTAACCATGCCCCACGATTGTGTATTCCTTCACTCACAACATTGTAAATGGAATGAAGGAAATAATGGTTTGATTACAGTAGATGTTCAATATACCGCCCTCCTACTTCGATGCAGTCCAGAGACTCTGATAAGGAAAGCTGCCTGTATTCTTGGTACAAATTCATCTTCTATTTCTACAGGGTTCGCCGAACAAACTGTACACTGCCTATTGGCTCTGCATGTGTCACACCTTTCCCTTCCCTCCTCTGACATACAGCAACAGGCAGTGCCTTGCTCTTAATACAACACGAAGAACATCCCTATACTTATGATACATCGTGTATAATATTTATTTCACATTGAACATCTTACAGGGTACATAATTATCTCGTGCAGTGATATAATATTTTCAAAATCCAATGACTTGATTAGAATGGCAAATTAATACATTTTTCCAAAATTGCAAAAAGATACATGTGGTGAATTACACAGGAATTTGCCAAAAAAGGTGAGTTACCTAAAATAGCAAAAAATATTAAAAAATACTAAAATTTGTGATAGGTCATTGTCTTAATAAACTTGCATTTTGTGCAACAGACATAAAACCCCCCATTTATATTGCATCTACAAGTACCTTACAAGCTAGAAGAATTCATGGAAGTGAAGGGTCCCTAGTTAACCTCCTTCGTTTCACCCTATTCTATTCCTTCTGATTGAGAAGAAATCATGCACATCCTTGCATCTCTCCCCAACAACAAAACGTCAGACAAGGATTCCAGAATTGCCAAACTTCAGCAAATGGCTGCTCCCAGCACTGTTGCCAAAATGGAACACATTTTTCATGATATATGGGAATCAGAAACTATTCCCAATGAGCAGCATATGGAAGAGATGTGAATAACTCTTCATACACTTGCCTATGAATTGCACTTCAAAATCACATAAACTGCAGATCAGTAAATATCAAGCCAGCTCCTGCAACACATGTAGCTGTAGTTCAGATCACAAAATCGTGGGTTCAAACCCAGCAGAGTCCATTCGACATTTTATGTTCTAAGACATCGACATGTAAAAGAACTCTGATGACATTTACTGTTTACCGCACTAAATTAAGACTCAGCCATAGGTAACCCATTATTCCTCCATCTTGAGAGCAACACAGAACGTCAAAATTGAACTGCAGACAGTCTAGATGGCATCATATTAAAATATGTAGACAGTAGGGATGTTAATTGTGCTTAATGGTTATAACTGGAGCAGTTACTCAAAAATACTTGTTAATGTTAACGGTTAAAAATAACCTCTATTACAAGAATGGTCACTTATTAAAGGTATCTAACATTTGCTGTAATAGTGAAATATGGTGTCAGCCCGGTGGTCTCGGGGTAGCATGCTGGTCGGGTCAGAGATTTTTAACTGCATCTGAGAGTTGGTTCGAGAAGTCCATCGATGTAGACTCTAGGAGTATCTATCTGATGGTGAGATGACGGCCTCCGCTAAGAAAGCCGAGAATAACAGCCGAGGGGATTAGTTGGGCTGACCACACATCACCTCATAATCTGCAGACATTGGGGGTGAGGAGCAGTCAATTTTAGTAGGCCAAAGGCCCTTTGGAGCAGGCAGCGTCAGGGGACTAGGAACATGTACTAACTGCAAGGCTGATGTAAGTAACCAAAGTTAAGAGTCATAACAACTCCCTTTTATGCAAATACATCTCTGCTGACAGATAGTTCACTCAAACACGGAAAAAAACATGAAGTCCATCAGCGAAAAATTACATCCAAATAACAAAAGAATACTGTAAATGAATGTAAAATACATGCTTCAATAACTTCATAGAAAATCCACGGCAAGTGCTTAACAATTAAATGAAATAAGTTTCATAATGATAGATCCGTATTGAACTGTAATTACAATAGAGTAAATTAATGTATTATTTGGGTCCACCTTTTCAATACAAAATGTAAATAGTTTAAATTACATAAATGATTAGAGACTAGTTTCGGCCTAGTACTAGGTCATCGTCAGCCTAATGCAAAATTAAAACACAAATAACGAAGAAATTAAACAATGTAAAGACACGTACGGGCTCGTAAAAGTACATACCATGTGAGATATTGTGCAGCACTATGTTAAAAAATAACTCTCTGAAAGAGATTCATAATAAGTCCAGTGCATATTAAAAAGATGTTATAGATAGGAATCCTTGAGTTGCTGGAATATGCTGGCTCCTTTAAAATGCAGGTATCCAATTGAAGAACCACTGAGCCAAAGTTACGTCGTTTATTTATGAATGAAGTTCAGTGCGCCATATAGCATTAAAGAGTCCAGTGCGCAATAAAAAGATGTTATAGAAAAGAATTCTTGAGTTGCTGGATAAGGAGATTAGAATATGCTGGCTCCTTCAAGATACTGGTATCCAATTGAAGAACCATTGAGCTGAAGTCACCTAGTTTATTTACGATTAAAGACCAGTGCGCCGTGTAGGATTAAAAAGTTGATAGGGATGGAAATTTTTCAGTTGTTGGTCAAGGAATTCAACATATGCTGGCTTCTTAAATTTGCTGCTGTATTTTCGAAGAACAACCGAGATGAAGTTACGCCGTTTTTTAAGATATTCATAGACGTAAAAACACATGGATGCTGGAAAGGCTCTTCAGTTTTTTGGAACTTGAAGGAAGGAAATTGTTGCGTGTGGAGGCTTAAGAATCCAGAGATACGCTACATTATGTTAAAAAATAGAGATCCATAAAAAGGTCCCGTGCGCCGTATAAAAGTAACAAGTTGTAAAAGTAATACTTAAGTTGTTGGTCATGGAAATCGAAAAAGGTTGGTTTTCAAGCGATGCTGCTGTTCATTCAGAGATCAATTGAAATTACTGTACCGTAACATTGTCTTCTCAAGATGTTTATAAACTTGAAATAAATGTCGATGCGAAGTAAGATGCTAGAAGAAAGCTCTTCTCTTTCTAGAATCTTGAAGGACGATGGATGTTACGCGAGGAGGATTAACATATATGGAGTTAAATAAAGGTGGATAGAAATTCGCAGTTCAATGCGGACCATATATTTGACTCTGAATAAATGACAGCAAGGAAAGAAAGAAAGAAAGAAAGAAGAAAGAAAGAAAGTAAATTGGACAGGTGGAAGAAAATATTTAAATAAAATATGTCATAAGGGAATTTACGCGTGTTGTAATAAGCTGAAGAGAGAAATGGGAATAGGTGAGGTTCAAAGGAAATCTTGAGGAGGTGAAGGGAGAACGAAAAGAGAAGAAAAGTGGGAGGGGGAGAGGATATTAAGGTGGGGCTGAGGGATGTGGAAATATGGAAGATTGTTTAAGAAAAGTACTATAAATAGAATGAAAAATCGTAACTCCGCTATTACCGGTCCCAAGCCCGGGGCCTCGTCTATCAAGAGACGGGGAAGCGAGGAGGGGAGGAGTAACAACCTCGTTAAAAAACCTGGGTCCATCTGGCTCCGGGTGGTAGCACCCAGTAAGGGCCCCTGCCTAGGGTTACAGGTGAAACCTGGCCAACAGTCTTGAAGGCAGAAGAGGAACTCTGCTTTAGTTCCGAACGGTGGAGAGAGCGGAAGAGCCTAGTGGAGTGAACCATGAACAAAAATCAAATTTCGGACTAACAATCTGATCTTATCCTGGAATCTAATTCCTCACTTTGTATTTTATACAATTTCAATTGCAGTATGGAAAGTCCGCTGAATGAAGGCACTACCCCAGGTGGTAACTCGAAAGAGAAATCCACCATTGCGTCACGCAATGCATTGGGACTAAAGGTTCTGGGGAGTCCCAACAACTGCAATCAGAAGGTTGAGTCGGAGCAACCTTGGAATCCTTCTAAACTAAAATTCAAAAAGGAATTCTTTTTTGGCACTTTAAACGTAAATTCTCTACTCAAGACTGGTAAACAAAAAGAACTAGAAATACTTCTAGAGAAAAACAAAATTCAAATTTTGGCAGTTCAAGAAACTAGATTCCTAGATGAAAATGTAACAGACACTTGTAACTACAGGATCTTTAAAGGCAAACCAGCAATCAAAATTATGAAGGGGATGCCACTACTTGGTACAGCTTTCTACATTCATAAAAGTATAATAGGAAATGTAACAGAATTTAAATCCAACTCAGAAAGAATATCTCTCCTATCAATTAAATGCAAAAACAAAACGTACACACTTGTTAATTGCCATACACCAATAAATGAAGACAATAGGAAAAACCCTCAGAAAACAGAGGAATTCTGGGTTCGTTTGGAAAATGAAATATCCAAAATTCCGAAAATGAACACCATATTACTATTAGGTGACTTCAATGCACAAATAGGTAGAGAAAAGAAATTTAGAAATGTAGTAGGACATTACCCAGCCCACAGAAGAACAAATACAAATGGTATTAGGCTAATCAGTCTTGTTACAAGTGAACTATGTAATGCGAGTGGAATGTATTTTTTTTGAACACTTTATTTGTAAAATACGATGTGATGTTTTATTTTTATTGACCTAACCTGTACTGTATAATATTGTAACACAGGCATTTGTAAATAGTAGAATTCTGTTCTATAGTTCCTGGAAAGATCCAGAAAGTTTCATAACTTTTGTACAGGGTGTGTTACTTTGTTTGTAGTGTATTCTAGAAAATATTTCTGACTGTTCTGGAAATACGACATTCGTGATCAGGCGTATTCTAGAATGTTAGTCAAAGTTCGCGATCGAAAGTAAGGTTGTGATTGGTGAGTCTAGGTGGCAATAGGGAACTCATGCACGCTGATTGGCTGCCTCCAAGGCCAGAAATTCCTATATATAGTGAGCGAGGCGGTGTTCGAATTAATTCGGTATCCTGAAATCTGTCGGTCTTGGTCTATCTGCCT
The DNA here is from genome assembly GCF_040414725.1 of Anabrus simplex. Taxonomy (NCBI): domain Eukaryota; kingdom Metazoa; phylum Arthropoda; class Insecta; order Orthoptera; family Tettigoniidae; genus Anabrus; species Anabrus simplex. Next base: position 99,306,180 of record NC_090276.1, on the reverse strand, counting down.
GCGAGCAGCCTAGCTGGTTGACGTCCCCCGGTTTCCGGGATGGCACACTCCTCGGCTAAGCATTCTTGAATTCCATTCCTGCTAAAATTTCGGTAATGTTCCGATTTGCTTTTCATACAGGAGTCTGCCCTAACCTCGCCTAGATTCACCAAATTAGTTACTTATGACGGCTTAGTTTTTTCAGCTGGACTTACCTGTTCCTTTCTGAGGCATTGCCATTTCTTGTTTCACTAAAATACGTAGGTTGTAGTTTAATATTATTTCCCTTGGGGTTTGCCAATGGTAGTTCTGTATCACTTGAGGTATGCTAGATTTTGGAGAAACTTTTCCACTTCACTGTATATTGCATTGTACAACTGCTACGAAATAAGCTATGTATATCACTGAACTTATAGCTTGTAACTTGGAATTGTATTTGGAATGTATTTGTAAAATTATTTTGTAAATAATATTCTTCAAATCTAAGGATCACGGCCATTTATTTTGGAATCCGCTATCTAAGCCATGTCCATGCCTTTGGTAGGTTCCCAGCCCTTTTCATCTTCCCGGTTTGTTGTTCACTAGTTGGCCCTGCTGATATTTACGTACATGTTTTGTTGGAGATCCGTGTAATGCCAGCTACTGTTTTTCCGAGTGTGTAGTGATTTCTTATATAGTGTAATTTGCTCTTACATTCCCCTTTTAACTGTTTGTGCCTTGTTGGGTGTTACCACTGTAGTAGAGGTAACAAGTTTGTGTCAAAGCTATCACCTGAAACTAATGTCAACCTTCTTTAGAAAACTCCCCAGAAAAGCTAAAACATGGATATCTCCAAACCCAATGTTAGGAGAATTTCAGTTAGATCATGTGGCTGTTTCAAAAAAAAGTACAAAAGAAATTATGAATGTGAAAGTAGTAAGGAATGGTGAATTTGATTCTGACCATTATCTCTCTAAAATTAAAGCCAAACTCCTACCTAATAAAGAACAAAGAAAGCCACAGAGGTTAATAAAATATAATGTAGACAGACTTTCTATAACAAAAGAATCAATTAAAAACTACCCAGATGAAATTAAAGTGGCTAAACAAGGCAACTGGCAAGAAATATCCAAAGCAATTAATTATGCAGCACAGAAAACATTTGGGCCAATAGAAAATAAAAGGAAAATATGGTGGAATGAAATATGTGAAGAAGCTTTAGCCAAGAGGGCTAAAACATGGAAAAAATGGAAATACTCAAAGAAAATTGAAGATTTTGATCAGTTTAAACAACAAAGGAAGGAAACAGCAAGGATAATCAGAAGTACTAAACGAGCCTTTCAAAAGGAGAAACTTATAGAAATGGACAAAAACTTTATAAAAAATAACACCCGTGACTTTTATCAGACTTTTAAGAATGAATTAAAGGGGTACCAAACTACAAATGTTAGTTTCAAGGATGAAAACGGCAGAATTGGACTAAGCAATACTGAAAATTGTGAGATATTAGCAAGATATTTTGATCAACTTTTGAACTGTCCTGAACCAAGTCATAAATTAGAATTTCAAGATATTGATGAAAATTTGGAAGAAGACATACCACCAACTATAAAAGAAATTGAAAAAGTAATTAAAACCCTCAAAAACAACAAAGCTAGTGGGGAAGATTCTATTACAGCGGAACTTTTGAAGTGGTCCTTGCCAAATATAGCAAATGAGCTACAATTACTCTTTGAAGAAATCTGGAAAACTGAAAAAATTCCTGAGGAATGGAAAGTAGCCTTGATACATCCACTGCACAAAAAAGGTAATAAACAGGACGTTAATAACTACAGAGGAATATCTTTATTAGCAGTGGCATATAAAATATTTCCCAAGATTTTATTAAACAGAGTAGAAACAACACTAGACAATCATTTAGGTGAATATCAAGGTGGTTTCAGGAAAGGAAGATCATGCTCAGAACAAATATTTAATCTTAAGTCAATAATTTGCCACAGGTTACTTAATTCAAAGGACGTTGTAGTCATGTTTGTAGATTTCAAAAAGGCTTTTGATTCTGTTGACAGAGATACATACATACATACATACATACATACATACATACATACATACATTATCATTATAGACTGTTATGCCTTTCAGCGTTCAGTCTGCAAGCCTCTGTGAATTTACTAAACGTCGCCACAATCCTCGATTTGCAAATAGTGTTGTGGCCTCATTTAGTTCTATACCTCTTATCTTTAAATCGTTAGAAACCGAGTCTAACCATCGTTGTCTTGGTCTACCTCTACTTCTCTTACCCTCCATAGCAGAGTCCATTATTCTCCTAGGTAACCTATCCTCCTCCATTCGCCTCACATGACCCCACACTGAAGCCGGTTTATGTGTACAGCTTCATCCATCGAGTTCATTTCTAAATTAGCCTCTATCTCCTCATTCCGAGTACCCTCCTGCCATTGTTCCCACCTGTTTGTACCAGCAATCATTCTTCCTACTTTCATGCCTGTTACTTCTAACTTATGAATAAGATATCCTGAGTCCACCCAGCTTTCGCTCCCGTAAAGCAAAGTTGGTCTGAAAACAGACCGATGTAAAGATAGTTTCGTCTGGGAGCTCACTTCCTTCTTACAGAATACTGTTGATCGCAGCTGCGAGCTCACTGCATTAGCTTTACGACACCTTGATTCAATCTCACTTACTATATTACCATCCTGGGAGAACACACAACCTAAATACTTGAAATTATCGACCTGTTCTAGCTTTGTATCACCCACCTGACATTCGATTCTGTTGAATTTCTTACCTACTGACATCAATTTAGTCTTCGAGAGGCTAATTTTCATACCATACTCATTGCACCTATTTTCTAGTTCCCAGATATTAGACTGTAGGCTTTCGGCACAATCTGCCATTAGGACCAAATCGTCAGCATAGGCCAGACTGCTTACAGCATTTCCACCTAATTGAATCCCTCCCTGCCATTTTATACCTTTCAGCAGATGATCCATGTAAACTACGAACAGCAAAGGTGAAAGATTACAGCCTTGTCTAACCCCTGTAAGTACCCTGAACCAAGAACTCATTCTACCATCAATTCTCACTGAAGCCCAATTGTCAACATAAATGCCTTCGATTGCTTTTAATAATCTGCCTTTAATTCCATAGTCCCCCAGTATGGCGAACATCTTTTCCCTCGGTACCCTGTCATAAGCTTTCTCTAGATCTACAAAACATAAACACAACTGCCTATTCCTCTCGTAGCATTTTTCAATTACCTGGTGCATACTGAAAATCTGATCCTGACAGCCTCTCTGTGGTCTGAAACCACACTCGTTTTCATCCAGTTTCCTCCCAACGACTGATCGCACCCTCCCTTCCAAGATGCCAGTGAATACTTTGCCAGGTATACTAATCAATGAGATACCTCGATAGTTGTTGCAATCCTTCCTGTTCCCTTGCTTATAGATAGGTGCAATTACTGCTTTTGCCCAATCTGAAGGTACCTTACGAACACTCCATGCTAATTTTACTACTCTATGAAGCCATTTCATCCCTGCCTTCCCACTATACTTCACACCATTTCAGGTCTAATTTCATCTATTCCTGCTGCCTTATGACAATGGAGTTTATTTACCATCCTTTCCATTTCCTCAAGCATAATTTCACCAACATCATTTTCCTCCTCCCCATTTGCTTGGATGTTCACAGCACCACCAGGATAATTTCCTTTTACATTGAGAAGATGTTCAAAATATTCCCTCCACCTCTCCAGTGATTCCCTGGGATCTATTATGAGTTCACCTGAATTACTCAAAACACTGTTCATTTCCTTTTTCCCTCCCTTCCTAAGATTCTTTATTACTGTCCAGAAAGGTTTCCCTGCTGCTTGACCTAGCCTCTCCAGGTTGTTACCAAAATCTTCCCAGGACTTCTTTTTGGATTCAACAACTATTTGTTTCGCTCTGTTTCATCTACGTACAACTCCCTGTCTGCCTCGGCCCTTGTTTGGAGCCATTTTTGATAAGCCTTCTTTTTACGTTTACAAGCTGCTCTCACTTCATCACTCCACCAAGATGTTCGCCTTTTCCCATCTTTACACACAGTTGTTCCTAGGCATTCCCTTGCTGTTTCTACTACAGCATCCCTGTAGGCCACCCATTCACTTTCTATATCCTGAACCTGCTTACTGTCTACTGTTCGAAACTTCTCACTAATCATATCCATGTACTTCCGTCTAATTTGCTCGTCCTGGAGATTTTCTACCCTTATTCGTTTGCAGACAGATTTCACTTTCTCTACCCTAGGCCTAGAGATACTTAGTTCACTACAGATCAGATAGTGGTCTGTATCATCGAAAAATCCGCAGAAAACTCGTACATTCCTAACAGATTTCCTGAATTCGAAGTCTGTCAAGATATAGTCTATTATGGATCTGGTACCCCTAGCCTCCCATGTGTAGTGGTGAATAGCCTTATGCTTGAAGAATGTATTCGTAACAGCTAAACCCATACTAGCACAGAAGTCCAGCATACGCTTCCCATTCCCATTAGCTGGGAGAGATATCACAGCCTTTCAAAATAAAAACTGGTGTACGGCAAGGCGACGGACTATCCCCAATTCTTTTTAATTGTGTCCTAGAGAAAATAGTGAGAATTTGGAACGAAAAACTTATTGAACTCAACATTTCACTGATAAGGTTAGGAAAAGGAAACAAAAGGATCGAAATAAATTGTCTTGCATTTGCAGATGACTTTGCAATACTTTCTGAAAATTGTGACATCTGCTATAACCCAAGTAAATGTCTTGGAAAGAATCGCCAGCAGAACTGGCTTAAGAATTTCTGCAGAAAAAACAAAATTTTTAACAACTATTTGGGATGCACCAAAATTTCTGAAACAGATATTGGCCAAATAGAGAGGGTAAAAAAATTCAAATATCTAGGGGAAATAATCCAAGAAAATGGTTTAGAAAAATCAGCAGTAGAGGAGAGGGTACATAAAATGGAGAGAGCTTATGGTGTCACCAAAGATATCTACAATAAAAGATGCCTATCCAAAAATGCAAAAATAAGGCATTAAAACACAGTAGTGAAGCCAGAATGCCTATATGCAAGCGAATGTCTGGCATTAAACTATAATTTAGATAAACTAGAAATACTAGAAAGGCAAATCATGAGGAAAATATTAGGCCCACAAAACACAGCAGAAGGTTGGAAATTACGAAGTAATGCTGAAATAAATAAAAAAATAGAAAATATATCAGATGTAATGAGGAAAAGGAGACTTATGTTTTTTGGACATTTATATCGAATGCAAGATAGTAGATTAACCAGTAAGATTTTTAGATATTTGTGGGGTAAGAAATCAACGACAAGCTGGGTCAATGAAGTAAGAAAGGATTTAGAAAAAAACAATGTAACAACAGAAGAAATAAATAACAGAGAAGGCTTTCGGGAAAAAGTATTGAAATAGAAGGATTCCAAGGTAGGAAAGTAAAAAAGACTGGTTCAAAATGGTCTGAAGACAGAAAGAAGAAACATAGTGAACAGATGAAAGCGTACTGGAAGAAAAGGAAAGAACAAAGAAGAAGGAATTGAAATTGGCACGTGGTCCTCTGGTGGCCCATTCAAAAGAAGAATGAAAAATCGGACCTTTAAAATTAGATTTTGATTGACTGAATGTGCAGGTCGAAAAGAATGTTCGATTTTTTGGAAATGTCATTAAGATTGAAGTTTGGATTAAAATATTGGTCTAGATTTATAAAGCAATTCTCTGTTATGTTAAGGAGGGGTCCTCTATTCATAATTTTGAGAATTACCATATCATGTTTAATGTCTGTAAATTTATGATTATAATCATTCATGTGTTTACCAACTGCAGAAAATTTATTGTGCTTTAGGGCATCGACATGTTCCAAGTATCGTATTTTAAAGCTTCTTCCTGTTTCTCCAATATAAGAAAAATTGCAGCTGTTGCATTTTACCCTATATACACCGGATTATGAAAAACAATCAGTTCTATTAACAGATGATGAGTTGTGTAAGACTTTAGCGTTATTATTGTTGGTTCAGAAGGAGATTTTAACATCAACATCCTTATAACGGTTTTGCAGGAGACAAGATTTACTGATGAAGAACCATTTGAATCACAAGGCTTCAGGATATACAAGGGACAGCCATGTCAGAGAGTGATGAAGACTATGCCTCATCTGGGTACATGCTTCATAGTGTGACATTTTAGGTCTATTGTAATTGGCAGTGAATTTTATGTGACAGGACTGTACACCATGTGCTCCGCGCAGAGTGTTTGCGGCGGAACCCAAAGGGATGACTTTCTTTTTTTCTTTTGTATAACCTGTTGAGGGGTGAAGAGCAGCCTTATCACCACAAGAGAAGACGGGAAAAATTTTAAATACTGCGAGAAATATTACATTCAAAACCTTTCGTAATATCAAAACTTCAGATTCGACGTCATAATAAACATTCTCCTACAAGTGTGCATAAAAGCTTTGATATTGCAATTTTAGGAAGGCATAAATAATAATATTAGGAAATTAAATTAATTAATTAATAAGAAATTGGGGGACATGTTAATTACAACGTAGAGGAATTCAGGATGTCAATCGAATCACGAGGTATGACGTCACGGCTCAAAATATAGGTGGCAAACTCGAACAAGGATTCTCTTACTTGCTTACTTGATGGCTACATGTGTTGTTCAAAAGCTCACTACGCAGGGAGGTCTTTTATAGACCTGGACAGCTGATACTTGCACCATGAGGAGAACAGTGTCATTTCTTGGTAGTTTAACAGACCATCTACAGTCATAGCAGACGTCAATAGTGTCTATGAAGAAAGTACGTATCATTACATGTCAGTTGTGAAACCACTAATATTTTCGTGAAAGTTTCAGTGCACATCAAGCAGTACCAGTTTGATACCGGCCAAGGCAATGAAGACCTACAGTACGAAATTCATGTGCCCCGGAGACATCGCCCAGATCAAAATGCATCGCTAAAAGGCAGGACCGATGCTGACAGTGTCCTAATGCCATGAATCCGGCCTAGAAGGAGACCAGGGTCATCAAGACATCCAAATTAAGTCGACAATTCATTTATACTTGGTATTATCTGTTCTATGTAGCTGTAATAAGTAGTTAACTTTCTTCTTGAAGGGATTATTGATTGAACAGTAGTTTGAGTAGATTTCTAGTATCTTTACCATGTCCTTTTCTTGTGTTATACGACGCTGAATTTGTATTTTCTCCTACTATACGATTTTTTAGGTACATGATGACGGTATGTCAACATCATCGACCACGCGAGTTTCAATAGTCATGTCATTGGACAAGTATCTGGTTTAAATATCAGCCATTGGCTAACCTTTAAGGAATATTACTTTTCCATTCAATTACTATAGTATTGAGGATTGTGTATGTGTAATATTTTTATTCTTCGGAATTTATTTCTCTTATATTTTACCAAAAGTGTTTGCTACATTCTTCATGAGGGAGCAGGCTCATCTGACATATTAATGCTATGCTAACGAACGGATACCTTTCTTTTGGATCTGACTTCATACTTTTAAGGGAGGGCATTGTCTGATTATTATATTTATGTGTGGTTCCAGTCATTTATGAAAATTTTCCCGTGATATTTCTGACGGATGTTGCGAATTATTTTTTATATTTTACCTCTCACGTTGTGTCATGCGGAGAGATGTTGCATTGGATTATGGTGATTTTATGTGCTATTTATCATCATTTGATGTATCTGTGAGTAGTTGTTTTCGTGAGAGAACCATAGGCGATAGCGTCTTCACAAAATATTATTGAACCACGAGATAAACCACATGTCTTCCTATAAAATAAAATTGAGCGTATGAGATTGTTAGAGCCTTTTGTCATACTGGATGAGCGTCGTCGCCATAATATCAAAATCGTAGCTGTATAATACTACTCAATTCCTCGATATTTGATAAATTTTTGTAATGTCCTGAGTTCGATGTAGATATTGACAATATTATCAGTCACCATTACCCAGACTATTTGTACTGGATTGATTACTTTGTGCAGGCTTTCATTTATGGGAGTCTTCCATCTCTATAAAATGGATGAATAACGTGTGGACATGTGTGTATATTTGTAAAATAGTATCCTTAGTTGTAGTGGTTACGATTCTTTCCTTGGTGGATGATGGTAACGGGAGATTTATTACGTGCATTTTATTTTGTTATTTCCACAGGTTGAGTGATTTTATTTTTATTGTGATTTATTGATGTGTGTGTTACCATCGTTGTTCTAAGTTTCGGCGTTGTGTTAAGGTCATGGCACATGGTTAAAGATTTAATTAAAAATTTGTTTTTGTCTTCTCGCTTACTTTTATCACGTAGTCATGTGTATTCTGAGATCACGCTGAACAGATAATCACTGAAAGGTCAAGTTAAATTTGGAGAATCAATTACCAAGTAAAATTAAGTGTCCATCAAAATTAATTTTTTTTTTTTTTTTTTTTTGTATTTTCATCTTTTGACCAGTCATGTAACTCAAGCATTTAAAATCTTGTTCCAGATTTTCCGGCATGATTTGATATGCGTACGAGCATCATTCTCTAAGCAAATCAAATTTAACATTCGAAATAATATTCGACAATGATTTTTATGAATTTTTTTTTTTTGTCAGAATTAGTAGGAATTTATTAACATGTACCATCCCATTTGCTTTAATTTTTGGATGTACAGCAAGATTAAACATAAAATTTAAAATTTTAGTGATCATCTCACACAATCATAATTCTCAGAAGGACGGAATTATTTTGTAATAAATCATCCACCATTAATTTGTATTTCGATGGTTCATTATTTACTGACATCTGCCCATCTCCTTGATCCACACCATCTTTTTAATGGAACATGTCAATCCCTTACTGATCACCCCTGAGGGTGTCTTGTGTCTCTAATGTGTTAGTCGTGGCTTAAACGGGCAGAATAGTCAACAACAAAATGATCAAATCCATTATCTCCTCCTCAACATTCAATGAGAGAATGTCCACTATAGCCTTCAGAAGTCTCAACAAAGCCTATACGATTTTTAGCTTCTGTTCACCTACCAATGATAGTAATAAGAGCTATATTGAAAGCATTCAATGTTTTTGGGAAGAATTGGAAGAGAGAATCGATAAGATTCCAGAACATCACATGGTCATATTGATGAAGGATTACTTTGAACAAATTAGAATGCTTAAAGCAGGCCGGCTGCGCCTGAATACTGTGTGCATGGAATAATGGAATAGGACCTCGGTTCTATTTTGTTGGTTTTCAGAATTTCGTATTGCGATGTTAGATGTGAAATTCTTGGATTGTCGCAAGACGGACCGAAGCGAAAGCATTTGCCAAGTATGTTTTCATTAATCAAGAACGAAAGTTAGAGGTTCGAAGGCGATCAGATACCACCCTAGTTCTAACCATAAACGATGCCAGCTAGCGATCCGCCGAAGTTCCTCCGATGACTCGGCGGGCAGCTCCCGGGAAACCAAAGCTTTTGGGTTCCGGGGGAAGTATGGTTGCAAAGCTGAAACTTAAAAGGAATTGACGGAAGGGCACCACCAGGAGTGGAGCCTACGGCTTAATTTGACTCAACATGGGAAACCTCACCAGGCCCGGACACTGAAAGGATTGACAGATTGAGAGCTCTTTCTTGATTCGGTGGGTGGTGGTGCATGGCCGTTCTTAGTTGGTGGAGCGATTTGTCTGGTTAATTCCGATAACGAACGAGACTCTAGCCTGCTAAATAGTCGCATCCGGTATCCGTTCGTGCTACTTCCAACGCCCAGATTGGTAAGGAGCGCAGGTTCAAGAACATAGTCGGAGAGTACCTGGAGCACAAAGAGAATCAAATGTAATGGTCAGAGGCTGATCGATCTGTGTAAGAATCAAAAACTTGTTCTAAAATCTACAGCATTCAGACACCTGCTCCGAAAAACCAAGACCTGGAGATGTTCCAATCCCTTGCTAGGAGAGTACCAGTTAGATCATGTTGCCATCAGTAGAAGGAATAGCAAGGAAATACATGAACGTCAAGGTTTTGAGAGGTGCCAATATCAATTCAGACCACTACCTATCTTTGGTCAAAGCAAATTTCATTCCACTCACAAAGTTCATAGGTAACAACTACACCAGGTCCAGAGTCCCAAAATTTAATCCAGCCCAGTTGAAAGACAACAACAACTTTACTAAGGTCCTAAGTAATAATCAGAAAAAAACAGGATTGGTCTAATCTGCAGAAGGCACTGATGGATGCAGCAACAGAAACCATCCTTGCAACCAAAAGGACTGGGCTAGTTGGCTGTGCGGTTACGAGCACATCCAAGAGACAGTGGGTTTGAACCCCACTGTCGGCAGCCCTGAAAATGGTTTTCCTTGATTTCCCATTTTCACACCAGGAAAATGCTGGGGCTGTACCTCAATTAAGGCCACAGCCGACTTCCTTCCCTTTCTTATCCCATTGTCGCCATAAGACCTATCTGTGTCAGTGCGACGTAAAGTAAATAGCATCCAAAAGGAGTAAACACCCATAGTGGACGTCAACATGTGATAAGGCAATAGAGGAGAGAAGGCAGGCATGGGTGAAATGGAACTGCAACAAAAATCATACAACCTTCCTAACATTCAGAAAGAACATGGCCAAAACCATCAGAAATGCTGAGGCAATATAACGACGATGTCATAGATCAGGCCGAGAAAGACTTTCAAAGGAACACCACCAGTAACCTATACAAAATTCTAAAATCTCAGACAAACTCTTACTCAGCCCCAATACTTCACCTTCGAGGACCAGATGAGGAACTGAAAATGAACAATGAAGAAACATGTACCCTTCAAATGTCTGATAATTTCCATGTGTATTTAACCACACAATAGTGGAAAAAAATTGTATTGAATAGGTGGTATTAAAATTACTCCTTGTATAAACTTTATGATTCCCTTCCTCCTAGCAAAGAAGAAATCTAACAGATCATCTCTGAACTGAAATTCAACAGAGCAGCAGGCGAAAACGGCATCATTGCAGAATTATGGAACATGCAGATGAAGAGTCAAATTACAGTATCCACGGGATCATTTCAGCTATCATCCACCTGCTGCACAAGAAAGGAGACAACTAACTACAGATGGGGTCTCTCAGTGACTTACAAAATCTTCTCCAAAGCTTTGCTTAGAAAAGTGAAGGCACAACTGAATGGATGAAAACCATAATGGTATAAGTGACATTTAAAAAAAAAAATGAGTTAAGTGCAGGATGTAACTCCGGGAGGATGTATCCTTTCACCAGCAAAGAGATACAAGTGATAGCGGTAATATTCTGTACTCTAGTGATGGGTGATATAACTACAAACAGCATGCTTTATATGAGTGTTAAAGATGTTTAAATGCCTTTTTCTCTGAATGACCAAAATGCTACTTATACCATCCATGACTCCTGCTCAGGAGAGTACCAAGCTGGAGCAGATTCTGGACCTAAAAACTACCTTTACCTACGAAAACCTCAGTGCCTCACCCTACATAGCAATTTTCATTGACTTCCAGAAGGCCTACGATTCAGTAGACAGGCAGTCCCTCTTTGAGACAATAACTGAACTGGGACTAGATAAGAAGACTTTAAATCTTGTGAAGGCTACTCTAATAAACACCAGGTCTAAAGTCAAATTCAGAGGGGTACTATCAAAAATCTTTGAGATCAAAACAGGTGTTAGACAAGGAGATGGTTTGTCCCCCTTCTTATTTAACTGTCTATTGGAGAAGGTCATTCAGGAATGGACGAATACACTGGCTGACAACTCTGGATTAAAAATCGGTTACAAAAAGGACAAGTTAACAATCGCTTAGCCTTTGCAGATTACCTCACACTCTTAGCTTCGAGTATGGAAGAAGCTACATACCAGTTATCCTCCTTCGAACACATAGCAGCTAAATTAGGGCTAATGATCGCTGTCAACAAAACTGAGTTTCTGACTAACATCAGAGAAGCACCCAACTTCATTTCTTTGGGGGACAAAATAATACTACAGGCCAACTCAACTGTATCGTGGGATTGGATAACCCCCAATGAGGACCTTGCAATGAAGAGTAGATGCTCCAAATTAGAAAGAGCTTATCATCTTTGTAAGAACATATCGTCGTTGCCGGGACGAAACCTCCTATGTGTTAATATTTTTGGAGATATACTGACCCGCAGCACATACATTATGAAGAGCAAGAATGCCTTGACAATTGTCACACAATATTGGCCCTTAGATGACAGAACCTTACCGGCCAAAGTTCTAAGCTAAAATATTTCACATAGGAGGTTTTGTCCCGGCAACGACAATATACAAGTCTAAATCCCTTTTCCTTGAATCTTAAACTTAGACACTACAATACCATAGTAAGACCATCTGTACTGTATGCCTCAGAATGCCTAAACATGACCCGGAAAGGACAACTCAGAAAACTGGAACTGAAAGAGCGAAAGATCCTCAGAAGGATTATGGGTTACATTAAAGAAGGAGATGGGTACAGAATCAGGCTCAATAAGGAACTCTACAGTAAAATAGAGAGCATTACAACAGCTATGAGGAAGAGAAGATTAATGTGCTATGGTCACATAGTCAGGATGGACAGCTGGAGACTCAATTCAAGAATCTTCAACACTATATCTAGAGAGAAAGCAATAAATGCCAAATGGACGAATTTAGCTCGGAAAGACCTACAATACATAAACATTGATCACACGGACATTTACAACCGAGATAAGTTCAGAAAGTGAATCAAGACATCCGACTCTCTCCAGTCACTAACAGCTAAATCACTGTGTCTAAGAGTAGCAGTGAAATGGACTCAAGAAAGAAAAGACATCCATAGCGCTAAAATGAAGGAATACTGGGCTAAGAAGAAGAAAAGAGCTCACCAGAGTTAAGAACCACGTGATCAATTGTAGGCCTAAACGAAGAAGAAGAATATAATGCTAAGTTTCAATGTTTATCAACTGTTATAGGTATCTGAGAGACAACAGAGTAATGGTATTTTGTCTTGAAAAGAGGTTCTTTAAATTACTGACATGAGCCTTCTATATGCCACATAACTCTGGCTGGAGTGGATCCCGCAACAATGAGCAAAGAGAGCGACAGCGAACACTATAAGCACTTGCTCCCCTTTACCTTGCTTGTTTACATTAAAGGGTGAGAGCACAAAACTGGTTTTCTTATAATACTTGTCTCGGCCGCTGGCATTGCTATTTTTAAATTCATTGTTGGATGAACCTTTTTCTCGTGCTGTTAAAAAATCTCATGTGGATGACTTATAAGAGTACTTTTTCCCACACATAGAACACTTTGCGAACTCACTATCTATCATGGAAAAATATGATCGCATAGAGCTCATCTTTGCCCTCTTCAGAACTTCTGTGATGATATAACTACATGGTAACAAGTACAGTCGCAGGCTGGCCTCGTTAACAGAGTTCACCGACGAGCTGCTGTTAGAACTTCTCTGACAATAAAAATACACGTTAACAACTCATTACTCATTAACAGAGGTGGTTACTGGTAGTGAGTATGGAAAACAAAATTGAAGTTAACTCTCGCGAATCAAGCATGTGCATTTCAGATCCCCTTCCATCAACTTCTCATGAGACTCCAAATCGACTGCGGGAAACCTGTTCATCAGCCGCGATTCTTTCCGTAAGCGATGATGATGCAGAAGGCGCAAATGACAGCAGTTCATCATATGTGGCTTCATCTGAAAGTACTTCAGATGATTCATACGTCGAAGACTCGGAGAAAGAAGATCGGCCTCGTCCACGTAAAATACAAAAGAGGGACAACCTCCAGCGTCAAGTTAATGAACAACCATCTGGGGATCAGCTGCGACAACGAACACAACATACAGGGCAAATGTACAACCAGGCCTTCAAATACCAGTGAATCAGGTAGGGCAGAAAATAAATCTTTCATGGTTCTATGTCACTGGACAACATCTTAAACAGTTCCAATGTCCACCAACAGAGAAAATTCAGAATTTATGTAACAGGGATATGTCAATAGATACTCAAAGGTCTAATTAGTAATGACATTATTAACTTGATACTGGTGGAAGCAAACCGCAATGGAAAAAACACAAAACAAAATAAGTGGACATATGTAACTGAGCCCAAGTTGTGGAACTTCTTCGCACTCATTATTTATATGGGGCTAATAAGGTACCCTAAAATATCAGACTACTGGTTAAAGCATATTTTATACCGCAGTCCTTTTGTACCATTAGTAATGACACGTGAACAATTTAAGGATATTTTGAGATTTCTTCATTTTTCAGATAATGCCACACTAGATAAGTCAGACAAGGTCGGTAAAATTAGACCTTTGTTTGACCTTCTTGTGCGTAATTTCAAAACTTTCAAAGTTCCTGGGGAAGCTGTAATAATTGATGAAACAATGGTGCCTTTATGAGGTCATTTGTCTTTTAGACAATACATCCCTGGTAAAGCTTCAAAATATGGTGTTAAATTGTTCAAGTTGTGCGATTCGAAAGGATACACTTACGAGGTAATTGTTTATCAGGGAAAGGTGACCCATGTGCCTTCTACATCTGATGACCGAGTCAGTAATATATGTTGTTGTTAAAAAGTTAATGCAGGATTATATTGGCCAAGGTATGTACTTTGGTAACAGACAACTTCTATAGTAATTTGTCAATTGCCCAGTATTTGATAGAAAATGACACACACTTAGTAGGAACTCGAATAAAAAATATGAAAGGTATTCCCAAAAATGTACTGCTATGTCCATCAATGAAGTAGGGAGAGATAGTTGGCAAAGAAAGTAATTCTGGAATTGTTGTAGCAAACTGGAAAGATAAACATAATATGAGATTCATCTCTACGAGACATAAATTAGAATAGGAAAGGCGAAAATGTAGTGAAACCTGAAGCAATTTTATACTACAACCCAAAGAAGCAAGGTATTGACTTAATCTGACCAACTGGTGGTATCATAAAGTTGCGCTGGAACTTCTGCTTGGAACGGCTATTGTGAACGCGCTCATTTTATATAATGAAGTTATGGGAAAGAAATTGCAAAATGGAAAATTTAGAGAGGAGTTAGTCATTGGAATTTTGGGGAACAGTGTGAGAACAGCAGCTACTCTCTCCACTTCTCCCAAACACCATCATATTTTGAAGGAAACAGAAGAAAAAGATGGCCGAAATAGAAAAGTACGTAAACGTTGCGCCGGTTGTTCTGCAGAACTAGTCAGCATAAATGACAGAACTTATGCTCAGAAGCACTGCAAGAAAGTGTCCACGTACTGTGAGGACTGTCCCAAGAAGCCATCGTTGTGTCTGCTTTGTTTTCATACGCAAAAGTGAAGTGGTACCTCACATTGTTACATTCATTCCCTTTTTTCCCATCAGTGTATTATTTTAACAAAATATTAACTGTTTTAATAATCCATGTGTACGATACAAACTTCTTTATATTATTATTATTATTATTATTATAAGTTTATGTTAAATATTCAACTCCAATACAACCGATAATTATTATTTTCTGAACAGTGTTAACCTTAATGCCTCTATTCTTATATTTGTAGATATTTTCTTCATAGAAAATGATTTAAGTAACGGAACAAGCATATTGAATAATTTCTTAATTATCCTAGCCCCTATGTACTCCCTGCATGTCCCACTGTATACGAAGTTAGTTTGCCTTATGTAGAGACGAACCGGAAATGACAAAAACATAATCTGTGAACGACGCGCGATAGGGCTCCAAATATAATGTGTCACAAGGCCGCCGGCAGGTCTAATAGTTGCCAACGTGTTAATAGACGTGGTTACTGATAGTGAGTACGGCCGCAGGCTGGCCTTATTAACAGAGTTCACCGACTAGCTGCTGTTCAAACTTCGCTGACAATAAAAATACATGTTAACTACTCAATACTAGTTAATCGAGGTGGTTACTGGCAGTGAGTATGGTCGCACACTGCCTTGTTAACAGAGTTCACCGACTAGCTGCTGTTCAAACTTCCCCGACAATAAAAATACACGTTAACTACTCAATACTGGTTAATAGAGGTGGTTACTGGCAGTGAGTATGGTCGCACACTGCCTTGTTAACAGAGTTCACCGACTAGCTGCTGTTCGAACTTCCCTGACAATAAAAATACACGTTAACAACTCAATACTGGTTAATAGAGGTGGTTACTGGTAGCGAGTACAGTCGCAGGCTGGCCTTGTTAACAGAGTTCACCGACTAGCTGCTGTTCGAACTTCCCTGACAATAAAAATACACGTTAACTACTCAATACTGGTTAATAGAGGTGGTTACTGGCAGTGAGTATGGTCGCACACTGCCTTGTTAACAGAGTTCACCGACTAGCTGCTGTTCAAACTTCCCCGACAATAAAAATACACGTTAACTACTCAATACTGGTTAATAGAGGTGGTTACTGGCAGTGAGTATGGTCGCACACTGCCTTGTTAACAGAGTTCACCGACTAGCTGCTGTTCAAACTTCCCCGACAATAAAAATACACGTTAACTACTCAATACTGGTTAATAGAGGTGGTTACTGGCAGTGAGTATGGTCGCACACTGCCTTGTTAACAGAGTTCACCGACTAGCTGCTGTTCGAACTTCCCCGACAATAAAAATACATATTAACAACTCAATACTCGTTAATAGAGGTGGTTACTGGTAGTGAGTACGGTCGCAGGCTGGCCTTGTTAACAGAGTTCACCGACTAGCTGCTGTTAGAACTTCCCTGACAATAAGAATACACGTTAACAACTCAATACTGGTTAACAGAGGTGGTTACTGGCAGTGAGTACGGTCGCACGCTGCCCTTGTTAACAGAGTTCACCGACTAGCCGGTGTTCGAACTTCCCTGATGATAAAAATACATATTAACAACTCAATACTCGTTAACAGAGGTGGTTACTGGTAGCGAGTACGGTCGCACGCTGCCCTTGTTAACAGAGTTCACCGACTAGCCGGTGTTCGAACTTCCCTGATGATAAAAATACACGTTAACAACTCAAAACTAGTTAATAGACGTGGTTACTGGTAGCGAGTACGGTCGCAGGCTGGCCTTGTTAACAGAGTTCACCGACTAGCTGCTGTTAGAACTTCCCTGACAATAAGAATACACGTTAACAACTCACAGTTATCGGTAGCAAGTACGGTCGTAAGTTGCTGATGTTATGAGAGTTCACCCGAGTATTGCCGAGCTGCTGTTATTTTAGTATATGGATATCTCCTGTTATTGTTACTTACTGTTACAAGCGCATACTGGTTAAAAATACTCGTTACATTATTTACCAGCCACCAATACTGGACAGTATCCGGGGTCATTTTATTATTATTACTAAAGAATGTAATCGGAATTTGATCTCCTCACGACAAATAACTTGTAGTGGGATTTGTTAATTTTGAGAAGGTTTTCAACTCAGGGGTTGCCTGGCTGAGGTGGTAAAGGCTTGCTTGCTTCACTCCTAAGGGCATGGATTCGATTCCCTGTCAGGAAGTAAATAAATTTAAGAAATGATATTTCAACTCTCAGAGATGCAAATGGCCCCGAGGTTCACTCAGCCTACACCGAAAATGAGTACGAGGTTAATTCCTGGAGGCAAATGCAGACGGATGTAAAGCTAACCACTCTACACCACAAAGTACCGAGGTTGCGGATAGTGGAAGCCTTTACGTCCCATCCCTCCGAGGGCTTTCATGGCCTGCATAGAGATGGTTTACCTTTTTGTTTCGTACAACTCAATCGACTGATTCACACGTCTAGACGTAATGAAGGATATGGCCGAGGACAACAAGACCTGTTCCATTTTCAAACAAACTCTCACCAACACCTTTTCACAAGTGAAATTCATGGATAAATATTTAGATAATTTTGATTAAGACTTGCATTCATCCACCCACCTCCTCATAATGTCATCTATGTATAGAGACACAGACAAGCTAATAATGGTATTGGACCATCAACTGAGATCATCTAGCGCTAACGACAGATGAAACATTACAAGAATAAGCTTTCCTATGATGACTGACCACCGTGATACGATTGCATTTTTCAATACCAAATATGGAACAATGAAATATTAAATTTAACTATCTTGGAGAGATGATTTTGTTTAATGCACTGGGAAAAGTCAGGCTCATGTCCTATCAGCAATAGTTTAAGCACCACACGATTCGATGTTCAATGGCTGATACACTGCACCAGAATGGTTATATCGTATAAGACGACGTTTATGGCATCGGTGGGACAAGAAGAATTAACATAAACACCTTTAAATGGTATTTGTCCATCCGATTCCAGATGTAAGTAAACACGGGAAAGAAAATTATATAAATCCATACTACCTGGAGAAATACAACTTAACAGACATGGAAATCATTGGAGCGAGTGGGGGACATCCCCAAGAAATTGGTCAGCAGCATGAGAAGTATCCACGTAACAAACAAACAAGGGGGGATACACACTTTAGAGGGGCCCATATCCTTGTTAAGAGATCACTTCTATGCTCCTTGTCAATGTACACAATTCCATGTTCAGTGCTGCCTGAAGATCAGTACAACAATCATAATTTTATTAAAAAATTAAATACCTTAGTTGTTTTGCAATATTTTCTTACTATCACAATGTGTTTGTAATTATTACTAATAATAATGTTATTGGCTTTATGTCTCACTAACTACTCTTTTACGGTCTTCGGAGACGCCGAGGCGACAGAATTTAGTCCTCCCAGAGTTATTTTACATGCCAGTAAATCTACCGACACAACGCTCACGTATTTGAGCACCTTCAAATACCACAAAACTGAGCCCGGATCGAACCTGCCAAGTTGGGATCAGAAGACCAGTGCTTCAACCGTCTGAGCCACTCAGCCCAGCATTTGTAATTATTACCATTAATTCTATTTTATTTGAATAGAAATTATTATTCACTGTAACATGAAACTTGCACACTTACAAGTTATGCTTAATGATGGTTTATGGTAAGGTAGAATATACATCTGATAAAAAGTATTCCACCCCACAGAACAATACATACCTTAGACTTGCGAGGTTGTAGACAAGAGTTCATGGCTTCATCGATACCGATGAGGACTCGGCTAAGCTCTAACACCTTGGGGTCTGGCTCCTGCGAGTCCACTGTGCTGCTCGTTAACGCGTGTGTTCGAGGTAGCAGGTAATGGAAGCACTGAACACGCACCTGTAAACACAATGTGCAATGATCTGATATGTATGAGAGAGACAGCCTTAATCATGTACCATTTTTCTCCGAATCCAGGACTGCGGTTTTTTCACAGAATTTCATGTGGAAAATCAAGGGTAGTCTTGCATTAGTGATGTATAACCCCGCTGCTTCCCTTCTTTACATCACTAGTCGCAGCAGTCCATTGTACAGTCACTGGTTCTCGGAACAGAATGACATTCTACTAGCCTCTACAAAAATGTTTCTATAATCTGCAGAATGGCATCAAAACATTAGGCCTACTCTCAAGCTAATTGCAAGATCGACCATAACGTACTTCCGAGCCCCAGCTGTGCAGGAAATGTCATTAGAATTGGAATAGCAAGGATATGACCCTTAGAATTCTTAGAAAGACCACGGTTACTGTACCTGAAGTTTAGTAAAAATAGACAGCAGAAATAGTTTCGTGGTGAATCGTTGTATTGTAGAGACACGTGGAACAGGTAATGCCGGCAAATTTTGAACGGGTTCTCATCGATATTATAATGTGAATTTTGCAGCTATAAGAAAATATGGCATTATTAAAGCCAATATTCCGTGTTAGCGTGAAGCCAAAGATAGCTTTAAAAATGTGTACTATACAAAAATTCATTCAGAAGTCCGCAACAGGGACGCTTTACAGAAGTTGAAGATGAAATTGTGAGGTATGCGAGCTTAAAACGCAAGGTTAGAATGGCCATAACACAAGATGCGATACAAATGCGGGCCCGCGAATAGGAATTCCCTGAACATTCAAAGACACTATCAGATACCTCTAATGAAATTTATTAGGGAAGCAGGTAGGATTTACATGATACTTGTGTCTGTTTATTTTATTTCTCAAATTAAATTTGAAATTTGTTACCAGTACAAATAAAATTATGATTTCACAAAGCACTTTTTAAGCCTGACTGAATTTTTTTGAAGGAAAAAGTGGCAGTAGTGTTGCATTCAGGGTTGCCTTGGATTCCAATAAATACGGTAATAATATGAAAAAGAAATGTTTTGGTCGTAACTTTATGGTACAAAAAAAAAAAAAAAGACCTCATGGCACTAAAGCCATAATGGGCCTTCTTGTACCAGCCTGAAGGATTACGAGGAATCCTCTTGGTACTTATTGTCGGCTTTGTAGATCGGAGCCGCTCAGAAAGAAATGCTTGACAAATGTTAGCATATCTTGAAGCAAACATCATGTTTGTTATCTTCTTTAACATTTCATGTGTTTTGCTATCGCAATATGTTGCATAACTTCTGAATGCATGTCTCAAGCTACAAGTTTCTCAGAAAGGTCACAAAAATAATATAGTTTTAAAAATGTCCACGCAGAGAACAGTTCAAAGAAACAATCTTCACACTTTTGGGCTTGTTCCAGTGAGAACTCCATAGTTTCAGTCTATGTCTCAGACCACTGTAAATTCCACCGAGTGGAAAGGCAAATGAGGCTTCATGAGATTGACAGTTCCAGCCCACTGCCTGTCTTGAAATAGAATACAGAGACAAGGGTGCACTGACGAAACCTGTTGCTACACCTGCTCGAATATAGGAAATATGTATTTGTGAATAAATATTCAGAAAATGTATTTAATTATGAAATGGCAAAAAAAAAAATAAAAAAAAAAAATAATAATTTACTAAAATAAAAAAATATTTTAGTACATAATTATCGAAACCTTACAATGGATGAAGAACATGTCCGTATCACTGGCAGTAGTCACAGGGGGCACAGTAGCTTTGTTCAACACTGCTGGGACAGTTTTCTGCATGGCTTTATGGTTACTTTTAAAGGGTAGAGAAAGGTCCACCTATTCAATACATTAGCTTATTGAATAAGAGATTTCTTTAAAAGTGATCAATTGTCAATACGGACCACAATGAAATTCATAACTTATGATGGGTTTATGGTTGTCACAGGCAAGTAAGTTGATGGTTCACACGGTTGGAAAAAAAGTGAAAGTGAATGGAAGACACCTTCCATTATGATACTTGTTTATGAGACAGACATCCCACAATTGTATGGAGCGGAACATCTCTGCGGCTTTTTCAGGAAACGGAATGAGCATTAGGAATTAATGTAATTCGGTTAGGACATTCCTGGGAAGGACTCCAATGGATTTTAGTGTGTTTGGACTGTTGAAAAGATATCTCCAACATGGCCATCCGTGCAACCTGGAAAGCTTTCAGGGACGATTGTGCTCCGCTATATCTCGTAAAGCGAGTACCGCTGGCTCTAAACCGAACAGTTTGAGATATTTTGTGCTTGTTATTCATTCCTAGTCACTGACTTCAGTCCCAATACTGTATACATTTTGCTTCATAATCTGGATTAGGAACACCAAAGTCCTGAAGGAAGTCGAAATACGTCATGTCCACAACACAGCCCTGTCGTGTTATCGGACAAATTAAAGCGGTATACAAAAGTGGACTCAGTTCAATTCCTTCCTGTCTGGTTGCTTGTGTGAACATCACAGCGAATTCATGAAACTCTGTGTTTAAGTTCAGTTTACAATAGCAAAGTGGCATTAACAGTAGCCGTATCAAAACACTGTACATTGTAAGAATTGTGTAAAGTACAATTTACGATCATTCATGTTTCATGCACTTCCACTTTACAAATAATGGGGATATTCACACTATGTTGGAACGCAAGGTTTTAGGTTACATTCAAATTTGTAAAGGGGCTTCCAATTAAATCCAGAAATACCTGTTCTATCTAAAACCTGCACATAACAAAAGTTACAGAAATTACAATTACCACGTTTCACACCTTTTTCTTGCATGACTTGTGATAACAGAAATATTCACGAATTTAGATTTGTGGTGTAAAGTCATCATAATTTCTTCGCTCCTGCAAGCCAGGTGCGGTTGTGTATGAGCCTCCTACAGGTTGTCCTGTCCATCCACAGGTAACGTCCATAATCACAACGCCAGTTTAGAACTCTGATTTCAAGGTCCTTGAAAATCTGCTTCTCCCAAACAGCACAAGGTCTTCCTCTTGGTCTCTTCCCAGGGACACTGCGCTCAAAGTACGCTCGAGGAATCCTGTGGGGGATCCATTCTATACATGTGATTATACCAATGCAATCTCTTCACTTTGAGGCTCTCCAGCAAGTTTCTTTCCAATCCAAGCTGTTGTCGGATATCCGCATTCCTTATTTTATTCATTTTTGTTTTTTGTAGACAAGAAGGAAGGAACTACATTTCTGTTGCCTGAAGACGACTCTTTGTTGATCCAGTAAGTGTTGCTGCTTCCAGACCATATGTCAATATACAGTAGGTACCAGATATGTTCTGTACAAGCTGATCTTGGAAATGTTTCATCCCGAAGTATTTGACATGCAGCGCAATAGAATGCGGCAGCTTTCTGTATTCTGTTGCTAATCTCCTGTTGTACAGTACTGTCTAGCTGCCTCTGTGGATTAGCGGTAGAGTGTCGGCCTCCGGATCCCAAGATAGAGGGTTCAAACCCGGCAGAGGTAGTCGGATTTTTGAAGGGCGGAAAAAAGTCCATTCGACACTCCATGTCGTACGATGTCGGCATGTAAAAGATCTCTGGTGACACATTTGGTGTTTACCCGACAAAATTAATTAAATCTCAGCCATAGACGCCCAAGAGAGTTTCGGTTTACTCGGTCTGCCATCTAGTGGGGGCCTAGAGTAAAACGGAACGTCTAAATTGACGAGCAGACAGCCAGATGGCGTCAAATTGAAATGTCTGCACACGGTAGCTGAGGCCATACGATTATTATTATTATTATTATTATTATTAGTACTGTCTGAGGAGAGAACACTACTGGAAGTTGTCTACAATATCCATCTCCTCATCTCCAATTCTTAGATGAACAGTTGGAGAGTTTCTACTCATCACCAAACCAACTGTCTTGGTTGATTTTAAGACTTAAGGTTGTAAAAGCTTCATACCAAAGATTTAGTCTAGCTTCTGTGTCACTCCATACCATTACATAATCAACAAAAACCAGGATTCTTTCTCCAAACATCAGTGACATGGAAATACTGTTCAATGGTCAAGGTGAAATAGTGATGGTAGTCGTGGTGACTGCACGTCATCATCACCCCATAGTCATCAAGATTAATTAAGGAGACCATTATTCATCATCATCATCATCAATGTCCCATTATTTATTCTAAATTATTATTTTACAAGGAAAAACTTCCTTAGGGTTATAATGTATAACTAAGGCCCAGATGCTGACAACGTAAAGAATATTTAAAAAATGCACTTAAACACGACTTTAATAGATGACCCAAAAGTCAAGAAAATGCATTATAAAATGATGTTTATATATTCTTCACAAAATAATAGGTTAGACACAAAATTACAAAGTACAAAAATACAGGTCTTTCATTAGGAGGCTGCTCGACAACAAAGAATACACAATACAAAGGATAATGATTGAAAAATGAATACAGTAAAATCTTGTTAAGACATTTCTGCAGGGGACAACAAAAATGAACGTGTTAAGCGAGAAAACAAACTACTGAATATACAAATGAAAACTATCCAACAGCTATATGGAAACACTAGATACGATTTTTTCTGACATGAGGGCATTTTACATTGTGTATCTGTGGCTACAATGAAAACCATATCAGAGGAAAGTATTAAAAGGTGTGAAAAACACCAAACAACTGATATGAAAACATATGCACGAAGGCCAATAAAAATATCCATGTATTATTTCTGAAACAAATGTTATTAGCAGCATTTTATTTCGGAGTAGTGGGTTATAAAACATTATTCTCTGGTCACACTTTGACAGTGAAGTGGAGATTATACTCGGCCATTTGCGACTGGCAGGAATGACTTTCGACACAATTTTGAATCGAACAAAACTTTGACCAACTTGAGCAATTGAGTCAAAACTCAAAGGTGCGAGTTCAACATTCGCGAACTCTGCGTGCATAAAGATGTGTCACATGTGTTGTGACTTTGTGCCTGACGGTGTATGCAATCTGGCTCATTTAACTGTTCTCTGCTTTTCATGAACATTGTGAGACAGTGCCAAACATCGTGTGTGCCGTGCTGATGCTCGGAAGATTACGCATTACTTCTTTTAATTGACTTACATTCCACTTCGTCTGAATTTTACAGTGCCTAGCCCCATCATTTTTGTATCGCCTCTTCAATTGATATTGTGTGGACTTGACCGTTAACTTCTTTCTTACTTATGCATTGTTTTTCGAGTTATAATTGGCTGATGATGACCCAGACTGGGGTCGAAACCAGTACCATTTTCACTTTTAATTAAATAAGAATGTAATCTCTACATCTCTTATTTACTTGTATTGAATAGGTTGAACTACCATATTTATTATTTCAATTTAACTAGGCTATCACATGACAAATATGCACCACACTAGTCAATTTCACACGGTTATGTTAGTAATCTGTATTATGCGACAAACCTTTACTGTATCACTCAACACAAAATAAAATTCTAACATCTGAATGGAATGTGAAATAGACTAACCGGCAAGCAAAACTGAACGTTCCTGAGTCTCCCCGAACGTGCAACTTATCCTGTTAAGTACAGGAATTTAAGGCCTTTTTCCATAATCACGCAACAGTGGCGATGGATCTTACCCGAGTCGGAAATCAGTTTGTTTCACAAGGGATGACAAATAACATTTTCAGGGCTAGGAAAAATGTGATCATACTAAGAGGTAATAGTGAGAATTCGTGACGCGGTAAGTGAGGTATTTTTCTATATAGTATAACCCCAATTTTGCGTAACCCCGCATTTAACGGAAGAAATTCCCAGTCCCAAAAATTATTCCATAAGAGCAATGCAATTTTATATTTAACGTAATTCACAATAGGGCAAAACCTGCATTTAGCACTAAGGAAACATTAAAATTCTCAATTATTTATTTCTATTTGTTTTGGTTATGGGACATTAACCCAATCGCATCATATGACGATCCTAGCTCGTCATAGTTATTCGTGGCATATGTATCAAATGACGAGCTCTGCTCGCGTGAATGCACAGCTGTACATCAATCCATGTAGTTCAGTCACTAACCCACAGTTGCCACTTGTATGCATTCTGAGCTGAAGTTTACACATGTGGCTTCAGTTTTTTCCCTTTCACCAGGTTCTTCCACACTTCCGGAACAAGAGATAACAGAATCTTTTTTCATATTATTTTGCTCTTGTCAGCTGCCATCATGGCGTCAAGCAGATGTGCTGGTGTTGATGAAGAAGGAATACAGAAGCTAATAGATAGTGTTTTAGAGAGTGATATTGAAGGTGGTGATGTTTGTGATGACGAAATAGACCCTGAAGTCCGTAGTTTGAGTACTAGCAATGCGTATAAAAGTTCTGATGACACAGAAAGTGATTCAAATAACGATGGTGTGCCGAGTCTTTCGAAACGAGCTCGTACCTCGGCACAGACTACCTTGACTGACTTGAACTGGACAAAAAGTGACAATAAACCTGTTGTACATAAGTTTAGTGAATACAGTGGGGTTAGCGAAAACTTATTGAAAAAGTTTGATACGCAGCCACTATCTGAACTCTCAGTTTTTTGTGAAAACATGAACCCTTTGTTTGACAAAATATCTGTCGAGACAAATTCATATGCAGCAAAACAGTTGAGCAATCCTGACAAAAAAGTTGAAAGACGATGACAAATGGTTTGAGACTACACCCGACGAAATTAGGGCATATTCTGCGTTAGTTATACTAATGTCACAAGTGCGAAAGTCAAGAATACAGTTATACTGGAGTAAAAACTGGTGTATAAACACTCCTATTTTTCGTAAAACCATGAGCAGGGGAAGATTTACTATAATTTAATGATTTTTACATTTTGTTGATGATGAACAAGTCGATAGTAGTGACAAACTAAGAAAGATTAGGCCTATAATACAACATTTCTGCTCCAAGTTTTCAGAATTATATTTACCTTCACAAGACATTGCTCTAGATGAAAGTCTAATGAAATTCAGAGGCCGCCTTTCATATGTCCAGTGTAATAGGTCTAAACGTTCTAGGTTTGGAATAAAAATTTACAAAATTTATGAATCAAGTTCTGGCTACTGTCTGTCTTTCAAAATTTATGTAGGTGATGATGTAACGGATCCAAGTCTGCCAGCAAGTACAAACGTTGTGCTCAACATGTGTGAACCCTTGTTAGGCTGAGGGCATACATTGGTTTTAGATAACTGGTATTCTTCACCAGATTTATTCAAAAGGCTACAGGACAACCAGATGAATGTAATTGGAACTGTAAGACAGAACCGAAAAGACATGCCTCGCGATATCAGTAAGACGAAACTAAGACGTGGAGAGTATGAGACGTGGGCTGCCAACAGTATGTTGTGTGTGAAGTGGAAAGATAACAAGGATGTTTGCTTTCTCACCACTAAACACAGGGACAGGCAAACTCAGACGAAAGAGAGGACAAACCCCGAGGGAAGAAGTGATAAAGCCCAAGTGTGGCCTTGAATACCAGAAGGGGATCAGGTTACAGCTCTGTTCCCCGTCATGCGGCGCACAGTGAAAGGGTATAGGAAAATATTCTTTTACCTCCTAGATATGTGTATTTTCAATTCCTTCACTGTGTATAACAAGATCGCTGCTAACAGAAAGACGAGCTACACGGACTTCAGAACTAGCACTGCACAGCAGCTCCTAGAGACTGTTCAGTTGCCGGAGTACTCGGTTCGAGGTCGACCTTCAGCGAACACCACCCCAAACAGATTTCAAGTTAAATCATGGGCCCACTTTCCCATGCGTATTCCCCCTACAGAGAAGAAATCAAAAGTCACAAGAAGATGTGTTGAGTGCTATAGCTGGGGTAAAAGAAGTGAAAGTTGCTGGCAGTGCAAAAAGTGTGGCATAGCTCTTCACTTAGAAGAATGTTTTGAGGTGTACCACACCCAGCAGACGTACTAAACTAGCGGCATTGGTAAGTTTATTACTTTGTTATCATGCATGCAGATTTTCAGAAAGGAATATTTACTGGTTGGTTTTGTATGATTTTCTGAATAATAGTGTGATGACGACGGCCGTAGAGCGGTATTTAAATGTGATTTCTTAGTGAACTCCTATGGTATTTAAATGTGAGGCGAATGGATTAAGAACCTATGAACAAGACATCATATACTTGCTAAGGATGATTCAAGGCAGAAGAGGAATTTAGACCACGGGCACTTACGGCTAAACTGAGATGTCGGACTCTGATACACATCCGACTGCAGCTGGTGTAGTAGAAGAGAATCCTCGGTTTAATGGCAATGTTATTATAACCTTCAAAAATTCCTATATTATTCTGTACAATATCTTTCGGTTACAATGAGAACCCTTTAGTGATTCTTCCATTATTACGGGCAAATTCCGGCATGTTAGATTTTATCCATTATCGGTATTCATACACTCGACTCCTGCGTTTATAATGAATGCGATCGATCATCTTCCGTATCGATTCCTCGCTACCCGCGAGCGAGTCAATCTTGAGCGAGCCTGAGGTCTCACAACTCCGAATGGTGTAAACAAACATCAGGAGAACATGTTTTCACAATGACTGCAATGACAGCAGTTGTTAACTCCTTAGAAATAAAGGCTGAAGTAAACGACTGCTTAATTTTATTAATGTGTACTGAAATAAAATAAGAATGTGATACTTCTCAAGATACAGTGGTGCGCTTAACTCATTTCAGAGTTTAGGTTATGTATTTTCACGTCTTGTTAATTTTCAGAAAGGTTGTTCCCATGTAAATTTATAGCTCTATAGGGAGCTCGAAACATGTTTTCATAATACGTGCTCGGTAAACCTAGGTTAGGTGGCGCCGTTTGAAGTAAGAAAATGGAAACGTTTGCCACAAGCCTCTGGAGTTATACTATTACAGTTTTTAAGAATGAAACTGTTCAGACTGTTGGAATTAGAAAATACATGCTATAGAGTAAGCCACTGCTTGGAAAACATCCGCAAAAATATTTAAACAAACTGTATGCTGTTTCATACACATTTTAATGTGTTTTTTGTGCGAGTTTGGTATCTTTCCTGACTTTTATGGAAAAATCATGTGTAACGTTATAAGAACAACCTTAAACTGAAGCGGTTTTGCATTCACTGACAAAAATTTGTCAAAATGAAGCACAAACCGTAACTGCAGTGCAGTGTGTAGGGTAGATATCTCCTTGTTTTATTGCTGTCACTGTGTAAATAATGTATGATCGTACATTTCTGTTAATACAGACAAAGATCTCTGGAAAAGGTGCGCTTTCTACTTAAACCTCGATTTAAGGTAAACCCCCATTTAAGGTTAAAAAAATCAGGTCCCTGTATAAATGTTAAATAGGGGTTCTACTGTAAATTTAATATGATGAGAATCGGGACTTCAAATTTACGACGTGCTAAGCGGGAAAAACGTGTTAATGAGGAACACACTAACAAGGTTTCACTGTAGCTTGAAAAGAACTTGAAATAATGAAAGAGGATTTGTAAAATAAGGTCTATAAAAACATTTTAAAAAATTATAAGAGACAACTTGAGAAATTAATTTTTGCAAAAGTGAAGGTATAAATATGATTCACAAACAAAGACAAGAAAGAACAAGAATAAGACTACTTAATTATGTGTTCTCTTAATACATCTTAGTTTGAACTACAAATGTCATTTTTAAGTTCTGGAAATTGAAGGATCTGCGATTATCTCTCAAGAAGTTTTTACACCTCCAAAAGCTGCGTTCTACATTAGCTTTTGTATAACTACTAGTTAAGGCTTCCAGGTGTAATTTCAAAAAATAATATGGTAACGGGACAAAATGACAAAATTCTTCATAAATGACAGAATAATTCTCCAAAATCAAAGAAAATACTGTTATAATTTAAAAAACAAGAATTGCAATAAGAATGCAATTTATTTTATTATTAATACAACTTCTCCCATGAGGAGGCTGCCACAAGGACAAAGTATGTCGACTACACACTATTTTGTCTTCTAAGTTACGGTGGTACTGTTGAGTTTGCTAAATGCAAAATAAAAAGGATATAGCCTATTTGTCATGAACAGAGTTTGTATATATTGCACCCGAGCACTCAATAAAAAGATGACATGTCATCAACATTTATAACAATGCAATATTAAAGGTCTTTTCTTTTCTTTATTCGTGTCAGAAGTACCAACTCTCTCCAGTCGTTTCACTCATGACTGAGTAACGTGACC
Source organism: Anabrus simplex (assembly GCF_040414725.1). Lineage (NCBI taxonomy): Eukaryota > Metazoa > Arthropoda > Insecta > Orthoptera > Tettigoniidae > Anabrus > Anabrus simplex. The sequence goes on along the minus strand of NC_090276.1, from coordinate 99,276,751 downwards.
CAAGGACTTTGTTGTAAGCTGATACCATTCTGTACGTACTTGCGTTTTCTGGACAGGGTAAGTCCATGATCCCTCTTACTTGATCAGCCCGTCCCCGTGTCCTTGTGGCAGAAACTTTTCCTTGTCATAGTGTGACCAAAGAATTGCAGGATTATCTGGTACACAACTTGACATAGACTTTCTTGTATTCCAATTTCCCAGATGCAGAATCATTTCTTCACCTGGCTGTCCACGGTATTCACAACATCCTTCTCCAACAACAAATTTCAAAGGCGTTGATTCGGTTAACTTTACATATATATATTTAAAAAAAATCATATCTACACTCCTACTATACAAATATACAGGTCTATTATACAAACAGTCACATATATGGCACCAATACGAGAGCTAGAAGATTCTTGGCCAGTATTGGGCGACGTCAATATTGTCAATAGTTCATAGTGCACAATGAAGGACATAAAACACACCGACATAGATGTTGACTCGTCTGCTGTTCTTGGTAATCAGAAAGTGATGAATCACTTGAGAAAATATTAAAATTCAACACCTTTTCACAAATATATCACCAACTGGCAGGGAAAAAAATAGCCTACATTGCAGTAACTGAGGAGTCCTTGACGGCGTGTAGTGTTTGTTCTGATTGACATTTACAAATGTATTCTTCTGGTAGTAGCATTTTAAACCAATGAAAATAACTTCTAAATTTACCATGTCAAGTCATAAACTGTGCAAGTACTAAAGTGGGTTTGAAGAATTGTGAGATTAAAAGTAGGCAGATGGTTGGAGAGAACAACTCCTGGGTGACATGTCCATACCGTGTTCCAACTTTCTATCTTCTTACATCAGATATGGGATTTATAGAGAAGCTGAAATCTATATCCCATCTAACTGAGGATCTTGCTAATAAAGTTTAACCCAACTAAAACAGACATGCAGGATTAGATTCCTAATGTTTGAGGACAATGGGTCTCGTGTGGTGGTGATGGTAGACTGACAGCACTATAATTACTCATCATCATCACAGGTTGTTCTGCCATCCGGCAGGTCCAGTCATGACTGTGACCTCCATATCTCTTGATCTTGTGCCCTTTTCTTCTGCATAATCTTCCTTTCTTTTTCTAAAGCTGTCTAATAACTGGTATCGTCTCCTTCCCCTTCCTCGTTTTCCTTTTATCATCCCTTCAATTCCTACTCGTAGTAAGGTGTTATGCCCTATCCAATTTTTCTTCCTATTTTGGATTACAGTCAGCATGCTCCTCACTTCTCCCACTCTCTTCAGAACTTCCTCATTTGATATTTTATCTTCCCACTTTACTCCTTCAATTCTTCACCAAATCCACATCTCAAATGTCTCTATTCTTCCTTCTTTGTTGTCCATGTTTCAGCGCCATATAGAGCTATACTCCATACGTAACACCTTGCAAGTCTCTTCCTCAGATCTTTCTCTAGCGAGCCACAAAAGTTTTTTTTCTTCTTGTTGAAGCTTTCCTTGGCTAAGGCAATTCGAGCCTTTATGTCTGTTATAGAGTGAAGGTCTTCAGTCACAATACTTCCAAGATACTTAAACTTATTCACCTGTTCAATAATTTCTCCCCATATCTTGATTGTCGCTTATTAACCTTTACCTCCAAGTATCATGAATTTGGTTTTCTTTTTGTTTATGGTCATTCCATACTCTTCACACTTTTTGTTTAATTCTCTCAGCATTTTGTGGAGGTCCTTCACATTTACAGCTATTACTGCCATATCATCAGCATATCTTATACATTCAATTTTCTTACCTCCAACGTTGACACCTCTTTTACCATCCAAGCATTCACAAATAATTTCTTCCAAGTAAATATTAAACAAAGTCGGTGATAAGCAGCAACCCTGTCTAACACCTTTTCCCAATCTTATTTCTTCTGTTAATTCTCCTCTTATTCTCACTCTTGCTGTTTGGTTGTAATATAATTCCTTGATCAGTCTTCTCTCTCTCCATTCCACTCCATGTTTTTTAAGTATGTCCAAGAGCTTATCCCACCTCACTTTATCAAATGCCTTCTCTAAGTCTACAAAGACTGTGTATACTTTTCTATTCTTCTCTATGTACCTTTCTCCTATGACTTTCAGTAAACCAATGGCATCCCTTATGCCTACTCCATGCCTAAATCCATATTGTTCTTCACCAATATAATTCTCCATTCATCTGTAAATCCTTCTGTTTATTGCTCTTAATAGTATTTTAGCTGCATGAGAAATTAAACTTAGTGTCCTGTGTTCTTCAGATTTCTTACTATTTTTCCTTTTTTCTATTGGTATTATTATATTTTCCAGAAAATCTTTTGGCCATTTTCCTTTTTAAGTATATTTCTTGACAAAGTTTTACAAATATCTCTTTTCCTTTCCCCTGCAGTACTTTGAGTAGTTCAACTGGTATTTCAGCTACACCAACTGCTTTACCATTCTGACAAAATAAAGCCAGAAATGCATTCAATAAAATGAGTGTGTTCTGTAGTAGATTTCTTAGTTTAGATCTAAAAATTACACTTCTGAGATGTTACATCTTCTCCAACTTGTTCTATGGAGTTGAGACCTGGACCGTAAAACAAAGAGAAATGGACATGTTAGAGGCATTCGAGTTACAGGCATACAGAACGATATTGTGGTTGAGTTGGACAGATGCGAATGGGAAAGAGAAAGGAAATATTAAATACCGTCAAAATCAGAATGCTGTAGTATCTCGCGCGAGGAGAGAAATATCTACTGGTCATTCAAAGAGATAGATACAAGGCAAAGGAAGACCAGGAAGAAGGCGTATTTCTTGGATTGATAATCTGAGAACTTGTTTCAACTGTTGCACTATTGAGCTATTTTGTGCTGCATCATCTAAAGCAAGAATCTCTATGATGGTAGCCGACCTTCTGAGAGGAGATGGCACTTGAAGAAGCAGAATGATCAATTTTTAAGCACCATCTTACTGCCTGTTACTTACTGCAAAGAGTTCTGCTTGAAAAATAGTGGTAGAAGATGCTAATCTGTCTATTCAGAAATTCTGAATTATTAATATACACAACGAATGAGCATCCTATGTAGATTGTAATTAAGGTGACCATTGAAATAAGAAAGAAAAGACGAAGAAAAATAATATGAGAAAAGACAGTCATGAAGGGAGGTAAAAATGAAACACTCTATCAATCTCTGATGCGCTAATATCGTCGAGCTGGAGCAGTGGCCTACATTGTCCTAAGCCCATAAAACTGTCAACTCCGCTAGATAGCAGTGCTGCTACTGTAACCCGTCAGCGACAGCTTCGACAGCTAAACTTGTATCTTCATATTCCTCGATGTGGTGCAACTCTTTCCAGGGGGAGAACTGCATCTACTTACCAGCCTTCCTGTGGCACTACCAACACTCGAACCTCGGCCTCTAACAGTCCCTAAAATGACGACACAGCTTACCTCCAGGTGCAACACCAACAGACAAGTGTTGGCCAACTCTTCGAACTCCATCGCCAGCTGGTCCAAGGCTTGTACCGCTGCCTCAGGCAAGGCAGGAATACCGTTGGGACCGACATGCACCACAGGCGACGAGCTATCGCCTCGAGGTAGATGTGTGGCGAACAGCTGCACCGAACTGGCGAACCATTCCTGTAGAGACAAATCTAGACTTTGTATTGAATCCTGAAACTACATTAAAACATGCAGGGTGTACAGTGTATCACAAGATGTGTTCCACAGCATCCAATAGGCAATGGAAAGGAACAAAGAAGTCAAAGAAGGGCTGATTAAGAAAGACCATAGCTTGCTTGACAGTTACAAATCTGCAAGAGTACGGTTTTATGTATAATGTGCACTGTCGTACCGGTTGGTTGGTAGTAACATACTATGTTGTAGACCTTGCTTACATCTCCTATACCACAAAATGGAATTTACGCAAGAGGTTTAGTACTGTCAATATTGGGGACAATGTGAAAAACCAACCACAACTTAATGGGTAGAGACTTCATCATGACAAAGCAAGACCTCTTGTCATAAATCAAGTGACTGCATCTACCTTATAATCCTGATATTGTTTACTGCCACTTTTTTATTCCTGCCACCTGAGGCCTCTGAAGCACTGCTCAAGAAATCCCCGAGATAACTGTCAGGACCAGACCTGCTTCACATGTTTGAGGACAGACAGAAATGCTGTAAGCAGAACTGGAATACTTTGAAATATTTATTTATTTACACTGTTTACACCCACAATGGAGCACCAAAAATCAACCATATACAATAAAATCTTCAAAAAATAAGTTAATTTTTTAACCTTGATAATTTCTTCTTTTCCCAAAACTTTTTCATCCTAGACGATCTTGCAGCTCGTTCTTCTGCTGATATAACACACTGCTTACGTTTTGATGTTTTAAGTGACAGTTTTGTAAATTTGTTGTTTAGATTTTCTTCTCTTCTCTATTTTCAATATGTTCTGTAGTAATTTTAAGTTCATCCAAATCCATTTGTATTTCTTTAAACCACATATTTTTTATTTTACTATTTAAAAAGAAATCATAAAGCTGTTTTAGGAGTCTTAAAATTTGGCAAACGGTGTATGTGTCTAAAAGATGCAATCCTCCATTTTCTCATCATGTCAATAATTGATTTGCTTTCCTTGTAAATTACTGAATTGGGTAAAAGTCTGCACTGGCAATCAACCTGATGTTTTTTATTAATAATTGTCCAGAGAATTCTTCTGTCCACTTTCTGCAGTTTGTCTGTTGTTGCTTGGGTATTAAGTTTGAACAATGTTTCACTTGCATACGTTGCTTCTGGTTTGGTGGCGGAGTTATAATGGAGAAATTTAGCATTGATTGAAAGAGACTGTTTTTTGTAACTCGGCCATGTAATTTGTTGTGCTCATCTCAATTTCAGAGTTCTATTACCTATGGATTTTTTTTTCATTACCATTCCAAGTGACAATTTCACCAAGATATCCACATTTATTTACAACTTTTATTTTCTGAGTATTATTTAATATAATATGTGGATTGTCAACTTTAAAGGATGGCATAATTTCCATTTTCTCAAAAGATGTTTTCAACCCAACCTTGGCTGCAGTTCCTCTACTTGAAATTTTGCTTCGTCTACACTATTTGCCAATAGCACCAGATCATCAGCAAATGCAAGACAATTTAGTCAAATATTTCTTCCAATCCTAACAGTCGGAGGACATACCTTATTCCATTCACGCATAATTTTTTCCAGCACACAATTAAACATCAATGGGGATAATCCATCTCCCTGTCGAAGACCAGTATGAATTTCAAATGGTTCAGATATTTTATTTCTGAACTTAACTTTAGACTTTGTAAATAACATTTAGAATTGTAACTCGAGGTTGGCTCAATGCCATAAAATAACAGCCAGAGAACATCTTGAGACACACACACTTCACAATCTCATTTTCCATCACATCATATTTCATTTATCACCTTTTCAGATCACATCTGGAATTGCAAACCCTGACCACAGTCAGACTCTTTATCACTGATCAGACAATCAACCTAATATGGGAAATCTTCTATCAAAAGAATCCACAAGTTTGGACAGCTATATAATCTTCCAAACGAAGACACCATTCGGATACGGTAGGGTGTCAGATAGAGGATTGTGGCGATTCGGAGCACCAGAGACATAATGATCAATCATGCAGATTAATCAAACTAAGAATGTACTTTGAAATATAATGTAATAATGTCAAAGATTTTACATTCTACTACCTACCTGTATGGTTTTCGGAGATGGCGAGGTTCCAGAATTTTTGACGTGCTACTCACAGGAGGCTGACGAATCTGAGCACCTTCAAATACTACTGGACTGAGCCAGTCTGAGCTCAGCGCTCTACTGTCCGAGCCACTCAGCTCAGCTACTTATAAAAAGATCATGCAATCATTCAAGTACAGTGGGGAAAAAACAAAACATTTTCCTTTGTATACAGAAGAATACAAACATGAAGAACACAATAGGTCAGTGTAGGAATAGTGGATGAGGCTAGACAGGCTGTTTCCAAACACGTCTTCAGTCTTAATGAGTGCTGCAGCTGGTGGAGGGGATGTGAAGATTGTCCTTGTCTCCTCCTCTCACACTGACATTTATCCTTTCCCATTTCAATCTTCCTACATATGACTTTTTCTATTTTACAAGTTGCTCTATGTGGTGCTGGCACAGATAGACCTTATAGAGACGATGGGATAAGCAGCCATGGCCTTAATTAAGGTACAGCCCCAGCATTTGCCTGGTGTGAAAATGGGGAAACTACGGAAAGTCATCTTCAGGACTGGGGTTCGAACCCATTATCTCCCAAATCCACCCCTAACCGCACTGCTGTCTTGCTTGGTACATATGACCTGTTTTGCAAATTGTTTATTTCTTACTTCTTACTCCTCAAGTATTATACATTTTAAAAACTCATTCTTTGTCATAAACAAGCATTCTATGTCAACATATTTAACTTTTTTCACAAAGTTAAAATTTAGCAATCTACAAATTTGTTTGCACAAATCAACAGTTACGCAAAGGATCGACAAATGTATGTCTTAAGGTATCTTTCCATCATTCACGATCATGGTTAAAGGACGTTGCAACTATAATAGAGCTACGAGGTTGATTGCAAAAATGATGACTAGTTTTAAGCCTTAGATAACGTCTACTTAAACAATGTCTAAGTTAAGCTCGAAGTTCCATTGCATAAATAATCTTCAGCCGGTGTTCAGCTAGATGTCATTTAAGTTTCAATATCGCTTTGAAAACGTAAACAGATTCTTTGCTATAATCACAGCAATAGAACCAGCTTTTGGGTGGTTAGGCCGTGTGCATTATGCAGAGTTTCGTCCAGACGTGCCATTTGGACTCATCAGCTGGAATGGCACGCCCCTCCAGGACTCTGCTTAGCAGTGGCAGACCAAACTGTGTGGTCCCGCCGTGTTAGCAAATCAAGTTTGCTAACGTGCTAAAGATCTGCGGCTGTGAAAGCCCTTTTTTTGAGATTCTTTGCTAGTCACAATCTATAAAATTCGTTGGCGCGTGGGCCGAATGTTAATCAGGTGTCGTCTGTCAGACACATTACACAAATATGGCTAATGACTTGCTCACAGATAAGAACACTGCTTTCGGTGGAAATGAAATCTCATATTATCGAGAGTGAAGTGAGACGCCACCGTACGAAGAAGTGTAGCTTTGATTGCGCTGAGTGTAATACAAGTACCCATGGGCAATGGGAAGAAGAAACTATAGTAATCTGTAACCGAATGGGCCAATAAATAATAATAATAATAATAATAATAATAATAATAATAATAATAATAATAATAATAATAATAATAATAATAATAATAATAATAATAATTCATTCATTCATTCAACTCTACCATTGCCGGTCCCAAGCCCGGGCCCTCATCTTGCAAGTGATGGGGAAGAAGGAGAGGAAGGAGGATGGGGAGGAGTAACAACCTCATAAAAAAAACCTGGGTCCATCTGGCTCCGGATGGTAGCACCCTGTAAGGGCCCCTGCCTAGGGTTACAGGTGAAACCTGCTGAACGGTCATGAAGGCGGATGAGGAATTTAATGCCCCAACGACAGAGAAAGCGGAAGAACCTAGTGGAGTAAAGCACGAATAAAAAAATCATTTCAGACTAACAATCCGATCTTATCTGGGAATTAATTTCCTACCTTGTACAATGTACAATTTCAATTGCAGAATGGAAAGTCCGCTGAATGAAAGCACTACCCGAGGTGGTAGCTCGGAAGAGAAATCCACCATTGCGTTATGCAATGCATCGGGACCTAGGGTTCTGGAGAGTCCCAACATCTGCAATAAGGGTGAGTCGGAGCATCCTTGGAATCCTTTCAGACTTAAATTTAAGAGGAAATTCTTTGCAGGCACTCTTAATGTAAATTCCTTGCTAAAAACCGGCAAACAGAAAGAAGTGGAAATTTTCTTAGATAGACATGAAATCCAGATCTTAGCAGCTCAAGAGACACAGTTTATGGATGAGAATGTAACAGAAACCAAAAATTATAGAATCTTTAAAGGTAAACCAGCAATCAAAATTATGAAAGGAATGCCACTACTAGGTACCGCCTTTTATGTCCATAAAGCAATAGTTGATAATGTAATGGAATTCAAATCTAGTTCAGAAAGGTTATCTCTTCTCACACCTAAATGCAAGAACAAAAGTATACATTTGTTAACTGTCATGCACCAATAAATGAAGATAATAGCAAGAACCCGAGTAAAACTGAAGAATTCTGGAGTCTTCTAGATGATGAAATGTCAAAAATTCCAAAATCAAATGTTATTATTCCAATAGGTGATTTTAATGCACAGATAGGCAAAGAAAAAGTTTTCAGCAAAACAGTAGGGGCATATCTGGCACACAAAAGAACAAAAAAAAAAAAATGGCATGAGACTAATTAATCTCTGTAAATCCTTTCGTCTAAAATTAATGTCGACCTTCTTTAAGAAACTTCCAAGAAAGGCTAAAACATGGGTGTCCCCAAACCCGATGTTAGGTGAGTTTCAATTGGACCATGTAGCTATTTCTCAAAAAAGTATTAAGGAAATTATGAATGTTAAAGTAATAAGAAGTGGGGAGTTTGACTCCGATCACTACCTCTCTAAAATTAAGCTAAAGCTTCTACCTCGCAGGAATCAAAGAAGGTCGAGAAAATTAATGAAATACAATTTAGATAGGCTCAACATTACACAAGCAACTATAGAAAACTTTCAGAAAGAAATTAAAATAACTCAGCATGGCAAATGGCCAGAATTATCTAAACAGATTAATAGTGCAGCGAAGAAAGTATTTGGATCAGTTAAAACTAAAAAGAAAGTATGGTGGAATAACGTATGTGAGGAAGCACTTACGGAAGAACGAAAAAGTGGAAAAAATGGAAATGTTCCGGAAAGAGTGAACACTATGAGCTATTTAAACAACAAAGAAAAGAAACAACAAGAATAATAAGGCAGGTTAAAAGATCTTTTGAAAAATCGCAGCTAGTAGAAATTGAGAATAATTTTGTAAGAAATAACTCCCGAAATTTCTATCAGACCTTTAAGAATAACCTGAAAGGTTATCAATCCCGGAGTATTTGCTTCAGAGATGCAAATGGTAATATTGGCCTTAACAATGCCGAGAATTGTGAGATTCTGGCAAAACACTTCGAACACCTGCTAAGTGCCCTGAGTCAAAACATAAATTAGAATTTTCACAAATTCATGAAAATCTAGAACCTGATTCACCTCCAACAGCGGAAGAAATTAAGAAAGCATTAACAAATCTTAAAAATAAAAAAGCTAGTGGGGAAGACTCCATAACAGCTGAACTTTTAAAATGGGCTGAACCAAACATTATAGAAGATCTACAAATAATCTTTGAAGAAATTTGGGAAACAGAAAAGATGCCATAGGATTGGGAAAGTGGCTCTAATACACCCATTACAAAGAAGGGTAACAAGCAAGATGTCAACAACTACAGAGGTATATCTCTCTTGCCAGTTGCTTACAAGATATTTTCAACAATACTACTAAACAGAGTAAAATCAACACTGAACAGTCAATTGGGTGAATATCAAGGTGGATTTAGAGAGGGAAGATCTTGCTCTGAACAGATTTTCAACCTGAAATCTATAATTCGACACACATTAATAAACTCCAAAGACATAGTTGTAACATTTATTGACTTTAAAAAAGCTTTTGACTCTGTTAATAGGGAAACCCTAGATAAAGGAATCCAGGAATTTGGAGTTAAAACTAAATTGGCAAACCTAATTCGTGAAACACTTACAGACACTATCTCGAAAGTAAAATTTATGGGTGAAATATCTCGACCTTTCAAAATAAATACCGGTGTCAGGCAGGGGGATGGTCTACCTCCACTCCTTTTCAATTGTGTCATGGAGAAAATTGTAAGAATTTGGAATAAAAAACTGAAAGAATCCAAAATATTGCCACTTATGCTGGGGAAGAAGAACAAAGGTGTTGCAATAAATTGCCTAGTATTTGCCGATGACTTTGCCATACTTTCAGAAAGCCTTACAGATGCAGCAATGCAAGTCAATCTCCTTGAAAAGACAGCCAACATGACAGGCTTGAGAATCTCTGCTGAGAAAACAAAATTTTTGACGAATATAAAAAGTGCCCCAAAGTTTTTAGTACCGGATATTGGTCAAATAGAAAAGGTAAAGAAATTCAAATGTTTGGGGGAGACAATTCAAGAAAATGGTTTAGAAAAATCTGCTATAGAGGAGAGGATACAAAAGATGGAAAGAGCGTACGGTATAACTAAGAATACTTATAACAAAACGTGCTTATCAAGAAAACTTAAAATAAAGCACTACAACACAGTAGTGAAACCAGAATGCCTTTATGCCAGCGAATGTCTAGCACTAAACTACAAGCTTGATAAATTAGAAATATTAGAAAGAAGAATTATAAAGAAAATATTAGGTCCTCTAAGAATTGCAGAGTTTTGGAAATTAAGAAGTAAACTGTATATAGGATATGTTTTAAAGTATGTTTTAAAGTAAATGCCAACTTCTTGTAATGTATTGAATAGGTGGAAATAAACAAAAGATATTATCCTATATACAGTTTATGAAACTTTCAATACGGACGAAAAATGATTTTCATCACTTGTAATTAAGAAGTAACAATGAAATTTACCAGAACGTAGAAAACATATCAGAAACAATGAAAAAGGAGATTGCTATTTCTTGGACACATTTACAGAATGGATGACAATAGACTAACTAAACAAATCTTCAAGTACCTTTGGGAAAAGAAATCAACTACCACCTGGATTCAAGAAGTCAAGAAAGACCTGGAAAGGAACAACATACGAGAAGAAGAATTATTGGAAAGAAAGATTTTTAGGAAGAAAGTCTTACAAATGGAAGGATTCCAAGGGAGGAAGGAAAAGAAAACAGGCACAAAGTGGACTGAAAACAGGAAAAAGAAGCACAGTGAAACAATGAAAGAATACTGGAAGAAAAGGAGAGAACTAAGGAGGACGAATTGGAATTGTGACGGGGTCCTTAGAAGGCCGGAACGCAAGAAGAAGAATTCATTCATTCATTAATTTCCGTGTCTGGTCAGCATTTCCAAAAAACTGCAGCCTTGTAGTTTCCAGTAAAAACATGGGTTGTCCAGGAGGTGTCAGATAAGTATGTGGCTTGGGTCTTGTTCAGCACCACATTCACAGGAGGTAAGGTGTGTGCGTTTGGTGGAAGATCCCCATTTCTTCAGGATGGTCTCATTGAGGGATGCCCACTCTTAAGCAGTTGAGGGACCTCCATACAGGGTAAGGTAGGTTGGCGCCATGGTGAAATGTCTGTGGACAGTGAGCTCTTCCATCTGTTAAGACGAGTTGTCTCTCCAGCGGCAGAGCCGTAGCAAGGAAGATCTTGAGGGTTGAGGCGAGACCTTGCAGCTTGGTGACCATGGAGTGGTCATTCTCCTGCTTTGTTCTCTCGTCATCTCCGGTGGGGCTATTCCAACAATTGGGTACAGTTTCTGCACTGGCATTGGTTTTAGGCAACCCGAGATTATTCTTCCAATAATAATAAAAATGTTAGTGGCTTAATGTCCCACTACCTATATTTTTATGGTTTTTGGAGACGCCGAGGTGCTGCAATTTAGTCCAGCAGGACTTTTACGTGCCAGTAAATCTACTGATGCGAGGTTGACATATTTGAGCACTTTCAAATACCACAGGACTGAGCTAGGGTCAAACTTGCCAAGTTGGGGGTCAGAAGGCCAGAGGCTCAACTGTCTGAGCCACTCAGCCTGGCCTGAATGAGCTGTATGAGCCAAATAGATCTAGGCTTTCATTCTGGAGATCGTAGATTCAAAACACACTTTTGGCAGCCCTGAAAATTACTTTCTGTAGTTTCCCCATTTTTACACCAGGCAAATTCTGAGGCTGTTATTAAGGCTCTGACCCTTCCTTCTCACTCCCTGCCCTTTCCTATCTGATTTCTGCCACAAACTCTACCTGAATTAGCGTAGTGATAATCCAGAACCCCTCTCTACAACCTACTTTGTACTGCCACTATTATGTGTCAGGCCTAAGAAACTAGTCCGTTATATTATCTCTTGAAAAGCGAAATATTATTTTAAACTGTACCTCCCCACGGAGGTGAAACACTGGCAATAAAGGACCCATTATACTGGTATTATAAATTTACTCGTTTGTCACAAATAATTCAGGTACCCCATGGAAACCTATATCCATAGACAAATTTGTAATCAGAATGAACAATTGTAAGAAGAATTTTGAGCTACTAGTTGCACGAAATTTTATTCCGGCATATTTCCCATCTAGGCTTCCTATGCAGTTAGGAATGTCACAACATAACCTGAACCTTTTTGCAGAATTTGTTTCTTTTTCCCTCCACTGGTAGCAGTAGATGAATTGAGTTCAACTCCAAGATGGTGGAATTCAAAGAACTCTTCTCTTTTTCCCCCCCGTTAATTTCATGAATCTACTTCCTTTGATTCCATGAACTGTAAAATAATAATAATAATAATAATAATAATAATAATAATATGACCTTCAGATGTTCTAGACAGTTAATATCTTTATAACGCACAGCGCTCAAAGCTCTCTATACAACCGGAACAGTATAAACAGGTCGCGGTCAGTATCACATCAGCGACCAACGTGGCAAGCAGTGCAATCTGACCGGGCAGAGAGGCATACCACCACATCTCATACTCAGCTGACCAACATTTTGACAGTGCAGGACTCAAACAAGCTAGCACAGTGTCAGGGGTATAAAAGACTAAGTACCATGCTCTCCTGGAGCTGTGCCAGTCCCCTGAGTTGCCCCACATCGGACAGAATCTCGTGGGCATTGATGCCTCCTTCTCCCAGGTTACTGGCGAGGATCTCTGCCTCTCGAACGTTCCGTTGTCGAATGTCCTCGGGGCTCTCTTCTTCCGTCGTCTCCTCCCTCCTCAGGGGTCGTCGTTGTTGGTGGCGATGTTTCTGACGCTGGAGGTCTGTCCAGTTAGGAAGAGACCTGCGAATAAGAAGCAAATACCTTATAGCGGCCGACAAAGAGCGAGTGGCTTGGTTGCTGACTCTTAAGCCCAATGCCGTGCTAGCTGCAAGACACTCGTCACGTAACGCTATACACTAAAAAACAAATATCACTGTCCTATTGTTTTTGTTATTAATGCCTTATCACAGCTGTCAACCTGACTAGTTACATACTGAAATCACGAGAGATAAACTAACAGATTCACAATTAAGTATTTAATTTATTTTCCACCTAGTCGATACAATGATTGCTTAAGGCAATTTTTAATGGTCAAAAGTGGTACATGTTTCGTATATTATCAACATCTTCAGCCACATAACACTGTTTAGATGAAAAATATATAACATTGACAAAGTAATGCTTTAGAGGAAGTGTCCTTAAAATTAACATAAGATTGACAAGATTAAAACAAACAAATAACTCAAGAGAAAATATATAAATTATTTCTACAATAGAAAGCAGTCGTCAAGGAAACACTTGTACAATATTCCATAGAGAAATTGTCCTAATAAATATTCTTTTCTTAATAATTCATGAAAAAAGATCAATTTATAAATTAAAAATTATACAATTTATAAGTAATTATCGAAACGAAGAATCCTGATATCACAGTGCGGCTCTTATTATTAATGTAGATGAAAATATAACTAATTCCTAGTTGTCAAATCTTATTAAGCCTGCTTTCCTTTGGAACAGTAACTCCTGTCATTCTTTCACAGTTTTGCGCCGGGTGTAATATTGATGATGCAATCTTCCTTGCTCTTGCACCTGAGGAGGTGGAGGAGCGGGGGATATAGGTGTGTCAAGAACTTCCTTGCTGTCACCTATAGCTTCAACTGAGGAGGAACAAGTTGTAGGGCTATCTGTAGGTGGAGAAATTCCAATGCTTGAGAAGGATCACGAAAAAAGAATTGGAATTTCTCCACCTACAGATAGCCCTACAACTTGTTCCTCCTCAGTTGAAGCTATAGGTGACAGCAAGGAAGTTCTTGACACACCTATATCCCCCGCTCCTCCACCTCCTCAGGTGCAAGAGCAAGGAAGATTGCATCATCAATATTACACCCGGCGCAAAACTGTGAAAGAATGACAGGAGTTACTGTTCCAAAGGAAAGCAGGCTTAATAAGATTTGACAACTAGGAATTAGTTATATTTTCATCTACATTAATAATAAGAGCCGCACTGTGATATCAGGATTTCTTCGTTTCGATAATTACTTATAAATTGTATAATTTTTAATTTATAAATTGATCTTTTTTCATGAATTATTAAGAAAAGAATATTTATTAGGACAATTTCTCTATGGAATATTGTACAAGTGTTTCCTTGACGACTGCTTTCTATTGTAGAAATAATTTATATATTTTCTCTTGAGTTATTTGTTTGTTTTAATCTTGTCAATCTTATGTTAATTTTAAGGACACTTCCTCTAAAGCATTACTTTGTCAATGTTATATATTTTTCATCTAAACAGTGTTATGTGGCTGAAGATGTTGATAATATACGAAACATGTACCACTTTTGACCATTAAAAATTGCCTTAAGCAATCATTGTATCGACTAGGTGGAAAATAAATTAAATACTTAATTGTGAATCTATTGAAGTGCGATACGGACCATGAAGCTGATTTTATGTAATAAAGATAAACTAACCGCAATAAAAGTACAGTTGAACCTCCCTTCTGCAGACACCATTGGTTCCGAGGAAAAATGTCCGTTACGAGAGGTGACCGCTAAAATAAGTTTGTAAAAATAATTGAACATTTTAACGGCAAAGAACATCCACCCTAAATATAAGCATACATATTTTTATTTTTATTATTCTAAGTCATTTCTGTGTTAGTATTTCATAGAGAGTTATTATAAGTGATTTTACATCATTTACAAGCATCACAGCTTCGTGAAGTAATCGTGAAGCTTCGTCTGTGTAAATTTAGCACAGGTTTTCTTAACTGCGATATTCTCGAAAACGGAATCAAGTCTGTTAAATGGTTCCATACTGTTCTCGCCGTACTCGCGGTCCAGCGTGATATACAAATTCTTTATCTGTTTAAGCATATTTAGTCCCTGCTTCATTGTCAGAACTTCTTGTTCTTCTTCCGCCTCACCGTCATCGTCACTTTTCGTTCCTGATTCGGGCTCTGTAAAACGATAAAAGGTTTTATTCAAAATGGTCCTTTTGTACGACTAATGAAGGCTGCTATGGACAGCTAGAAATATTTGCGAAGTGCAGTGAATTAAATGAAAACTGAAAATTTAGCTTAAAAGAATTAAAAGTTGTCTATCACAAGAAGAAAATGAATGAGGAGTTGAGGTGCAAACAAACATGGACCTTGCAGTACATGCAACAAACAATTACTGTATAACTTGATAACACAGAAAGCTTACCGTAAATTGCGTCCTGGAGTTGGGACTGCCAGTCGGCATCGAGATCGTCACAGCAAGGAATATTCTCTTCTTCGGCTTCAATATCATACGTCAATTCAGCTGGTTGTTAAAGTCTGAAGTTCATCATATTCATTTTGAACCTCTACCTCTGCTTGTTCTTCAACTGTAGAATTAACAATGCTGCATTTCGCAAAGCATTTCCTGATTGTGGTTTCGCTGACTGCATTCCAGGCTGCCTTTGTCCACGAAACCGCATCGCCAACATTGATCTTCTTCATCAAATCAAAAGCTGAGTCTGCTTCATCCATGTGCGCCACTAACAATCGTAAAACCCTCTTACGATAGTCTAATTTGAATGCTTGAATGATTCTTTGATCCAATGGCTGAAGATAAGAAGTGGTATTGGGTGGAAGGAACAAGAGTTTTACATTTGAAAGCCATATTTCTGGATGGCACGAAGCATTATCTAGCAATAAGATCACATTATGGTTTCTGGCCTTCATCTTGGAATCCAAAGCTAGGAGCCAATTCTCGAATATTGCTGACGTCATGCATGCCTTTTTATTCGCATGCCATTCGACACCAAGACAATTTAAGTCCATGTTTTTAAAGCACCTGGGTCTCAAGGATTTACCAATTATTAGAGGATTTTCCTTTTCACCGAGTGCGTTACAACAAAACATGATGGTGATTCTTTATGTTTTACCTTATTGTACTCTGTAAATTATTTGTTGCTTTCACATGTTACTCGTAACTCGTACCATATGCTAAATAAAAATAAATGCTTTCAGGACTGGAAACCAGGCCTTGTTTAGCCGTTACGTTACAACTGTACTCTTAAAATTACTCCATATTCCCTTCTTGATTCTTGTTGCCATATCCATATGGGCCAAGAATCTCTTCTCTTTCTACTAATGTCTTCAGATCGCCCATTATAATTACTTCCTTATCTTCTATGTTTTCTCCATTTCTTCCTTATTTCCAGTATGTGGAGTGTATACTTGGAACAGATCTGTAGCCTTGCAATGATCTTCTTCACTTCCTCCGCATATTCCAAGACATTCCTACTCCATTTATTGTCTTGCTCTCCATTTACTTTCACTAATAGAAAGGATGCCTATGTCCTTGTCGTTCATGAACTCAATCAGCTCTTGAATCATAAAATTCTCAAAATGACTACTGTGATATTATGTAGCCAAATTTGAGTAAAAAACCAAAGAATGAACAGTGCAAATAGAGGGCTGGGAGACAATGTGACAAACCACAAAAACTTGCACTTTGTGGTACAGCTCCAATATTACTCAGACAGATCTGTAGCCCACAACAGCCTGTTCTTTAGCCGATGAGAACGATAATGTACATCACCGACTGCCTCAGAATTTTCCACACCATGATAACCAGAGGTAAGATATAAATTAAAGTTCATATGAAAACCCACAAATAACACTGTGACTTGTAAATTCTGGGTTAAAAGAACTTACTTTATGAAGCGGCTGATGTCCTCGTCCTTGAGCCAGGCCGCACTGCACACCCTCTTGTCCTCCGAGTCGGGCTGTACCGTCCCCCGGTAAGCAGCCTGGCAGGTCTCACGATAGCTCCTCAGGATGTTACAGATGATGGAGAGGAAGTGCTCTGCGTAAGCTGGTAGAGCCTGCATTAGCTCGTGGAGGTCTCGTATACACCGCTCGACCGTCACTGTGCTCTGTAACACAACCAGTCAAACTCATTTCATATCACGTCGATTTTTGTTTTTAACCCATTCACCCGCTCATAGACTAGATGATGCACCTGAATTTCATTTCTCTTCATTTTCCCTGTTCATTCTCAAAAGCCAAGTCGTTCTCTTGTACGCTCTGCCATCTCTTGGGTCTTTGGCTTCCAGAAGTTCATAATACAGCCCCCCCCCCCACTGCTGCAGTTCATCTCAACAAATATGACGGGACAACGATAACATTTTTTGTGCTACATTGTGAACTTCTCTACTTGCAAGTGAGGAGCAACATGTTTTAGTTTACAGAATTTAGTAGGAGTTGTCATATGTAACAAGAGAACTAGTAATTTGTCTGAATGGACGGAACGGAAGGAATCTCTACCTCCTGGCCACATACAGAACTGGCCAATCAGAAAGTCCTGAACAGACTGCGAGCTGAAGTTCCATGAACAAGAGACAACTTATACAAGTGGCATTTTCCAACCAAGACAGTTCTATGTGATTGTGGCAAACTTCAAACAACACAACATCTCTTATGTTGTACGTTGTGCCCATCCAGATGTACAAGCTAATTCAAGTGCTCTCAAAGTGGCTAAGTTTTGGGTGGAATTGTTAAAAACCACCTGTGTACTAGTCTTTATTTTATGCTTCTTTTTGTTGTTGTTGTTGTTGTTATGTTCTCATGTTCCATATTTTGTACTTCTGACACAAATAAGTAAAATAAGTAGATCATTTTACTTTGGTTCCCCTTAGCTTGTCTGAATATAAGTGCATTTAGTTAAGTCTTGTCCTAATCTGAAGAAGGGTCATCTACTGGAAAAACTCTTGGTAAGCAAGAAATGTTCTCTTAAGTGTCTCACTTGGTGTGGCAGTAAAAGCCTTGGACTACTGGCGGTAGTGCGGCCGCGTCGTGATGGGGAGGGCAAAAGTAGTCAGACTTCCTATCGCTGGGCAGCCACTGTGGTGCCCAACTCTTGCATTAATTGAAGATATTGAATTGAACCCCAGACCTCAGCAGTGTACAATATGTGGACGTCGTAATCAACTGTTTGTGAACTGTAACAGTTGTTTGTCAAGTAGCCACAGGACATGTGCACAAATTCCAACTTTGGATTACAGGAAATTAAAGAAGGGGGGAAGAACGTGGACTTGCTGGCAATGCGAAATGCCGCCACTAACAAACTTTCTTTTCCAATACCAGTGACTCTGTAAATAGCTATAACTGTAAATATGTTATTAATAAACAAACTCTCTTTGCATTTAATGCACGCAGCATTTTGCATCCAGGTAGAAAAGAATATATTCTCACTTCGCTCTCAAGCCTAAATCCCTCTATGGTGTGTATCAGTGAAACATGGCTTTCAGACACAATTTATGACTCAGAAGTACTACCAGATTCTCTTGTGGTGTTATACTGTAGATGTTGATTCCCACAGGGAACCTGAAATATTTGTCCCGAATGAGTAAATTTATAATACTAATACAGTTGGTTCGTTATTGGACATTATAAATTTTCCAGCTAACTTATTCCTGGTTGCCAATGTTTCACACCAGTGTGCTAAGTTGGACTCATCAGTTGGTAAATAGCACACCTACCAGGATGCATCGCTACCACATATCATGGAGGCCACTGCGTAGGCTACTTGGAGCCACCGGCAGTGCCAATGCACTATGAGAGACTTTGTCTCATTTTCAAAAATTGATGCCTGCCTGGCTTTCAGATGATATATACAGTAGAGTCTCGCTCATCCGACCTTGGCTTATCCGACATTCCGTGTTATCCGACACTGTTAGATTTAATTTCAACTTTTGGTGGAGACTAAATTCAGGCACACCCGCTGTGGAGGGTGCGACCATGGGAGAAGCACTGGTCTGAACGCTGGCGGTAGGAGTGGGTTTTTCTCAAGGACAAGTGCAGTGAGTGTTCAGTCAATGTAGTATTGGTTGGGTGCGGATGTTATAGTTTTCATATCCTCTGTGAGTATGGCGAGTAAATGGAAGAAAGTGATTGTTTCTATAGAACGCAAAGTGAGTGCATTAAAGAGACTGGACAAAGGGGAAATTCTTCGTAATGTGGCTTCAGATTAGGGTGTTGGACGTGTTACTGTGGCAGACTGGACAAACAGAGGGAAGGAATTGAAAAGTTGTGCTCTACCAGAGCAGAGGAAAACAATGAAAACATGTCAGTACGAAAAATTAAGTGAAGCACTATTTCTTTGGTATCTCAGCACCGGGAAAAGGGCCTGCCTATATCTGGCACCATTTTGCAGGAAAAGGCTGTGTACACTATTTCCAGAAGGAGTTTAATGAAGGGGACCCTAATTTTCCTGCCAGTGCTGGGTGGTGTGATCGGTGGCAAAAACGGTACGGTGTTAGGTAGCTTAATATCTGTGGAGAAAAGTATCTTTTCGTAAGACATCTGGAATGTTTTCGTTTAATGTACTGTACAACTGAACTGGGCACCGTAAAGCAAGCCTTCCTGTTTGTTTCAGTTCATATTCTGTATTATCCGACGTACTCCGGGTCCCGTTTACGTCGGATAATTGAGACTCCACTGTATATTGATTCCCATCTGATGGCCAGGCAGATTACAGGAAATAAAAGAAAAGGGGAAGAACGTGGACTTGCTGGCAATGCGAAATGCTGCTAAATTACTCAAAATTCCCATTCCACGCTAGACCTGTTCCTTACTAACTTCCCATCATCCGTCCAGTCTCTGGATTTTGTGATCACCAAGCTATAATTACAAGTTTGACCAACAGAAAACCCTCCCAAAAACTTCACTCCAGAGCAATATTTTTTTTTCCGCACCAATGGAACGATCTTTCCTCTCTTCCATCAAAAAAACTTCCTATTTCCCTCATGTCCTTCACCGTCAATATAAATATCAACAAGATCTGGAAAAACTGGAAAAAAGTATTTTTTTGAATGCATCGATCAAGTTGTGCCGAAAGTTTCCATCTCCAATAAGCAAAAAACGCCATGGATTAGCCCACTAAAGAGATAACATCAGGCATTTGAAAGAGAAATTGTTTATACAGGAAATTGAAGGAAAATCCCAGTGACAGTAGGTGGAAGTAGTACAGACTGGCTAAGAACAAAATCAAATCATTAATCCGTGATGCCTACTGTTACAAGTATGTAATGCGAGTGGAATGTATTTTTTTTAAAGTCTTTGTTTGTAAAATACAATATGATGTTTTATTTTTATTGACCTAACCTGTACTGTATAATGTTGTAACATAGGCATTTGTAAATAGTAGAATGAGGTAGCATTTTGGTAGCACAGGCAAGCGCTAGATTGCGGAAGAAGAAAAGTGAACCATGATCATACTAACCTAAAACTCCGTAAAAGTTGTGGTTCATATATCACTTGAAATCTTGTTTCTACCAGTCAGGATGGCTCGTGCTGTTCCTAATCCTTTCCATTTGAGAAAGGAAGAACTGATTTACGACTTAAAAATTCACAAAATTAATTCGACAGGGAATGTCAGAGATGACACTAGCCTGTTGAAGCAGTCCCTTGACCTACCTATAACCATACCTGAGCTAACTACAGACGAGTTGCGTGAGTCTTTGGCCGTGATTGAAGATAGGTTACCTGAATTTAACGCCATTCTTGTGTCCTTTAGTGCTTCTAAGCCCTCGCATGGCCAATTAGCGCGGGTTAAGGGGCAATTATTACATTATTGGGCAGGATTAAGGATTTGTTGTCTATTGAATTGCCGGAAGTTGAGCGGCAGAAATGTCAGACCTTATTAGAACAGTCTTCCAAAGTTTTTGACAGAATCAGTGGTTTGCTTGAAGGCAATAAGTTAAATAACACCGTTTCTCAAATTCAAGTGTCGATCCCATCTGGAATGAGTGACAGTGTTAATTGTGGCGAGGCATCTGTTGCTGCTCAAGTGTGCGATCTGACACCTAGTGCTGGTGTTAGGCCTATTCAGGAGTCTGAGGTGACTAATGCTGCCCTGGGATCTTGTTTCCTTGTCTGGACCTAGGACACCTGTAAGTCATTCTAATGATACATCTCTTTTTCATGATGGTAACCATTACAAGATATTAGAATCATTCCATATTGACGGTTTTCACTTTACAATGGCGAAAAGTGAGAGTATCCTCCTATTCAATACATCATATATTCCGTCATTAGACGGAGCAAACAAATTCAGACATGTTTCGGCTCGCTTGAGCCATCTTCAGTGAAAAAAAAATTAGGGGGGTTGGAATAATTTACATAATATAAGTTGAAAAAAATGCTAAAAAACATAATGAAAGAGTAAACGAAAAAACAAACAAAAGAGAGCCTAGACGGAAACAAAATTAGCATAAATATACAATATTTACATCAATATGCAGAGCAAAAAACAACTCACTGCGACAAAATTCAGTGAAACAGGTGTTAATTTGAAATAATAATTGATACTAAAAACTGCGTTATTGTCATTTTTAAACCAATAATTTGTAAACTATGAGGTCCACAACCTCACCATGTGCTACTATTATTCATTTCCATCTGCATCATTTGTTTTCTCATTCCCTTGTTTCTTAGGTTTCACTGAATTTTGTCGCAGTAATGATGGAATATATGATGTATTGAATAGGAGGATACTCTCACTTTTCGCCATTGTAAAGTGATGGTAACCGTACAAGTTTTCCTATGATTCCTGCTAATTCTGTTGAAGCTCAGTGTTTACCTTCTATTCCTAATCAACCCGGTTCTGATTCAATGGTGCAAAACCACCCACCTGTCCTAGCGCCACCCGTATCGAGTTGCATAACCTCTACACAACCGGTTAATGACCAAATGGTCTCTCAGATTAGTGAGAACCTTTCTCAAATTAGGTTGTCTGCGCCCGTAACATTGCAGGATAACGTTAATCCTAACCTATCCTGTACTCCGTCCTTTTCACAAGGGCACCCGAATCAAAGGCACGAGGCCTTGCTAAACCCTCTGGACTATTCTAAGCCTTCCCAAGCACCCCCTACACCTGTCTTCCCCCAGATTTTCTCCAATCTGCCTCACCCATTGACCACTGTGTTTAAAGGTATCTCGAAATTTTCAGCTAACTCCGTTGATGAAGTTATTTCCTTCCTTCGCTTTCTAACCGAGTTCAAGGATCAGGCAATAGTGTATAATGTAACGACAACGTATTTCAAATTCTATACCCACATGTCTCTGGAGCTATTTCTGAGCACATTGTCAGGGCCATTACTGAAAGATGGTCAGTAGATCAATTTCATGCCCATGTTCTTGAATATTTCATTCCTGCTCGTGCCTTGTCTGCATTAGTGCAGAAGCACTATTTTAGAGTACATTTTAATGAGTCACTATCTGAGTATGTTCAAGACATTAAGCTCCAAGCTAAGATTTTCCGGCTCCATTATTCAGAGGCTCAGATGGTTGCCAACATAGCTGAAGGTCTCGCCCCGAACTATAGATCATATCTGGCTCTTTCACCCCGACCTGCAACGTTCCCCCAGTTGGAAGCAATTACAGTGTCCGCTGAAGGCATTCGATATGCTGACCAGCTACGCCTGGCATTAGCCCCACCTCCTATAACCGTACCCCCTACTCAGGATTCTAAAACCACCCCGTCACCTGCTTCCAACTCGCGTAATCCCCGTTCATGTTTCAATTGTGGCTCCACGGCTCATCTCAAGCGGGACTGTCCCAAGGCCGGGACATTAGGCAATAGGAAACCTGCGATGGGTGGAGGCTCTTCCACCAATACTTCTTGCCGTAACTGTGGATCAACTAGGCATTTCTCTAGGCAGTGCCCACGTAACACTTCTGGCTCTGGACCCCCCAGGCCGTAGTAGTCCTAGATGACTAACCGCTGGTTCTGCTGACAAATCCCAAAGCATGGCTTCTTGTCTTGTCGATCATGACTGTACCTTGGTTGATTTCCTTTATTCTGAGGCTAATGATTGCTTCCAGTCTGACTCTGGTCTTCATTTCTTACAATCTTGTAGGATTTCTGCCATACCTTCTTGTAAACTACCATATTTATGCATAGAGGTCAATAATGAACCTCTCTGTGCATTGCTAGACTCCGGGAGTAGTGTCACCTTGGTGAGTGAGACCTGGTATGATTCTATGAAAACTGTTTGCAAGCTTACAACCCGTGTCCTTAACCTGCCATACTGCTAATTCCAATTCATTGAATATTGTAGGGTCCCTACAGGTCAAGATTAGAGTCCGTGATTTCACCTGGAAAATGGCAGTGCTAGTGGCAAAAGATTTATCCTGCCAATTCATATTGGGTGCAAACTTTATTGCTAAAACAGGCATGATGTTGGACCTCCAGTTCAACAGATTCCATTTTAAATTTTGTGCAAGAGCATTTGAGCTGTGTAATCGCTCCCCTATTCTGCCTTGCCATGTTAGCGCTGTTCCCGAAGATTCTGATGAACCCAAGGCTTTTGATTTTAATCACTTACCCGAAGAGCAGGCCAATCAACTTAGGAAACTCTGCGATAAGTTCCCTGATGTCTTCACCAACAGGTTAGGCATCACCAATGTATTGAAATACAAAATTGAGGTTACAGATAACATACCTGTTCGCTCTCCTCCGTACCGGTTGTCACCTCCCAAAATGAAAGCCCTGAAGGCTATCATTGATCAAATGCTCACTGACGGAGTGATACGGCCTTCCAAGTCAGCCTATTCTTCTCCAATGTTTCTGGTTCCCAAACCACAAGGTGGTTATCGGCCTGTAGTGGACTATTAATATTATAAAATCCTTTTATTAACAACCACCTACTCAATACAATACGTTACTCATTGAATTATAAAATAATCATGAGGTGTCTTAAATAATGGAACATGTTTCGTTCGACATAGCGAACATCATCAGCCGTTAATTTATAAAGATTAGGTCAGGGCCCTGAGCTGAAATGAAAAAAAATGTTAAAAGAGTGACAATGCCGTAATAAAAAGTAAAATGATAACATTAGACTTGAAATTGTAACAAATATGTACAGATTAACAGCAAGTATTTTTAGTGGAATACATTGAACGATGGTAGTCTGTAAGGTTAAAACAATCATGAGGTTGTTAAAGTAAAAAAATAGATACAGTGGACCTTAAAATATATGTCAATGCGTGAAGCGTGGATTAATTATTGTCGATGGAGTTCTTTAAATTGAGCAAAAACAAAAGTTGAAATAGAGTTATTGAATAGTACGAGTCAAACTGAACCAGTTAAAAGGCGCATGGCGACGAAACTAAGGTTGATATGACATGAACTCCAGTAATTAGGAATTCTGTAGGAGAGCCAAACACAATGCCAGAGGAAATACAAGTTGAACTAGTCCGTATTTACACGCTAGCAGTAAAATTAATCGTATACAACGTAGGACACCAATGGTGGACTCGTTAAAGAGTAACTATAATCTTGAAAGTAGGGAGAGTTCCAGCAAACCAGAGATGAATGGAGCAGATTATGGCACAATTGGAGTTAGAAATCTGGAAAGAAAGAAAAGGGAGGAAAAATGAAGTTATGTTATTACGAAGAAAGAAAAAAAAATTGAAAAAGGAGGCTTACCCTTGGGACTAGTGTGAGGTGTTCGCTAGCGTTGGCTGCGTGAGGCAAACTGGCGAGTAACCTTATTGCTGCTTCTAGTGTTGTATGCATGTATGTATACGTAGAGGCGGGGAGTGAATCATGTGAGGAGGAGGGGTGACCGATTCCTTGGGCGGGTCGGGTATTCGTGGAGGGGGTGTCGCATGAGAGGGCAGTAGAGTAGTAGTTGTTGTATAATTAACAGTTGTATAATTAAAGATTCTCGTAAAGTTATTATTATTTATATTGAAAAGAGAGAGTAGTTCTGGAATTTTCTCGATTATTGGACTTTTAATTTCTGAAGTATCATTTAAATTTTGATTTCCGTTAAAATGCTGGTCTAGGAATATGTAAATGTTCTCAAACTCTGTCATAAGTTTACTTTTATTGACGTATTTCAAGATTTGAAGGTCTTTTTCAATTGTAGTAAAACTGTGGCCAGTCTCTTCCATATGGGTGCTCATGGCGGAATACTTTTTATGTTTCGAAGCGTTGTAGTGTTCAAGGTATCTGGTCAAAAAGCTACGTCCAGTCTGTCCGATATAGGAGAATCCACAATGGGTGCATTTAAGCCTATAGATACCAGATTTCGAGAATTTATTGTGATTAATGTCGACTATATTTGAATTGAAGAATATATTACGGTTTGTATATCGGGTTCTATAAGCGATATTAATATCGTATTTCTTTAGAGGGTTAGTAACTTGAAATAGGCCTGGATTCGTGTAGGTGAAGGGAGCATATTTCGTTTTTTTTAGGCTTGTCCAGAATCAATTTCGTTGCGGTTTTTAATTTTATCTTGTTAATGATTTTATTAATCATTAAGGGATTATAGCCGTTAATTCTGGCCAAATCCTTAATATAGTTTAGTTCTTTTTTGCGATTTTCAGTAGTCAGCAGGATTTTTAATGCTCTATAGACAAGACTAAAAAATGCAGCTTGTTTATGAGATTGCGGATGTAAGGAATCGTTTCTTATAGTGATGGGGGCACAAGAAGGCTTTCTAAATATTTGAAAAATGAACTTATTATTCTCTCTTGAAACGTTTAAATCCAAAAAGTTTAGAGAACCATTGATCTCGTCTTCCTTAATGAATTTGACATCATTGTCAAGCTCATTAAGGGATGTTAGCACACTGTGACTATCATTTTTCTGTGTATCTATAATGGCAAAAGTGTCATCAACATACCTTAACCATAATTGAAGACCATTCATATTATTGATTATTTTGTTATTTTCCAAATCATCCATAAAGACATTAGTTAGAATGCCCGAGATCGGGTCACCCATTGCTAGGCCCTTTTGATGATATATTCTATTATTGAAGGTGAAATAGTTATTATCAAGTACAAATTCTAACAGGCTGATGAAATTATCTATTTCGCATTTGCTAAGGTTACTGTGGTTTAAAAGGTTTGATTTAATAATCTTGACAGTTTTGCTTACCGGAATATTGGAATACATATTGGTAATATCATAGGATACCATTATATGATTATGCTCAAGATTGAATACTATAATCTATCAGCTTCATTGTCCGTATTGATGAATTAAGAATGCAAGTATGAAGAATGAGATTTCCACCTAATCAATACTTTATTATAAAATGTTTGAAGTTATCTACATTGAAACAGTACCGGTTTCGACCTGTGAAAAGGTCATCATCAGCTGTTGGTGAACCTGCTAAATAGCGATAGTATGTAAAACATTACTAAAACTAATTTAACAAGAATGCCTTATTCTATTATAATATTACTTAAGATATATACATATGGTACAATATGGGGTTTAGACTCATTGGAGTTCCATTCAAAAATCTGTGCTGTTGCCAATATTATGTCAAACAATTATTATTAATTTTATTTCTTTCATCATGTATTTGTTTGCTAAGGGTCAGATTCGAGGTAGTTTTCAATTCCTTCGCCAGAAAAGGGAGCTTTTTCTTTATTTCATATTTAATGTCTTTATGCACTTCTACAGGGAGTTTTTGAATGTTAGATTCAATTTCCGCGACTGTAGTAATCAGATCGTCGGTTTTTTTCGGGTTAGGCCAATTAAATTTCAGGCCTTTATCAAGGAGGGATAGTTCATTATCTGAAAAGTCGGTATTAGATAAGTTCACCGTTGTAGGAAAATGATTTAAGTCGGTGGAAGGGAGGTTAGTTTTACTGTTGACACTACTCAGTTTATTCTTAGTGTTTTGCAATTGTATCAGTTTATTGTCTAATGTTGTCTGTTTTTTCTTCACTATGTCATGTACCTTTTCATTGACAAACCTGGAGTATGAGATCCATTCTAATGGGGACATACTAGAGGATATTTCAAGATGCGTCTTATAAAGCTGTAGGTTTAGGAATGATATCTTTTTGTAATGCGCCTTGATTTCGTTTTTTAACCAAAATTCATTAACTTTCTTTTGAGTTTTACGTGAATCAGAAGTCGAAAAGTTTCTTCTTTGAAGGTGTTTTAGAAATTTGGGAATTAGTCCATGCATCATACATTCTTTTAAAAACAAACCCGATATACGAACCATAATATATATTCTTCAATTCAAATATAGTCCACATTAATCACAATAAATTCTCGAAATCTGGTATCTATAGGCTTAAATGCACCCATTGTGGATTCTCCTATATCGGACAGACTGGACGTAGCTTTTTGACCAGATACCTTGAACACTACAACGCTTCGAAACATAAAAAGTATTCCGCCATGAGCACCCATATGGAAGAGACTGGCCACAGTTACTACAATTGAAAAAGACCTTCAAATCTTGAAATACGTCAATAAAAGTAAACTTATGGCAGAGTTTGAGAACATTTACATATTACTAGACCAGCATTTTAACGGAAATCAAAATTTAAATGATACTTCAGAAATTAAAAGTCCAATAATCGAGAAAATTCCAGAACTACTCTCTCTTTTCAATATAAATAATAGTAACTTTACGAGAATATTTAATTATACAACTGTTAATTATACACCAACTACTACTGTACTGCCCTCTCATGCGACACCCCCTCCACGAATACCCGACCCGCCCAAGGAATCGGTCACCCCTCCTCCTCACATGACTCACTCCCCGCCTCTACGTATACATACATACAACACTAGAAGCAGCAATAAGGTTACTCGCCAGTTTGCCTCACGCAGCCAACGCTAGCGAACACCTCACACTAGTCCCAAGGGTAAGCCTCCTTTTTCAATTTTTTTTTTTCTTTCTTCGTAATAACATAACTTCATTTTTCCTCCCTTTTCTTTCTTTCCAGATTTCTAACTCCAATTGTGCCATAATCTGCTCCATCCATCTGGTTTGCTGGAACTCTCCCTACTTTCAAGATTATAGTTACTCTTTAACGAGTCCACCATTGGTGTCCTACGTTATATACGAATAATTTTACTGCTAGCGTGTAAATACGGACTAGTTCAACTTGTATTTCCTCTGGCATTGTGTTTAGCTCTCCTACAGAATTCCTAACTACTGGAGTTCATGTCATATCAACCTTAGTTTCGTCGCCATGCGCCTTTTAACTGGTTCAGTTTGACTCGTACTATTCAATAACTCTATTTCAACTTTTGTTTTTGCTCAATTTAAAGAACTCAATCGTCAATAATTATCCACGCTTCACGCATTGACATATATTTTAAGGTCCACCGTATCTATTTTTTTACTTTAACAACCTCATGATTGTTTTAACCTTACAGACTACCATCGTTCAATGTATTCCACTAAAAATGCTTGCTGTTAATCTGTACATATTTGTTACAATTTCAAGTCTAATGTTATCATTTTACTTTTTATTACGGCATTGTCACTCTTTTAACATTCTTTATCATTTCAGCTCAGGGCCCTGACCTAATCTTTATAAATTAACGGCTGATGATGTTCGCTATGTCGAACGAAACATGTTCCATTATTTAAGACACCTCATGATTATTTTATAATTCAATGAGTAATGTGTTGTATTGAGTAGGTGGTTGTTAATAAAAGGATTTTATAATTTTAATATATCGTCCTCAATACGGTTCTATTATGAGATTAATTACATGTCACTGTAGTGGACTATCAGATGTTGAACCGTAAGGTAGTCCTCCAATCTGTCCCACGTCCTGATTTGCACTCTTGTTTTTCTTGGTTCGCTAATGCAAAAATTTTCACCACTTTCGATTTAAATCAGGCTTATTACCAGATACCCCTTGCCGAAGAATCCAAGCATATCACTGCATTTGCAACCGATTGGAACCTATATGAATTTGAACGCGATTGGAGCGGCCGTCCTTAAACGGTTACTAGATTATGTCTTATCGGACATTAAGTTCAAGTACGTTTATAATTACCTTGACGATCTCGTCATTTTTAGCGAAACCTTCGAGGAACACCTACTCCATCTCAAGGAAGTGCTCGAAAGACTGCGTAAAGCAGGTCTAACCCTCAAGGCATCCAAGGTTTCCTTCGCACAACCCCAGATGTCCTTCTTAGGACATATCGTGTCGGGGAGGGGTGTCTCAATCGATCAGTTTCGTACTGCCGCCATCCAGAATTTTCCCCCTCCAAAGGACATCAAGACTGTAGCCAGATTCATTGGCATGGTGAATTTCTTTCGCAAATTCATTCCTAATTTTGCTGAACGTGCAGCTCCTTTGAACTATTTGAGAAGAAAGGATGCCAAATTTGTGTGGGGTGACGCCCAACGTGAAGCCTTCATGGACTTGAAATCTGCCTTATATAACGCCCCTGTACTGGCTAAGCCAGACTTCTCTAAACGCTTCATTCTTCAGACTGACGCCTCTTCCTCAGGCATATCCGGAGTTCTTCTACAGGAATTTCAAGAAGGGCGTCGTCCTATTTCTTATGCTTCCCGTGCCCTGAATCCTGCTGAGCGCAATTATTCCATTTATGAGTTGGAAGCCCTGGCTGATGTCTTCTCCTTAGAACGCTTCAGAATGTACCTGGAACATCTCCCTTTCGATCTGGAAACTGACAATCAGGCGTTGAGTTGGGTACTGGCCAAGCCCGCGAAAGACCGGTCGTCTAGCACAATGGGCAGTGCGCATCTCAGCCTTCCAATTTGAAGCCCGCCACATTCGTGGCACGGAAAACGTTGTGGCTGATGGCCTCAGTAGAATGTTCCATCCAGACAGCTCTGACCCTCAATCCGAGCCAGTAGACTCATCTCCCGAACAAGTATCAGCTTTTGTCAGTGTAGTTCTTACTGACTCTCCCTTCCTTTTCGAGGATATTGCCAAACATCAAGAGGATGATCCTGAGTTAAAAGCCACTGTCGACAGGATTAAATCCGGTGAGCCTGTTAAGCCCTATATTCTTAAGAGTGGTGTCTTGTGTTGTCCTGCTCGTGGTCGCAGAGACCTCAAAATTGTAGTCCCAACTAACCTGGTCCCGGCTCTCTTCAAATACTTTCATGAATCCCCAGTGGGTGGTCATCTGGGCGTTTTCAAAACAAGAGTAAAATTCCGTAACCACTTTATTTGGAAATCCATGGATAGTGAGATCCGTACCCTTGTCAAGTCCTGTAAGATTTGCAACATCAGTAAACCTGCCCCGAATACTCGTCTAGGTCTCTTGTCTTCTGAGCAAGCTTCTCGCCCCATGGAAAGACTGTTCATAGACTATATTGGTCCCTTCCCGAGATCTCGGAATGGTCATCGTTTCATACTCGTGTGTGTTGACGCCTTTTCGCGTTTTACGTGGCTGTTCCCCACTCGGATGGCTAACGCCAACACCACCATCTCGTGCTTGAAACAGATATTCGCTTCGTTTGGACCCTGTCAGTTCTTGGTAAGTGATAACGCAAGAGCCTTTACTTCGGCCCAGTTCCGGAATTTCTGTTTTGATCTATCCATTGCTCATGTAACCATTACTCCGTATTACCCGAAGCCCAATTATGCTGAGAGAGTGAATCATAACCTGCGATCTGCCCTCATCGCTTATCACTCCTCAGACCACTCCAAGTGGGATTCCTCATTGAATTGGTTGTCATTTGCATTTAACACTGCTGTCCATGAAAGCCACAAGCAAACCCCTGCTTTGTTGATGCTGGCTTTTACTCCAAATTCTCCTCTATCTAACCTATGGTCAATTAATGATCTTCTGCCCGACGATGTCAGCCCAGAAAAGATCCCAGCTAATTGGCACCGTGCACGAAAGAACTTGAAGGTTTATTACGCTAAGGTCTAGCATAATTACAACTACGGGTGAAGACCGCACAATCTCTCTGTGGGTGACCAGGTGTTTATTAGAACACATCCCGTCAGTAGTGCTGCGGACCATGTTATCAGTAAGTTGGCCCCCAGGTTTTGAGGTCCCTGCACCATCTTAAAGTTCCTTACCCCGGTGACATTATTGGTGAGCGATCCCGAAAGGAAAAGGATCAGCAGAGTACATCTTTCCCAGATCAAGGTACCTTAAGTCTGGTAGGGAAGGGTAAATACCATCATTGGTGACCTTGTAGATTTAGTTGTAAGTTATTTGTAAGAATTTAGTTGTAACATAATTTTTTTGTAAGGTTATTTATAAGGTTTTAGTTATAAGATGATAAGTTTTATTGTAAGTTAGTTGTAAGTAATTGTGTAAGTGAATACCTTAGGTATCCTCTAGTGTAATACCTAGTTAGGTAAGTTTTAGTTTAGGGTCACTACTTGGAATTTTCTTCCCCTTACGGTCAGGTTTAGGGCACCCTCCTGTAGTTTCTTTTCACCCCCACCATAATCTTGTCACGTGAATTATAGATAGCAGTGCTTACCCCGGGGCTGGTGCCCTAATATCTCTGGTGTGCGAGGGAGAGTCCCTACTGCATACTTATTAAGCCACCCATCGGGTGACTCTACGCGAGATCTTGAACCCAGCGGCATACTTTTACCTCAAAGTATTCCCCTGTCTGCTGCGGTTTGTGTGTGTTACAGTGGCTGCAGTGACCAGCTTCTTCGGACAGCAACCTGAAGTGCCAAATTGGGAGGCACACTGTGTGCCTTGGGCGTCACCATCTGGCACCACTATCCTGCGGGGAACGACCTATTGGTGGCAGGCGGACTGGACGGTGTCTCACCCCTGCTTATTTGGTGCAAGAGACCACTGAACTGCATCTCACCTAGGTGTCGGGTTTGGACTGACATTGAATGGAGGCTGGCGGCAAACGGCCGTGTCGGCAGCCGCATCATCAGCAAGAACCTGTGGCCTAGCTGTGCTGTGACTGTTGTGGGAAAGTAGTGCAAAAGTGTTAGCAACAAGTGAGAAGTTTTGGTATTTCTAACATTTGGAAGAAAGTATGGTGTACATGATTTGGTGGACAGACTACAAATTGTCTCTTCATCTGTGAAAGAAGGCATTTTGAAGTGCAATGTGACAATCCATGTGGATTTTGTGATATTTATTCAAGAGGTGGATCTATATTATTTTTGAAAATTATGTGACAGTTTGTGTTGTTGGTTATGACAAAGTTAACTTCAAGAAATCAGGTGTGTT
Source organism: Anabrus simplex (assembly GCF_040414725.1). NCBI lineage: Eukaryota > Metazoa > Arthropoda > Insecta > Orthoptera > Tettigoniidae > Anabrus > Anabrus simplex. The sequence continues at coordinate 99,244,535 of NC_090276.1, read as the reverse complement.
AAAGTAATTTACCTTTACTATCGGTACTGTGTGAAAACGTTCTATCGCTTGCTCCCCAGTGAGGTTATATTATTGGTCGAGCAGGGCTCGACTTTCGGGGGGAGGAAGATGTTACAAGGGAAATATGTAATGCGAGTGGAATGTATTTTTTTTGAAGTCTTTGTTTGTAAAATACAATATGATGTTTTATTTTTATTGACCTAACCTGTACTGTATAATGTTGTAACATAGGCATTTGTAAATAGTAGAATTCTGTCTATAGTTCCTGGAAAGATCCAGAAAGTTACATAACTTTTGTACAGGGTGTGTTACTTTGTTGGTATGTGTTCTAGAAAGTGTGTTCTGTCTATTCTGGAAAAATACGACTTTCGCGAGCATGCGTATTCTAGAATGTTAGTCAAAGTTCGCGATCGAAAGTAAGGTTGTGATTGGTGAGTCTAGGTGGCGATAGGGAACATGTGCACGCTGACTGGCTGCCTCCAAGGCCAGTAATTCCTATATATAGTGAGCGAGGCAGTGTTCGAATTAATTTCTGTACCTGAATTCTGTCGGTCTCGGTTTATCTGTCTGCGAGCAGCCTATCTGGTTGACGTCCCTTGGCTTCCGGGATGGCACTCTCCTCGGGTAAGCACTCTTGAATTCCGTTCCTGCTAAAATTTCCGTAATGTTCCGATTTGCTTTTCATACAGGAGTCTGCCCTAACCTCGCCTAGATTCACCAATTAGTTACTTATGACGCCTTAGTTTTTCAGCTGAACTTACCTGTTCGTTTCCGAGGCATTCCCATTCCTTGTTTCACTAAAATATGTGTATTATTTCCCTTGGGGTTTGCCTCTGGTAGTTCTGTATCACTTGAGGTACGCTAGACTTTGGATAACCTGTAAATTGCATTGTACTACTGCATTGGTAACTAGATGTATAGTTGTTTTGAAATTTGAATTTATCCTGCTACGAAATAAGCTATGGATACCACTGAACTTATAGCTCGTAACTTCGAACGTATTTGTAAGATTACTTTGTAAATAATATTTTTCAAATCTAAGGATCACGGGGATTTGTTTCGGAATCCGCTATCTAAGCCATGTCCATGCCTTTGGTAGGTTCCCAGCCCTTCCATCTTCCCATTTTGTCGTTCACTAGTTGGCCCTACTGATAGTTACGTACTTGTTTTGTTGGAGATCCACGTAATGCGAGCTACTGTTTTTCCGAATGTGTAGTGTTTTCTTATATTGTGTATTGTACTCTTACCTTCCCTTTTTAACTGTGTTTGTGCCTTGTTTAGTGTTACCCCTGTAGAATGAGGTAGCACCTACAGATCATATATTCACAGGCTTAGTTCCAATAGTAAAAGAGCTACAGGCTTTCATCAGAAACAAAGGTGGCAACAGTGCTCCATCCGTCTTCAAGTACAATGGACTATCAGTTTCCTCTCTCTAAGAAACAGCAGACACCTTTAACAGTAAATTTAACAATAAATTCACCACGGCTGATAAGGTCGAAGACATGTTCATCACAAGGACAACCTCTCCCTTTCTGCCCCTAACTAGCCTGTACTTCACTGCTAATGAGGTCACAACAAGTCTTCAGAGAACTAGATCTCATGCTGCGAATGGCCCGGAATTCTCCAGTGCTGTGCAGATGCATTGGCAACTTCTCTTTGTGCAGTATTTCAATGAACAGTGAGACTGTGCCAGAAGAATGGAAGAAAGCAAATTGTTGTTTCCATGTTCAAAGATGGTGACAGGGAAAATGTAGACAACTATCGCCCAGTCTCTATTACGCCTTGCACCTCAATAAAATTGCTTGGCATTCACATTGCAGCAATTTAAAATGGAACAAGCGTGTTGCGGAAATATGGTGCAAAGCATACAGAGTCCTGGGATTCATCTGCAGATCTCTACTGGGAGCCAGAAAGAAAGCAGTTCCAACAGCCATTTAGCATTAGTATGACCAATAGTGTGTTACAGGCTTTCTTCCTGGTAGCCCTCTACAGTGAGAAAATGACGAAACTAGAGGGAGTTCAATGCTGAGCAGAATGACTAATTACTTAAGACAGTCATTTAAATACAGCCAGGTCACTGCCCCCCATAACAGCTCTCTGTAAACAAATAAATATTGCTTTTCTGAGAAAATCCCTGGTCAACTGTGGAATGTACTCTCACCACAGATAAAAGAACTACCTGCAGAAAATTTTCTAAAGAGGTAAAAATAATGTATATATAACAAAACCTCTGTACATAACAAAAATTTTCTACTGTGTGAATGTTCAGTTTGCGTGGGAGGACGGATGAGTGAGTGAGACTGTATGAGCTGGCCTAGCTAATCAATACTATTTATTTGCCTCAGGCAAACTAAAACCTGTAGTACATGTGACTAGACATCATCAGCAACGTCATGTTTTGGTGCAAAAATTACGACAAGAAAGGACATATTCGTCTCTTCTTAATCCGAAAAAGACATGTAAAAAATGTTAACTAAAGGAATGCGTTATGGAAAGAAAGGTGCGGTGAAAATGTCAAATTTTGGTTTAAAATTTTTTGATGACTTTAAAAGGTAAGTAGTCCTCAGATGTTCTGGGAAAGTGATGAGTTGTTGTCATCTTCTAATGACACTGGATCTTGTTTGAAAAAACGTTTGACAAACTTCTCGCTTTAATATGCACGTGTTGAAGAGAATCATAACTGCATTGGGGCTGGCATTGCAAACGAGAATCTTAAGGGTTGTTTTGCATTTGACTGCATTTGTTAGTTGGCTGGTGGGTTGCAACTCGATCCCTCAACATCCAGTGTTATTTTAATTTACATTTCTCCAGACTAGCCTCTCAGTTGTTCCCTCAGCCTTCCATCTGGTGTGTGTGTGTGTGTGTGCGTGTGTGGGAACATGCCAACCTGTTAAAAACTTTTAACAGTTAAATAATTTCTAAACTAAAATTTGATATTTTCACCCCCATAAAACATTCCTTTAGTTTGAGCTAAGTTGTTTAACTGTCTCTTAGGATTAAAAAGAGATGGATATAACCTTACCTATGATGATGTCTAGTCACTAAAGGAACGGGTGATACACATAAAGCTGAAAATTACAGGCCAGACAGTTTGACATGCACTGCATGTAAGCTTTGGGAAAGCATTCTTTCTGATTATATTAGACATGTTTGCGAAATTAATAACTGGTTCGATAGAAGGCAGTTCGGGTTTAGGAAGCTCAACTTGTAGGATTCCAGCAAGATATAGCAGATACCTTGGATTCAGGGGGTCAAATGGACTGTGTCGTAATTGGTTATCTAAGGCATTTGATAGGGTAGATATGGGAGAGAACTGGCAAAAATGAGTGCAACTGGACTAGACAAAAGAGTGATTGAATGGGTTGCTATATTTCCAGAAAATAGATCTCAGAGAATTAGAGTAATAATTACGAGGGGAACTCCTCAAGGCAGTATTATTGGACCTTCATGTTTTCTTATACATACAGGATGTCATCAAGAGCGCAAGCCTGGATGGGTGTACATTACACTTTCATAACTACACTACTCCGTACAATACATGCATATAGTTTTCATGTAAGTACAAAGATGTTCACCATACTGGGGGGACTATGGGATCAAGGGTAGATAATTAAAATCAATCAAAGGCATTTATATTGACAACTGGGCTGCAGCGAGAATTCATAGTAGAATGAGTTCTTGGTTCAGGGTACTTACAGGGGTTAGACAAGGCTGTAATGTTTCACCTTTGTTGTTCGTAGTTTTCATGGATCATCTGTTGAAACGTATAAAGTGGCAGGGAGGGATTCAATTCGGTGGACGTGTAGTAAACAGTCTAGCCTATGCTGACGACTTGACCTTAATGGCAGATTGATGATGATGATGATTGTTGTTTAAAGGGGCCAAACATCGAGGTCATCGGCCCCTAATGGTACGAAATGAGATGAAATAAAATGACAACTTAAAAGTCCAAAATCTTCCACTGACCAGAATTCAAAGCACGAGGACAAAGAATGAATGGATGGACGGATATGAATTTAAAACGATCAGTGGATCCGACCCATAGTGCCTCACATGCACCGAAGCTGGCACAAAACAATAACATTACTGACCAAGGGACTGCTTCTATAGCATAATACTGAATCGATTATGCTTATAGTCGAAATGGGTCCAAAATCCAGATCATCAGCCCCTCATAATGGTATTTATCGCTAGGAAATTAGAACCATGCTATGTCTAATGTTGCGATACTAATCAAAAGTAGCGTAGACTCGCGGTATTCCACACATTATGGTACTATTCACAGGTAGTGTAATGCGCACATGTAACACAGACCTATGGTGTTTAGCACACTGCGGTGCTATTTGCAGGCAACACAAACCTATTACATTCCTCACATAAGTGGACTACCCACAGGAACTCGTACTATCCCGTGGAATTCCTCACATAGTGGGAACTGAGCATAGGTAACGCAGAACCATGGTGTCGCTAATCCTATGGTGTCGCTCATATAGGGATACGAATCATAGGTACTGTAGGACCCACCTGATTCACACACTGTCGCTACTAATCACAAACCTATTGCGAACGTAACATAGTGGTACTACGCACAAGTAAATGCAACCCATGGTGTTCCCTGCGTGATGGTACTAATTACAAGTAGTATCATGGTTCTAATTGGATCATCCCTTGGTTGCCCCTTTTAGTCGCCTCTTACGACAGGCAGGGCATACTGTGGGTGAATTCTTCGTCTGCCTCCCCCACCCACAGGGGGTTAATGGCAGATTGTGCCAAAAGCCGGCAGTCTAACATCTTGGAACTTGAAAATAGGTGCAATGAGTATGGTATGAAAATTAGCCTCTCGAAGACTAAATTGATGTCAGTAGGTAAGAAATTCAACAGAATTGAATGTCAGATTGGTGATACAAAACTGGAACAGCTAGATAATTTTAAGTATTTAAGTTGTGTGTTCTCCCAGGATGGTAATATAGGAAGTGAGATTGAATCAAGGTGTAGTAAAGCTAATGCAATGAGCTCACAATTGCGATCAACAGTATTCTGTAAGAAGGAAGTCAGCTCCAAGACGAAACTTTCTTTACATCGGTCTGTTTTCAGACCAACTTTACTTTACAGGAGCGAAAGCTGGGTGGACTCAGGATATCTTATTCATAAGTTATAAGTAACAGATATGAAAGTAGCGAGAATAATTGCTGGTACAAACAGGTGGAACAATGGCAGGAAGGTACTCGGAATGAGGAGATAAAGGCTAAGTTAGGAATGAACTTGATGGATGAAGCTGACTGCATAAACCGGCTTTGGTGGCTGGGTCATGTGAAGCGAATGGAGGAGGATAGATTACCTAGGAGAATAATAGACTCTGTTATTGAGGGTAAGAGAAGTAAAGAGAGACTAAGACGACAATGGTTAGACTCAGTTTCTAGGGATTTAAAGATAAAGAGGTTTAGAACTAAATGAGGCCACAGCACTAGTTACAAATAGAGGATTGGGATGACATTTAGCAAATTCACAGAGGCTTGCAGACTGAACGCTGAAAGGCATAACGGTGTATAATGAAGATGTATGTATGTATGTATGTATGTACATTGTGTTCAACACGACGTTTACATAATAGGCGCGAAAAAACATGCATTGTAATCACCTCATACCAGGAATATAACAAATTACTTTAAAGGTTGCCATAAGCAGTGAAGTACAAAACAAAATGCATGCTTTTAGGGACTTAACATCAATCAATCAATCAATCAATCAATCAATCAATCAATCAATCAATCAATCAATCAATCAATCAATCAATCAATCAATCAATCAATCAATCAGTCTAGAATCATCAGAAAGTGAGGCTTTGCTGTTGCCTTCGTTGTCTCTAGCATGGGGCTAAAATGGCGTCCCTATTACATCTTAGGGCGCGATTTTAAGTTCCTTGTTGCTTTGTCTTAGCAACCTTTGATGCATCATGTTTCACTTTTCTGTTTCTCCTGATGAAGAAAGGCAAGGTTCCTTTTGAAATGTGTTGAGAGTGTTTACATAGTTCATTACATAGCATAAACCCAAAATATACATCATGAATAGTTACACGGGCCGTGAAAGTCTAAATGAACTCAGAGAATTAAGAGTAGGCAAAGCTTTATCTGTTCCTGTAATAATTAAGAGGGGAATTCCTCAAGGCCCTATTATTGGACCTTTCTTATATATATCAATGATATGAGGAAAGAAGTGGAATGAGGGATCAGTCTTTTTCCGGATGATGTTATTCTGTGTAGAGTAACAAATAAGTTACAAGATTGTAAGAAACTGCAAAATGACCTCGATAATGTTGTGAGATGGACAGCAGGCAACGGGGTTAAAAGTCAGGTTGTGAAATTCACAAATAGGAAGAGTCCTCTGAGTTTTAATTACTGCGTTGATGGGGTGGAAGTTCACATAAATCTGATTGTAAATAAAAGGTACAGATTTCTGCACATGGTTATGAGGGTATTTAGAGGTTGTAGTAAGGATATAAAGGAGAGGGCATATAAGTATCTGGTAAGAGCCCAACTGGAGTATGGTTCCAGTGTATGGGACCCGCACCAAGATTACTTGATTTAAGAACTGGAAAAAATCCGAAGAAAAGCAGCTCAATTTGTTTTGGCTGATTTCCGACAAATGAGTAGCGTTACAAAAATGTTGCAAAGTTTGGGCTGGGAAGAACTGGGAGAAAGGAGACGTGCTGCTTAGCTGATTAGCTTTGTTTCCTGTATCAAATCATATTTACAATGAATCAATAACAGTAAATTTTCACCGTTTGCTACTTATATATGCATTCAGAAAATCAATTAATCATTTACAGTACATGTTTCAGTCCATTTGGAACATCTTCAGCTGTATTACAACGCTTAGGTGAAATTACAAAGTATTTATCCTCTTAAGAACACATGTACCTTGTTTTACTTAAAGTATACGGGAATTTAAAAATGAAAATAATTAAAATTAATGTGGATGGTTAAATGGGGTGGTCAAATGGGAAGGAAAATGGATTTACTTATTTTAGCCTATGTTAAAACGATATCTATTCATTTGAACAGATGTTAAAAAATGTTTTTGTTTCCAGCACTTTTTTCACTATGATGTATGATATTCTAATTGTCTACTAATAAAAAGTTTTTGAAAAATAATTTTCCTTCGTCACTGGAAGGATGTTCTCTTCATTTGCTCTTTCCAAGGCGAATGTTGTTTGTTTTCATTTTATAAAAGTGTCTCTTGAATTCAATTAATTCAGGATCCGTGAAGCTGAGTGCTGTCCTACTACCTATATTATTAAAAGAGCTGCCCCGAAATCTGAAATGAAATAAAATGGGGGATTGCTTTCAAAAGCACGTTTTAACTCTGCACAAGGAAAACTAGTGTATAAAAGAGTGGTTTCATACCTTGTTGACAAATCTACTGTATCCTTGGAGGAGCGACGGCTGATGCAGCCTTCCGTCTAGTGAAGTAATGATGTGGAGTGGGGAGGAGGCGTGATAGTGATAATATCCTCAATATTTTAAATTCATTAGAATTCAGAGTAAAGTTTACTGTAGAAAAACAAAAAGAAGGTTCCATAAAATTTCAGACATAAATATAAGACGGGATAAGGGAGAGTTTACTTTTAAGATACATAGAAATTCCACTTTTACTCCTATTACGGTAAAGAACCACTCATTACATCCGGAATCACAAAAAAGATCAGCTTATTATAGTCACATATACAGAGCATTCAATATACCACTCTCCCACGTGGAACGAGAAAAAGAACTGCTCTTTATCCGTAAACAAGCCCAATATAATGGTTTTAGACTTAATATTGCAAATAAAATAATCAGAAAATACAAACAGAAGTTTCATACCAATGTAACACCCAAAATAAAGAAGAAAGATAAATATGCCAGGTTCACTTTTAACAATCCTAATATATATGGAGGAACGAATCTGTTCAGAAAACATAACTATAAGACTGCGTACTCAACCAGTAATAATACTAAGCAAAATTGTTTTTAACTTCAATAGCGTTAATTCCCTAGGGAAACACAAACATTTCGATTTAGGGGTTTACAAATTAAAATGTCATCAATGTGAAAAAACTTATGTAGGGCAAACTGGACGCAGTTTTACGGTAAGATACTTAGAGTACGTCAACGCCGAGAGGCGCAAAACATTTTCCTCAATGGCACCAACAAATGAGTGCAACCGGCCATCAGTTCACCACTATAGAGCAAGATCTGACAATATTAGGTAGAACAAATAAAGGTAGTCTTCTAAATACACTAGAAAATATATATATTCATTTAGATCAACAAAGTAATCACGATAATAACCTGAATGATACAATTGATAATAGGAACCCTTTATACGAAGGGATATTATCATAACTGGAAGCATTAGCATGAAAAACAATACAGACAATAAAAAAAAAAGAAATGACCAAACTTCCATCCTCCTGTATATCTATGCCCCCTACCCCTTCTTCTAAAGCCAAAACCGTGACCGTAAGCGACACGCCTCCTCCCCACAAGACGGAAGGCTGCATCAGCCGTCGCTCCTCCAAGGATACAGTAGATTTGTCAACAAGGTATGAAACCACTCCTTTATACACTAGTTTTCCTTGTGCAGAGTTAAAACGTGCTTTTGAAAGCAATCCCCCATTTTATTTCATTTCAGATTTCGGGGCAGCTCTTTTAATAATATAGGTAGTAGGACAGCACTCAGCTTCACGGATCCTGAATTAATTGAATTCAAGAGACACTTTTATAAAATGAAAACAAACAACATTCGCCTTGGAAAGAGCAAATGAAGAGAACATCCTTCCAGTGACGAAGGAAAATTATTTTTCAAAAACTTTTTATTAGTAGACAATTAGAATATCATACATCATAGTGAAAAAAGTGCTGGAAACAAAAACATTTTTTAACATCTGTTCAAGTGAATAAATATCATTTTAACATAGGCTAAAATAAGTAAATCTATTTTCCTTCCCATTTGACCATCCAATTTAACCATCCACATTAATTTTAATTATTTTCATTTTTAAATTCCTGTATACTTTAAGTAAAACAAGGTACATGTGTTCTTAAGAGGATAAATACTTTGTAATTTCACCTAAGCGTTGTAATACAGCTGAAGATGTTCCAAATGGAATGAAACATGTACTGTAAATGATTAATTGATTTGCTTAATGCAAATATAAGTATCTACTTTGCTAGGGGCTTTACGTCGCACCGACACAGATAGGTCTTATGGCAACGATGGGATAGGAAAGGCCTAGGAGTTGGAAGGAAGCGGCCGTGGCCTTAATTAAGGTACAGCCCCAGCATTTGCCTGGTGTGAAAATGGGAAACCACGGAAAACCATCTTCAGGGCTGCCGATAAATATAAGTATCAAAAAGGTGGAAATTTACTGTTATTGAATCATTGTAAATTATATGTTCTGAACTGTCAGTGAAGAGATGGCGTGGAATGACATTAGTAGACGAATAAGTTTGATTGGTGTCTTTTAAAAGTAGGAAAGATCAAAATATGAAGATAAAATTGGAATTCAAGAGGACAAACTGGGGCAAATATTTGTTTGTAGGAAGAGGAGTTAGAGATTGGAAAAACTTACCAAGGATGATATTCAATAAATTTCCAATACCTTTGCAATCATTGAAGAAAAGGTAGGAAAACAACAGATAGGTATTCTGTCACCTGGCTGACTGCCCTAAATGGAGAACAGTAGTGATTGATTGATTGATTGATTGATTGATTGATTGATTGATTGATTGAAACATGTACTACAGTTTTTAGTTTGCCTAAGGCAAATAGATAGTGTCGATTAGGTGCAAACATTGATTTATTTCTCTCGATTGTATGTCACATCGATACGGATGATAAGGATGATAATTTGCAACACTGTGAGTCAGCTTCCGTTTGCCAGCCTACTGAAGTGAGAGGAAACTGAGGCTCCACCTGGAAAGGAATTATCTCATCAAACAAGTGAGTACCTGCAGTAGCGGCCGGGAGAGACCAAGGCACCTCATCTGGTCGGGGCTGGTGGTGGCGCGCCATGCGTCGGGAGCCTTGGTGGCCGTCTCTATGGAGCGCACCACCAACGAGTGGTGTCTGCCGAGGAAGACCTCCTTCACGTAGTCGGCCAGGAAGGCGTTGAGAGTGCACGGTCTGCTGCCGACGGCACTTTCCACCTCCTCGATGAACCTCATCAGCGGGATGAAGACGAAGGTGATGTTGCGAGGGTCCGGAGGGCACACCAGCGACCGTTCCCGAGCACGACGTCCCCGTTCTGGGTGCTCCTGTACAGTAATGCAGCACATTCACTAACCTCATTAACCAAACCGTCTCTTACATGAATAACATTTAATTATCACTTGGGAGTACTTTGGAATTTTGTGTTAATCTTCTCACTAATCTTTTTTTCTACTATATTATCTAAATTGAATTTCCTTCGTAAGATTATGCATGTAAACTATCTTGTATTGTTGATGTGGAATTGGCGTGTGCATGCTTCACCATGTCTACTGGAGAAGTAATGACAGCTAACATTGCACTTTGTACAATCTACATTCCTGAACAAGGATAATTTACGTACTGTGTGTGACTCGATAATTATGTAGTGCCAAGGAAGTTGCAAAGATACCTATGTGAGTAACTGGTTGTGATGTTGAAGAATATATAAAGCTCAAATTGCATGTGAACAACATAATGGTAACTTAAGCAGTATTCAGCGCCTAACAATGTAACCGCATGCAGTTCTCATCCTTGGAAAATTTTCTTTTACACAACTGATCAATGAAAGTTAGGAATAATTTAATAGCATTATTATTTCCAGCCCATAAAGAATTCTAAATTTATATAATTAAATCAACAATGCTAATTATTCTTGGGTAATATCTCAATGTTGGTTGTACAGTATATTATGTACTTTCAATTTCAATTATGATTTATACAGTGAACTTGAAACTGATGTTCATTTCCATCAACTGCTTGAACTCCTTCTCATATCTGTAGACCTCTTTAATTTTATCAATATTTAATTTATTCAAGTCACCTAAAGTTATTTGATGCTTGGTGTTTAAAGGGGCCTAACATCGAGGTCATCGGCCCCTAATGGTACGAAATGAGACAAAATGAAATGACAAATTAAAAGCCCAAAATCCTCCACTGACCACAATTCAAAATGTGAGGACGAAGAATGAATGAATGGATGGATATGAATTTAAAACGATCAATGAGACAAAATGAAATGACAAATTAAAAGCCCAAAATCCTCCACTGACCACAATTCAAAATGTGAGGACGAAGAATGAATGAATGGATGGACATGAATTTAAAACGATCAGTGGAACAGACCAACAGTGCCTCACATGCACAAAAGCTGGCGTAAAACAATAGTATCACTGACCAAGGGACTGCTTCTACAGCACGATACTGAATCGATGATGCTTGTAGACGAAAGGAGTCCATATTTCAGATCATCAGTCCCTCACAATGGTACTTATTGCTAGAAACATACAACCATGGTATTTCCCATGCTGCAGTACTAATTAAAAGTAGCGTAGACTCGCGGTATTCCACACATTATGGTACTACTTACAAGTAATTAAATTCGCACATGTAATACAGACCTATGGTGTTTCGCACATTGCGACGCCATTGACAGACAATGCAAACCTATGGTGTTCATCACCTAAGTGTTCTAACCACAGGGACTCGTACTATCCCGTGGTGTTCCTCGTATAGTGGGTACTAATCATAGGCAAGCCAGAACCTTGGGTTCCGTCATCCCATGGTGCTGTTCATATAGTGCTACTAATCACAGGTACTGTAAAAGCTGTCGCGCTCTCGTTTGCTACTAATCACAAACCTATGTGGTACCTAACACAGTGGAACTACGTGCAAGTAAAAGTGACCCATGCTGTTCCCCGCATGGTAGTACTAATCGTAAGGAGTTTCATGGTTCTAATATAATCATCCCTTTATTCCTTAAAAAGGTCTGATTTATTTGATGCAGTTTTCAGCCAACATAATTTTTTTTAATCAACTTGACAATAGTGTATCCTCACCTCTTATTTATTTCTATGAACCATATCACTTCCTGTTGTTTCTTTTGGATTACTGAGACAAGGTAAGTCTACTTTCCATTTACATTTTTTATTGTGTTCTGTGGAGTACTTTTCCTTGTCATTTTCTGATTTCCTATTGTGTTGGTTATCATTGCTTTTTATTTTGGGATCATTTTCCCTGTATCGTGGATCATAAACAAGGCAGGAGGTACCAATAATTTCAATAGACACTAGCAGGTAGTTTCTCCTCACTACACTTTCTTCCGCTTTCGTTTAATTCTTCTGCTTCAGGAGTCGACTTTTGTCGATTTGGTATTTTCCCAGTACTGCTCACGCTGGTGTGTTAACAAACAAGCGGATAAGCATGTATACATGTTTACATAGCTCTTGAAAATAGTTTGAGATTATTACTGAAGGCAAAGCAACGAGTATTTTATTTCTCGTCATCCGTCCATCTGCTCTCTGCCTGCTAGTATCGCATTAGTGACCAGGAATAACATTATAGACATGTTACTGTATGGGCTTTTGGGCTTATGCCGTGTCAAGAAAATAAGGTGAAATTCTTTACGTTTTGCAGAGAACTGTGCTCAGCGTCCTCACAAGAAATCTCGACTGTCCATGAGAAAGGCTTCTTAAACAATGACTCTTTGAAATTAGATGTTATAATAGAAGTGGAAATGGTACGTTCATTCGCCACCAGATGGCTCCCAGGACGTGCACAACACTAGTGTTCGAAGCGGAAGCTGACCAAACCATAGAATCAGTCTAAGCGGTTCACATAAACGTGTGTACGTAACATATAACATTGACAGGTGTATGATATAGACACAAGCCTGGAATGAAACATCTGGCGACGAAGAACGTACAGATATGGAAAACACCGAGATGAAATAACAATAGTGAAGGGACAGGGAAGGGAAGGGAACTACCTACATAAATTCTTAATGGATGGCAACCAGGTATTACTTAATTGATAGCCAGTGTCCCTGTTGAAATAGTTAGGATTTCTACGTATTTCCACAGCTTCCCGTATAATCCTGGACCTGTAGTGTCTAGTGTGGGTAAGAGCTCGAGCATCTTGGAACATTACATCATGACCCGACGATAGAGCGTGCTCAGCTATTGCCGATTTGTCTGGGTGGTTGAGACAAATATTACGTTTGTGTTCTTTGATACGGGTACCAATAGACCGGCATGTTTGGCCGATGTATACCTTATCGCAAGTACAGGGAATTTTGTATACCCCAGGATGTAAAAGTGGGGACAAATTGTCCTTGGTTTTACTCAGACTGTGAGCAATTTTAGTGACGGTGCAAAAGACGGTTTTTATATTGTGTTTATGGAAGACGTTGGCAATTCGATCTGTGGTGTTGTGAATGTCAGCCAAGCAGGCAGTTCCCTTCACTTCTTCCTTCTGTGAGCTTTGCTTGGTCGTTTCTCTGGGGTGCAAGGCTCTATGAATCTGCAAATCGCTGTAACCATTACCCTTGAACGCGACTTTGAGTGTGTCCATCTCCACCTGGATATGTGATGGTTCACAAATTTGTCTTGCCCTCTTGGCGAGTGTTGTGAGAATGCCTTGTTTTTGTGCTGGGTGGTGGTGAGAATCTGCATGAACATAGCGATTTGTGTGGGTAGGCTTACGATAAACGGTATGTCCTAAGGAGCAGTCTGGTTTCTTTCTTACTAGAACATCCAAGAAAGGAAGGCATCCACCCAACTCCATCTCCATAGTGAATTTTATTGAAGAATGTTGCTGATTTAGGTGGTTTAGAAATTGGTGTCAAGATGGCGGCTAGAGTAGACACGTGCAAGCTTAGTGCTGCTGCAGTTTGTGTTCTTTGTGTGGTAATAATCAGAGTTGTTGTGCTTTACGGGTCTCTGCACGGGTCTATTCAAGTTAAGGAATCGGTGTGTGCAAGTGAAAAAGTGAGTTCTCCTTTTGCATGGCTCCTAGCAGAGAGAAACTACTACATTCCGGCGTTCTCTCTGACTGGATGTGCCATTTTCCAGACTTATAGGCGCCTCCCTACTAGCTCTGAGCCGAACAAGCCTAGGCCTGGTCGCTCAGCGATTAGGGGCCTGCTTTGCCTCCTACTACTGACTGGAGATGTCCACTTAAACCCCGGTCCCACCACTTGTGAAATGAAAACAGACATAAACATCTATTGTCAGAATGTCCAAAGCCTAAACAATATGCTGTCTGATTGTGAACTATCCCTGCCAGACTTAAGAGAAGTTGACGTGATCGGACTTACTGAAACATGGCTCTTGTGGGCTAGTGACAGTGAACTACCACTCAATGATAATTACAGCATATTCCGTCGTGATCGCGCTACTCTAGGTGGTGGAGAGATGCTAGCAGTGAACAGTGCATTACCATGTAAACGAAGGACAGATCTTGAACGGAACTGCGAGTTAGTGTGGGTGGAGCTACTCTTTCCTCGACGCCCTGTACTTGTGGGATGTTACTACAGACCACCGAACAGCCCATTCTGTGACCTTGAACAGTGCCTGGACTCAGTCACTGCAGCTCTCCCTCATGGTGAAGTAATTTCAATGGGCGACTTTAACCTGTCTTGTCTATAAAGTGGTCTTCTCCAACTACCGGACTGTCAGTTAACAACTGTGACACATACTTTATAGACAGTTTTTTTTTTTTCTTTTTTTTTTTTTCTTTTTTTTTTCTCTTGAGTTATTTGTTTGTTTTAATCTTGTCAATCTTATGTTAATTTCAAGGACACTTCCTCTAAAGCATTACTTTGTCTATTTTATATTTTTCATCTAAACATTGTTATGTGGCTGAAGATGTTGTTAATATACGAAACATGTACCACTTTTGACCAATAAAAATTGCCTTAGGCAATCATTGTATCGACTAGGTGGAAAATAAATAAATACTTCATTGTGAATCTATTGAAGTGCGATACGGACCATGAAGCTGATTTTATGTAATAGCCTGCAATGTGTCGTGCCCTGGAATGCCTTCCCTGGAGTCTGCTCGAAATAGCTGATATCAAATTGGCTCTTGACCTGCTGTACGACTGGCTGCAAGCTGCAATTAAAGACTTCGTGACTGCACAACGGGCTACTACCAGCAAATATCAACACTGGATATCACAAGAGACCAGACTGATACTATTTAATAAGAAGAGAGCTTGGCGCCTGTGGAAAGACTTCCCTAACCCACACACTCACAATAGCGTCGTTAAAATCCGCCGCCACGCGAGGTTTATGGTCAGAAGAGACTACAAAACACACGTAGACACTGTCACTGAAAACGTCCGCAGCAATCCCATGCGCTACTGGAGTCTCATCAACACACGGAGAAGGACGGAGCGGATTCCTGACAGCGTGAACTACAACGATGCAACAGCAGACGGCGCCGATCGCAATGAACTGTTCAACAGGTATTTCTTCTCCAACTTCTCCCCTCCTTTACAAATCCAACCTCTCCCTCTCGTTGGTACAGCTTCAAACAGAACCCTATCAAGCATAACTACCACACCAAGTGAAGTTCATAACCTTCTTCAAACTCTTCGTACCAACAAAGCTAGTGGTGTCGACACTATAGGTGCTCTTTTCCTAAAAAATACTGCCAGCACTCTTTGCGTCCCTCTCTCTAAATTATTTAACAGATGTTTTGCCACGGGCTATTTCCCTATTACCTGGAAACAGGCAAATATTGTTCCACTTCTCAAATCAGGCAACAAATTTAATGTTTCATCTTACCGACCAATTTCTATTCTCCCCACACTATCCTTCATCTTTGAAAAAATTATACACCAGCGTCTCCTTGCATTCACTTTGTCGTATATCTCAACCAAGCAGCACGGTTTTCTACCAGGGAGCTCTTGTCTAAAAAACCTGGCCACTCTGCATAGCTTTGCATCACACGCCATTTGCAGCTAAATCACAGCTGGATATCTGCTACGTAGACATTTCGAAAGCTTTCGATTCTGTAGACCATACTCTGTTGCTCCATCAACTCTCCGAACGATTCAATATACATGGCAGTCTTCTGACCCTTCCTACTGGCTTCCTACATAACCGTTGGCAGAGAGTAGTAATATCAGGCACTTCATCCTCATGGTTACCAGTCATCTCCGGTGTCCCACAAGGCAGCAAGGCAGTACTCTTGGCCCCTTGCTGTTTTCTTTGTTTATGGACGAACTACCATCTGAACTCAACGAAACAGCGAATACCCTACTCTTTGCTGACGACTGCAAGATATTTAGGGAGATCAAGAATCCAGCAGATGCAGCTCTGCTACAGTTCTCACTTAATGCCCTCTCGAACTGGTACCATACTTGGAAACTTATCCCCAATCCACAAAAATACAGCCTAATGACCATAACACTGCGTAAATCTCCTCTACCGACATCATATTACCTATTTAAAGTTAAAAATTTCATTGTTCCGTATTGAAGAATATTATAGTTAAAATTGAAATAATTGATAAATAGATTCAACCTATTCAATACAAAAGAATAGGAATACCATTTAATAATAAGTAGAAATGGTTCCAGTTTCGACCCTAGTCCAGGTCATCATCAGCCAAATAAAACATGAAAAACAATGCATAGGAAAAGGAAAAGATTAAGTACACTCCGGATCAGTAGACGAGGCGATATAAATGAACGGGGGTAGACACTGTAAAACTCAGAAGAGGTAAAATGCAAGTCACTCGAAAGAAAACAGTGCGCAATTCTCTGAGCGGCAGCATGGCACACGCAGCGCTAGGCAAAGTCCCACAATGTTTACGAATAGCGGAGAGCGGTTAAATGAGCCAGTTTTTAAACACTGTCAGGCATGAAGTCACATCACAATCGAGCACATATGAAGATCCATAATCGTGCAGGAGTTGAAGACGAGTAGATCCATTGAAGCAACTTGCCAGCTCCCGGTGGTCAGCACGACACATTCAATATCAGGCACTGTGGTTTCAAACGCCAAAGTAAAATGGAGAAAAGCTTGAAGATCCAGTAATTTTCCTCGGTCGTGGGAAAGTAAGTATATAGATAAATATAATACAATTCAATATAATTGGATAAGTAATTGTGCTCCTATAGAATACTTAGAATAGTTGATGTGAAAAAACAATTGTGAAGAGCAAAAAATATAGTAAAACAGCGCAATACCGGAAACAAATGAAAAAGTATATGCACAGTGCACAATATCTAAATTTCTATTGTCAGTTTTAAAAGAAATTTTCATGTGTGTTTTTTAAAAATATTAGTTATAGTTATTTTATAAGCATCTTGAGTGAAAGTGAAAGTGGAAAATGCAGTTTGTTTTGTTATGTCTTTAGATATTTCACACAACTCTAAATCACTAAATAAATCGAATGCTTTTTCTAAATCTGGAGTGTACAGATTCAAATGTAACAACTGCAACTCCTCCTACATCGGACAAACTGGCCCCAACTTCAATATCAGATACTCCGAACATATCAACGCCATTAAATACAATAGATTCTCCGCCATAGGACAACACATACAAGACTCCAATCATAGTTTCACCAATATTGAAAAAGACATGAAAATACTTAAAACCATAAACAAAGGTCCCCTCTTAAATACTACTGAAAATTGCTTTATTCACCTTGATCAATACTTCAACCCTAATTTCAATTTAAACAACATTTCTGAAAAACCCAATATCCTTTTCGACTTCCTAATTCTTCTTCTCAAAAATTCTAAATTTCAAAACCCCAATTCTATTTTCCATGCCTTACAAAGTTCCTAACCCACCCTAAACTACCCCTCCTTCGTCTATCTCCCTATCGTATCCTTCCTCAACACCATTTAATTTCAATTTATTTTATTCTTATCTTATTCCACTATTCCCCTTCCTCTATTAATTTATTCTATCTTTTCTTTCAGTTCCACCTTCATTTCGGTTCTTCTCATTCATACTCAACTCCTGCCTTGCGCCGATTTCGACTACTTCAATCAAGACCTGAATTTTTTAAGTTTTAAAAAATTGCGCACTGTGCATATACGTTTTCATTTGTTTCCGGTATTGCGCTTTTTACTATATTTTTTGCTCTTCACAATTGTTTTTTTCACGTCAACTATTCTAAGTATTCTATAGGAGCACAATTACTTATCCAATTATATTGAACTGTATTATATTTATCTATATACTTACTTTCCCACGACCGAGGAAAATTACTGGATCTTCAAGCTTTTCTCCATTTTACTTTGGCGTTTGAAACCACAGTGCCTGATATTGAATGTGTCGCGCTGATCACTGGGAGCTGGCAAGTTGCTTCAATGGATCTACTCGTCTTCAACTCCTGCACGATTATGGATCTTCGTATGTGCTCGATTGTGATGTGACTTCATGCCTGACAGTGTTTAAAAACTGGCTCATTTAACCGCTCTCCGCTATTCGTAAACATTGTGGGACTTTGCCTAGCGCTGCGTGTGCCATGCTGCCGCTCAGAGAATTGCGCACTGTTTTCTTTCGAGTGACTTGCATTTTACTTCTTCTGAGTTTTACAGTGTCTACCCCCGTTCATTTATATCACCTCGTCTACTGATCCGGAGTGTACTTAATCTTTTCCTTTTCCTATGCATTGTTTTTCATGTTTTAATCGGCTGATGATGACCTGGACTAGGGTCGAAACCAGTACCATTTCTACTTATTATTAAATGGGAATGTAATTTAGTACATTTCCTATTCTTTTGTATTGAATAGGTTGAATCTATTTATCAATTATTTCAATTTTAACTATCATATTACCTACTCGAAAAGCCCATCACCGTAGTTACGCAACAGCGTGACCTAGGTGTAATATTCGATACAAAATTACAATTTAAGACCCACATAGAAACATATACAACCAAGGCTATGAAATTACTAGGCATTCTCTATCGCTTCACAGAAATTTCTGACCCCATTGCTCTTCGTCACTTCTTCCTCACGATCATTCAACCACTCTTAAACTACGACTACCGAGCTCGATAGCTGCAGTTGCTTAAGTGCGGTCAGTATCCAGTATTCGGGAGATAGTAGGTTCAAATCCCACTGTCGGCAGCCCTGAAAATGGTTTTTCGTGGTTTCCCATTTTCACACCAGGCAAATGCTGGGGCTGTACCTTAATTAAGGCCACGGCCGTTTCCTTTCCACTCCTAGTCCTTTCCTGTCCCATCGTCGCCGTAAGACCTATCTGTGTCGGTGCGACGTAAAACAACTAGCAAAAAAAAAAAAAAAAAAAAAAAAAAAAAAACTACTGCTCTCCGATTTGGACAACAGCCTCCCCCTCCAATACTAAGCAGTTAGACAGAGCAGTGTTCTTCTTTGCTGTAACAGTAAGGAACAGAATCGCCTAGCTCAAAAATCTGTCTACGCAGCAGGTATTAATGGCAATTAATATGTCACCGCTGCACATCAGGCGACAGGTAGCTGACCTGAGTTTCCTTCACGGGATCTTAAATGGGCATTACCGCTCGGAACATCTTGTCTCACTCTTCTCTCTCCGTGTTCCTTCCCGCTCCACCAGAACGAAAGAACATCTCCACATTCCCCACACTCAGCACTCAATATTTCAACGATCTTTCCTAACCCGCCTCCCAACACTCTTTAACAATATTAATAGGAGACAAGAGCTTGATATAGCATGAAATGAAAGTGTATTCGAGAGGTGTGTAAATAGTCTCTTAAAGATAAGTTGATGTGAAGGGATTATACCGCCATCTTGACCCACGACTTGGCTATAAACATGGACATTCTCATGGTTTTCGATTCGGACAGTTTTTATTAGTAGGCTGTGCTGATCTTGTTATATTTTGTTATGTTTGATATATTTTATTATAAAAGTTTACATTTGTTAAATAGTCTGTTGACAGCGCAAGTGAAATTTACTCAGTGTAGCTGTAGCTTGTGATAAACAAACAAACAAACAAACAAACAAACAAACAAACAAACAAACAAACAAACAAACAAACAAACAAACAAACAAACAAACAAACAAACAAACAAACAAACAAACAAACAAATAAATAAAGTTTCTCAGGACCTTCTGTCTAGACCACAAATGCATCATCAACATACCTCCACCATATCATAGGTTTGACGGGCGCCGAAGCAATAGCCTCCTCCTCAAAACGCTCCATAAGGAAATTAGCCACTACGGACATCCTCAGGGAACCGGTGTTCAATGAGAGACATGACCGAGTCAATCGGCACTTTAGTGAACGAGGACTCCACATTGAAACTCACCAAAAGTACATTAGATTGAAGGGTTATGGTTGACAGCTTGTTGACGAAATACCGAGAGTCCCTGATATATGATTCAGTACGTCCAATGTGTGGCTGAACGTAAAGAATTCACCTTATTTTCTTGACACGGCATAAGCCCAAAATCTATAAGTATGGGCCGTGAAAGCATCAATGGCAACAGGAATAACATTACCGCTGAAAATGAAGAAATCCATCAGTTAACGTAAAGAAATAAATGTGTAACATGATTAAAGCCACTATATAAATATTTATTTAATAAAGCCGAGCTTTCCGCCAATGCAATTCTGGTTACACATTTATTTCTTTATGTTAATACAATGAGCCACGAAAACCTATGTTCATTAAAGCCATCCGTTGTTAGAGGTAGGTTCTAGTTCAGAATTTCCTTTAATGTTGACAATGGAAGAGGTAACGATAGTGCTGACGGTCAAGTTGTACGGTTTAGATAAAGTGTTTCACTATCCACCACGTTTAAGGTATCATAAATGGATTGGGGGCACATTGGAAGATAACATGTCACTGGTAGCTCTGTATATTGCAATGAGATTGTACCATAAATCAGTATTGCAGACGCATTTCTCTGAAAAATATAATCAGCTTACCACTACATGTCCATCTTTTGATAGGTCGATGACTGAAGTGGACCCACAAGGACAATAAATAGTCAGATCTTGTAAATTTAATGTTTAACTTTTCTAACCCAGCCATGAGGCTGGCTGGTGTTTCTCTGCTTTCCTTTTCAGTTCATTGTAGGAATCACATTTCACATCATCTAATATTTGAGTCATGTACTCTAATTTGGTTGTCCTCTATTATTTTTTTCAATAACCCATCATGTCTATGTCCTATAAGATGATCGCACAGTCTTTTTATTTGTGTCATAAAACATCATCTCTCTCCTGCTCTTCATTGGTGACCATTTCTCTCCAACTAATTCCCAGCATTCTCCTATAGCAAAGCTTCTATGTTCACCATGTGTTATGTATTATTCACTGACTAACAGAGACCAGTGGAAGTGTAAACCTTGATGTCACCGTCGTATGGTTAGTGCAGAAACATTTCAGGCTGGTGAGATTCATGATCCATTGTGAATGCAATGCGATTCATCCAAGAAGAAATTTATATTTACACAGTGACAATTCATACAGTATGGAAAATATTTTTTCATGGCAGCGATGGAACAGCAACGTGGAAGAGAAACAGTGATATTTCTTAATTTAAAAAAGACATATAAGCAAAGTTATTGAAAGTCATAAAACAGAAAGGATTTGGAAAGTGATGTGCAAGTAGTGTACGACAATTGTTGTTGCAGCAGTGTCCACGTAGGGTAAGGAAGTGTGCTGTCATCACTGTGTAAAATATGGGGAGAGGGAGCTGAGGGGAAGAGTAATTGTGGAAATCTTTAAGAATGTGGGGGGCCAGCTGGACATAGAGATCACAAAAGGACAGAGTGTGAGGATCTACATCTGGGGGAAAGAAATGTGATTTATGATTGTCCCACACCTGGAGAATGATGGAAAGACAGCAGAGGCTAGTGAGATAGGAAACACAAGAAAGGACATCAGGAAGGAAACTGCAATGTGGAGAAATAAGCTGAGGTGGTCTGAACATGTTATGAGGATGCAAGAGAGACGGGTACCGAAGTAGGGTAGTGCGCCTTCCAGAGAGGTCTTTCTCGTTCACGCCCATGGCCGACCTGCGCATGATGATGAGGTAGGGAGAAGATGAAACCCTAGGCTTAACATCTCCATCTGACGTACGAATCACTCCACATGAACAATGTGGAGAGGTTTGGAAGTGAATCCACGATTTTGACACACAATCTAGTGGTTAGCAATTGTATAGCACCACCTCTCCTACCCTGCTGGCCAACATTCTGATAGAATATTTCTTTTCCACTAACGGGACACGAACCGGTGTTAGATCATATAGACTTGATGCCGGAACGCTCATGGCCACCAGGCGGGCAAAGAAGGTTAGTACAGTATTAGGCCTACATTCCCCATGAAGGCTTTCATGTCCACAAATCAAGAAATCAGAGCAATGAGAACCTTTCGTGTTATTAGTACAGTGTTTCACCGACAATGTGCCGTTGGGCATGTCACATCAACTGACATTCTAGGGCGTCCACTAGGCCTCTTCTCTTCTTCATCCATTCCCTTTTCCAGATTCTCTCTGGGTAGGGTAGTGTATCAAAGCCCTCCACCTTACTCGACCTTTCCACCATTCCTCTGCTAGTACTTTATTGCTATCGACTCCTCTATCTGCAATACAGTCCACAACAGAGCTCCTCCATCTCATTCGACGCCTCTTTGCAGTCTCTGTATCCATGAATGTTCTCCTTGGCATTCTCTCTCCTGGCGTTCTCATCATCTGTCCAAACCATTTTAGCTTTGCTATATCAATCTGCTCTTGAAGTTTACACACGCTTCTCCTTATTTCTTCATTTCGTATTCTATCTTGTCTTGTCTTTCCCTGCATGCTCCTCAGGAACCTCATTTCAGCTGCTTGTATCTTACTTTGCTTCCGCTTAGTTAACGTCCAGGCTGCTGAAGCATAGGTCAGTACAGGTTTACAATAGGATGAGTGTAAAACCTTCTTGCACTTCACTGGCACATCTTTGTTCCATACAACGTCTCTCACACACTGGTGGAAACTTGCAGACTCCTGTATTCTTAAATCAATTTCTCCATCCAAAAATCCATCTTGTGACATTTTGCTGCCCAAATATTTAAAATTTTTCACTACTTCAAGAGGTTAATTTCCTATTTTTATCACTCCCCTGGATTTTCTGTTACCTCTCGTCATGGAACAAAGTCTTCCTTTTTGCAGTACTAATCTTCATTCCGAAATTTCTTATCTCCTCATTCCATAAATCAACTTGTGTCTGTACTTCCACCCAATTATCTCCCCAAACTACAATGTCATCAGCAAAGAGCATAAACTTAACTTGCTCGTCCATGATCTTCTCCTTGATATTATGTAGAATAATGAAGAGTAAGGAATATAATACACTTCCCTGTCTTAAGCCTGTCTCAACTTTTGAACCATTCAGTTTGATCCACTTCGGTTCTAACACAACTTTCACAATTTTGATACAGTGCTATTACCATCTGCATTGTTTCATTTCCAATCTGTGCCTCTGTCAATATTTTCCATACCAAATTCCTTGGGACACTGTCATATGCCTTTTCAATCTCTAGAAACATTAATACCATGTCCTTTCCATATTCCCAATACTTTTCCATCATTTGATGCAATGTAAATATTGAGTCAAATGTGGACCTGCCTCTTCTGAATCCACTGGTGTTCTGCCAATTTTCCTTCTACTCTGTCTCTTATTCGTTTATCCAAGATTCTCTCAAGGATCTTAGCTGTATGAGGTATCAGTGTCACTCCTCTGTAATTTTCACATTGCTTTCTGTCTTCTTTCTTGAAAATTGGTATGACGGCCCCTTTCGTCCACTCTTTTCTCTCCATATCACTCTGAAGAGTCTATACAATCAATGTAGACCAACTGCTTCTGCTGCTATTATCATTTCTATGGTGACCTCGTCAATTCCAGCTGCCTTGCCTCATTTTCCTTATCTTCCATCTGCACTAAATCTGGTTCTTCGATTTCTCCTCCTACCGAGGTATTCTGCACGTTGTAAAGCTGTTCAAATTATTTTCCCCACCTCTGTAATATATCCCGTTCTGTCTCATCACTTCCTCCTGTTCATAAAAAAAAAGTCAGCACCTTCACCTGGGTTTTTCTTCTTTTTTACTCACTACAATAGGATCTTTTTGCTTCCGGTTGTATCTTCTTGCAGAGATTCAGTGAATTTTTGCCAGCATTTCTTTTTCTATTCTTGAACCACAGTGGAGCACTCCTTCTTGCAGTGCCTGTATTCTGTTTTGCATTCTGTAGTTCTGTTTCTCAGCCATCTTTTCCAAGCTTGTTTCTTCCATTTAACTATATCTTTTGCACTATCATTCTACCATGGCATTTCTTGATCTTTCTTCCTGCCTGATAGTCTTCCACAGGTTTTCTCTGCAGACTCTACCATGACTGTTTTAAAGTACGCCCATTCTTCTTCGACCCTTCTGATGTCTTCCTTAGGTACACTTGTTTTAATGTGTGTCTCGAACTCTTCATTTATTTCCTTCACCAGCAATTTCCACACCCTTAGCTCTCTTTGCATAATCTCAGTCATCTTTTGTATCTTTCCCATCTGTAACTTAGCTATCACAACTCTGTGATCTCCTTCAAAAGATTCACTTGGGAGGGCTGTTTCGTCTACCAACATTTTCCTGTTACCTTTCTCGACCAAAATATAATCTATCAGAGTTTTGATTTTGTTGCCCCAACTATATCTTGTTATCTTCTGACTGTTTTTCTTTCTAAACCAAGTGTTCCCAACGATCAGCTTATTTCTTCTACAAAAGTCTACAAAAATATCTCCAGCCTTGTTTTTCTTACCTATGATCCTATAATCTCTTCATCTCCTTTTCTTTCCTGACCTGAGGAGAAAAGCAGTGAAATACAGTTGCTCAAGAAGACCTTAGCACACAGGAACTCATCTTTGACATGAGTAGTCAAAAATCAATTGCTTCAGAACAGGCCACGGCAGGTGCTGATATATGATGAAAAAATGGGGATATTGTGAAAGTGCTGCATGTGAGTGTGGTGCTGAGAAGCAGACATTGCTTCATATTGTTGAAAGCTGTCCACTGTCAGCATTTATGGACGGTTTACGGGCTCTGCACGAACTGACACCAAGTGTAGTGGACTGGTTGTTGAAGCTGGACATTCTAGTCAAATTACTTTTATATTTTAACCTAAGTTCATTGTATATTTTTACACATTATGCTAGTAAACACCCTATGATAATAATAATAATAATAATAATAATAATAATAATAATAACAATAACAATAATAATAATAATAATAATAATAATAATAATAATAATAATAATAATAATAATAATAATAATAATAATAATAATAATAATAATAATACAACTTGTTTGCCCTGTATATGGCTTTCCAGATATTCAAGGTATTCCTCTAGATCCGTATCTGTATTTCCTGTTTGTGGAGCATACCCTTGAATTATATCTGTAACACCAGTTTCAAGTTTCAATCTGACCTTAATCAGCCTGTCATTTATGTTTTCCACCAATTCTAGGTATTCCTTTAGGTCTTTTCTAATTATGAGACCTACACCATTTTTGGCTTCTCTTCCTACACTCCAGAATAAGGGGTATCTTTTGTTTAGTTTCCTCTCACCTTTTCTTTTCCATTTGGTCTCACTGATTCCCAGCAATGCTATATCTTTGTCAACCATAAAATCTACAATTTCTTCCACTTTCCCTGTTAGTGTCACTACACTGATGGTCGCTATCTTGATGTATTTGGTTGCTGGTCGCCCATTTCTCACATTTCTCCTAGCATCACAAGAATTGCACGTCACTTGTGGGGAATGGCCTAGCATTTTCCGAGGCTTCAGTATACTTGTCAGCATAAAGGCTTTTATTACGATGGATTCGCCACTCCCAAAGGCATTTTAGAGCTACTGCAAGCCGAAACTTGTAGGCTGCTCCTAACATGGAGAACAGACGCCTTTTGTAACCACTCCTCTGGAGTACAGACACTACACTTGATATGGGGTTTCAGTGGCATTTCCTCCACTGAGAGGCCATTTGCCTTCTATAAGGACTCCTCCGCCCTTAGCTGTTGGTCCTTTTAGTGGGTCAGGCTATTTATCGCCGCCCAATACACACAGCCTAGTAACCCAAAAGGTTCCTATTGCTGTAATTATTTGATCTTGACTCTGAAAGCCTTATGTTGCATTATACCTCTGTGAAGAAATGGAAGATTTTTTTCTGGCTAGTTGGCAATCCTTATCTGCTAACTTTGCAAGACAGTGTAGACGGTACGTCGGCGGTTGCACAGCGGGCTCCCAACTGACCAACCGAACAGAGGAGCAGTGCTGGTCCTCATTGCTGGCTGTCTTAATAATCGATTTTCGTGCTTTTCCATTCTCCTGCGCTAAGGCAAATGCCAGAACAGTTCCTAGTATAGGGCACGGCTGCCAACTGTCTCACCTTCACCACAAATCTACTGGTCTGAGATACCCATGTTCCCATTCAGGGAAGGAATGGATGGTAGGTTAGCAAGGGCAGAGTTGGTTTCGGGTGTACCGGTGGCCGTGGATCTACCGTGGCTCACAACCTCTGCATTCAGGACAAGGAGAGCGGCTGGTCCCCACCATCAGCTGCCCTGAGAATGGTTTTCCGTGCTAAATGCAGGGCCAGTTCCCAGTATAGGCCACGCCTGGCTCAACCTTCTTCAAATATCGCCTTCATCAAATCAAAATTTGCTGGCCTGTGAGATGGCATTACTGCCTATGAGGCTGACTGTCCCCTTCAGAGATGGAACGAAAGCTTGAGCAGCAGCAGACGACATCATAGACTTCCGTTCAGCAGCGACTACTTCTAGCACCCTTGTAGTTCTACATTCTGCAGGTGGAGAGGCTGTCCTGAGAATGGTTTTCCATTCTCCTCACTAAGGTGAATGCTGGGTCGGTTCCTAGTATAGGCCACAGCTGCCTCAACCTTCTCCACACCTCAAATCACTGCAACAAATCTCCTGCGAGGCCCACCATACCCCTCAAGGAATAGAATGAAAGCTTTTAATAGGTAGGTATACGGTCTGCCAATGCTAGACAGCATCTTGGAAAGGCGTGCCAGTCCAATGGTACAAACATGGCCTAATAACCCAAGCTGTGGGAAGTTTTGTCTTCTATTAATTTCATCTGTATTCACTTACAGTGGAACCTCGATTCTCAGTTTTTGGAGGGACCACGGGAAAAAACGTACCGGTACAACACGCGAAAACGGAAAATCCGGGAAAAAATGCACCATCAACAATTTGGCTAAACATCAAAAAATGAAATAAGTATACTAATAATCTTACAAACGCCCCTAAACCAAACCAAACTACAGCTCCAATGGGCCTTCGGCCTACCAAGCGACCGCCCTCGGTGCGAAGCCCTGCAGATTACGAGGTGACGCATGTTCAGTGTGACTGATCCTTTCGATCGTTATTTCCTGGCTCTCTAGACCGGGGTCGCCATATCACCATTAAATAGCTCCTCAAGTAAAGGTAATCGTAGAATGACTGAACCTGGAACCAGCCCTCATATCCAGGTAAAAATGCCTGACCTCGTCATTAATCGAACCCGGGCCCTCCGCGTGAGAGGCAGGCAAGTTAGACCTCGGGGCTGGCTTCAAACGTTAATTGCCGGTACGCGACTTAAAAAACTCGAAACTTTACATTCTTTTTTACCTGGGAAACTTCGACAGTTTCCTCTGTAAACTTCGTCACACTCCTTTGAAAACTTCTTGCAGTTCAGGACTTTGATCCCAGCCAAACGCCAAGCCAAACAACAATCGACCACACGTAGTTTTTCATTCTCTAATCTAATAAAAAGCAAATTAGATACAAAAGCGTCCAACATGATAGCAAAATCCTTTTTTTTTTTTTTTTTTAAATCTTCCATTTTAATTTGGTCACCGGTATACTGTTCCTCGTCATTTTATGGAAATCTTGTCCCGCGTAAATTAGGCCTACGCCGACTTTTAAAGGTTATGTTGAACTCGACAATACGATTTCGAAAGTATCAATCCTCAAGTTCTCGAATGCCCCTCACTAATCACAATCAAATTGGAAAGAGAAAAAAAAATCATTAACACTTCCGAAATTACGATTATTCGCGACCTTGAGCTCAGCTGGAAAGCGCGCTAAACGAGTGCGAAATGATACAAAGTTTTTAAATGTAACGTGCGCAAATAAAACGACTGCGGCTTTTGTAACATTTTAACACAAAAACCTGAAATTTTCAGACTTATATTAGGACGAAAACAGTAATAGGCAATCCCAAAACCTCCCATGGCTTTATGTACCGTGTGTAAGGTGCAATATCTGTTCTGGTCTCGATAACATAATCATTACGGTACCGTAATACTAAATTTGTGTTACTTAAGAAGGAGCCGTTTCGATTCCTGCCTGAAAGCCCAGTGACTATATAGTGCCCTAAGGAAAATGCCGAAAACCTGTTCGGCGATACGGTACACTCGAAAAAAAGTAAAAAACAAAAAAACGTCTAACCCTGGACATAATGTAGACGTTTTGCAAGTACGAACATTTGACGAAACTCGTTCCGTCTTCAAATAGAGCTGTCTAAATGCGCTGTCTCCTTCCAATTGTCCTGGGCACTCTGTGCTTTATGATTTCCGAGGATTCTCTAAATAATACTACCCGAATGCTATGCTAAGATTATCCCTTAAACAAGTTCACCGCCGATCGCTTTTCCGCTTACTCAAATTACCGCAATGACGGGACGTCAACACCAAGATCCTTGCTATTTTGCTTTACGTCGCACCGACACAGATAGGTCTTATTGCGACAATGGGATAGGAAAAGCCTAGGAAGTTGAAGGAAGCGGCCATGACCTTAATTAAGGTACAGCCCCGGCATTTGCCTGGCGTGAAAATGGGAAACCACGGAAAACCATCTTCAGGGCTGCCGACAGTGGGGCTCGAACCCACTATCTCACGATTACTGGATACTGGCCGCACTTAAGCGACTGCAGCTATCGAACTCGGTACACCAAGATCCATAAGTATGCCGCAGCCGTCCTTTCGAAAGATCCAGTTTCTTGAAAAACGCGTGATCGAGGATTTAGCGTTGACGGAACTGAAATTTCTGGACGGTTGACCCGGGAAATAGTTTCTTCGAGGAACGGATAATGCGGGACGTGATTTAATTAGGATGCTCGCGGGAACACGTAATTTGTACGAATAATACGGGAAAACGTAGTTTCCGGGAACGTATAATCGAGGTTCTACTGTATTTCATAATTGTCTACAGCGCACAGACAGGAAGAAAAATGGAGAACTGGACGATTATCACTCCAGGTGTTCATGAATAAAGAAGACCTGACTGTGAAGACGAAACTCATGGTGTAGCTCACTGTTGTCATCACAACAATACTGTATGGTTGTGAAACATGGACCCTTTATCGACATGACTCAAAAAAGCTTGAGTGTTTCCACCAACAAAAACTTCGATCCATCCTTAGGATCAAAAGAGATTTTTTTTTTTGCTAGGGGCTTTACGTCGCACGGACACAGATAGGTCTTATGGCGACGATAGGATGGGAAAGGCCTAGGAGTTGGAAGGAAGCGGCCATGGCCTTAATTAAGGTACAGCCCCAGCATTTGCCTGGTGTGAAAATGGGAAACCACAGAAAACCATCTTCAGGGCTGCCGATAGTGGGATTCGAACCTACTACCTCCTGGATGCAAGCTCATAGCGATCAAAAGAGAAGACCATGTCATCAACACTGCTGTTCTTGAGAAAGTGCATGCCAAGAGCATAGAATTCTCCATTATTGATCATCAGCTTAGATGGATTGGCCGTGTCCGTCGGATGAGTGATACCAGATTTCCACGCCAAATCCTGTATGCTGAACTTTGCCCAGACCTCATGGAGCCCCCATGAGGTGCTACAAGGACCAGCTCAAGCACACTATGAGGATGACAGGTCTCAATCCACAAACCTGGGACACGCTTGGTCAAGACCGTACAATTTGGCACTGGACCATCCTTGCTGCTGTCAATATGTTTGAAGGGCAACGACACAGATTTGAAGAGGACAGGAGGGAAGCACAATAACTCCGCGCAGCACAACCACGCCCTCCTCCAAAAATTCTGTGTTATCTGTGTGGATGATTATTCCATGCTAGAATTGGTCTGTTCAACCATCGAAAGTACATCCACAGATGGTAGTGAATTTATTGGAAGAAGTTAATTACTTCGAAACGAGTTAAAGCCACCGCCAGCCAATAATTGTCTACTTTAGTTATTGTCACACTGGAACATGCATCTTGCTTGAGGCTTTCAATACACGAAGGTTAACGCTTTCTCACAAAATACAGACCAAACTTAGCAGCAATTCTTGCAGCAAATGAGCTGAGAAGTGGGTGTTTAAAGAGGTCAACATCTAAACCATACAATTACATTGCAGGCAGTGTCTGTGTTATTGTGTGAATATTTACTGAAACTAAACATTTGTACTCAATAAAAAAAGGACACTATTCATAATTATCATTAATCATGGTGCACAGAAAGTATTGAAACATAAGTTTATCATATTTTAAGGATATAAATAAAGCAACCATGACAAAAAAAAAGTAATGCTGAATGGAAATGTCTCTGTACCGATGGTTAATTAAGGAAATGTCAACCTACGTGGAAGATACAAGCTCTATGGCACACTAGTAGCAGGTTTTGGTTCACAATAAAGAAAGATAATGTCCACCTTTTCAATACTATATATTATGTGAAAATTTTACATATTTGTTAAATCATCACGTTTTTTGTACATCTGGTACCGGTTTCGACAAGATTCCATGTCATCATCAGCCAAGAACAATTACACAAAGACAAAATACATTAATCATGACTCCCATAGTAATATCACAATAATAGTATGAGAAACATGCATGATAAAGCTAAAATGATATTTATATATACAAGCTGATTGTCAGTGAGATAGAAATGGTTGTTTTTCTATAGGGTGTACACCTTAGTATTACTAATTAAGAATGACTAGTTAAAAGAAATTAATTCTACTTGTAGCAAAAAACAATTGTCAGCTTTGATCTATGTTGTTTCTATCTGTTGAACAGTTGGATTCATTTTATAAGGCTTTATGGCGATGTTTGACATATTAAAAGAAGTGAACAAACACTTAGTCAGAGTGTTCCATATGAATAAGTGCACATTTAGAAGTAAAATTATTCTAATGGGGCTGCAACTTGGACTTAACAAATGAAGAATTTTAATATATTGTCCAATGTAACCAATGGATTAGTTGTCACTGCAAGTTGCTATTGACAAGCAAGGTGTCCATTGGAAAGTTCTATATATCGGTTTTTACTCTGATATGTTTGTTTATATCGTTTTAAGGAGTAGGTTGAACATAGTAAAGTAGCTGAGGTTCTTGTTGAATTGGTACTTGAAGAAAGGCTCTTATGATGCGAGTTGTAAATACATAGGTTGATCTAGAAAGGTCCTGAACCAAGACGGAACCTATAAGAAATGAGACGCGATTTAGAATTACGTAAACCTGGAAAAATATATTATAAAAGGAAAAGGAATAGAAGATTCACCTCAGGTGCCAAGTTGATAGCAGATGTAACGGGGAGGAACTGACAGACTAAATGTCGAGGGACGGACCTTCAGAGGGGATGGGAAGGGGTGGAGTTTCTAAGTGAGAGGAAGGGGAAGCGCGGTAGAGGCGGGGCTATGATCAGGTGGGCGCGGACAGGGGTAGGGGTAATATGTAAGTGTGTTATGTATAGTTTTGAAGATTGATTGATTTTTGGGTATTTTAAGATTATTCAATATTTTAATGAACGTATCAAACAAAATCGTGGGTTTTTCAGAAAGGTCACTGAGATTAAAGTTTGGATTATGGTACTGATCAAGTGAAATATAAAATTGTTCAGTTAAATCAAGTACGGGGCCTTTATTTATTATTTCAATGATGTCTATATTGTGGTCTAAGCCATAAAATTTGTGTTTATAGTCGTTTATATGTTGACCTACTGCAGAAAATTTTCTGTATTTGATTGCGTTTACGTGTTCTGTGTATCTGATTTTGAATGATCTACCGGTCTGTCCGAAATAAGTACTGTGGCAGTCATTACAATGAAATCTATAGACACCTGACTTATCAAAATGGTTGGAGGTGTTAATTAAGTTAGAGTTATGTAAAATGTCTAGGTTTCTATTATTAGTTCTGAAAGAAATGTTGATATTCTGTTTCTTGAATATGTTTGTAATTTTATGGATGTTACAGTTGAATGTAAAAGTTGAAAAAGTTTTTGATTTAGTTGTTTCTTTAAGTAGGTTAGATTTTGAGCGATGTCTGAACTTACTAATTACACTTTCTATAAAATTCTTATTGTAGCCATTATGAAATGCATTATTGCGTATAGTGTTTGATTCTTTATTAAGGCCTGATTTCGACATACTATCGACGCAGACATTAAATTTATGCTAGAATCCAAAGTCAATAATGCCATCAATTTCCTAGATCTCACTAATACCAGGCTTCCTTCTTCTTTTAAATATAAAATTTATAGAAAACCCACACATACTGCAACAACAATAAAACAGGACTCTATTCATCCCCTTAATCATAAACTGGCCACCTACAACAGCCTAGTACACCGAGCATTTAATATTCCTCTCACACAGTACTTATTTAGGACAGACCGGTAGATCATTCAAATTCAGATACACAGAACACGTAAACGCAATCAAATACAGAAAATTTTCCGTAGTAGGTCAACATATAAACGACTATAAACACCAATTTTATGGCTTAGACCACGATATAGACATCATTGAAATAATAAATAAAGGCCCTGTACTTGATTTAACAGAACTATTTTATATTTCACTTGATCAGTACCATAAACCAAACTTTAATCTCAATGACCTTTCTGAAAAACCCACGATTTTGTTTGATACGTTCATTAAAATATTGAATAATCTTAAAATACCCAAAAATCAATCAATCTTCAAAACTATACATAACACACTTACATATTACCCCTACCGCCGTCCGCGCCCTCCTGATCATAGCCCCGCCTCTACCGCGCTTCCCCTTCCTCTCACTTAGAAACTCCACCCCTCCCCATCCCCTCTGAAGGTCCGTCCCTCGACATTTAGTCTGTCAGTTCCTCCCCGTTACATCTGCTATCAACTTGGAACCTGAGCTGAATCTTCTATTCCTTTTCCTTTTATAATATATTTTTCCAGGTTTACGTAATTCTAAATCGCGTCTCATTTCTTATAGGTTCCGTCTTGGTTCAGGACCTTTCTAGATCAACCTATGTATTTACAACTCGCATCATAAGAGTCTTTCTTCAAGTACCAATTCAACAAGAACCTCGGCTACTTTACTATGTTCAACCTACTCCTTAAAACGATATAAACAAACATATCAGAGTAAAAACTGATATATAGAACTTTCCAATGGACACTTTGCTTGTCAATATCAACTTGCAGTGACAACTAATCCATTGGTTACATTGGACAATATATTAAAATTCTTCATTTGTTAAGTCCAAGTTGCAGCCCCATTAGAATAATTTTACTTCTAAATGTGCACTTATTCATATGGAACACTCTGACTAAGTGTTTGTTCACTTCTTTTAACATGTCAAACATCGCCATAAAGCCTTATAAAATGAATCCAACTGTTCAACAGATAGAAACAACATAGATCAAAGCTGACAATTGTTTTTTGCTACAAGTAGAATTAATTTCTTTTAACTAGTCATTCTTTTAATTAGTAATACTAAGGTGTACACCCTATAGAAAAACAACCATTTCTATCTCACTGACAATCAGCTTGTATATATAAATATCATTTTAGCTTTATCATGCATGTTTCTCAAACTATTATTGTGATATTACTATGGGAGTCATGATTAACGTATTTTGTCTTTGTGTAATTGTTCTTGGCCGATGACATAGAATCTTGTCGAAACCGGTACCAGATGTACAAAAAATGTGATGATTTAACAAATATGTAAAATTTTCACATAATATTGGGTCCGTCCACCTCCCGAGTCCCAGACTAGCATTAATCTCAGGGGTATCGGTTCATTGTTTAAGTCAACAAATATGTAAATATAGAGGCCTCGGTGAACACGGGAATGAACGGAGCAATTAAAATTAAAATGGGGAAAGCTCGATTGTAAACATGAATTTATTGCTAGGGGCTTTACGTCGCACCGACACAGATAGGTCTTATGGCAACGATGGGATAGGAAAGGCCTAGGAGTTGGAAGGAAGCGGCCGTGGCCTTAATTAAGGTACAGCCCCAGCATTTGCCTGGTGTGAAAATGGGAAACCACGGAAAACCATCTTCAGGGCTGCCGATAGTGGGATTCGAACCTACTATCTCCCGGATGCAAGCTCACAGCCGCGCGCCTCTACGCGCACGGCCAACTCGCAACATGAATTTAAGGACTCCATGATAGGACTAGGAAGTGACATTTAAATTGAAAAAAAAGGCATAACATCAAACTACAATTTAAAGATTATGAGAATGGTTTCCTTTGAAATAATTGCCAGAAGGAGCAGTTTATCGGAATTTTGGTACATTTGGCAACAACAATTAAATTTCTCATACGTTACATAAAACAAATCACTTGCTATACCGCAAGTGGTAACAATATGCTGCTGGGTTTATCCTGAAATAAAATGACATTTTGGGGTATAATTTACGGATCGATTACGTTTGAATCGAACCGTCGTTCCAGGAAAAGCCTTCCTTATATCGAGAGCCCGAGCATAATTATGTTTTTGGTCGGCTTCTCGATTTAACCTAGATGTAGTGCCCCGGCTATCTACATTTTTCCGAGGCCGGTACTCGGACTGGGTAATGTCTTCTTGATCATAAGGAACTGTATTACATGAACAGGCCATATCTTACGATATCCAGCCGATGCCATACCACTGAATTAACATTTATATTTTATTTACACCCGATCTGAAATATTTCAAAGTGGCCTCAGTAGACTACTGGCACAAATGAGACAACGAGGTGCGGTGGGAAATACCGTACCGATGACCTCTCCTCGCATCACAAGTGAAGTAAACAAACACACTAAGTATTACAGTAACTTGTCTCGTGCGGAAGCCGCACGATAACGAAGTAACCAAAATGACTATGATTATTATTATTATTATTCAAACTATACGATCAGAGGGATGTTGTCATCAATTATTTAATACACTATCGTCAGCATAGTTCTGCCTCCATGAAATTATCATTATTGACATTATTATTATTATTATTATTATTATTATTATTATTATTATTATGCTCGATTCCTGGCACTGTCACGTTTGATTATTATCGTCATTATTATGCGGGACGCAAACACATAGGTTATTACTGTTATTATTATGATTATCTCCCTCTTGTGATCATTATTATTATGACGTCACTCAAGATTATTATTATTATTATTAATGAATAGGTCACTTAAGATTTTATTATTATGACATCACTCAAGATATTATTATGACGTCACTCAAGATATTATTATTATTATTAATGTCACTCAAGATTTTATTATTATTATCTTTAATGAACCAGTCACTTCCGCCAAAAATGCATTTAGATATCGGTCGCGATTACAATTATTCAATGATCAACCAAAAGACGACATTACTATTATTATTATGACAATTATTATTAATCTGACCACGATGATTTATCATTGTCCTAACGTTATTATTATTATTATTATTGGTTGCATATTATCATTTAGATTCCTTTTTAACATCTTTATCATCGCCCCTTTAATTATCACAGTCCAACCTTTTATCTGCAATATTTATTATTATCATCACTCGTCATTACAAAGATTACAACATACGATCATTTATGTGGACTCCGAACTCTCATTATCCTTAGATTCGTAGTATCTTGACGAATAGCTGCGCAGTCTATTTATTTCATACATGCTGTCACGGGTTCGAATTCTACCCGCTACATAATTCAGTATTTCTCTGTGCCACTGCCCGTATATTTTACACTCATTTCAATATGCTAAGTGTTTCTCATACGGAATTTATATCCCTTTCTATCTCAATATTCCTTTATTCATTTATTTCCTCACAGAATTATCAACTGACTTATATATTCCACTTCTGACATCGTATGACATTTTATTATCTGACTGCGATGATTTTTATCACCTTTGTATTCACATTTGATTTACGTCTTAGTTCATTCTCCACAAATAATCGTAACAGTCTGAAATTATATTTACCAAAATTTGACAATCATGGTTTCGTAATATTAGTCATATGTGTTCCGGCTAATGAATTGCAAATTTAAGACACGACATTTATTCATAAAATTATTGGACCGTAATTTAAACAACACGTTCATTAATATGTACGGATATTAGCACCGATATTATTATTCAATATTATTAATTGATCAAATTAAATTATCACACACTTTAATTCCGAATTAAAGCGACATCCCGTCATTAAATGATTCTCGATAATCTCAACACATTATCACTCAAATTTTATTATTAACCACTGTTCACGTAAAATTCCGATATCTCATGAATTATTATTATTAATCTCACTTCTCACAACTTGTACCACCTCATTTTGAAAATATGAACACACTGATAAAAACAACAACACAGCTGGCATGACAAGGCTGAATTTTCCTTAACATTATTATATAACTCGTCAACTGACTGACAGAAAAGCACACTTCGGGTCGATCTGAATATTACAACAAAATCAAATGTCAAACATAAACTCTTGACTATAAAGAAATATTAATGCATGCATGACTTAACTCATTATCCTATATCTACAAAATTTATATCTACAACAAACTGAAATATATAATCAGACCCGATATTTACTTTATTATTACCTAATCCTGTCCGTGCTACAATTTAGAATGGTGTCGTGAAGCGACCTATCTTGTTACATAAGGTAACCAAGTCCAATCAAATTATTCCCATTTTCCCAATCACGCTGACATTTCCCAAATATTATTTACATATTGCACTCATCTGGTTATGTGATATCCATTGCAGCTTAGCAGAAGAGAGACTATTACGGCCCCGTTCTGCCGTTCTACTCGCCCATACTTGCTGGCGTTACTCCACAAAAGATTTCCTGGCACATCGCCATCTTAATACTAATATTTTAAATATCACACTACTTCGCCATTGACATTGTTAACACTAAAGTTGATTTATACAGAACAAATTAACACCCTAGACCCAAATGATTATTATTTTACACCTGTTTGAACTTCGTCCTTTTTACCGCACAAAAGGACATGGACACATATGACGGATTGTCGAATTGTACGCCAGGTGCGATTTACGTTGTCCGACGCGATATGCCCGATTTATATGGCACTTTTGAAGTGTTCACGATAGCGGTTCGATCTTCCAAAGTACCGGCTATTATTCCCTCAAGGTACTGTTCGTCACACAGTATTCTATTTATGCACTTATTGCTGTGCAATTGAAATTTATATTACTCACTCTTACAATGCAATTAATTGACTTCACTACGATATTTATAAATGGCAAACAATGTCCTAAGTTAACTACTTCCAGTTCATGGTGCTCGAGTGCGATCACATTTTATAAGTACTGGCGGATGCTTGCGCCAATAAATGTTGAGTTACTGTAAGCACGACGGGTTTGAAGTCAGCTGCGAACGACGGTTCAGCTCCAGAGATTCATTTCACGTGTGTTGGCGAGTGTCCCTTGCGCTCATATATATGGATGAAGCTTTCCCTCGCGGATTCATTGACGTCATGTCCATGAGGGAGGGGGTGGATTTTTAATATCGGTACTTGCATTCCGAATTGGATGTTCTAATTTATATCACATTAATGCACTCCTCTAGAATAGACGCTGGATTAAATATGAACTCCTGACGATAATAGATTTTGAAGATTTGGATGGATTTCACTCCTGACTTTTAGTGCCTTCGAAAGCGTCTATCTCCACGTTGGGAATCAACATCTATATTATCTCCACGTTGTCGTCTCTCAGCCAATGGCAATCGAGGAGCTCAAATTCCAAGAAAGTCTTTCTTCAATTAAGTTAATTTGTAATTTATTATTAATTATTCTTCTACATATAACATCTAAAAAATTCCGTAAGTTGATCCAGATAACTGTAATAATTTATTGATGAATATATTCGAAGCTACTTTTATTCTTTCCCCCAGATCCCTCAAGATGGTATCCCTGAGTCGCCATCTAAATTTTCGTGATTGGACTACAAGTGCACACGTGGTTTAAGTTTCCACCTGGAACAACCTGGGCCAACGATTGTCGCAGAAAACACTGTACTTTTCCATTCTCTATTTCCGAGAACTCGTGACGTAGAATATACTCTCGCAGCGTTCAAG
The DNA here is from genome assembly GCF_040414725.1 of Anabrus simplex. Classification (NCBI taxonomy): domain Eukaryota; kingdom Metazoa; phylum Arthropoda; class Insecta; order Orthoptera; family Tettigoniidae; genus Anabrus; species Anabrus simplex. Next base: position 99,206,164 of record NC_090276.1, on the reverse strand, counting down.
TTGCAACATCCCCATTGTCTCAAACTAGCCTTTCTCCTTCTGACCGAAACTTATTTGTGGACATGTATTTTCCTGGTCGCCAAACTAATGAGCTCCCCTGCTGTGAAGCAGCTCTATGCTGTTGTGACAGACTAAGCTCCACGGCTCCAGTCTGTAGGGTAACCAACTTGTATTTCAAAATTACTCATATGGAATAAAATTTTCTGTACTTCAACAAATGTACCATATATTATTTCATAAATCAAATCATGATTGACTTTGGACCCCATTCACTCGGGTTCAATATATAGTATTGAAAAGGTGGACATTACCTTTTTCTTTCTTTATTGTGAATCTTGATTCAATACGGAACCTGAAGAATGAAATTCTTAACATTAAATAGGTTTTGGTTCCTTGAGCTTGGATGACAGCCTGCATTCTCTGTGCCATATGTTCAATTAATCACTGGATGATGTCCTGTGGAAGGGGTTCCCCCTCTTATGAGATCGTGGCTCGAAGATCTGTGATTGATGGATGGAAGATTCTGACAATGTGATTCTCGGCATTCCAAAAGAGATGCAATGTGATCAGAGACAGAAACTTGTTATCTGACAAATGCAGCAAGAACACTGCCTCTCGCGATTACTTTTTATAAAGCTGTCATGGCAGGTGAGCAAATTCCAACTGTCTAGAGTCTATATATATTCTGCATATGACTTCTTCTTCTTCTTCTTGTTTTATGACCGCATAGAATCACTTTATTCAGTCCATCATTCAGCTCTCTTTGAAGGGATTGTTTGGGATTTGCGGTCCTCCCAGTACTTCTTCAGATGCTCCGATCTTCGTGCCCTTTCCTTGGTTGAAAATGTGCATATTGTTGGTTTGTTTGTTTCGCGTAACGGTAAAGCGGCCCGTGGGGGTTTTCTTACCTGTTCCGCTATTGGGCGCGTCCCAGGTGATGGATAGGGGGGCCCTTCGGACTTGTCTGGAGGGTCTGAGGGAAATAAAATACCCTCTCGCGGACCAAAAACAGGTATTGCCAGAAAACGTCTTGAGGAATTGTGATTGTTACTAGCCCAAGTCAAGGCTTGAAAGTGGAGGCCTCACCCACACATGCTAGAGAGGCATCCATGGTTACATGATTGTAACTGATAGGCAGAGTCAAATAAAGGAGGACACAGTTCAAACAATTGGTATGTTGACATTCTTCCTTGTAGGTCTGCTGTACTGTGATAGATGAATAATATTTTTCACTTTGAAATTGTGTTTGTAAACTTGCAAATTTGTGTGTGTGTTAATATTTCTTGCAATCTTATGCTGTTGTTTGTCTTATTTTCGATAGTGTATTCAAAACTGCATGACGAGCAATTTGTGATTACTCCCAACTGTTGTGTGCAATTTTGCAAATTATGCCTATTTTTAACAAATTTGGTATCAAACACTAAATTTGAGAGATGCTAAAAATGCTAAATTTGAAAATCAAAATCCCAAATGTCTGATTTTTAAATGCTATAAACAGATCACTGAAGCTCTTTGGGCAATATATATATATGGAAGAACAGGCACTGCACCTAGGTGTAGTGTTAGATGAAAATCTAACCTGGAATACACATATAGAAAGGAACATAACCCAGGCCAAGAACTTGCCGTATGCATGTAAAAGAGCCATTAGGAAGACATGGGGCCGAAGACCATCAATGGTAATGTCGATATACACAAGGATCATTAGACTGTTGATGGCCTATGCTGCAATCATCTGGTGGCAGAAAGTAAGTCAAGGAAAAGTCGGCAGTAGATAGGATAGTCTACAGAGAATGGCATGCGTAGCCATAACTGGAGCTATGAGAACTACGCCGGCAGAAGCCTTGAATACTTTACTAGACCTCCCATCACTATGCAATTTCATAAAAGTACAGGCTAGATTGAGTTCATATAGACTGGCACAATCAGAGTGGTGGAATGCACAAAGACCCAATCTAAGACACTGTAAAATTAACAGAGTAATAACAGAGGAAGTTCTACACATGCCTTCTGATCATATGATACCGAAGTACAACTTCGAAAAACTGTTTGAGACCCAGATAATAAAAAAGGAAGACTGGGATATCAACAACTGGAATACTGAAAAAGATGATATAGTGTGGTGAACTGATGGCTCAAAGACTGTGGATGACACAGGAGGAGGGATCAACAGGGGAAGATCTGAGAGATCAATCCAGATAAGCCTGGGCAAACACACTACAGTCTTTAAAGCGCAAGTGATAGCTATCACAACATGTCTTGAAGAAAATCTGAAAATGAACTACAGGAATAAGAACATTTTCATTTTTATGGACAGCCAAGCGGCCATTAAGTCATTAGGGGCAGTCTGGATAATATCCAGAATGGTCTGGTACTGCCACTCACTTCTTCTGAAGCTCTCAAAGTACAACACTGTCAAAATTATATGGGTACCAGGGCATGCAGGTATACAAGGAAATGAAAAGGCAGATAAACTAGCCAGGAAAGGGGCAGAAACACATTTTGTAGACCCAGAACCTGTATGTGGGATTTCCTATGGACAAGCCCGGTACTACATAGGAAAATGGGTACAAAAGAACAAATGGAAAACTGGAAAAATACTCCAGGATGCAGGCTTGCAAAGGACTGATAAAAGGACCAAACAAGAAGCATACTAAAGAAATGTTGAAACTCAGCAGAGAAAATATAACATGGGTAGTTTGACAGGACACTGCCATCTGAAAGAAACACCTGCATAGAATTGGAGTAATAAGAGACAACATATGTAAGAAATGCAATGAAGCAGAGGAATCAGCTGAACACATACTTTTCAAATTTAAGGCGCTGGGTAGAATCAGACTCTCCACTCTAGGACTACCAGGTGAAGAGAGAGAAAAAATCCAAGAAGACCCAATAAGAACAACCTGCAGCTTTGTGAAGCGACCAGGTATATCTAGAGGGGAATGAAGGAAAAACATGGTAGCAAAAGATCTTAGATGTCGACGCTAATTAGGAACTAATATTTAGAGGCCCCATGAAGAAGAAGAAGACAAAGAAAGGTAAAGCGGAGGTTTGTATTCTTGAGTTTTGTATTCAATTTTATCTTATTTGTGGTGTCTTATGTTGTAAGGCCTCTTTCCTTCAGATCCTCTCTTACTTCTTACTTTGGCAATTGCCAAAGCTATTCAAACAAACAAAGATCATAGCCATCTTGAAGAAAGGTAAAGCCAGTGATAAACCAGAGAGCTATCGACCTATTGCCCTGTTAAGTGTGACATATAAATTACTAGAAAGGCTCCTTCTCAACAGAATTGGCCCAGAGATCCTCGAGAAAATCCGAGTGGAGCAGGCAGGATTCAGACCGAACAGAAGCACTACAGACCAAATAATGTCTCTTACAACTTACATAGAAGCAGGCTATCAGAGAAAGCTTAAGACATCAGTGGCTTTTATTGATGTGACAGCAGCCTATGATACAGTATGGAAGGATAGCCTACTCTTCAAGTTTCTGAAAGTGATACCATGTAAGATGACTGCCCGGCTCTTGAATAATATGCTAAGCCAAAGACTTTTCCAAGTACATATGCAGAATTCTGTGAGCACCAAAAGATCACTAAATAATGGGACTTCCTCAGGGTTCTGTTCTTGCTCCAATCTTATTTAGGCTATATATCTCAGACATGCCTGCCACATTTTCAAGAAAATTTGGATATGCCGATGATTGGGCTATTGCTACCAGAGATACAACATTCGAGGAATCCGAGATAACCTTAACGGAGGACATAAAAGTGTTGGTACAGTACTTTAAATTGTGGAGACTTACACTTACAGAAGTTTGCTGCTTCCATCTAAACAGCAACAAACAATTGCAGGTGTACATTGGAAATCAGTTATTGAGACATAATAGATTCCCTAAATACCTAGGAGTTACCTTACATAGAACACTCTCCTTTAGACAACACCTTCGTAATGTCCAATCCAGAGTAAGAACTCGCAACAACGTAATCCAAAAGTTATATGGTACAACTTGGGGTTCAACAGCAACTTTACTCCGATGCACCGCTTTGGGACTTGTGTTCTCGGCTGCTGAGTACTGCGCTTCTGTTTGGCTGAATAGCCCTCACACCAACCTCATAGATATGCAGCTCAACACCACGATGTGTCTCGTCACGGGCACAATAAGGTCTACACCCACATATTGCCTACCTATTCTCAGCCATATCTCCCCACCAGATCTTCGAAGTAAAAAGGCTCTCCTCAGGGAATTTAAGAAATTAATAAATAATCCCCAATTACCAATGAATGACGACATCGCCGATGTTCATCTGAATCGTCCAAGGTCCCAAAATCCACCAATAAGAACTGCAATGAAACTGAAGAATACCAACTTCAATATTACTAAGGAATGGCAGGGAAGACAAGATACTAGGCCTGAGTCAACTTTGCCACACATAGGATCGTCACTACCATCTGGATTTGAGCTTCCTCGGAAAACCTGGTCTACTCTTAACAGGATACGATCCGGCCATGGTAACTGCGCAGATTTCCACTATAAGTGGAAAAGAATTCCTACGCCTAACTGCGACTGTGGTGCCTCCAAGCAGACCATCCTGCACATTATCAGCGAATGTCCAAAAAGAAAGTACAGTGGCAATATCAGTGACTTTGTTCATGCGCTTCCAGAGACAGTTAGCTATATAAATAACCTGGATATAAATATATAGTTTGTTCTTCAAAATCATTGTGTGTTGTATCTGTAAAGCCATACGCTAAAATAAATAATCGTATGGCCTGGCTAAATAAATAAATAAGTTGTGTTGGTTTTTGGGGCATAATTTCTGTTTTTTCAAATGATATTTTCAGGCCAATTTTATTTGCAATGTTTTGAAGTTCTGATATTTGGGTTTTTGCTTCTTTTATGTCACTGCTAGTAATGCTAAATCGTCGGCTAAACCCAGGCAATTTGTTTCAATTTTTTGGCCAATCTTTATTTTTGGGGAACATTTCCTAAACCATTCCCTCATTACAATTTCTAGAGCACAGTGAAAGCCCATCTCCCTGCCGTAGTCTAGTTTTAATTTCAAATGTCTCTGATATTTCACCCCTAAACTTCACTTGATTTGGTGTTAGTGAGAGTCAATTTTGATTTGGTGTTAGTGAGAGTCAATTTTATCATGTTTATTAATTTGGGGTGTAGTCCAAGGGGTCTTAAAATTTTAAACAGGGATTCTCTATCGATGCAATCATAAGCTTTTTTGAAATCTACAAACGTTATCACCATATGACTATAGGACAAGGATTTACACTCATGGTCATAAAAACCAGAACACCTTGAAAGACTACAGATAGGAAGTTCATATTTACAGGACATAGCATATAATCCCAAATACCACCCGCACTTTTTCCCCCAAAATATTGGTTCTAAATCTTGGGTGTGGGTCGTATTCAAGCCGTTCATTCTCGTAAATATTTACTACGTTTACATGGAGTATTGAAATAGATTTGAAAATGGTTACCGTACTCAATATACCACATGTAAACGGGCATTCAAGTCTTATTGTGTTTTAGTTGCGTTCTAGAAAACAAGATCGATTTTTCCTCGATACGGTTACAGTGGCATGAAAATGCGAAATGTAAGTTAATGAAATATGGTAAATGAAAAAATATGGGTAAATGTGTGGTAAATATGAAAGCCGCTGCTGCGGATGCTCGATCGTCATTTGTTTCGCAAGTGTTGCCGGTATGCTGGGTGCGCGAATAGCTGATCTCGCGGTATATCGTACTTTGCGAAAGTCGAGACTGTTGGTTACGGAATTCTACCTCGCTCACTTTCGAGTTCCGTATCTGTCCCGTGAAAGTCTTGCCTCGATAGTAAGCGGTGGATTCAAAATAGCGTCTGCGGTTATTTACTGTGCGTGAGAAACTTAAAATTGTAAGCGAAGCCGAAATATACAGAAATCGTGGCGTTGGCAGAAAGTACGATATTGATGAATCGTGTATTCGTGATTGGCAGAAGAAGGAAAATCTTCTAAAAAGCAGAGCATTCCGCGGGCGGAGTACAGTTTTTCCGGAAACTGAAGAACGACTCCACAAATTTGTGACAGAAAAACGTGAGTTAGGATATGGTGTTTCTAGTGAAATGTGTCAATTAAAAGCACTAGAAATCTCAAAAGAACTCAAAACACAGGGTTTTACTGCAAGCCGTGGATGGATCCGAAACTTTTATCTGAGAAAGGGATTGTGCATTTGGAGATGTATGTCTATTTCACAATGTCTTCCTGGGGCGTATGAAGAAAAATTAATGGCCTTTCAGCGTCACATTATTTATTTTAGGAAGCAAAATTCTTATTTGCTGTAGCAAACTGGGAATGCTGAACAGACACCTGTCTATTATGAAGTGCCGTTGGAAAATACAGTGGATACGAATGGTTCTACAAGTGTAACCATCAGAACAGGTGGTAACGAAAAGCAATGATGCACAGTAATGTTGTGTGTATTAACGGATGGAATCAAACTCCCTCCATATGTGGTTCTGAAAAGGAAAACTCGAAAGGAAACTTGCTGTCCGGTTATTGTTAGAACACAAGTCCGGCTGGATGGACAGTGCGTTAGTTGAAGACTGGGTGAAGTGCATTTGGCAACGTCGCCCGGGAGCTTTGTTAAAAAAACGAAACATGCTTGTGTTGGACAGTTACAGAGGACATGCAACTGACACCATAAAAGATATGATGAGGAAAGGAAAAACCGATCTTGTGATAATTCCTGGAGGATTCACCTCTATTCTACAGCCGTTGGATATGTGAGTGAACCGGTCTTTCAAAACTGCAATGAAACAGTTGTACACCGAATGGATGTCTGATGGTGATCACGCGTTATCACCAAGCGGACGAGTGAAAGGCCTGAAGTGGGACTAATGTGCAGCTGGATCAAAACCGGATGGGCGTGCATTCACAACGATCTAGTGTCCAAAAGCTTTAAGAAATGTGGAATTTCAAATTCAGTGGACGGTAGTGAGGACGACTATTTGTGGAAAGAATCCAGCAACAAAAGTTCCTATGGTGAAACTTCAGATGACGGTGAATTGTGAATAATCCGAGTATTGGACCGATTTTATTTGCGATTTTTGTGATGATTTTATTAATTGTAAGCTGTTTATTTATATTTGTGGTATATTTGAAGAAAATTAAATAGGTATGTAAGTTATTTCAATTTTTTTTTCTGTCTCAAATTTGGGGTGCGGGTCTTATTCGGTGGCGGGTGGTATTCGGGATTACACTGTATGCATTAGTATGTTTTAAAGAAAGGATTAGCATTGAAACCATGTCGGCCCTCAGGTTCAAGGCCCGCAGCGATATCTCGGAACACCACCACCGAGCGGTAAAGTGTGCCTGCGGCTCTTGTTGTCGATATTAACCTAAGGTAATGGAGCAGCCGTGCAGGATGCCCCACAGACGTATGCAAGAACCGTACCGTCAAATGAGTGAGTTTGAAAGAGGGCGCATTACTGGCATGAGAGAACGTGATGCATCCATCCAGGATATTGCTGCTTGTGTGGGACAAAGTGTGTCGGCAGTCCAACGGGTTTGTACAGAACTGTTCACAGAAGGCCGTAGTGGTGGTGGTGACTTTTGTTTTAAGAGGAAGTACAACTAGATAATCATCCTGTCTGAACAAATTAGTGGAAATGAAATTTAAAATAAAATAAATTATTTAACAAAGGAGTTTGGAAATGCAGTACAAAATACAACAAAAAATTATTGAATTAGGCCAAAAAGTTACTAACGAATCAAAAGGGGAATGTCCATTCCCTGAGTAACAGTACACTTGTAATTTACGTACCCTTGATTAATCCACTGTCGCACATAAAGCGGATGAAGAGATCAGCAGTAGTCGCATCATCGGCTAGTGTGCATTCGAGTGTTTCCTGCAAACCGAGGCTCTGTCTTAGACCAGAGAGATCGGCGCAGTCTGTGAGGATGTGGGCCACGGTGAAGTCGGCACGAAAGGAACACACTGGGGCGAGTCTTCCCTCTTTAGGAGATAAGAGTGCGTTGATCGTCGATGACCTATCCTCAGCCTACACAAAACTATGGCCTCTCTACGTGAAGGCCGGAAATAGGACCGCCACATGGAGGTTGTCTTCTTAATTGATCTCAGCTTGCTGGGAGTTCGGATAGCTGGCCACTCCAATTCCCAGGACGTCAAGATGGCTCGACGTAGCTGAGAACAAATATCTTTAGCAGGTACATTAATAGGTCTTGGAGGTAAAAGTACTGCTTCCTTTGCAGCTATATCCACAAGTTCACTTCCTGCAATTTCAATGTGGCTTGGAAGCCATGCGAAAGTGATTCTGGTGCCAGCTTCACTTAACCTGGCTAGGTCATGAATCTGCTGCACCAGTGGGTGTTGCAAGAAACAGGTTTCAATAGAGCGTAGAGAAACGAGTCGGTACACATAAGAAAGTGGTTCCTTTTGTCACCCAGTGCAAACTGCAGAGCTTCTAAGATGGCATAAAGCTCCACAGTATACACGCTACATACACTAGGAAGCAAGATCTTAACACGAGGAGATGGGTCTGGTTGCACCATACTGTGGCATACTGACAATCGAAGAAGTGGGGAATCGAACAAGTGAAACCACAATACCGCAGCCCAAGCCCTCGACTGTCAGCGTAGCCACCAAAGAGATAAGAAGCGCCTCCTAGCGCGAATCATGCCAACAATGGAGAGAAGGGCCTCAATAAAACACAAACACAGAAAGGAGAAGCGATGGGAATCTGGGCAAAGCCAATAGGTCAAAGACCTTATCAGAGGGTGGAAGGAGTATGAGATAGAGCAATTCACTATAATGACACTCTCCGTCACACTTAAAACACCAAAATTTAATATAATAAAAAAGAAAATATGGAGGGTGGGTGGTGCAATTTAAATATATAAAATGAAAAATTAAGTAAAAAAAGGAAAAACTAATGACAAGGCTCATTTACAGAATTACTACCCTCGTAGTCACCATACCAACAATTACAACCAAATTTTAAAAAAATTCAATACATTTTCCAGACGGAATTAACTTCAGTTTGACTTAGAGGTTCATTACAAATTGCTTGTTCAAGCTTGAAACCATCTTTCTTCAAAAGAAGTTATAATAATGATAATTTTCCAAGTCATTAATAACTTACTTGTGGGTACGCGCGTCCAAATAAATTTTACCCAAACGATTTACCAGATGTTTTTGAACAATTAAAAACCAACAGGCATTAAAACAATAAATTATTACATATTTGAAATTACTCAGTGAACACAGAAGCGTTTCAAATTAAAACCTTTAACCGCGTCCCCTAATGGACCAACAATGTCCTCAAGAAACATTAAGGAAGACAAAAAAATAAAATTAAGAAAGAGCCCACTTCAAAAGAAAAACAATGAATGATTGAAGGAAATCAATAATAATAATAATAATAATAATAATAATAATAATAATAATAATAATAATAATAATAACAATAATAATAAGGTAGCAAAATAATATAGAAGCAATTAAAACTCATCTCGTGACTCAGTTCATTACATCAACAGCATGGGTACGCCATGCAACAACGAACGTCAGCACATCTCGAATATTGTTGTTACAACACTGACCACACCGCGATAATGCAAACTAAAATCAAACCGTTATCAGAAAAACAAAAGACAGAACATACCCCAACAATGCAATAAAATGGAGTGTAGCTTTAGATAAATAACATTTATCAAAATTTAAAGAAAGGAAAATAATAATAATAATAATAATAATAATAATAATAATAATAATAATAATAATAATAATAATAATAATAATACAAAGGAAATTAATTTAAAAGGAAAATGGAATTAAATTAAATTTGACCGAAAGCAGCTTCAGTATTCACTTGGGTTTAAAAATTAACATAACGTTACATTAATCTTTAATTTTCAGATGCCCTTAGTAGGTTAACTATACAACCAGACTACATAGCTTGTAAATACTTTACCATTTGGTTTCTTTCCTTTCCATGGGAAAGAATTCTAAATTAATAACAACAGATACAGTGATTTAACTTGTCCCAGCTTCTGTTAAAAGAACAGGTCGTTTTAAAACACACGGTCTCGTGATGTAGAAGTATGTCCTTTCAATTAAAAATATACTTCGCCCGAAAATAACACAACAGCTTGCGCATGGTTAAATCTTGTGGAATTAATAAATTTCAACCACAAAATGTGCACTCAAAAAATTAATATGATCGGAAGGTGAACGGTATCTTCAGTCAAAAATAAAATATAATATTATACGCCGATCCAACATTTTGAATTTAGTTCGCCTGAACCTGACGAAGCCACACTCTTCAAACTCGCCGAGACAGTTTATATACACTGACTGACAGAGCAAATGCAACACCAAGAAGGAGTGGTCAGAACTTTATGCCAATTGCAGGGTAGACTGAAGTCACTGAGGTATGCTTATGATGTGAAATGCGCCGCTGTGCTGCGCACGTAGCGAACGATAAATGGGACACGGCGTTGGCGAATGGCCCACTTCGTACCGTGATTTCTCAGCCGACAGTCATTGTAGAACGTGTTGTCGTGTGCCACAGGACACGTGTATAGCTAAGAATGCCAGGCCGCTGTCAACGGAGGCATTTCCGGCAGACAGACGACTTTACGAGGGGTATGGTGATCGGGCTGAGAAGGGCAGGTTGGTCGCTTCGTCAAATCGCAGCCGATACCCATAGGGATGTGTCCACGGTGCAGCGCCTGTGGCGAAGATGGTTGGCGCAGGGACATGTGGCACGTGCGAGGGGTCCAGGCGCAGCCCGAGTGACGTCAGCAAGTGAGGATCGGCGCATCCGCCGCCAAGCGGTGGCAGCCCTGCACGCCATGTCAACCGCCATTCTTCAGCATGTGCAAGACACCCTGGCTGTTCCATTATCGACCAGAACAATTTCCCATCGATTGGGTGAAGGAGGCCTGCACTCCCGGCGTCCGCTCAGAAGACTACCATTGACTCCACAAAAAAGACGTGCACGCCTGGCATGGTGCCGGGCTAGAGCGACTTGGATGAGGGAATGGCGGAACGTCGTGTTCTCTGATGAGTCACGCTTCTGTTCTGTCAGTGATAGTCACCGCAGACGAGTGTGGCGTCGGCGTGGAGAAAGGTCAAATCCGGCAGTAACTGTGGAGCGCCCTACCGCTAGACAACGCGGCATCATGGTTTGGGGCGCTATTGCGTATGATTCCACGTCACCTCTAGTGCGTATTCAAGGCACGTTAAATGCCCACCGCTACGTGCAGCATGTGCTGCGGCCGGTGGCACTCCCGTACCTTCAGGGGCTGCCCAATGTTCTGTTTCAGCAGGATAATGCCCGCCCACACACTGCTCTCATCTCCCAACAGGCTCTACGAGGTGTACAGATGCTTCTGTGGCCAGCGTACTCTCCGGATCTCTCACCAATCGAACACGTGTGGGATCTCATTGGACGCCGTTTGCAAACTCTGCCCCAGCCTCGTACGGACGACCAACTGTGGCAAATGGTTGACAGAGAATGGAGAACCATCCCTCAGGACACCATCCGCACTCTTATTGACTCTGTACCTCGACGTGTTTCTGCGTGCATCGCCGCTCGCGGTGGTCCTACATCCTACTGAGTCGATGCCGTGCGCATTGTGTAACCTGCATATCGGTTTGAAATAAACATCAATTATTCGTCCGTGCCGTCTCTGTTTTTTCCCCAACTTTCATCCCTTTCGAACCACTCCTTCTTGGTGTTGCATTTGCTCTGTCAGTCAGTGTAAAATAAAGTTGGACTTAACGAGGTGATGAAGCCTTTTCACATTGTCAAGATTTTAAAACTTACATCCGAGGCGATGTTATCCGTGTAATGCGGCATGCTTCGATGTGAAGGGAATGGTCACTTTAAACCTTTAAAATAAGAACTCCACACAAATACTAGTAATTTTCTATCATCCACCCACCACCAACAATAATATAATTCACCAAGAAGGCTCACATTAAGGTGGTTTAAACACACACACAGACCGTCTGCTAGTCATTGTAACAGAAGGCGGAGATGGCCACCAACAACACGGTACCAGCAGCTTACACAAGGGCATGCTATGGACAACAGTTAACAGTCGAGTCGTGCGCTGACCAGTACCAACTTCGTAACAACAAAGCTCCACGGAATATCCAATGGTGATGGATACGCCCACCGTTATAGTACAAATCACACCAATAAGAACCTTAAATGTACAACAATTAGTTATTGCAGAGTTCCGTTCACTTGGGCAAGATTAAACAATAGTTTCCATTGACCTTTTCTTATAAATTTCACACGAACAAATTCCCGGTGTAGCGGTGATTTCACATAGTCCTCAAAATTATAGCACTACAATATAGTCCAACCCCTGAGAAGATCGACACCTCATCCAAATGGCATTGCAGGACAGATCTGCGTCCTTCTCGGCTCTGGCGCAACAGTGGAACAGTGTAACACATCATACACTATCAGAACTGACAGTCTGTCGCCGTTTATTACGGTCTGGGTTACCGACGCGTCATCCTATTCTCCACCTATCTTTGACTAATGTGCGTAAACATGCTAGACTGCAATGGTGTATGGAATGACGTCACTGGGGACAGGAATGGCACCAGATAGTGTTTTTGGACGAATCCAGGTTCTGTTTGTTTGAAAATGATGGCCGCATTTTGGTTCGCTGCAACAGGGGGAGAGGCATCAAACTGACTACATTTGCACAAGACATACAACGCCAACTCAAGGCCTTATGGTGAGGGGTGCTATTGGGTACAACCACAAATCATAGCTGGCGCGTGTCCAGGGCACTGTGACCAGTTTGACCTATGTGAACGACATCCTGCGACCCGTAACCATACTCTTTCTGCACGACACCCCCGATGCCATATTTCAGCAGGACAATGCGTGTCCACACATTGCTGCACACAAACACGTGCCCTCTTGTTGTCACAGAATGGCCCACCAGATCACCGGACTTGTCGCCAATCGAAAATGTGTGGGATAAGATGAAACGATGGGTGCGGTGCTGTGACCATATGCCAACCACCAAAGATGAACTGTGGAACCAGGTGAATGCAGCATGGATGGCAATACCCCAGGACAACATTCGCGCCTTATACGTGCCGATGCAATCGCGCATGGAGCAAGTTATCAGTGCCCATAGAGGACCCAGTGCCTAATAGGCAACAGGACACATACTGAACGTAAGTGACTGAAATGCTAATCGTTTCTGCAGAACACACTAATGAACATGTCCTGTGAATATGAACTTTCTATCTCTAGTCTTTCAAGGTGTTTTGTTTTTTATGAACACGAGTGTACAAAGTTCAGAAAATCATTTTCAATTTGTTTGTCATCATCATCATCTTCCTTCCAAGTATTGGGCCATGTGACCCGTTACGGTCTTGCATTTTACTTTTTGCAAGACTTGAAAGCAGTCAAATGTCCTTCCGACGGGTTGCTAGCCTGAAGGAAGTAAGACCATTGGTGGGGCTGCCACCTCTCAGCTAATGGACTAGCTGAAATCACAGCATTTCCTCCATAATGGATGTAACGGTTATACCGCCGTGACTCTGTCAACAGGGCTGGGAACAGGTTTTCATCTCGGGAAGGTGAGGTTGGCCTTTGGGCAGGAGAGGTTATGTCATAATCATCATCATCATCCTTCCAAGTACTGGGCCATGTGGCCCAAATCATCTAAGTTCCGTAACTAGATTTTCCAGGATGTTGTTTCTTGATCCCCTGACAAGACCTGCCATTAAGGCAGAATACCTGAATGATACCGGAACCTCTGAAAGTTTCTCATTTTCCTTCAGTTCCACTTTCCAAACATTACAAAAAACAATTTCACTATGTCATACATGTGGTTTTAAAGCTTAAATCTACACAACAGCACTGAAAGTACTGCTGATACCGTATTTCTCTGAATCCAAGACTTTTTCCTTTTTCTCAGAATCTCATGTGGAAAATCAAGGTTCGCTTTGCATTCACGACATAAAAGTAATGAGACCACTGGCAGCTACCACAGGAACCATGCTGCTTCCCTTAACCCCACTTAACCTTCAATGCCCGCGCCTTTATTAGGCCTCTAGGCTACATCACTAGTCGCGACAATCGGTTGTACAGTGTGTCTGTGTAACGTCACTGGTTCTCGGGAAATGGTGGTGGGAGACAGGCTCTCCGTGTGGGCGACTGACAATCCACTGAACGGTTTAAAATATGTCCCTGTATTAGCCTCTACAAAAAAGTTCCCCAAATCAGCAGAATGGGATCAAAACACGTGAGCCTTCAAATTCTTAGAAAAGCCACGGCTGCTCAGTGGCAGAATTATAATGCGTCTACTGTACCTGACGCTTAGTAAAATGAACAGTTAATGATGCCAATTTTAATTTAATGTTTATGAAACTCGCGGGGAAAAAAGCAATAATTGTGCAGCTGCAAAAATATATGGCATAACTAAAGCCAATGTTCGGTGTTGGCGTGAAGACAAAGACAGTCTAAAAATGCGTACTGTATAAGAAAGGCATTCATATGATTTCACAAAGCACTTTTTAAGCGTGATTAAATATTTTGAAGAAAAATTGGGGGACGTCTTCCATTCAAGGTTGTTTTGGATTCGGAGAAATGCGGTTCTTGTTCTATGCTAAGTGAAGTGGTTGTGTGTTTTACCTTGCCATGCTCCTTCAAGTAGCTGTTGATACTCAGGGCATGCGACGAGTAATCGAACTTAAAGAGGGGAGTCCTCTTCTGACGAGCAGGCTTGCGCCTGGTGAAGAACGCTGAAATGTCGCTGGTAGGCTCTGAGAAGGCGGCCGGAGCCTGGTGCGAGTCCGCTGCTGTGTTCTGTATGTCCAGGTAGTCCGTGAGTAGCAGCTGGAGCTGGAATCAAGGTTACATTTACACATATACTCCCATCATGTTATCATTTCCCAGAACAGATATTCTGCTGTTTCTTCTTCTGTGAGAATTTTATCCAACTCTTAGCTTTTCAATAAAATATTAGTCTCTGATTACATAAATAAACTGGATGGTGTAAGTGTGTACAAGTTCAATATCTATATAAACTGTGAAACCACTTATGTTGGTCAAACCGGTAGGAGATTCTTGATATCTTACGCGGAGCATGCTAATAGTATCAAGCATAACGGGTTCTCAGTTAAGACACATGTTAGATACAAACCATAAATTCTTGTCTATTGAACAGGACTTGAACATCATAAGACTTGCAACCAAAGGCCCTCTGTTGAATATTCTTGAAAATTATTTTATACACTTAGAGCAGTTTTCTAATCCGAATCATAATATTAACGAATGTTCTGGGAAATCTAACTGTTTATTTAATGTAACCATCCCCATCTATGTGGAATATCTATCAAAAGCACAGCGTTACCCATACATTCTCGGTCCCCTCCCTGAACCATGAGCTTAGCAGGTAGTTTCGCTCTGACCTGAGCACAGTAACCAAACGAGTTGCCAATGACAGCGAGTGAGGGGTTATATCTTTTCTTCATCACTTACACTATTTTCTTTCTTTTCGCAGACGTGTTTCTGAACCTTAAACCTCGATTCAAATTGACACGGTCAGAAGCATACTTTTGGACCCATTCGACCTACTAACAACATTGACGTCCCCCTCAACCAGGAATCCCAGGATAAAGACAAAAGCCATACATTATTCAAGACATAAAGAACCAGGAGTTGCTTCACCAACTTTCTTCATTTTTTAATATTAATCTAAGGCAGCCAAATTAGGTTAGAATGGAACCTCGGAACCTCAACAACAACAAATCCTGATCAATATGTAGTCAGCAAATGTGGACTTGGAAGTGTTTCATATGATATCTAAAAACTGTTGAACTCATTTGTGACAAGTTAATGCTCTCGAAAATTCGTTAAAGTTTTTAATCTGACTTGTCTAAATTTAAGTCCTATTTTTTAAAAGTGTATTCATGTCTTGTAAACTCAATGTTATTCTTTAAGTGTATTTTAAAATTTTTTGTACACATTTTTAACAGCACTTGCCAATTTTGATTTTTTTTTTTTACAAGTTGCTTTACACGGCATCGACACAGATAGGTCTTATGGTGACAGTGGGATAGGAAAGGCCTAGGGAGTGCGAAAGAAGCAGCCATGGCCTTAATTAAGGTACAGCCTCAGCATTTGTCTGGTGTGAAAATGGGAAACCACCTTCAGGGCTGCCGACAGTAGGATTCGAAGCCACTACTGTATCTCCCGGATGCCCCTAACTGCACGGCCAACTCGCATGGTAATTTTGAATTGTATGGCTGAGGGTGACATCAAGGGAAGGTCGAAAGTAGTACCATAAATATGAAATGTTGTAATTGATAAATATTTCATTTTAGTATTGTACTGAACGGTAGATTTCCCTCTTACTCTCCTGCCAAGCTGTGTCCTGTAGGCAAGCGCTCTCCCACCTGAGCTACTCAGCGTGGGAAACTAACGGTATAACGAGACAATTTTGACGGACTCAATCACTTACCACTGCCTGCACTTTGGACCACACATCTGCCATCTCGTACAGTCGTATCTCCACCCTGTATTTGTCTGCAGCGTGAGACAGGCTCTGCAAGACGGTCGCGTGTGCCGCAGCCACTCGTCGAAACTGTTCAAACACTGTCTGCAGAAGTTCTAGCAAGGGTTGTTGGCGTGCCATGGAGGGGTCCTGTTGTATCTGCGTGTTGGTAACTGCCTCATCCCGGATCTGCTGAGTGGTCCGTGAGATGATGGCTAATAGCTCTGTCTGCATCTCCACCTTGATGGTCTGCAAAGAAATAGCATCTACCTGATGAATTTTTAAAGATCGTAAGTTTTGTTTTGGACAATCATTATTTTATATTTCAAAATTTTATTTGCCAACAAAACAGTCTTCCACTAGCCTCTGGAAGTTTAGCAGAAAATTAAACAGATAATTTCTAAAAAACGAAAATCACTGATGGGCAAAACTGTATTTTCTACTGGACTAGATATGTTAATGACATTTTTTGCTCCCGTAGATCAACAGAACAGATAGAAAAAAATGTATTAGAATATCTCAATTCTATAGATCCTTGCATAAAGTTTACTATACATTCTTTAAACTATCTTGACCTTAACATTACTAGAAATAATGACAATTTAACATGACATTTTCAGAAAGCCTACTCTAACAGAACAACATTCTCTTCACGAAGATTCAAAAAAAAAAAAAAAAAAAAAAAAAAAAAAAACCTACCTCTTATAGCTTGGTCTCTTAGAGCCCTAAATATCCCTTTGCCCACAGAAAATGATAAGAAATACTATTTACAATATAGCACTAAACAACAGCTACAATAGAAAGTAACAATTAAGCTGACAAATAAACCTGTCACCACATTAAAAAGAGACACTGAAGAAAGAAAAAAACATTTGTCACATTTACATATAATAGCAATAAAACTTTTAAAATCACTAACATCTTTAAAAGACACAATTTTAAGAACTCATTCAGAACTAGTAACACAAATTCCAAGTTAATTTATAATACACAGGTTATTAATACAAGTAACAGATTTTTAAAATTCATGTGTACACAAATTAAAATGCACTCATTGCGATATGGGGAGGAGCTATCAATGACATGTTGCTCAATGAGGAACATATGGATGACCTTAAACATTCACATACTTCCACAGATCAGCATTCGGACACTTTAAATACATTGTAGAAAGGTTGTGTTGCTTAATATTTATGAAATATATTTATATTTATTTAGATCAAAGAAATAACCCAATTTAAATGTCAATGAAATCTCAGAAAAAGTCAATATACAATAAAATATTAACAGCAAGCAGCATAACACTATTCTACATACAACACGCAATACAGCCTCATCTCTTGCCTCCCCTCCTCCTTGTGGTTGGGGGCAGTAGAATAACACCCACGGTATCCCCCGCCTATTGTACAAAGCAACTAAAAGGAGCCCCAGACACTCTTAATTTGTGAATACTGGGCGAGTTGGCCACGGAGTTAGGACCACGCAGCCGTGAACTTTCATCCGGGAGATAGCGGGTTCGAACCCCAACGTCGGCAGCCCTGAAGATGGTTTTCCGTGGTTTCTTATTTTAATACCATACAAATGCTAGGGCTGTACCTTAATTAAGGCCACGGCCACTTCCTTCCCATTCCTAGTCCTTTTCTACCGGGCGAGTTGGCCGTACGGTTAGGGCGCGCGGCTCTGAATTTGCATTGGAGGTTATATCTGAACTTGCATCCGGGAGATAGTGGGTTCGAATCCCACTGTTGACAGCTCTGAAGATGGTTTTCCATGGTTTCCCATTTCCACACCAGGCAAATGCTGGGGCTGTACCTTAATTAAGACCATAGCTGCTTCCTTCCAACTCCTAGGTCTTTCCTATCCCATCGTCGCCATAAGACCTATCTGTGTCGGTGCGACATAAAGCCAGTAGCAAAAAAATTAAGTCCTATCTTATCCCATTGTCACTATAAGACCTATCTGTGTCAGTGCGATGTAAAAAAAATATATAGGAGTGTGGGTTGGCGACCACAGGGCTTTTAGCTGAGTCCTGGCATTGCTTCCGCTTACATGTGCCATGCTCCTCACTTTCACCTGTCTTACCCAACCTCCCTTGGTATTAGAGCATTCGAGGCGTCTTTCATTTTCATGGCCTTCATGGTCCTTGTCTTCCTTTGACTGATACCTTCATGTTTCAAAATGTTGGACCCCTTCCATTTTTCCTTCTGATTAATGTTATATAGAGGATGGTTCCCTAGTTGTACTTTCTCTTAAAGCAATAATCACCACCACTGTAGTGTTCAACCGAACTGACAGCTTGGAAAGCAACAGTAGACCGAGGCCAACGGGTAGGGAGTACACACTGGTATTAAGTGTTTTTTACTTTTTGTGTTTCCTTTCTACCTTTTTATAGTAGATTTTATTTCTTTTCCTTTTCTAGACATCTTCAATTTCATGTATAATACAAGGGAAAATAAAAAAGATTCTGTTCGATGGCCACACAGTCCTGAATCGGGATGCCAATCAGGCAAAATCGCCAAGGGCGTGAGACACTTATCCCAACAACGCATCAAGTGTCCTAATGCGTGAAGAAGTCCATAACCGCCTGCTGCACACCCTTGTCCAACTGGAAGTGTCGACCCTTCAAGGCCTTTCTGAGGGGACCAAAGGCGCGGGGACTATTGGGTCTGTGCTTGCGTGTCTCCCACTTGAGTTCGAGTACCTTCTGCGTGACGACCAGATCGACGGGTGTCATGTCAAAATGCGACCATACCATAACGGTGTTTGTCCTTCGGCAGCCAAGAACAGAATAACAGCACGCTGGTCCTGTTTAGTTACATTCAGTAATGACGTCGCCATAGATCAGGTGGCTGCATTTAATGCACGCACCTCGGCACGACATGACAGCCACACTTTGCCTACATGTCTGTGTTTATATACTCGCATCGGAGTCGCGCTACGTTGCATGCCCGCAGCAGCAACGACCTCAGGTGGAAACGTTTTGATCATGCCCTACATCACATCTTTTACTACCATAGTTTCAATATCACATAGCCATTAAGCTTTCAAGGATTTTCTACACAAGGCTGTTACATATGAGAAGGTTTAACCATTTTCTTAAAGTTCGCTAACTGGTTCTCAAGGAATTTTTAAAGAAAGAACATATTAATGTGTATTTCAGATATAATGAGAAGACTACTTTAATAAATGAGAAAATGAAACTTGAATTTTATTTCTGGGTAACCTTTAATAACTGGAAATTAGTTTTACCTGAAGAAGGTCCAATGGACTGAAACATGTTTTAATAAAATTTTAACATACATTAGTGTTGACTTGGTGGGCAAGGAAATAAAAGAAAAGAAAAGTTTATCTATTTAATCGTAAAGTATGGAGCTAGGATAAACACAATGACAGGTGACTGTGTGAGGAGAAAAGGACAAACACATGAGCTTCTTTCTGCTTAGCAACTTCATCAGGAGGGTGGACATTCACCCACTCGACTTATTTGAAGTGACGTTCATGCACTGCACCGAGTCGTATGTACTAGCTTATATTTTGATTACGCCCTTTTGTGAACATCTGTGAACAAAACAGGAATGTGGCTTGTTTACAGCTCTCCTTCTAAGAACTGGGACCGTTATTTATTGCCTAATTGTAGCCTTTGAAACAGGAACATTTTATCAGGTGTCAGTCGTTGTCAGGCATCATCATCATTATCATCATTTCTTCGCTCCAGCAAGCCGGGTGCGCTTGTGTACGAGCCTCCTCCAGTTTGTCCTATCCCTGTCATATATGTGACAAGAGTTCACATCTCTAATTTCAAGGTCCTTCATTATCTGTTTTTCCCAAACATCACGAGGTCTTCCTCTTGGTCTCTTCCCAGGAACATTGTGGTCAAAGTATGTTCGAGAAGTCCTGTGAGGGTTCATTCTTTTCATGTGACCATACCATTGCAATCTCTTCACTTCTAGAGTCTCCAGCAAGCTTCTTTCCAATCCAAGCTGTTGTCGGATGTCTGTATCCTTGGAGGTTATGGACCTGTCGTTTCCCACATAGCACTGGAAACAAATATTTACGCTATGGAACAATTACTGAATGCTCAAGGAAAAAGATGGTGACAAGTAGTTTGACACTAAGAAGGATGAAATTAAGCGCTACTTTACCCTCAGCATTCAGATGCCCCAGGTTCATAAGCCTCACATCCAATTTTTTTTTTGGTAGTTGCTTTACGTCGCACCGACACAGATAGGTCTTATGGCAATGATGGGATAGGAAAGGCCTAGGAGTTGGAAGGAAGCGGCCGTGCCCTTAATTAAGGTACAGCCCCAGCATTTGCCTGGTGTGAAAATGGGAAACCATGGAAAACCATCTTCAGGGCTGCCGACAGTGGGGTTCGAACCTAATATCTCCCGAATACTGGATACTGGCCGCATTTAAGCGACTGCAGCTATCGAGCAACATAAAAGTAATTGAGAAGTATCCACCTTATCAATACATTAATTTATTTACTAAAGTAGTAAATTCTGTCAGTACCGGTTTCGATCCCTAGGGGATCATCCTCAGCTGACACACAAAAATATTTATATAATTACAAAAACATCACATATGAGAGATTATACCTTCATTAATAGTCCAATTGAATCAGACATTGAAAGATTGTTTGTTGATATATTAGTGGATTCATCTATTGGCTTAAAAATACCATTGTGTGAGGTATATAACTTTGTTATGTCTAGGTTATTGAACATCAAGTGGGTTTTTACACTTGTTCACATTAATTATAAAACTGAGATAAAGTTTACACTTATATACTCTAGTGTTTGTAATTGCTGTACACGTTTAAAGAATCTATAGTATTGAGGCATATCGTTTCATTGTATCTAATCTAAAAACACCAAGTTTTGTTGCATTAATTCTGGGGCGTTACATTTTTGTAAAACTAGTCCAATTGGACCAGGAGTTAAAAATACTTATTAAAATAGAAAAGATTTTCTGAATTTAAAATTCCTTGTTGTATGATGTATGTTGCCTCGTGTACCTATTTTTAACGTAAAATGGGGTTTACACTTGTTTATATTAGTGTTATAAAATATGTATCAACATTATCGTCTTATAGTGTACAACATAAAAAGTTATGATCCGACATAGCAAGCCGGTTAAAAATATTTGTAAACCAGGTGAAATAGTAACAAATGGAATAGGTACAATTACTTATTCTAATTTGCACTGTTTACATTACTACATATTATAATAGAACAGCCAACCAGGCAAAAAAAGTAGCATACAGATATCAAAATCTGAAAATCAAAATCACTAACGTTGTCAAAAACATCACTTTCCTGAAGCAATGTCTGCAAAATAATTTAACTCCAAAATTTCTTAGGAAATACAACAAACACAGGAACACCAACCAAACCCAGAATATCAAAAAAAAAAAAAAAAAAAAAAAAAAGACAAACTGAATATGGCTCAAGGAAGAAATTAAATTCATGTACAAAAAGAAACAACATCTTAATATACAAATGTATGAAACACATCTCAAAGCTTCACGCGACTTACCAAACATATATTGGAACAACTTTCAACAAGTAACCAATGAAAAAATAGCAAACATAGCCATGCAAAAGCAATATACACTAAACAAAAAACAAATGCATTAAAACAATCACAAAATAAGCATACACACAACAATACACACAATAGACAACATTTGACTACAACTACTGGAAATAACCAACATGTATTCCATCCACCAATGAAAAATCTAACTAATATAGTATTTAATGAAATAGAATCTACTATACTGAGCAAGGGGCCCAAACATAATTGGAAAAATAACTCAGTATTTGAGAACATCACCACTATCATCACAAACTGAGAATGCCATAAACAAAATACCTCAGGAACAACAAAATGAAATTAGATATGAAATCAAAAAAAAACATCGCCACAATATATTAATAGAATCAACCAAGAAACTAATAAGCAAGATACCATAAACCACATACAACTTAAAAAGCTCAAAAACAAAATCCAACAAAATAACATACTAGTGACCAAGGCAGACAAGGGAAACACAACAGTAATAATGGATAAAGATGAATATATAACTAAAACCGAAACTTGTTTTAAAGATGAAACTTTCCAAATTAAGAACAAAGATCCCACCAATAGTATTCAAAAGAACCTCAAAATTTTACTGAAAAACACTCATTTCCTTTTAAATGAACAGGAAACCACAAAATTGATCACAATGAACCCAAAATTACCTACTGCTAAGGCATACCCTAAAATCCACAAAGACAACATTCCCATGAGACCCATAATAAACTATAGACCAAGTCCCACCTACAAATTATCACAATTCATCCAAAAATTCCTTAAAAAACATTATGTGTTCCAAGCGAAGAAAACCATAAAAAACTCAATAGAACTTTGCAACATTACCAAAGACATAAAGATAGAACAATATTACATATTAGCTTCATACGACATAACAAATATGTATCCTAACATACCTACACAAAAAACCATATCAATCATCGAATCCAATCTCGCAAAACCACAGCAAGGTCAGTAATTTAGAAATAGATGAATTTATAAAATTATTACACTTTGCTATTGACAATAATTATTTCAAATTCCACGATACTATATATCATCAAAAAGGATTTCCCATGGAATCACCAACGTCAGGCATATTAGCTGAAATATACATAGACCACCTAGAAGAAAGTAAAAAACTAGACAACATTTCCTTTTGGTGCAGATTTGTCGACGATGTATTTGTAATAATAGACAATAGGCATACCAATGAAAATCAAATCCTAGAACAACTAAGTAAAATAGATCCCCACATAAAATTCACTGTGTAAACCAAAAATAACAACACTATAAATTACTTAGATATATCCGTAACTAGACACAATAACCATTTAACATATAAAATATACAGGAAACCTACCCACACATCCAACACAATAAAAATAGATTCTACCCACCCACACACCCACAAAAAAGCCGCATACTATAGCATGATATATAGAGCATAAAATATTCCACTCACGGAAAAAGATTTAAACAAAGAATTGAATCTAATACATGAAATAGCTAAACAAAATGGATATAAAAGAGAAATGATAAACCGAATCATTAACAAAATAAAAAAACAATCAAAAACCAAGTTAACCAGAACTGTTAAAGACAAGAAAGGCTATGTATTATTTACCTACAATAACAACCACATACATTCCATAACTAATATTTTCAAAAAACAAGGTTTGAAAATAGCATACAAAACCACACGCAGCAACACTAACATATTATACAATTCCAAATCAGTCAATAATATAAATAAATATCACCACTCAGGTGTCTACCACCTGAAATGCAATGACTGCAGAGCCAGCTACAAAGGGCATACCGGGAGAAACTTTCAAATACAATACAATGAACACATAAATGCAGTCAAACAGACATTTTTAGCAATGGGACAACATATTAATGACCAAAAACATAGATACACAAATATCAACAATGACATGCAAATTCTCAACACCAATCCGAAGAGCCCCTTACTCAGCATACTAGAAGAACTCTACATAAATCTAGATCAATACGTCAACCCAAATTTCAATCTAAATGAAACCACAGATAAAAATAATATCCTGTTCAATGCAGTCATTCCCCTCCTAACAAATTATTATTTAAAAAGAATTAACAAACAACGACCTACACATACAAATGAACCGCCTAAAGATTCAACTCCGCTCCCCTCACAAGCACTCCTCCCATCCCTCCAAACCTCCCCTCCGCCGCCGCTAACTACAGTCCCAGAATAACACGAAACAGATCTCGACAGGCAGCCACACAGAGCACATAGCACCAGCACTCAACGTAAGTAATCCAACACACAACTCACCTTCCACAGTTTATCATACACTATCTCTCATACCGATTATTTCTATTTGCAGATACATACATTCTACAACATATAAGAAGCCTCCACACTATCACCATTATAAACGCATATTCTTAATTTAAACTTCATTCAAGATGCACGACACATCAAACGCAACTCAAATCATAACAGTCACCATTTGATTCAGTGACGGCATATGTAACTCTTCAATGATATTTACAAAGCAAGATAACTTCATCACTAGCAACAATCCATAAAAATCGCAACTAATGATAAAGCAACATAAGCTTCGACTTACAATATAATTACCAATTCACTAGTGCAGTGTAGTAATGTAAACAGTGCAAATTAGAATAAGGAATTGTACCTATTCCATTTGTTACTATTTCACCTGGTTTACAAATATTTTTAACCGGCTTGCTATGTCGGATCAAAACTTTTTATGTTGTACACTATAAGACGATAATGTTGATACATATTTTATAATACTTTTTCAAAATGGCGCCCGGTAATGACGACGTAGTGTTTTATTCTCCGAGTAAATTAACCGTAAAATGTGACGAAAAGTGCGGAAAATGTCGAAAATTAGTGAAAAATGGAATGTTGTGTGATTCATGTGATCGATGGTGGCATTATAAGTGCGGAAATTGCCCTAGAGACGTAAAAACTAATGAAAATGTTGACTGGATTTGTGAGCAGTGTGTTCGGAATGTTGTTGTTGGGGACGGCGTTGACGAAGCACCGAAAACAGTCGATGAGGAATATAAAAGTGCATTAGAAATTATAAACATTCTAAAAAAGGACAATGAGACTCTTAAAGTTGAAAATCAAGAATTAAAAGAAAGACTGCGATCGCTAGAATTTGGGACTGACCATTCTTCGAGTGATATACCGGTACAAGTAACAAACTCGAGCACGTGGTGTCAAGTAGTTCGTGGATGGCCGGCTAAGAAGAAATCTACAACTGAATTTCCGGAAATAAACATTAGAAATAGGTTTTCTGCCCTAAATAATTTAATCCTGGAAGAAAGTGATCGCGCGTGTGAAACCAAATCATCGCGATCCGTTGCCGTGCCGAGTTTAAAATTTAGGCCTAGAATTCAGATTCAAGACCCAGTTAGGCCTAAATCAGCGAAGGTAGCTGTGTTTGGTGATAGCCAAGGAAGGGGAATTGCGGGAGTGATTAACGACGAGAATATAGCAGCAACCGGAGAAATATATCCAGGAGCTTCTATCAGCAGTGTTGTGGAAAACGTAGAAGCAGCAACTAGGAACTTCGGGAGCGGCGATGCAGTGCTTATCATCGGTGGGACGAACGACGTAGCTCGCGACGACGCCAAGAATGTAAGATCACAACTTAAACATACACTAGGGAAGCTGACCCACACTAACGTTTTTGTAGTGAACGTGCCCCACAGGCATGATCTGAGTAGAGACTCGTGTGTGAACATTGAAGTGGACAAGGTCAATACAGATATTGTTAAAATTTGTAAACATTTTCGGAATACTCAGGTTATTGAATGCAGCAGTTTTGAGAGATACTGTTATACAAAACATGGCCTCCATCCAAACAATTCAGGTAAACGAAAGATAGCAAATATTGTTCTAGATTTTATTAATCTTAAGATATGTACTGTAAAACAGGCAACTCCCTTGAGTTATAATACTGACCAGGAAAACTAGTAGAAAGAGCCAGCTGTACTTCAAGCTGGCTCAGTCAACTAGAAAAAGAAACTCAGGATAGTAAGGAATTTCAAGTTACCCAATTGCAACAGTCAAGTTTTAGGGAGGAAGGGGGTCTGAGATTGCTCTTGGTAAACTGTCAAAGTGTAGTAAATAAACAATTAAAATTCGGTACATTGATGGAATCTTATGAGACTGATGTGGTGATAGGAGTGGAATCGTGGTTGAAAGAAGGGGTGGGTAATAGAGAAGTATTTCCAGAAGGGTACACAGTCTATCGTAGAGACCGAGGAGATAAAAAGGGAGGGGGTGTGTTTATTCTGGTGAAGGAAACTTACTGTTCACATGAATGGTTTACCGATGAAAGGGATGAAATATTAGGGATAAAATTAGTTTGTGATAATATGAAGGAGGTGGGAATTATAGGAACATACAGGCCTGGAAGAGAGGAAAGAGACATGGAAATCTTTGAAAAAATAATAGATTATACTCATAAAAACAATAATAATGATATGGTAATAATTGGGGGAGATCTAAATTTGCCTGAAGTTGAATGGAAAGGAGCTGCAAGCGAAGCCCATGAACAGAAACTGGCAAATAAGTTAATTTGGGAGGGAGGATTTACACAAGTAGTACAAGAACCGACTCGTCTCAATAACTTACTAGATGTATTCTTGGTTAAACCATGGGAAATTGTTGATAAAACTGAGGTAATTGAAGGAATAGGAGACCATAAGGCTGTAATAATGGATGTAGGACTCGTACCAAAAAGGCTTAATAAGAGGGTTACACAAGACAAGAAATTGTACAGAAAAACTAAAGTTGATGAATTTGGGACTTACCTGAAATCACAATTCAGTTGTTGGATAAGTGAAGGGAGTAACGTGGATACACTTTGGGCTAAATTTAAAGGAATTATTTGGGAAGGAGAGAAGAGATTTGTACCTGTTAAGAAGGGTAAAATGACCTCAGACCCTGTTTATTATACAAGGGAAATAAGAAAATTAAAAAGAAAATGTAGAATAGTAAACAGGAAAATCAAAGAGGGTAGGGAGAGTAGAGAAACTAGAAAACAGCTAATGAGGGAACTGAATAGAGTGAAAAAGGAAGCAAAAGAGAATTATATGAATGGCATACTTCAAGAGGGTAATGACCACAAAGGGAAATGGAAAAAGCTGTATTCATATATCAGGAATCAAAAAGGAAAAGGAGTCCAAATTCCTACAATGGTGGGAGAAGGGGGTGAACACTATTTAACAGATACTGAGAAAGCAAACCTATTTAGTAGGGAATTTAGAGATTCAGTCGATGATTGTCAAGAGTTGGAAACCGAAACAGGAGATAGAGAGGGAGACAGAGGGAAACAAGAAGCTTCTCATTCACAAACGAAGATATTTTCAGAGAAATCCAACTGCTTCAGCAAGGAAAAGCTGCAGGAAGTGATCAAATTACTGGGGAGGTATTAAAGACAATGGGGTGGTACATAGTGCCTTATTTAAAATTTCTCTTTGACTATGTCATAAATAATAGTGTAATACCAAAGGAATGGAAGGAATCTATAATAATACCAATTTATAAAGGAAAGGGTGATAAAAGGAAACCAAAGAACTACAGACCAATCAGCCTGACCAGTATAGTTTGTAAAATTCTGGAGAGTTTAATATCGAAGTACATCAGAGGGATATGTGATGATAAAAATTGGTTCATGAGGAGCCAGTATGGATTTAGAAAGAAATTTTCTTGTGAGGCACAACTGGTGGGATTTCAGCAGGACATTTCAGATCAGTTGGATTCAGGAGGTCAGTTAGATTGCATAGCCATAGATCTTTCCAAAGCCTTTGATAGAGTGGAACATGGAATATTATTAAAGAAATTGGAGGGAATAGGATTGGACATAAGGGTTACACGTTGGATAAAAACATTTCTAAATTCAAGGGTTCAGAAAGTCAAAGTAGGAAATAATGTATCTCAGGAAGAGAAAGTTTGGAAGGGAATTGCACAGGGTAGTATAATCGGTCCGTTACTTTTCTTAATATACGCAAATGATTTAGGGAACAATATAACATAAAAAATAAGATTGTATGCAGATGACATAATTGTTTATAGAGAAATAAACAACATTGAGGATTGTTCAGAATTACAAAGGGACCTTGAAAGTATCCAACAATGGGTTGAAGAAAATAATATGAAGGTTAATGGAGGCAAATCAACTGTTACAACTTTTACAAACAGGAGCTTTAAAACTGAATTTGAATATACTTTGGATGAGGTAGTTATCCCAAAAGATGGCAAGTGCAAATACTTAGGTGTGAGATTTGAAAGTAATTTGCACTGGAAGGGTCATATTGATGACATTGTTGGGAAAGCATACAGATCATTACATGTCATAATGAGGCTACTTAAAGGATGCAACAAAGAATTAAAAGAAAACAGTTACTTGAGTATGGTTCGTCCATTATTGGAATATGCAAACAGTGTTTGGGATCCTCACCAAGAATACCTAATAAAAGAAATAGATAGTGTGCAGAGGAAAGCAGCAAGATTTGTAACAGGGGATTTCAGGAGAAAGAGTAGTGTATCAGAAATGTTAAAGGAACTTGGGTGGGAAACTTTAAGTAAGAGAAGGGAGAAAACTAGACTTACAGGATTATATAGAGCCTATACAGGAGAAGCAGCATGGGGAGATATCCGTGAGAGGCTTCAGTTGGAAAATAATTATATCGGCAGGACTGACCACAAATATAAAATTAGAAGGAATTTTAGCAGAAGCGATTGGGGTAAAGTTACATTCATTGGGAAGGGTGTGAAGGAGTGGAACAGTTTACCAGGGGTAGTGTTTGATCCTTTTCCAAAATCTGTACAGATATTCAAGAAGAGAATAAACAGCAACAGAGAAAATAAATGAAGTGTTAGAGGGCATTCGACCAGTGCAGGTTATTGTAAATAAAAAAATGTGTGTGAATAAATTAATTCCATCCCCTGGTCTAAGGAGTTTGGACAGCCAAAGTAGGGGACTGCCTGTAGGGGTGAAGTACAGTGGGGACTTCGAGGGCCCTGGGACCGCTACGGTAGCTGTGAAGGCCCTTCAGGAACTCTGAAAAGTGGTGGCAAAAGGGGGCTCTGGTTAAGACGCAGCAGGTCGTTATGCTACTTAGGATCCAGAACGGTAAAAAAAAAAAAAAAAAAGTAAATAAATAAATGCAATGTAAATATTAATGTTATACCAGTTTTATAGTATCATTTGAAGCAATTCCACATACTGTATATCAGTTGACTATATTTGTAAGTAGTACAGGAGATATTACAATTAGAATTTTGTAAACAATATAAATTTATTAAGGATGAGCTGTGTGTTTAATAGAAAACATTGTTAGCGTAAATTGTATAATATTGTATTATAGGAAAAATTTTCTTCTCTTGTTAATTTAATATTTAGTGCTTGACAATAATGTATTTTAGTGTACCATTTGCCACCGAGGTAGACACCTCATTTGCAAATAAAGAGATTTTGATTTGATTTGAAGTGCAAACCCCATTTTACGTTAAAAATAGGTACACGAGGCAACATACATCATACAACAAGGAATTTTAAATTCAGAAAATCTTTTCTATTTTAATAAGTATTTTTAACTCCTGGTCCAATTGGACTAGTTTTACAAAAATGTAACGTCCCAGAATAAATGCAAGAAACTTGGTGCTTTTAGATTACATACAATGAAACGATATGCCTCAATACTATAGATTCTTTAAACCTGTACAGCAATTACAAACACTAGAGTATGTTACAAGTGAACTATGTAGTGCGAGTGGAATGTATTTATTATTTTATTTTATTTTTTTGAAGACTTTATTTGTAAAATACGATATGAAGTTTTATTTTTAATGACCTAACCCGTACTGTATAATATTGTAACATAGGCATTTGTAAATAGTAGAATTCTGTTCTATAGTTCCTGGAAGGACCCAGAAAGTTACATGAATTATGGAACAGCGTGTGTTACTTTGTTTGTAATGTATTCTAGAAAATATTTCTGACTGTTCTGGAAATACGACATTCGCGATCAGGCGTATTCTAGAATTTTACTCAAAGTTCGCGATCGAAAGTAAGGTTGTGATTGGTGAGTCTAGGTGGCGATAGGGAACTCGTGCACGCTAATTGGCTGCCCCCAAGGCCGGAACTTCCTATAAATAGTGAGCGAGGCGGTGTTCGAATGAATTCTGTATCCTGAATTCTGTCGGTCTTGGTCTATCTGTCTGCGAGCAGCCTATCTGGTTAACATCCTCCGGTTTCCGGGATGGCACTCTCCTCGGGTAAGCACTCTTGAATTCCATTCCTGCTAAAATTTCGGTAATGTTCCGATTGCTTTTCATACAGGAGCCTGCCCTAACCTCGCCTAGATTCACCAAACTAGTTACTTATGACACCTTAGTTTTTCAGCTGGGCTTACCTGTTCGTTTCCGAGGCATTCCCATTTCTTGTTTCGCTAAAATATGTAGATTGTAGTTCTGTATCACTTGAGGTACGCTAGATTTTGGATAACCTGTTTCACATCACTGTAAATTTGCATTGTACAACTGCATTGGTAACCAGATGTATAGTTGATTTGAAATTTGAATTTACACTGCTATGAAATAAGCTATGTATAGTATATCACTGAACTTATAGCTCGTAACTTGGAATTGTATTTGGAATGCATTGGTAAAATTATTTTGTAAATAATATTTTTCAAATCCAAGGATCACGGCGATTTATTTTCGGAATCCGCTATCTAAGCCATGTCCATGCCTTTGGTAGGTTCCCAGCCTTTCACCTTCCCGGTTTATTGTTCACTAGTTGGCCCTACTGATATTTACGTACATGTTTTGTTGGAGATCCGCGTAATGCCAGCTATTGTTTTTCCGAGTGTGTAGTGTTTTCTTATATTGTGTATTGTGCCCTTACCTTCCCCTTTTAACTGTGTTTGCACCTTGTTTGGTGTTACCACTGTACACGCTATGGGGTAACAAGTATATAAGTGTAAACTTTATCTCAGTTTTATAATTAATGTGAACAAGTGTAAAACCCACTTGATGTTCAATAACCTAGACATAAAGTTATATACCTCACACAATGGTATTTTTAAGCCAATAGATGAATCCACTAATATATCAACAAACAATCTTTCAATGTCTGATTCAATTGGACTATTAATGAAGGTATAATCTCTCATATGTGATGTTTTTGTAATTATATAAATCTTTTTGTGTGTCAGCAGAGGATGATCCCCTAGGGATCGAAACCGGTACTGACAGAATTTACTACTTTAGTAAATAAATTAATGTATTGATAAGGTGGAGACTTCTCAATTACTTTTATGTTGTAATATCTATCAATACGGACATGAAGCTAATAGATTATAATGCAGCTATCGAGCTCGGTCACATCCAATTATATCGGATCGAGATTCCAATCTTTCGAGAGACAATGAGTAGTGTGAAGAGCATATACTGTACATATATATATATATATATATATACCCAAATGTTTCAAGATTTACCACACAAAATCTTTGTTCTAACATCATTGTTGTTCAGTACAATTATGTTAAATGCTTCACTGAAAACTGCGTGAAAATTGTGGTTGCTGTTCCGTTTATGGCATTTATTTCAGAGCGGAGCACAGTAGTTCTGATCGGATGACTTACTCATGTTGAACATGACTTAAATCTGATTTCTAAGCAAGCGTGCGGGACCATTAAACCTGAAACGATTGGGTTAATAGTCACTGAGAGGCCAACTTGATTATATCCATGTTAATTCTTGGTATGTCTCCTTCTTTCTGCAGAATGCACAATCTTTGGAGTCTGTTTCTTGCACAGGTCCAGATTCATGTTCTACATCTAGTTCTGTAGTGGTTATAACAGCCGAGGATAACTTCTTCTTCACTACTAGAAACAGGCCTGTGTGGCCGCTTCTTAAAGAATGTGTGATGCCCAAATTCCTGGTATCCAGGCTATTGTAACTCCATGCAAAGAGAAACTCTACTTGCTGTATGTGCAGAGAATAGAGGCTTGTACTCTGAAGTGAACCCCATGCCAACACACATAAGGAGGAAACAAGTGCTGCTGAGGAAAGTTAAGTGGATCTGGGTATCACCCGCTTCCCCATTCCACCAACAACTCTGCCATTCAAAACAGTGATGGTTTTGATCAAGAAGACCAACCCATGTCTTTGCAGCAAACTGATTGCCATTGGGTTGGAAGAATGAACAAAAACATAGGGAATACGTACCCTCTCCTATGATGAAACTGACGAGTTCTGACCTCCAAAAAAGCTCTGATGGCGTCTCGGCAGGCCTAATGTAATAGGTGGGGCTGGATCAGTTCAGAATGAAAAAATAAATAAATAGGGAACACGTACCCACTCCTACAATGAAACCGAAGGGTTCTGACCTCCAAAAACCCTGTGATGGTGTCTCGAGAGGCCTACCGTAACAGGTGGGGCTGGATCAGTTCAGCGGCAGTGCTACATTCTCCATTCTCAGCCTGGAAGCCTCTGACACTATCAGATGGCTGCAGAATGTGGACCTTAATGTGCAGTGTATTCACTATAGATTAAATGAAAAGTGCTCACCTCGACAGCATCAGGCAGCTTGTTGAGCAGGGCCAGACACTGGACAAGTATAGCCATGAAGTGCTCTGAGTTAGCCTCCGGATCTTCAGTGTCCACGTCCTCTTGGATGTTGTTGAGATCCAGGGCAGGAAGTCCCTGCCTGAAAAGTATAACCATAAAACTTGATGGAGGTAACAGAACAAGTGTGGTGCTTGTCACGCCTAGAGACACGAACCCGCATTATGTAATGTAAGTAGTACATAGTATAGAGTGATTACTTTGGAAAGTCAATCCACAGGCCTGTGTTAACTAAGCAGCCTTGAAACGAAAAACAAGTAAAAACAGAGTTTTGTGAGATCACAAGGTCTATCATAGGCAATACATTTCATTTTAATCCATATTGAAGAGCAATATAATGTAAAACAAAATCTAAAGGTTACCACCTATTCAACACTATTAATTGTAACCTTAAAAAAGTTACATATATTTGATGAAATTAGTTTCAGGCTTACTAGAGACCATCATCAGTCAAAATCAATAAAAGTTAAGGCATTACATGAATTACAGATACAATTTATGAAGCAAGCATGTGCTGTTGAAATTCAGTGCAAGACAAGTACAGATTTGGATGTTAAAAAGAATTCTAGAAAATTCCTCAAGTGCTAGTATTTTAAGTGTTTCACCTTGTTTTCTGTGAAGTGCATTCTTCAAATTGGAAGAGAAATTTGAGGACTTACATAAGACATATGATTGTGATGAGTGTCTTCTCTGTGTAAGAGTTGATCAGGCTCAGACATTCCCCTTGAAGGCATTCGAGAACTGTCTCCGACTTAGTGTTGTCAATATTGACCCTGCAATTAAAGTCTCCAGCTGGTATAATCACTTCCTGTTGTACCACCTCAATGTACGTAACACGACCTAATGGGTTGAAAGTCGGTTTCGATTACAATGCGGTACTGAAAATTCACTATTCACTGACTTAGCCCTCAACACAAGACTTAAACGCACTCTACAGTGTGATGGCAATAGCACCAGACCTGCAGCTTAGATCCTTTCCAACAGAACAAAGTTGCTTAGGCCCCACAGCTCAATTGGTAGAGCAACCGACGCAAAATTGGGAGGTTGTGGGTTTGGATCCCACTGGTGTCCGGTTGGCCATTTTTGTTCTGTACTAAACATCTCTTCAACACATACTAAATGTACGTAACTCGACCTAATAGGTTGAAAGTGTGTTTTGATTCGTTTGTTTACATTGCCTGCTTTTTACAACAAGCCAGTGCTTGGTCCCTATCTACTCCTTTGTTTACATTGCCTGCTTCCTACAACAGCCAGTACTTGTTCCCTATCTACTCCTTTGTTTACACTGCCTGTTTCCTACAACAAGCCAGTGCTTGCTCCCTATCTACTCCTTTGTTTACATTGCCTGCTTCCTACAACAAGTCAGTGCTTGCTCCCTATCTACTCCTTTGTTTACATTGCCTGTTTCCTACAACAAGCCAGTGCTTGCTCCCTATCTACTCCTTTGCTTACATTGCCTGCTTCCTACAACAAGTCAGTGCTTGCTCCCTATCTACTCCTTTGTTTACATTGCCTGTTTCCTACAACAAGTCAGTGCTTGCTCCCTATCTACTCCTTTGTTTACATTGCCTGTTTCCTACAACAAGCCAGTGCTTGCTCCCTATTTACTCCTTTGCTTACATTGCCTGCTTCCTACAACAAGCCAGTGCTTGCTCCCTATCTACTCCTTTGTTTACATTGCCTGCTTCTAACAACAAGCCAGTGCTTGCTCCTTATCTACTCCTTTGTTTACATTGCCTGCTTCTAACAACAAGCCAGTGCTTGCTCCCTATTTACTCCTTTGTTTACATTGCCTGCTTCCTACAACAAGCCAGTGCTTGCTCCCTATCTACTCCTTTGTTTACATTGCCTGTTTCCTACAACAAGCCAGTGCTTGCTCCCTATCTACTCCTTTGTTTACATTGCCTGTTTCCTACAACAAGCCAGTGCTTGCTCCCTATCTACTCCTTTGTTTACATTGCCTGCTTCCTACAACAAGCCAGTGCTTGCTCCCTATCTACTCCTTTGTTTACATTGCCTGCTTCCTACAACAAGCCAGTGCTTGCTCCCTACCTACTCCTTTGTTTACATTGCCTGCTTCTAACAACAAGCCAGTGCTTGCTCCTTATCTACTCCTTTGTTTACATTGCCTGCTTCTAACAACAAGTCAGTGCTTGTTCCCTATCTACTCCTTTGTTTACATTGCCTGCTTCTAACAACAAGCCAGTGCTTGCTCCCTATCTACTCCTTTGTTTACATTGCCTGCTTCTAACAACAAGCCAGTGCTTGTTCCCTATCTACTCCTTTGCTTACATTGCCTGCTTCTAACAACAAGCCAGTGCTTGCTCCCTATCTACTCCTTTGTTTACATTGCCTGCTTCTAACAACAAGTCAGTGCTTGCTCCCTATCTACTCCTTTGTTTACATTGCCTGCTTCTAACAACAAGCCAGTGCTTGCTCCCTATCTACTCCTTTGTTTACATTGCCTGCTTCTAACAACAAGCCAGTGCTTGTTCCCTATCTACTCCTTTGTTTACATTGCCTGCTTCTAACAACAAGTCAGTGCTTGCTCCCTATCTACTCCTTTGTTTACATTGCCTGCTTCTAACAACAAGCCAGTGCTTGCTCCCTATCTACTCCTTTGCTTACATTGCCTGTTTCCTACAACAAGCCAGTGCTTGCTCCCTATCTACTCCTTTGTTTACATTGCCTGCTTCCTACAACAAGCCAGTGCTTGCTCCCTATCTACTCCTTTGTTTACATTGCCTGTTTCCTACAACAAGCCAGTGCTTGCTCCCTATCTACTCCTTTGTTTACATTGCCTGCTTCTAACAACAAGTCAGTGCTTGCTCCCTATCTACTCCTTTGCTTACATTGCCTGTTTCCTACAACAAGCCAGTGCTTGCTCCCTATCTACTCCTTTGTTTACATTGCCTGCTTCCTACAACAGCCAGTGCTTGTTCCCTATCTACTCCTTTGTTTACATTGCCTGCTTCCTACAACAAGCCAGTGCTTGCTCCCTATCTACTCCTTTGTTTACATTGCCTGCTTCCTACAACAAGCCAGTGCTTGCTCCCTATCTACTCCTTTGTTTACATTGCCTGCTTCTAACAACAAGCCAGTGCTTGCTCCCTATCTACTCCTTTGTTTACATTGCCTGCTTCTAACAACAAGCCAGTGCTTGCTCCTTATCTACTCCTTTGCTTACATTGCCTGTTTCTAACAACAAGCCAGTGCTTGCTCCTTATCTACTCCTTTGTTTACATTGCCTGTTTCTAACAACAAGCCAGTGCTTGCTCCTTATCTACTCCTTTGCTTACATTGCCTGTTTCTAACAACAAGCCAGTGCTTGCTCCTTATCTACTCCTTTGTTTACATTGCCTGCTTCTAACAACAAGCCAGTGCTTGCTCCTTATCTACTCCTTTGTTTACATTGCCTGCTTCTAACAACAAGCCAGTGCTTGCTCCCTATCTACTCCTTTGTTTACATTGCCTGCTTCTAACAACAAGCCAGTGCTTGCTCCTTATCTACTCCTTTGCTTACATTGCCTGTTTCCTACAACAAGCCAGTGCTTGCTCCCTATCTACTCCTTTGTTTACATTGCCTGCTTCTAACAACAAGCCAGTGCTTGCTCCCTATCTACTCCTTTGCTTACATTGCCTGTTTCCTACAACAAGCCAGTGCTTGCTCCCTATCTACTCCTTTGTTTACATTGCCTGCTTCCTACAACAGCCAGTGCTTGTTCCCTATCTACTCCTTTGTTTACATTGCCTGCTTCCTACAACAAGCCAGTGCTTGCTCCCTATCTACTCCTTTGTTTACATTGCCTGCTTCCTACAACAAGCCAGTGCTTGCTCCCTATCTACTCCTTTGTTTACATTGCCTGCTTCTAACAACAAGCCAGTGCTTGCTCCCTATCTACTCCTTTGTTTACATTGCCTGCTTCTAACAACAAGCCAGTGCTTGCTCCTTATCTACTCCTTTGCTTACATTGCCTGTTTCTAACAACAAGCCAGTGCTTGCTCCTTATCTACTCCTTTGTTTACATTGCCTGTTTCTAACAACAAGCCAGTGCTTGCTCCTTATCTACTCCTTTGCTTACATTGCCTGTTTCTAACAACAAGCCAGTGCTTGCTCCTTATCTACTCCTTTGTTTACATTGCCTGCTTCTAACAACAAGCCAGTGCTTGCTCCTTATCTACTCCTTTGTTTACATTGCCTGCTTCTAACAACAAGCCAGTGCTTGCTCCCTATCTACTCCTTTGTTTACATTGCCTGCTTCTAACAACAAGCCAGTGCTTGCTCCTTATCTACTCCTTTGCTTACATTGCCTGTTTCCTACAACAAGCCAGTGCTTGCTCCCTATCTACTCCTTTGTTTACATTGCCTGCTTCTAACAACAAGCCAGTGCTTGCTCCCTATCTACTCCTTTGTTTACATTGCCTGCTTCTAACAACAAGCCAGTGCTTGCTCCCTATCTACTCCTTTGCTTACATTGCCTGTTTCCTACAACAAGCCAGTGCTTGCTCCCTATCTACTCCTTTGTTTACATTGCCTGCTTCCTACAACAGCCAGTGCTTGTTCCCTATCTACTCCTTTGTTTACATTGCCTGCTTCCTACAACAAGCCAGTGCTTGCTCCCTATCTACTCCTTTGTTTACATTGCCTGCTTCTAACAACAAGCCAGTGCTTGCTCCCTATCTACTCCTTTGTTTACATTGCCTGCTTCTAACAACAAGCCAGTGCTTGCTCCCTATCTACTCCTTTGTTTACATTGCCTGCTTCTAACAACAAGCCAGTGCTTGCCCCCCTACCTACT
Organism: Anabrus simplex; assembly: GCF_040414725.1. Taxonomy (NCBI): domain Eukaryota; kingdom Metazoa; phylum Arthropoda; class Insecta; order Orthoptera; family Tettigoniidae; genus Anabrus; species Anabrus simplex. Next base: position 99,168,554 of record NC_090276.1, on the reverse strand, counting down.
CCTTTGCTTACATTGCCTGCTTCCTACAACAAGCCAGTGCTTGCTCCCTATCTACTCCTTTGTTTACACTGCCTGTTTCCTACAACAAGCCAGTGCTTGCTCCCTATCTACTCCTTTGTTTACATTGCCTGTTTCCTACAACAAGCCAGTGCTTGCTCCCTATCTACTCCTTTGTTTACATTGCCTGCTTCCTACAACAAGCCAGTGCTTGCTCCTTATCTACTCCTTTGTTTACATTGCCTGCTTCCTACAACAAGCCAGTGCTTGCTCCCTATCTACTCCTTTGTTTACATTGCCTGCTTCTAACAACAAGCCAGTGCTTGCTCCTTATCTACTCCTTTGTTTACATTGCCTGCTTCCTACAACAAGCCAGTGCTTGCTCCCTATCTACTCCTTTGCTTACATTGCCTGCTTCCTACAACAAGTCAGTGCTTGCTCCCTATCTACTCCTTTGTTTACATTGCCTGCTTCCTACAACAAGCCAGTGCTTGCTCCCTATCTACTCCTTTGTTTACATTGCCTGCCTCCTACAACAAGTCAGTGCTTGCTCCCTATCTACTCCTTTGTTTACATTGCCTGTTTCCTACAACAAGTCAGTGCTTGCTCCCTATCTACTCCTTTGTTTACATTGCCTGCTTCCTACAACAAGCCAGTGCTTGCTCCCTATCTACTCCTTTGTTTACATTGCCTGCTTCCTACAACAAGCCAGTGCTTGCTCCCTATTTACTCCTTTGCTTACATTGCCTGCTTCCTACAAGAAGCCAGTGCTTGTTCCCTATCTACTCCTTTGTTTACATTGCCTGTTTCCTACAACAAGCCAGTGCTTGCTCCCTATCTACTCCTTTGTTTACATTGCCTGCTTCCTACAAGAAGCCAGTGCTTGTTCCCTATCTACTCCTTTGTTTACATTGCCTGCTTCTAACAACAAGCCAGTGCTTGCTCCTTATCTACTCCTTTGTTTACATTGCCTGCTTCCTACAACAAGCCAGTGCTTGCTCCCTATCTACTCCTTTGTTTACATTGCCTGCTTCCTACAACAAGTCAGTGCTTGCTCCTTATCTACTCCTTTGTTTACATTGCCTGCTTCCTACAACAAGCCAGTGCTTGCTCCCTATCTACTCCTTTGTTTACATTGCCTGCTTCCTACAACAAGCCAGTGCTTGCTCCCTATCTACTCCTTTGCTTACATTGCCTGCTTCTAACAACAAGCCAGTGCTTGCTCCCTATCTACTCCTTTGTTTACATTGCCTGCTTCCTACAACAAGCCAGTGCTTGCTCCCTATCTACTCCTTTGTTTACATTGCCTGCTTCCTACAACAAGCCAGTGCTTGCTCCCTATCTACTCCTTTGCTTACATTGCCTGCTTCTAACAACAAGCCAGTGCTTGCTCCCTATCTACTCCTTTGTTTACATTGCCTGCTTCCTACAACAAGCCAGTGCTTGCTCCCTATTTACTCCTTTGTTTACATTGCCTGCTTCTAACAACAAGCCAGTGCTTGCTCCCTATCTACTCCTTTGTTTACATTGCCTGCTTCCTACAACAAGCCAGTGCTTGCTCCCTATCTACTCCTTTGCTTACATTGCCTGCTTCCTACAATAAGCCAGTGCTTGCTCCCTATCTACTCCTTTGTTTACATTGCCTGCTTCCTACAACAAGCCAGTGATTGTTCTCCTATCTACTCCTTTGCTTACATTGCCTGCTTCCAACAACAAGCCAGTGCTTGTTCCCTATCTACTCCTTTGTTTACATTGCCTGCCTCCTACAACAAGTCAGTGCTTGTTCCCTATCTACTCCTTTGTTTACATTGCCTGCTTCCTCCTGCATGTCAGTGCTTGTTCAACATCAGACATTAGATATACTGTGAATTTCACTATAGAGATTTACTTCTTTGCCTGAGGTCCTAAGTCAACTTAAAGGCACCATAATATTACAAGAAGATCACAACCATAATTTTTGTTATTATATGTATTTTAACGTCATAATTATTCTTGCAACATTGTCTTTGTCTGGTATATTTATGTTTTAGTTATCACATGAAATGTTTGGTTTTGATTTGGTTGAAGATGGCCACTATGTAGGTGAAACTAGTTCCAAGACTGATGTAATATTATTTACTTAATATATTTGTATTGAAAAGGTGGACCCAGTTGTCAATTTATTTCTTACCAGTATTACCTCTTAATTTCAACCACAGTGCGGGTTACGTACCAGGCACGAGTCAGAATAGTCCACGAGTTCGATACAACTTGTCGTACTAATGCTCAAAAATTCAAATTATTACAACTTTTAAAGAGTTTAACGCAAAATATCTTGCTCAGGTTGGTGGGTCTACAAATAGACAGCAAAGACACACTCACTGAAGGTTTACGGTGAAGTAAGGATTGCAGAGGGCTCAGATTAACAAGGAAGCAGAGTACAGTTTCAGCATATGCATGGTTCGAATACCTTCTCCAGGACTGCCAGTGGTGGGGTTTGAATCCACTATTACTGCTGTATGACCCAAACTATGCAGCCAACTAGCTCAGTATTCGTGATTGTCTTTCACCCTTTATCTTGCTGCCTCTGTGGATCAGTGGTACAGTCTCAGCCTCCGGAACCCAAGATAGCATGTTTAAACCCGGCAGAGGTAGTCAGAATTTTGAGGACAGAGGAAGTCTCTTCAACACGCTATGTCGTATGACGTCGGCATTATAAAGATCTCTGGTAACGCACTTGATGCTTATCCGACAAAATTCGTTAAGAACTCAGCCACAGACACCAAATTAAGGGTTATAAATTTCATGTTGTTGGTCCGTATTGAACTGAGAATAACATATGAGTAACAACACAGTAAAGGTTTCCACTTATTCAATACAAAATATATTCACAATATTTTAAAATTACATGGAACTAGTTTCGACCCATCTAGGGGGTCATCATCAGCCATATCAAAGCAAAGATCACTCTTGTGAAATCCTAAGAACATGTTAATTTTAACAGTAAGATTATTATGGAATAACAAGTGAATGTGGTAAATGAAAAGAGATGTTAGTATGTCCATGTCTTGTTCGATATTGGTGAAATTATGGTTATAATCTTGCATGTGTTGGCTGATGGCTGAAAACCACTCTTCCTAAGCCATATATAATTTTATGTGTGTCATTTCACATTGCATTCTTAATTATAAGGACTTACTGTTTTCCATGATTATATAATTTTTACAACACTAAGCCCCCTTTTATACTTTGTTCCAAACCTCTTATGTATATTCCTTGTATATTTATTAGCTATTACTCACCTGTCTCATACTAACATTTCTTTTCATTTACCACATCCACTTGTTATTCCATAATAATCTTACTGTTAAAATTAACATGTTCTTAGGATTTCGTCAAGAGTGATCTTTGCTTTGATGTGGCTGATGATGACCCCTAGATGGGTCGAAACTAGTTCCATGTAATTTTAAAATATTGTGAATATATTTTGTATTGAATAGGTGGAAACCTTTACTGTGTTGTTACTCAAATGTTACAGACACCAAAGACAGATTCAATACGCCATTTAATATGCCTAGAGTAAAACTGAACCAATATCGTTAAATTTGTTGATACTAAAAGTGAACGTCGAGCAAGCAGGCAGATGCTGTCAAATTAAAATGATTGCACACAGTAGTTGAGGACATATCACTATTACTGATGACGATGTTGCTTGTTGTTTAAAAAAGGCCTAACATCTAGGTCACCAGCCCCTAATAGTACAAAATCACGATGAAATGTAACAACAATTTAAAATTCTAAAATTCATCCACTGACCAGAAATCAAAACTTGATGATGAAGAATGAATGGATGAAAATGACTTTAAAATAATCAGCAGATCCAACTCACAATATTCAAAGTTAAAAATAATTCCAAAATCAATGCACTGACTAGAATTCCAAAAGACAACGATCAACAATCATCCTGAATCGATGATGATTGTTGTCTAAAGGGGTACAAATTCCAGGTCAACGGTCCTTCATAACGGTAAAGTAGAACAATCTTATTTCTCATGTAGCGGTGCTAAAAACAAATAATGGTGGTACTAATCTCATGCAATGCCCAGACCTGTGGTGTACCTCACATGGTGGTACTAATCTCATGCAATGCCCAGACCTGTAGTGTACCTCACATGGTGGTACTAATCTCACGCAATGCCCAGACCCGCAGTGTACCTCACAGGGTGGTACTAATTTCATGCAATGCCCAGACTTGTGGTGTACCTCACAGGGTGGTACCAATCACACGCAATGCCCAGACCTGTGGTGTACCTCACAGGGTGGTACTAATCACATGCAATGCCCAGACCAGTGGTGTACCTCACATGGTGGTACTAATCTCATGCAATGCCCAGACCCGTGGTGTACCTCACATGGTGGTACTAATCTCATGCAATGCCCAGACCCGTAGTGTACCTCACAGGGTGGTACTAATCTCATGCAATGCCCAGACCCGTGGTGTACCTCACAGGGTGGTACTAATCTCATGCAATGCCCAGACCCGTAGTGTACCTCACAGGGTGGTACTAATCTCATGCAATGCCCAGACCTGTGGTGTACCTCACAGGGTGGTACTAATCTCATGCAATGCCCAGACCCGTAGTGTACCTCACAGGGTGGTACTAATCTCATGCAATGCCCAGACCTGTGGTATACCTCACAGGGTGGTACTAATCTCATGCAATGCCCAGACCTGTGGTGTACCTCACAGGGTGGTACTAATCTCATGCAATGCCCAGACCTGTGGTGTACCTCACAGGGTGGTACTAATCTCATGCAATGCCCAGACCCGTAGTGTACCTCACAGGGTGGTACTAATCACATGCAATGCCCAGACCCGTAGTGTACCTCACAGGGTGGTACTAATCTCATGCAATGCCCAGACCAGTGGTGTACCTCACATGGTGGTACTAATCTCATGCAATGCCCAGACCCGTGGTGTACCTCACATGGTGGTACTAATCTCATGCAATGCCCAGACCCGTAGTTTACCTCACAGGGTGGTACTAATCTCATGCAATGCCCAGACCTGTGGTGTACCTCACAGGGTGGTACTAATCTCATGCAATGCCCAGACCCGTAGTGTACCTCACAGGGTGGTACTAATCTCATGCAATGCCCAGACCTGTGGTGTACCTCACAGGGTGGTACTAATCTCATGCAATGCCCACACCCATGGTACTTCTCACGTAGTCATACTAATTGACTCATGGTGTTCCTTGCGTGATGGTACCAATCACGCTTAAGGTCATGGTTCAAAATTCAACATCCCCTGGTCGCTCCTTTCAGTTGCCTTTTACGACAGACGGGGTGTACTCTGCGTCTGATTATGATGATTATTATTATTATTATTAATTCACTGACACCTAACTTCTTGTTTTGTTTCTGTGTTGATTAGGCAATGCTTATTCGATGGTGCGCAATGCCACTAGGGTATTTGTTAATAACATGGTGAATTCTTATCTTAGAAGTGAAGCTTCCACGGTGTGAAGAATTATTTAATTTATTTTCCGGGTTGAACCGTGTTGTACTTGTACGCATATCACGTACAGTTTGCCGACGTTTCGAATACATTGCAGTATTCTTTGTCAAGGCGACTGAAATACCCCTACTCGATCCGAGGTAATCAGTCTCCCAGGCAGAAATTACACTACTAGAGTGGCCTTGATCTTGGCCTATCTGGCTGACGTAAGCCCTGGCTGTCTCGCGAGGCTTCTGGAAAGTTTATGTCACAGCCAGGTAGTGGGGGCTTGCCCGCGCTGTTATGTAATGGGGTTGCGGCCCGTGTGTTTATGTTGTGGTCTGTATGTCTTAAACTATGAATGATGGGCATCCAAGAATTACTGATTTTGTATCCTTCTTCTAAATTTATGTTATTCGGATGTTTCTTGATTTCGATAGCCTCGCGGATTTTCCTTTCCAGGTTCCAAGGGATAGCTGCTAGGATCTTGGTCTTGTCAAATGATATTCCGTGCCTAGTTTCGTAGGAATGCTTGGCTACTGCTGAAATATCTGTGTTTTGATTCTTGGTGTGACGGATATGTTCTTTTAAGCGGGTGGAGATCAGACGTTTTGTCTCACCTACATAACAAGCTCCGCAGCTACATTCAATGTGATACACTCCAGGGGCCTGTAATTCTATTGTGTCTTTTACTGGTGGTAGATAACGTCACACCAAGAACCAAGAACCAGAACATGTACCGATTCATTATAATTCAATGAATTATTGTTGTTTTGATACAACATTTGGCTTACATATATATATTTCATTATTTATATGTGAATACTAAATACTAAATACTGGACATACCTGAAATTTAAGAACATGTGACTTCTCATCCTTCAACATGCTGATCACATTATGACTAATTGTTCTTCAACACACCCGTACCTGACGTAGCTCTCTTCAGAAACTCGGAACTAAATTTTTACTCAAGGCACTTGCCTTGCCAAACTGATTTTAAGATTAAAAGTTTCTCCAAAGTTTGTTCAGACAGCAAGGATCTGAACTGTGTTTTTGTTTCTGTCTTTGTGACGCTGCTAAAAATCAATTCACATTCTGCATTGCTATGTGTAACTGATAAAACATCAAGCATCACCCTAGAGAGTCTGTCATATTTAAGTACACCATCAGCTGATTTCATCTGACCTACCAATGCCCATTGAACATAAATTCTTCCTTTTGCCACGTGTGTTTCTTCGAGCTGAAAGGTAAAGAACTGGGAGTGCAGAATATCTGTTTCTTTATCTAAATGATCTGTTTCAGTAGTCAGAATGTTTGGAAACTTGTTAATGAAAAATCTAAGGCTAGAAAATAATGCTTTACTTATAGGATAAATATTTGCAAAAGATCATCTTTGAACGGAAATTTGTGTTCAGTAGTTTCAGTGTTTTTGAGCGAAACTGATGACTGGGTTTTCCTTTTAACTGAGGAGTGTGGTGAAATGTTATGACAATGCTTCACCTTTTCAGACAACAAAACATCTGCACTTAGACTGTGCTTAGGAATTTTGTAAGTCTTCAAAGTTCCCATCTGAAAATCCTTACTCACAATTTCACTCCTGAATAAAGTAACCAAAAGGTTCCACTGCAGCAAAATCCTATCTAAACACCTTCTTAGTAATAACCATTGAGTAGGCACATGCTGCAAAATTTTCCTGATCTCTGTGTTGTGTAAAATCTGAAATTCTCTGAATTTTTTTTCCTTTTTTTGCACTCTTTTCAAGATAATAAAATATATCAATTATACTTTCATCAATATTTATGGGCAAGCACGCTGCACCCTTCTCTGCAGCAAGATTAATTAGGTGACAAGAGCAGCCTATATTTCCCCTCTTCAAACATCCTGCCACACCATTCTTTAATCCTACCTTTACTGCAGCATTTATCAACACCAAGAGTTAGGCAGTTTTTTAATGGAATGCAGAATTCCTGAAAGGTTGAGAGCAAAAGATTGACAATGTTCGCTCCAGTAGCATCCCCTTCTAAATTAGGCACAGAGAGTAGACAACTCTGAATTTCATTGAGTTCAGGCCTAAAGAAATGTTACAACAGTAGGATATATTTTCAAGTAGCTTTTTTTTATATATTGCTACCATCAGTAGCAACAGAAAATGCATTCAACTGCAAATGTCATACAATTTTCGCCCTTTCTTCCATGCACATTTCTGTAATGATTGCCGCTGTTTTCGCTCTAGCACATCCATATCGTTTAGCAATCTCCGAATTAGGAAACATTTCGCGGAACAAAAGGCCTGCGTGGTCGGCACAATTTACAGGCAGGTTATGTTCTACGAAATGACGTAAATAAAGCTTAGGCATTCGTCATAGGATTTTCATCTTGGTTTTTACATGAAAAGTTCAGTTTCTGGTTCCTTTCTACACATTGGACACTCTCCTTACGTTTTTTCGTTTGCATATGTTTGTTAATTTTAAGGACACTTGCTCTAAAGCATTGATACTTTGTCATTACATGCATTTTTCATCTAAATAGTGTTATGTGGCTGAAGATGTTTATAATACATGTATCACTTTAAACCAATAAGTTGCCTTAAGCAATTTAGTGTATCGTCAAGGTGGAAAATAAAAAATACTTAGTAGTGAAGTATATTTGAGTATATCACACTTCCCATCATGCGCAACTGAAAAATCACACCTACATATAGTACAGAATGTGAACGTTGTGAACAAGGAGGAGGAGGATGACGAGGTGGAGGACGATGACTCACTCAGGAGGAAACTAAAAACCACCAGGGTTTTGAAGAAAGGTCGAAGTTGAAGACGGGAAAGAAAAGAGCAACATCAGCAACAAATGAAGGAGCACTGGGCAAAGACCAAAGCTCAGAGAAGACATCTGAAATAACGTGGTCCTTAGTAGGCTGATACCAACACAGAGAAAAATAGGTTAGACCCAGTTTTTAATGATACATGGTGTGGAACTAAGTGTGGCCACAGAGTTAGTTTCAAGAAGAGGATCAGCTTTGTACGCTCAAAAGACGCTTGAAGACTGAACGCTAAAAGGTTAACAGCCTATAACGATGATGCACAGGAACTTTCCATTTCTGAAAACTTTTCGCAGAGATACAGGGTATCATTTGTGACAGATAAGGCAATTAAAACTTAGAAATAGTGCAAGAATTTATCTTTTTGGACTGATACATAAACAGTTTCCTGTATGAGACAAATGACCAGTTTTACAACTCACCTCGGTGACTGACTGTTAGGTAATGGAGAATTGACATCCAAGAGGGCACGGCGGGCTTTGGTGGGGCCACGAGCTGAGCTGCGTAGTTCACCAGCCCTCTGGAAGGGGGAGTTGAGGAGGTTTTCGCGTCCGGACCCTTGTCTTCGTAACGACACTACTTCTTGTGTTGAGTGGACGTAGATGTGCCGGCTCAGTTCTTCCATCAGCTTCAAGTGAAGTTGCTAAACACAAAAAGTTTCAGTCATCTTTAAGTAATAGAAAGGAATAAAGAATTGATATACATAGGTCAGTGTGCGAAGAGTGTTGATGTTTGACATGAAGCAGGGAAGCAGAAATAACCTCATCAGGGGCTGACAAAAATGGTCATAGAAGATCTGGGATTCCTGAGGGAAGACTGTTCTTGTCTTCATCTCCACCTGCCATTTCATGTAACAAGCTTTAACAGCTTCATTTTTGATAAAAACCTGTATTGACTATAAAATCAAGTAGCAGATATTTAAGAATGAGTTAAAATTGTGTGATTTATTCTAGGTGATAATATCCCTTAGGGGAAGAAAAATGTACTAAATTTAATAAATTATATACGTACTGAATAGGCAGGTCACTTGAATATAATATTTAAGTTATTTTTAAACATTTTCTACTTAATTCCTTCTGTCATTGTCTTTATCCTTGTAAAAAGGCTGAACAGTCCGGTGGTAATTGGTTGCACTGCTTGCAACAAGTTCAACAATGAAGGTAATTTTGTCAATGGAATGGGCAATCTGCTTAGGTGCTACATATGCATGTCCCTCTCTAGCTGTTGGATCACAGCCCAAACGCTTCAGAAGCCTCCAGCCTTTCTGGCTACTATTTCTTAGATCAGTCTCCTCCATCAACTGGAACCATGCATAGGTACATTCCTGTACTGAACTGACCATTAGCAATCCAGAAGCAAATCAATGAGAAATATAAATGATAAAAAACGGCTCTTTTCAGCACCAAAACTGACAATAATTTTGATTAATACTGAAGGTCTTTCATCTAACAAGGAAGAGCTGTTAAGTCAGATGTGCCATGACCAGGACGGTGACCTAATATGTATTGAGGAAACTCACCGAGACATGAATCTTTGCCATCCAAAAATCAAGGGCATGATTTTAGTGGCTGAACATCCTCATCAACAGTATGGCAGTATGGCAGGAATTTCAGCAGTAGATGACATTGAAACTCTCACAGTACAGTTCAGTAATTGTTCAACAACATCAGTTTATTTAGATTTGTGGAGCCCAGCATCAATATGTGAAGTTTGTGGTTGGTGATTTTAACAGTCGTAATACAATATCGGGCTATCCAGGTACCAACAAAAGCAGAGAGGCCATGACAGAACGGGATGATTCCTATGATCTAATTCTACTGCATAAAACCAGGGCCCAGATTTTTTATAATGCATATGCGCATATGTAAATGCATATTTTGAATGTTAGCGTATATACAGATATGAAATGAAATGGCGTATGGCTTTTAGTGCCGTGAGTGTCCGAGGACATGTTCGGCTTGCCAGATGCAGATCACATGTAAGATGCAGGTCTTCTGAGTTGACACCCGTAGGCGACCTGCGCATCATGATGAGGATGAAACGATGATGAAGACAACACATAAACCCTGCCCCCGTGCCAGCGCAATTAACCAATGACTGTTAAAATTACTGACTCTATCGGGAATCGAACCCGGGACCCCTGTGACCAAAGGCCAGCACGCTAATCACTTAGCGATGGAGCTGGAGTATACAGATATTTTATTCTCTTATGTGTGATTGAGTATCCAAGATTTCTGAACGAAATGAAAAATCTAATGAATTTTATCTATTGTTCATCCCTTGGCAACACGAGAAGCCTTTCCTCATCATGGACAGTGCTTTCAGTGTTGCAATACAGGCAGGTAGATAGATAATGATACTTCTCACAACAGGTATTTCCTTCTTTCTGACATTCCTTTCTCCTTTCAGTAGCCTCCCAAGGTTTGCTTAAAAAAAAATGCGTTCATCTGTTAACTTGCTTCGTCTATTGCAGTATTACCAGATTAAACTGTGAAAGTACTAAAGGATAAGAGCTCTAGGCCTTTTTAAATTAAACAGTGGATATCGGGCAAGAGTGACTATACAAGTGACGGTGAAGTAGTGTACTGTCAAGTGTGCGACAAGAGTATAAAATGCGATTTAAAAAAATCAAATTGAACAGCATTCAAAAACAATTTTGCATCTCAGATCAAATGAACAGAGTAAGAATGCGCAAAGACTAGTTTTAACCGATGTGAAAACACAGTGTGAAGTTAGTATCGTACATTTTCCACTGATATTTGTAAAGCTTTTGTATGCAGCAACATTCTGCTGCATTAATTGAATAATCCACATCTACGTTTGTTTCTTGAAAAGCATTGTGTTAATTAATGGTTACCCTTAGGAAGACTATTTACTTTCAATGCACGCTTCTGTCGTGGATTTGATATGATCTGACATTGGAGGGAACTGTCTAGATATTGGTACATGAAACAATCGTGTGGTCGATACATTGCGAACTTCACAGAGAGTAAATTATATCCAGAAGAACCTGGCAAACCTCATTTACTTTCAAGCAAAGTGCTAGGAAAAAAACAATCACGCTACACTTTCAAGATTTGTTAACGATTCCCTGTAACTTCTGTGGCCTAGTGAAACGGAGAGTGATTGTTACATAGTGCACTTTTTAGTCACAAATGTAGCTTCGTATATGTTGAAAGCTGTTAGTCTCTTAGAGTATTTTTTCCAAATCTCATCCATGTCACATAGGGGCTGCCTGGCCGAGGGGGTAAAGGCATGCTTGGTTTGCCCGAAAAGACGTACGTTCGAATGCCCATCACGAAGTTGTAAAATTTAAGAAACGAGATTTCCACTTCCGGAGGTGCACATGGCCCTGAGGTTCACTCAGCCTACACTAAAACTGAGTACCAGGTTAATTCCCGGGGACAAAGGCGGCCGGGCGAACAGCTAACCACTGTACCCCATCAAGTGCCGAGGTTGCGGATAGTGGAAGCCTTTACCTTCCACCCCTCCAAGGGCCTTCATGACCTGTACGGAGATGACTGACTTTGATCCATGTCACATTTGGCCCATGGATTGCATCATATTGCAGAACAGATACGTACCCTCCTTTCATCTGTCAAGAAAGTAATTTGCAAGAGGAAAAAAGTTGTTCCTAAAAGCACCGGCTTGTGTACACTTGTACAAAACTCCTCTGCCTCAGGTTTCTCTTCCGCAGGAAACTGTTCTCACAAGATGGGAAACTTGGTTATATGCAGTATTGTTCTACCAGGAGACGTTTAATCAAGTGAAAGATGTAGTTAGAAGTATTGATGATAGTCATACTGCGTGTGTTCATGATGCAAAGTGAATCTGAAACTGTATATAAAGATATCAGTTTCATCCACGAGCATTATTTGTATTTTAAAGGCGATTAAGGGCCTAGAAACTCGCGGTGCACCTCTACACGAATCCCTTCAGTCAATTCAAACCACCAGTAGTTTTTTAAATGGCGTTCCTGTTGAAACTGAAGAAAAAGTTAAAAGGAAACTAAGTGCGGTGTTGGACTCAAGCCCAGGACTAAGCAACTACATAAGTGGAATCAGGTAGTCTTTGCTGGAAGAAAATTCCCAGCAGTCAGTGCCAGTGAACAAATATTTCCCAGTTACGTTCGTCATTTTCAGCGTATAAATTAATTCTGTCTAACAACAGAAAGTCTTTGACTCCTGAAAAGATTGAAAAACTCTTGATAACCTACTGCCATGCATCATTTTGTAAGGAATGAAACATGTTTATCAATTTAACACTGAGTTAAAATTAAATAATACCGGGAGAGTTGGCTGTGCAGTTAGGAGCGCGCAGCTATGAGCTTGCATCCAGGAGATAGTGGGTTCGAACCCCACTGTCGGCAGTCCTGAAGATGGTTTTCTGTAATTTCCCATTTTCACACCAGGCAAGTGCTGGGGCTGTACCTGAAGGCCACGGCCGCTTCCTTCCCATTCCTAGGCCTTTCCTATCCCATCGTCGCCATAAGACCTATCTGTGTCGGCGGGACATAAAACAATTAGCAAAAATAAAAATAAGTAATGTATTTGGTAAGAGTATTTTGTTTTATTTTTAGTACATATTTTCAACATTTTTACTGCCTATGTGCATGCATATTTTTGGAGTTTTTAGTGCATGTGAATCCAACCCCTAATAATAACAGCATCATTCAACAGTGCAATGGATATAATCCAGACATTATCTTTGTGAGTAAACACGTATCCCAGTTATCAGTAAAATCAGTGGGACAAACAATCAACATCGTCGTGTGATATGCCAGATATATACTGCAATCCAATTGCACACAGTTACTTTTCAAAAAATTTTAAGAAGCCTGATTGGGACAAATTACCACTGAACTGGACGAGAACATCTTTAGTATAGAGCCTATTCCTGAATCATTTATGATGATTTTGTAAATATTGTGAAGCAATGTTCCTGTTCCCCAAGGCTGCAGATCACACTATATAAAAGGTTTGACTTCAGAAACAAAGGAACTATTGAGAAAATATCTTGATCTCTTTGACAACGATCCTTTCAGTTGTGGGACCTTTCAAGCTGGGGAAGATATCTTAACAGCCATTTTCCACTTAAGGTTACACTGTTGATTTTTTATATAGTGATTAACAAGGAATAAAAATGTGCCAAGTACAGGGTAGAGATGAAAATAACAGTTAAGTATATCACTAATGTGATCCAGAGAGGTAACGAATTAGCACAGGTGTCTGAGAAAATTAATTAAATACCAAGAGTACTTTACCAAATCCAATGTTACAATGGAGCTCTCATATGTTTCTCCCTAAGGCTTGCGGATTCTTAGTGGAGGTAATGGCACTAAGTCCACAAAATTCTGCCCAGGAACTTGAGTGAAGTTCACACCAGCAGTGATGGCAGGGAAGAAGACTTTGGTAAAATGGAGCTCGCGTAAGTGGCAAGCCCGCTTTTTAAGGCATTCTTCAGGGGACATAAGAATGGAGGACCCAAGCCAGGGTAATGATGAATGGAAGGCTTGGTGCAGAAGGAGACCTAGACGGGATACATGAGGTACATAGGACCAGAAACGCAAGAGGAAACCACCTGGTTATCTACCAGTGAGCATATCATGAAGTATAGTAAATCAATCATTTGTGTATAACCAAGACAGAAACATGCACTCTCCGTCTATGTACGGTCGACATCAGGAAGGGCATCCAGGCTTAAAACAAGGCTAAATTAATATCAAGCGCTGACTCTAGAAAGGTCAGGGTTATACTTCACAGCAGAATGTTGAAACTGCTTATGTTGTATCTATAGCGAGAGTACTCACTTGCTTCTTGGCCTGTAGGTCCGTCCGAACTTCCCGCAGAGCTTCCACTCCGTCCAAGTTCCCTTCTCCCAGCGCTAGGGCTGACACCAGGAGTTGAGTGGCGTGAAGGTAGTGCTTGCGAGAGAGAAACGTAGCAAATCGAGCAGGCACCTCACGGAGCTGGTCGCTGAACGAGAGACAAATATTGTTAATATTTCTGTAGGAAAATAGGCTGGAGAAGGTTAGAAAATTGTACAATCAGGATGTCCAGCGGGTGAAGTGTGAAAATCCATAAGACAGAGTGAAGTGAATTGAATTTATTAATATTTGCCTCCAATGAGGCTTAGAGAAGCCAGATACCAAGCATTAAAGTATAAAATATTTAAAGACAAAGTGAAACTGTTAGTCACAACCTCAACTTACGGTTACACTGTTGATTATTTATGCAGCGATTAACAAGGAATAAAAAAATGCTAAATACATGATAGAGACGAAAATAACAGCCATTTCTTGCCCAGAGATGTGCCGAATTAACACAAGTGTCTGAGAAAATTAATTCAGTACCAATGGATACAATGGATCTGTCATATATTTAAGAAAAGTTGAACACAGAAAAAAAAAAGTCCTTGAATTTGTTATGTGAAGAAGTGGTATGCTTTCTCATACAAGTGCTCCACAAGCACCTGTTATATACTCCACGTACTTCAGCACCAGCTTCTTCATCAGTCTCATCTTCACTTTTACACACTTTCAATTACTTAGTCATCGGTCTAACCTGACTGGTTCAGATCAAATGTAATGTGCTTTCTTTTTGAGGCCATAATTTCAAATGAAATAGTTTACCCACTGCAGTTAGTAGCTGCAGCACAGAAGTTCATCTCTGGTTATTTAACGTGGTGGCTAGAGATCAGTCTATTGACTGTATTTTAAAACAGATAATTCATCAGACAGCCAGGCAACCATGAATTGGACATTTAGTCATACGGTGTTTGGATATGTCCAAATGGTAGCTGGTGTTGCTTGTGGACTGGATCTGTTTTGGTTTTAATATTAAAACTCATATTTCAGGTGGTGTTCTTTTAGGGAGTTATGTGATGTTCAGTTTGGTCGTACTAACACCTGGAAAGTTGTAAGTGATTACAAGAAATACATTTCATCTTGACCCATGGTAGAGTTATTAACAAATTCCAACTTCTACATTTGGGAAGTTCCACATTTCCACCACTTTAAAATCTTATGATTTTTCTTAGATTAAAATAACATTAATTTATTATAAAATTAGTTTTTTATTTTTTAAAATTTTACAGGTTTTGTTTTTCATAGAAAACAGACAGTTAAAATGTACATAAGTAAAACAACTTGTCCTTGACTAGACAAAAGGTCTAAATGTCATTATTATTTGACAACTCTTGATGTAATACCAATATAATGGTCCGTTATTGGACATTATAAATTTTCCAGCCCTTGTGTGCTAAGTTGGGACTTAGCACACCACCCAAGACGCAAGGCTAGTGCATACCGTGGAGGCCACTGCATAGGCTATTTGAAGCCACCAGCAGTGCCAATGCACTATGAGAGCTAGATGCCTGCCTGGCCATCAAATGATGTAGATGTTGATTCCCATAGGGAATGTGTCATTAATGAGGGATCTCAAAAGTAAATGAAACAGTAGTTTACTGCTACGCAAGTTCTTGTAACTTGATGTGAATGGAAAAGGGGAATTTTCTTGTCAGATGAAATGGACTGGAAAGCAACTCCCTGATGTGGTTGCATCCAAATCTCAAAAGGAGAACAAATTTTGAAGCTCGATAGAGATGAGACCTGTGCCTGTTGCAGTCATGTTGTTTGTTCAATAGTTTTTACGAGCATTTAACACCGGTAATGTAATTTATAACACTTCTTTCCATACAGCTTTCACCGTATCTGGATGTCAACATTGCCCGAGATAGTGCAACATACAATTCACCGTGGCTGAATATTGGTTCGGGTAAGTAGACACCCACTTTTTCAAGAGTTTGTCCCTGCACTTTATTAATGGTCATACAGAACACTGGTTGACTTCATACCTTCTCATCTGTACGTACGTCAAACGTTTTCTCTTAGCAGGAACGCTCTGCCATCTGCCGAGTATATGCAGAAGCTGGGGAAGGTCAGAATATCTAACAGAGAATAGTATTCTTCCATCATCAGAGGAAGTGTACACTCTCTGTCTTGACAGGTATTAATCAAACACGCCTGCATGCAATTATGAAAATCACATATCTCAGAATATTAATGAAAATGTTAGGCGCTTAGCAACCTGCTAAGTACAGCATGTATTGCGGGTTACGGTAAGCGTTCGAGTGCAATTACTGGAGTGATCATTTAATGACTTGTCCGACTCGTTGGCTGAATGGTCAGCGTACTGGCCTTCGGTTCAGAGGGTCCTGGGTTTGATTCCCGGTCGGGTCGGGGATTTTCACCTTCATTGGTTAATTCCAATGGCCTGGGGACTGCGTGTTTGTGCTGTCCCCAACATCCCTGCAACTTACACACCTCACATAACATTATCCTCCACCACAATAACACGCAGTTACCTACATATGGCAGATGCCGCCCAACCTCACCGGAGGGTCTGCCTTACAAGGACTGTACTCGCCTAGAAATAGCCTCAACAAATTATTATTATTATTATTATTATTATTATTATTTAATGAATTGATTTTATGATTAAGATTTATGAACTTGGAGATTCACAGGAGAGAATAAAACAGAAATGAAGCAATAGAACGGACGGAGCTGTTTATAGTAAACTCTTTTAATAGGGGAAGAGTGATTCCAGGACCAGAAAGGATGATACAGTATTAGGCTGACAAGAAGAAAAACCTCCATAACCTGATTAAAATAGTCCTATGTTGGGTAAAAAATTAAAATAAATAAATGCTGATGAATGTTCTAAGCAAAACTGTAAGATTTTAAAGTGGTGGAACTTCCCAAATGTAAATGTTGGAAGGTTTTCAATCAGTACAAAATCTGAGGATCTTGCTATACCAGCTGTGTAACTAATCTATTGCTACTATTACAGCACTGCTATACTATTTTACCTGCACACCTATAATTAGTATTTCGTTTACATGAGTCACAGCTATTCGTAGGTTCTCCTGCAAACTTCAATTTATTAATTACAGCTATTTCCAGGCGATCATGAAGGAAAAAATAAAATTGAAGTGAAAAAATCATAGATGTTACGTCTGGAACTTGTTGTATTTCATCCTGTGAAATTTTCTGAAGCAAACACGGATATGCAAAGCCACACACTCATATTGGCCAAGTAAGGGTCTCTTTTGGGTTGCAGCATTGCTTCAGTATTATACCACTAGGCTACATTGCCATCACCAAAACAACTCCACTATTACAGCACTGCTATACTATTTTACCTGCACACCTATAATTAGTATTTTGTTTACATGAGTCACAGCTATTCGTAGGTTCTCCTGCAAACTTCAATTTATTAATTACAGCTATTTCCAGGTGATCATGAAGGAAAAAATAAAATTGAAGTGAAAAAATCATAGATGTTACGTCCAGAACTTGTTGTATTTCATCCTGTGAAATTTTCTGAAGCAAACACGGATATGCAAAGCCACACACTCATATTGGCCAAGTAAGGGTCTCTTTTGGGTTGCAGCATTGCTTCAGTATTATACCACTAGGCTACATTGCCATCACCAAAACAACTCCACTATTACAGCACTGCTATACTATTTTACCTGCACACCTATAATTAGTATTTTGTTTACATGAGTCACAGCTATTCGTAGGTTCTCCTGCAAACTTCAGTTTATTAATTACAGCTATTTCCAGGTGATCATGAAGGAAAAAATAAAATTGAAGGGAAAAAATCATAGATGTTACGTCCGGAGCTTGTTGTATTTCATCCTGTGAAATTTTCTGAAGCAAACACGGATATGCAAAGCCACACACTCATATTGGCCAAGTAAGGGTCTCTTTTGGGTTGCAGCATTGCTTCAGTATTATACCACTAGGCTACATTGCCATCACCAAAACAACTCCACTTAATGATACATAGTGGCAAGATAAAAGAAGTCCAAACGTTTACCTATCTCATCCAGAAAATATATATGTATATCATCATCATCATTTCCCTTTATCCAGCTGTAGCCGGGTAGGGGCAAATATGGTTCCTCTCCACTTTCTTCGGTCTTTCCACCACTCCTCCTCCAACACTGTGTCCCAGTCCAGGTTTCTTTCTATAATGCTGCATTGGATGGTATCCTTCCATCTCAATCGAGGTCGTCCACGACCTCTCCTTCCTTGGATTTGCATTTCCATCACCTTTTTTGGCATTCTTTCGTCGCTCATTCACTTTACGTGCCCAAACCATCTTAGTCGGCTCTTCTCTATTCTATCATTCATTTTTTCCACTCCAATTTCTTCCCGGATTTTCTCATTCCTTATTTTGTCTCTTCTACTCTTCTGTATCATACTCCTCAAGAATTTCATTTCGGCTGCCTGTATTCGACTCTCATCCTTCTTTGTCACTGTCCAAGTTTCTGCTCCGTAAGTTGTTATGGGTACACAATACATCTTGTACATAGTATCCTTTGCTTCCATTGGCACATCTTTGTCCCATAACATATTTCTTACACTATGATAGAAACAACTTCCAGCTTGAATCCTTTTACTAATCTCAGCATCCAGTCGAGCATTCTCCATTAATTCAGTCCCCAGGTATTTAAACGTTTCCACTACTTCCAAGGGCTTGTCTGCAAGTCTAATCTGACCTTTCCCTTCTTTCTCCCCTCTAGTCATAACAAGAGTTTTACTCTTTTCTACACTTATTTTCAATCCACATTCTTCAATCTTCCCATTCACCACATTCAACTGTTCTTGAACCTTCCTGTCGTCTTCTCCCCAAATCACAATATCATCTGCAAATAACATCATGTTCATTTCTCTTCGTCCATATGCTGCTTTTGCCATTCTCATGATGTCGTCCATTATTCTTATATATTCTTTTAAAATTTGCTTTATGTTGCACCAACACAGAGATGATGGTATAGGAGATGGCTAGAAATGGGAAGGAAGTGGCCATGACATTAATTAAGGTACATCCTCAGTATTTGCCTGGTCTGAAATTGGGAAACCATGGGAAAGCATCTTCAGCGATGTTGACAGTGGGTCTGAACCCACTATTTCCTGAATGCAAGCTCACAGCTGCGCGATCCTAACTGCACACCCAAATTGCTTGGAAGGAGTATGGCAGAGACAAAGAGCCGTGTTTCTGTAGAATAATTAAAGTTTCTTGGATAGAAAAGGTTTCTGATACGGAGGTACTACAGAGTAAATCAGAAGGGAAAGACGTCTTTCTTGGTCGGCCGACACCTTATGCCATTCTCAGCTGATAGCAGTTACTCGAGGAAGACCAAGATATACATATCTCAAGCAAATCCATGAAGATACCGGAATGGGAAACTACGCAGCAAACAACCAGACAGTCTGCTCAATGATGACCACTACTCTTCAATTTTCAGGTTTTTACTCAAGCCCAGCTGCTCAATGTCACATTCTTCACCTACACAATTTTCAGATTATTATTGTTTTTCTTGGGTCAGCCACTGTCACCACTACCACTAAACAATTCTTCACATTTCTGATTCACTTTCAATGTCACTTCTGATATCACTGCCTGCAAACAACTGCCTACTACTGGCCTTGCATCAGATGGACACATGTACAATGGGGATTCACACTCAATATTGAATGGGACGCAAACTAGAGAGATAATCGAATGCATTTTTCTGAAAAGAAAGACTCATTCTTCCTCATTCGAACAGTCATACCATGTTTTAAGAGAACACCTGAAATACGTACTCAGATCTGATCAAGCTGTGTGTATGTTGTGTCTCACACACTTTAGCATAGCTGGGAGTCAATGAGAACAACACACTGCAGTTGAAATCTGAAAAGAAACACACAATAGGAGAAACACATCCAAGGACAATCTCCCTTGACAGAACTTGTTTTAACCCATTCAAGTCACAATAAACGGCCACATTGTTGACTGTAGATTCAGATTTAATTTGCCCGCCCGTACTTGGAGCGTACCTGTCACACAAAAACATGCATAAAATAAAAACTACTGCACATAATTCACTCAAATTTCATATTCATGCCACTGAAAGTTATGACTTACCCATTCTTCATTCCTTGAGTGACCGCTGGCTGTGGGTTCATTTGAGATCATTTAAAAAAAAGAGCGGATCTGTCAGCACCGCAATTCTGCACGGACTATACATCTTCGTAAGTATTTCTGAAACGTCGCTGTATCCACGAAATGGATATATATCATGATTATCGTATTTTTTCTCTCTCCAATTTCCAATCTCCACAATTCTTTTGTGTTTGGAAGAACCTGGCGCAGCACTTTCCCTCCCACTCTCACTTTAACTTTTACTGTTGCTATCACTGTCCTCGAACTTGATTCATTTTACAAAACGTCATTACTGTAACAATCGCCATCTACAACAATGTCTACAGGCGTTATCAACCTCTTGTCGACATTACTGCGAAACCGCTTCTACTGCATAATGCATACTGAATACCAATGAAAATAAACTGTTATTCAACAATTCCAGTGTCATACAGAAATACAGTACATACCTCTACAGTGCATATTGTTAGAAATTATATTGCAAAGGGAATCTAATATACCAATATAAGCGAGGGACTGTGTCATTTCGAGCTGAGCTCGTAATTTGATTCATGCGCCAGAAAATTGCCCTCAACCACAGCTCATCGTACGATGTGAATGGGTTAACAAACAGATGCAGAAAACACAGGATAAAGATAATACAGAAACACAAAATGAGAAATGGATCCCAATGGGATATCGGTATTGGAAAGGAACAAACAAGTGTCAAATCAAGTTCTGGTCCCCCCCACCCCTGCCACCCTCCTCATACTCTCCCTCTCTCTCTTTCTCTATATCAATCAATGCTCAAACAAAACTACTGGACATACAGAAATAGAATTTTGGGGATACATTTCTACTACTATCATAGTAGGCCAATGCGTAGGCTACTTGGAGCCACTGGCACTATGAGTGACTTCGTCTCACTTATAGAAATTGATGTCTGCTAGGTGCATCAGTTACCAAGTGATGAGCTCAAATTGACACACTGGAGCGAAACACTGGCAACCTAGAACATGTATAATGTCCAATAACGGACAAATTATATTCGAATTACTCCTTGAGGAAAAATATTTTAGGTTCTTATGGGAATCAACATCTATATCATCACTAGGTTAAATTGTGAGGACATCATAACTTTGACGACATAAGTGAGAAAAGCAGAACATCATGTTACGCCAAAGTTACTTGTTTTCTTCTTCTTCTTTTGCAAATGGGTCTCTTAAGACTATGTTGGCTTTCCTTTCAGTCGAGCATTCTTTCATGTGCAATGAGTGGCTGTAGTCTTTCTCTCTTCTTCCTCCTCGTTTTAGCATGTCAGTCCTGTAGATTTCTCTGATTGCTTGTACCAGTTTTGGCCAGTTCTTTTATTTTTCACTAAATAAGGGTTTTTACTGTTTCCATTATATCACATCGACTTATGGAGACGACGCTACAGGAAGTGACTGTGGCCTACCGACACTGGGTTGGAACCCACCATAAGCCAACAGCTACAGAGCCAACTCACTTGGAGTTCCAAATGACAGGCATGAAGGGATCTCAGTGTGATGCGAACACTAACACTTACATCTCCTCCAAAAGCTGCAGTACGTGCTTATGTTCCACGCCCTCTAGCCACAACTTCTTGAGCTCATCACGACGACAACGTAGCAGCATCTTGCATGCTTGTAGGTTCTCCTTCACGGCATGGATCTTCTCACGAGACGATGTGACCCTCATCGACAGCTTCCCGAACAGCTGCAAAAATAAAACATGTTTTCAAACAAAACTGTAACAGGAGGATCATTTCAAATGGTGGCACTGTAGTTAGCTAGTTGGAGTCACATTGCTGGCTGCCAGGGCAGGACAAGTGCTAACCTTAGGCTTCATGCTCAAAGCCTTGGTTTAACACCAAATTTCACCCCAGTGCTCATATGCAGTGATTGTGGTGTGAACTTCAAGCCCTGAGTAGACCCTCTGATCTTGCTTGACAGGAGTAGGAGTGCGGACACAAGACACAACATGCATGGAAATATAGGGTGTATCCGTGATGATGCTACAAACTTTCAGGGAAGATAGAAGATGGCAAATGGATCAATTTGAGATAAGGAACTGTAATACAGAAAAGTTCAAGACAAAAGTTATTAATAATCTAAGTTATTTAACAACCGTCCGTTCTTAACGGATGCCAGGGTGTCAGAATTTCGTCCTGCAGCTGCCAGAAACCAACAACATGGGGTTGTCACCTTTAAACACCCTTAAAATCCACCGACTGAGATCAGGTTTGAACCCATTAACTAGGGATTAGTGGACCAATGCGGTATCCACTACACCACTGCGACCGGCAGTCAAAAGTTAAACCAAAAGTCTGTCTGATTTATTCTTGTGGGGCCATGTGAAAAGCCTTGCGTATGAGACACCTGCTGAAACTGAAGGGGATCTCTTGGCAAAAATTTTCGCTGCCTGCGATGCTGTTCAAACGACACCGAGGATGTTCGAACGAGTACACTGACGCAGGGGGAAGCCATTTTGAACATATGTTGTAAATGGAGTAGTTTGTGAAACTTGTGCAGGTAAATGGCCTTAAATGAATAGAATTTTGCTTATCGTTTCCGGAATATGGTTCCTTATTTCAAATCCATCTATTTGTCGTCCTCCATCATCGGCGAAAGTTTGTAACATCATCACGAATACACTCTGATGTGTCCGCCCTGTCCATATTTATTATAACTTTGTTCATTTAATCAATTATTGAGCCACCACGCCAGCGCCTTAAGTCTAGGAAAAGCTTCAACACTTGCAGGAACAGCGCAGCAAGCAAGAATTCAAGAATGGCGCATCAGGAGTTAACGTACGAGGATCAGTCAATGGATGACCCAAAAGAGGAGCTCCCTCCTGGCCATGTCACAGATTGGGTGAATTGGAGAGCACTGAATAGAGTGCGCTCTGGTGTTACGCGCTGCAGGGCAAACCAGAAGAAATGGGGTTTCGAAGTGGACAGTACCTTGTGTGTATGTGGAGAAGAGCAGACCACAGCCCATTTGCTGCAATGTAGTTCATGCACATTCAGCTGCACAACAGAAGACCTGGTTAAAGCAAAGCCAAATGCACTTGATGTTGCAAAGTTTTGGGCTCACATAGTTTAATGTGGCTCTTCGGGGTATTTATATTATGTTTTATGTTTTTTCCTTATATTTAATTTTAAACTTATGTATGCTTCTGACACGATATAAATAAATTGTACATAACTTACTATGCAGTCATGACACTGGACACACACACTCTTCGCTCCTGAGAAAACGAGTAACTCACTCCTGGACCACAGATGGCACCATCACTGCCAATGGACTGTTATCTAAGTAATTAGATATCAGAAAAAAAAAAAAAAACACACACACGAGATGTGTACTCTCTCAAGTTGGTAGTATACTAAGCAAAACTAACATCTGATCAAGGTACAGCAGAGCTAATGCAGTGAGCTCCCAGTTGCGATAAAAAAGGGGGAGTTCTCAGACATCGGTCTGTTTTTCAGATAAACTTTGCTGTATCAGAGTGACACTCAGGATATCTTGCTTCTTAGCCCAAAGTGCAATTGACAACAGCACCAGGATATCTTACTCATAAGTTACAAGTCAGAGTCGTCATCTCCATACAGGCCATGAAGGCCCCTGGAGGGGTACAGTGGTTAGCTCTATGCCCGGCCGCCTTTGCCCCCAGGAATTAACCTGATACTGTGTAGGCTGAGTGAACCTCGGGGCCATGTGCACCTCCGGAAGTGGAAATCTCGTTTCTTAAATTTTACGATTTCCTGACTGGGAATCGAACCCACGTCCTTCCGGGTGAACCGAGCACGCCTTTACCGCCTCGGCCAGGCAGCCCTATAAGTTAGAAGTAACAGACTTCCAAGTAGTGAGAATGATTGGGTGCAAACAATGAGATTGACTGAGGCTGGAGATAGAATGCTGAAAGGCATACCGGTCCATACTGAAGATCCATGTATGTATGTATGTATACATACATACATACAAGGGGCAGTCAACACCCACTACAACATGACCATGGAATGGTTTTATTCAAAAGTAATTACTGGGAGATGAGACAATCAATTCCAATTTTGTAGAATCAGGTAGGTCGCACAACCACACCCACTCTTGCACTTCCTCGTCCAAATGAAACCGACGTCCATGAATGTCTTTCTTCAGATCGCCAAAAATGTGAAAATCACAAGGTGAAAGATAAGGACTACACGGAGGATGTTGAAGTCTTTCCCAATCAAATCGCTGAAGCATCGCCTTGCAGTGATGTGCACCCTATGCCACTTGTGCGCACTCGTCACGGACATGCAGCGTTCTACTCCAGCACCCTCGGCCACCAGAAAACGAACCACATTTCTCTGCTCTTCTTTGCTTTCCTCCATATCTACAGCTGGACGAAGACACTAGAACAGTCCGCGCAACAACAACTGCGTGCATGTGTGAGTTGTCACCATGCAGTTTTCCTACTACAGTGATAACAGTATCAATATGTAACAACAGTGTTGCCACGTTTTGCATGGAATGTGTGTTATGGCGGGGGTTTGTTTTTCACTTGACTTATACATACATACACCTGTTCTACTTTTCCGTTTTCAGTCTGCAAGCCTCTGTGTATTGACTTAACACCTCCACAACCATATATTTGCATATAGCTCCATGACCACGTTTTATTTTAAGATCTCTAAAAACCAAGTGTAACCTCCATCTACTTGGTCTTGCTCTATTTCTCTTAACCTCTGCAGCCAAAGACCCATTACTCTCCTAGGTAACCTATCTTCCTCTATTAATCTCGCATAAACCCAATAAAGAAACCAGTTCATTCCTTACTCAACATAACGGATTCCGATTTTAGGTCCCTCCGGGCATTGTTCCCACCCATTTCCTCTGGTTGTCATAAATACAATTTATATGCTTTCAGTAGGCCATTTTTGATGTGACAAATAAGTTAAATGTCAAGTTTTCAGCCCAACTCAACAGCTAAAAGACTTTCTTCACCGAGTCAGAAGTAGCTATTACATATCAATCTGCCAGGCCCACTGAACGCACGTACCAACCCATCCTATGAGCAACATTTTCACAAGAGACTGGCTGTGCACTGTTCATATCTCTGTCACTTTCATATCGTAAAAGCCAGTGACGAGACTGACACAGATCAACGAGAGTTACTTCTTAGAGACTACACTGTAGACTCTGGATCTGGACACACAAATACAATTTACTGATTTAAAATACAGCCTACATCGGTACACTTTGAAAAAATAATTTCATCCATAATCAGCTTTCAGAAACTATGTTCCAACTTCACTGGATCTGGATATGTTTAAAAATATACTAAAATTCATGTAAGTGATGGTTCATGGTGAGGGTTACTGTAGTCACTTTCTATGTCGTAAACCCTGGGCAACGCCTGCGTGCTGTAGTCTGTAGTCCCGAGAGTCTGGATACCAGTTGCTATGGAATAGGAGGCAGCACCTCGGACATAGTACAATCAGTCCTACCAAAACAGTAGCAATGAAAGTGAGCAAGTAAAAATGAAATGTCGTATGGCTTTGAGTGCCAGGAGTGTTCAAGGACATGTTCTGCTTTTGATTTGACGTCCGTAGGCGACCTGCATGTCGTGATGAGGATGAAATGATGATTAAGACAACACATACACCCAGCCCATGTGCCAGTGAAATTAACCAATGATAGTTAAAATTCCTGACCCTGCTGGGAACCGAGCCCAGGACCCGTGACCGAAGACCACCACGTTAACCATTTAGCCATG
The DNA here is from genome assembly GCF_040414725.1 of Anabrus simplex. Classification (NCBI taxonomy): domain Eukaryota; kingdom Metazoa; phylum Arthropoda; class Insecta; order Orthoptera; family Tettigoniidae; genus Anabrus; species Anabrus simplex. The sequence goes on along the minus strand of NC_090276.1, from coordinate 99,142,495 downwards.
GAGCCGCACAGTAAGCAAGTAAGCAGCACTTTATGCTGAATGGAAATAAATCAGAAGAAGTCGATCACTACCAATACCTTGGCAGAATTCTAACTTAAGACGACCGAAGATCAGCTGAAATCACCAGCAGAGTTCAGAAAGGAGCCCATTTTTACCACCAAGTCAGGATCCTCCTTTGGGACAGTCCAGAAACTATGTTCTAACTTTACAGGATATACTAAATATACTAAAATTCATTTGATATGTAAGAAGACTCTTTATCAGTCCCACTTTCTACCAGTAACAACCTATGGCATGGAAACTTGCACCATCAACAGAAGGGATAACAGCAGACTCCAGGCTGCAGAAATGAAATTCGTGAGGTCAGTGCTCAAGAAAGCAAGACGAGATAAGATCAGAAATGAAATGATCCAAAAAGACATCCAAATGTCTTGAAAGGGACCTAGAGGGCAAGCAACCTAGAGGCAGGCCAAGGACAAGATGGATATCCCAAATAAAAGATGATGATGATGCTTGTTCTTACGTGTGTTCAACAATTTTATCTTCATTTCAACAGAACAAAAAAGCAACTGAGCTCCAGCATTTTAAGAATATTCTTCAAATTTTATCATGTATTTTAACTTCATGTACTCTGTAACCCGAATCGTATTTTAATGTGTATTTTTCACCTTGTCTATTGTACTTATAAGAATTTTTCAGTTCATGATATCCAAAAAGAAGGATGAAACATGTGCCGACACATGTTAATGTCACCTTAATTAATTTTTTTAGTATTGTAAAGGTGGAACCTTTGACTGTATTTTTAAAATGTATACAATCAACAATACAGGCTTATAAAAATTGAAGAAATAATTTTACACCACCTTTCCAATACTCATAATGTTGTTGATTGGTTGGTTCTATGGCATTGGCGACCACTAGTATCTTGACAACGATTCACGCAACAAGTCAAACGGGCCAGCAATGCCATAGAACCACAAATCAACAAAAATTTTTCAACAGCCCCATTAAACTCCCAACATTTGTCAATAATACAAAAATTTCCAATATCAACATTTTGAAAATATATTGTTAATCTGTTAAGAAAACAACAGCCATTCCACCATCGTGTTAAAATTCTTAACAACGTAGAGAATAACAGCTCATCATCTCTACAAACTTACTCGGATGAATCAAAATAAATTTAAGCCAACTACACACTTCTTGTCAGCACAATCTCGCTGAACCCATCTATAAATAACTTATGAACAGTGACCATTAAACATTACGGGCAAATATACGCTGGCGTCAATAACAGTTGCCCAACATTTGGAATGTTTTTCCTTTATATTTTATATTTTTTACTGTAATCTTTTTCATATGTGTATATTAACATATTATTTTACCTATATTTCAAACTCTGACTATGGCCATAAGCCATCAACTGTCACATACGATACCTTCATTTTTAAGCGTATCATCTAAAAACCTGCTATTTTAATATCATTTAAATGTACTGTATATCTTCATTGAAATGATTTTATATGATTTCCACTACATATTAAAAACCTAATATTGACCAAGGCTTCGAGCCATCTAATGTCGTCCTATTCATTAAGTGTACTACACATTGTTCATCATATTAGATTCTTAGTTGTTTTATGAACATTTTTATAATAGCTGTAAAATGTTTAAAATGTTGTCTGACAAAAGTTAATAAGGTTTTGATTAATGACTGAAGATGCCTCACAGTAAGGGACGAAACATGTCTCAATAAAATTCGAAAAATGTTTTGACCTAAATGTCAACATCTTGTATTGTATTGAATAGGTGGTAATAAATCTTAAATACTTTCCTACATATTTTACCAGTCCATGATGCCGTATGCTCAGCCTCAGTAGAATGCACACAATGATACTAATCACAGGCAATGCCCAGACAGTGGTGTTCCTTACATAATGGTACTAATTGCAAGTAACGTTGCCCCATGGTGCTCCTCACATAGTGGTACTAATCACAAGTAATCTCATGGTTCCAATTCCATCATGTCCGACTTGTTGGCTAAATGGTCAGTGCACTGACCTTCGGTTCATTGGGTCGAGGGTTCGATTCCCAGCCGGGTCGGGGATTTTAACCTTCATTGGTTAATTCCAATGGCCCGGGGTCTGGGTTTTTGTGCTGTTCCCAACATTCCTGCAACTCACACACCATACATAACACTATTCTCCGCCACAATAACCCATAGTTACCTTCAAATGGCAGATGCCACCCACCCTCATCGGAGGGTCTGCTCTACAAGGGTTGCATTCGGATAGAAATAGCCACACAAAATTATTATCATAATTCCATCATCTCTTGGTCGCCTCTTACAACACATAGGAGATATCGTGGGTGTATTCTTTGTCTGTGCCCCCCACCCACAGGGGGTGAATGACTTGTGACTGACCATGAAAATTTTCCTCATCATCAATGAAACCCGACAAACGCTGGTTAGTAGACACCCAAAAGGATCTTGCAGAATTCAATACTGACCCACTGGTAACTACGTGGACAACATATAGGCAGGAAATCAACTCATACAAATTCACACCCAAGGAAGCAACGGCAAGAAATCTGAAACTAAAAAAAATCTATGGACACAGAAAATAAAGAGGCTAAAGGACGAGGAAGTTCCGGGAAGATAACAAGGAGAACAATGCTAACTATTTGTTCTACATACTCCTTAAAGAGCCAAATAATAATAATAATAAGAAGAAGAAGAATAATAATAAACATAAAAATGAAATATTAACATACAATAATTATTATGCCAGGATTTAGAAACTCTCTTGGTACTAAGACTAGAGCGCTAAGACTAGGCAGCTTGTTGAATTACCTGCATAACCTGTGTGAGATCTTTGTCATGGACTGACACCAGCTCATCAAGGCGCTGATCACTTCTTTTGTATTCCTTCTCTAGTTTGGCTTTCTCTCGATCTCTCTGTTCATTGGACTCACTGGCAGATAGTGTTCGGATAACTGACATCAACAAACCACTCTGAAACAAAATAGTAGCAATTATTAACATACAACAGCCAAGACATATTACATCTACCTACTACGACAACCCTACAGATTTTAGTGATGAGCGATACCGTGATTTGTGAGTCACAGCATGATTTGATATCGTGATTTTCTGATATCAGTGATTTTTAGTAGTGATGTGATCACAATCACCGCATCGTCCGTGCTGCTTGTTATTTGCAGCTTGTGATCAAGAGAATGCCTTGTTACTGTGACTAGGCTATCTGTGTGTAAACATTTATAAGAAAATTGGCCACCTAAGGTTTTGTATTTAATAATCAGCCTACATTTCGGTTGCAGTACAGACATGACCATTGCCAATTTACTTCTAGGTGTACAAACATAATCATTTTTGCATTTACATTTGTTTTTTGTGGACATGGTGAACTTTAACCAATGTCAAGAAAAAAAAAAAAAAAAAAAAAAAAAAAAAAAAGATCAATATTGGCAACAGTCGTGTTTTATACCATAACCGATTATTTGGTATGTGCTAGGAAATTAAATTCTACACATTTATCTGGCACAAGTGAAAAATATAATGATGAATATTTTCAGCCACCTAAATATAAGGTTAGGGATATCACTGTACCTTTCCCTAGATACTAGTACCGGCAGTAGTTTAGAAAGATGTGAGGTCCGGAATGGCGTTGGCCCAGCGGCGTGAGGGCAATTGCGAAGCTACAGTGAGCAGCGGTCACAGAGGTAAGGCAATACAGTTGAGGGATGTTGCGTGCTGACCACACGGCTATCCAATATCTGCCAGCCAAGACCTGGGCAGCAGCTGTTATTGAAAGCCGAACAAAGTCAGGTGATGCAGGAAATATTAGATTAGGAAATCAAGTCTTAAAGGAAGTAGATGAGTATTGTTACTTGGTTAGTACAATAACTAATGATGGCAGAAGTAAGGAGGACATAAAATGCAGACCAGCACAAGCAAGGAAGAGCTTTCTTAAGAAAAGAAATTTGCTTACTTAGAACATCGATATGTCTCTGAAGACTTGGATGATAAGTAGCTCAGAAAGAAACAGGATAGAAGCTTTTGAAATGTGGTGTTACAGAAGAATGCTGACGATGAGATGGGTAGATCGAATCACGAATGAAGAGATACTGAATCAAATCCGTGAGAGAAGATTGATTTGGCTAAATTTGACCAGAAGAAGAGATAGAATGATAGGAGGTATTTTTGACTCCCAGGACTTGTGCGGCTGGTTTTTGAGGGGAGTGTAGGCGGTAAGAACTGTCGGGGAAGACCAAGCTATGAATATGACAAGCAGATCAGAGCAGATATTGGATGAAGCAGTTACGTAGAAATGAAAAGGTTAGCATATGATAGGATGGCGTGGAGCGCTGCATCAAACCAGTCTATGGACTGACGACTCCAATAACAACAAGCCTATTAAAAGCAAGAGAGGTGAATTATTGACCACTCAGGAGGGAAGGTTAGTAGGGTAGAAGGAATATTTCTCGGAGGTGCTCAGCAGAGATACAGAGCAGACTGGTAACCAACAAAAGCAGTGACTCAAGAATAAATAAATAATCCCGAACCTGTTCAGAAGTAGAAAAGACCTCGAAACAGTAAGATGTGGAAAAGAGTCAGGTACGGATATTATCATGCCAGAAATACTTAAACCAGATGTCGAGACCTTGGCAAAACTGCTGTAACCCTATCGGAAAGCATCTGGAATGAGCAGAAGCTACCAGCCGAATGAGATAAAGCTCTGATTGTTAAGATACTAAGGGGATAAGTGGAGAGGAATTACAATGTTGTTGGTACCCAGTGAGGTTCTTTCATGGATTATTTTAGAGTGGGTGAACGATGGTGTTGAATTACATCTTAGGAAGGATCAGTTGTATCGGCCTCATAAGGAATAATATGAGAATAATTTTTGGAACACTGGAACAGACTGCAGAATAGCAAAACACCCTCTACATGACTTTCACTGATTCTGAGAACGCCTTCAATTCTCTCAAGAGAAAAGTTATATGGTAAACACTTGAGGAATAGGGTATATTTTATAAAGGTTATAAATGTCAGGTTCTGCACATTGGAGATCTTACTGAGCCATGTGACATCTTACGTTTGACAAGGCTGTATTCTCTCTCCAGCACTCTTCCTACTTGCGCTGGATAGTGTGTTGAGGACAGTGAATAGAGGTCGAAAAAGGGGATTCAGTGGGCTAACAGAAAATGTCTAGAAGACCTTCCTTTTGTAGATGATCTGCCTGCTGGCTCAAAGATTCAGAGATATGAAAGAGAAGAATGGGCGGTTGAAAGAAGAGGCAGAGGCTGCTGGCCGGTTACCCCACTGTGGTAATGACTAGACCACACAGGCAGTGTCGGGCAGGAATAAATAAACCGATCCCCTAACATGACCAACAGCTTCGGGCAGATGAGTCTCCTGGCTGATATTCTCCTGAGTGTAGGAAATGACAATGGACCTCATCGAGTAGCAAGGTGGCTGCATAAGGCGTCTGTACTCCATGTTTGAGGATGGTTGCCGAGTTGTACTTTCTCTTAAAACAATAATCACCACCACCACCACCACCTGTACTCCATGTTAGGAGCGGCCTGATCATCTGCTGGCAGTAGCTTTAAAATGCATCTGAAATGAGTGATCCCATGGTAATAATAGCCTAAAATGTCACTTTCAAATCAGCCCTGGAAGCAATGCACAATTCTTATGCTGGGGTAATGTAAGAAGCAGGCAACCAGTAGAGAACATTATGTAAGGTATCAATAATCAACCTCATCACACTGACTTTTTTTCCCTTTTTACAATTTGCATTACGTCACGCACCGACACAGATAGGCCTTACAGCGACGATGGGATAGGAAAGGCCTAGGAATGGGAAGGAAGAGGCCGTGGCCTTAATTAATGTACAGCCTGGTATGAAAAGGGGAAGCCACAGTGGGGTTTGAACCCACTATCTTCCAGATGCAAGCTCACAGCTTCGCAGCTCTAACCACATGGCCAACTTGCCCAGTCATCTCACTAACTGGGAAGTCAGAAGATGTGACTGATATCAGAGAGAAGAAGAATACATTTATGATGGGATTGAGTGAGGTTAAGTGGAGAGAAGAAGGAAAGAAGTTGAGGAAAGGATGCACTGTCTACTGGACTGGAGGACATATGGCAAACAAAAGAGTGTTGAGTGACTATGTGGATAAAGTGGACTACATATGTGGTAGAATAATAAAGATACAGTTAAGGACAGAGAATGGAGTAAAGGATTTCATCCAACTGTATGCACTCCAGATTGGAAACGGACACATTCCTGGAGACACTGGAGAGAGAAATAAAGGATGTAGAAGTGATTGTCATGGGAGACTTTAATGCAATTGTAGGAAGTGACAGAAAAATAATGAGGAAATAATAGGACAATTTTGATACGGAAAGAGGAATGAAGGCGAGAAGATGGTGAATTTTTATGTGAGAAATGGGTTAACTGTGGGCAATATGTGGTTCAGAAACAAGAATAGTAGAAAGATTATTAAATGTTGAACATTAATTTATTGAAAGCACCTATTCAATACTGGTTAAGTCTTTATGACTATAACAATGTCATTACATTAACTTTGAGTATGGTACATGTTTCGCCTGGCATAGCAGGCATCATCAGCCATTAATTCTATCTCCAAGTCAGAGCTCTGAGTAGGTGCTATTTTAGGATTAATCATAGTCAATATTATTTATATAACATTGCAAAGGAGTGATTAAGCCGTCCATGTTTTAAAGTTCTAAAGTGACATTCTACTCATGTTCCCATTTAATGGAATATATTGACTGTTAACTTTCATAATGTCGGTAATGAGAGCGGCTTGCTGCAAGTGGAATTAAATCATCTGTACATTTTTACAACTTATTGGAGATTAACATATGCTAGAACTATTCTTAAACATTATTTTTTACAACAATTTACATAATGTATATACAAACTTATGGTACATTTTGGAACTGAACTGGTTGAACTTGTCTTAAAGTTTCAATGGAACGTCTTATTCATATCCTGTCAAATGGAGAAAATGCTGATGCTGGGATGGCATTATAGTCTATTGAAGTCATAGCATTTAAATATACCTTTTTATATTTGTAGGACATTGAAACATGTTCAGCTTAAATGTTTTTTTTTTTTTTTTTTTGAGGTCTAAATATTCTATACAAATATTCTATAAATATTCTATATTCTATTCTTCTAAGGAGTGATACTGATCTATCGAATATTTAGACCTCCAAAAAAAAAAAAAAAAACAAAAACATTTAAGCTGAACATGTTTCAATATCCTACAAATATAAAAAGGTATATTTAAATACTATGACTTCAATAGACTATAATGCCATCCCAGCATTGGCATTTTCTCCATTTGACAGGATATGAATAAGACGTTCCATTGAAACTTCAAGACAAGTTCAACCAGTTCAGTTCCAAAATGTACCATAAGTTTGTATATACATTATGTAAATTGCTGTAAAAAATAATGTTTAAGAATAGTTCTAGCATATGTTAATCTCCAATAAGTTGTAAAAATGTACAGATGACTTAATTCCACTTGCAGCAAGCCGTTCTCATTACCGACATTATGAAAGTTAACAGTCAATATATTCCATTAAATGGGAACATGAGTAGAATGTCACTTTAGAACTTTAAAACATGGACGGCTTAATCACTCCTTTGCAATGTTATATAAATAATATTGACTATGATTAATCCTAAAATAGCACCCACTCAGAGCTCTGACTTGGAGATAGAATTAATGGCTGATGATGCCTGGGCGAAACATGTACCATACTCAAAGTTAATGTAATGACATTGTTATAGTCATAAAGACTTAACCAGTATTGAATAGGTGGTTTCAATAAATTAATGTTCAACATTTAATAATTGATTTTCAATACGGTCAAAATGAAAATAATCACTTGTAATAGTAGAAAGATGTCAAGATATGGATGGGGAAACAGGCTGGGTAGAAAGTGTAGACCGTAGACAGTTATTAAATGTAACAGCCTTGCCAGAAGTAGCCTTTGATGGAGACCACAGAGTTGTTTGAGTTATCAGTTCATAGACTGGTTTGATGCAGTTCTCCTTTCCATCCTATCCTGTGTTAAATTTTTCATTTCTACACAACTGTTGCATCCTACATCTGCTCGAATCTGCTTGGCATATTGATACCTTGGTCTATCCCTACCGTTCTTACCCCCTACACATCCCTCAAAAACCAGCTGTTTACTTAAGATGTGTCCTATCATTCTATCTCTTCTTCTGGCAAATTTAGCCAAATCAATTCAGTACCTCGTCATTCGCGATTCGATCTATCCATCTCTCCTTCAGCATTCTTCTGTAACACCACCTTTCAAAAGCTTCTACTCTCCTTCTTCTGAGCTAGTTATCATCCATGTTTCACTTCCATACAATGCCACACTAAAAACAAAAGTCTTCAAAAACATCTAATTCTTATATCAATGTTTGAAGTGAGCAAATTTTTTTCTTAAGAAAGCTCTTCCTTGCTTGCGCTAATCTGCATTTTATGTCCTCCTTACTTCTGCCATCGTTATTTTACTACCGAAGTAACAATATTCATCTACTTCCTTTAAGATTTCATTTCCTAATCTAATATTTCCTGCATTACCTGACTTCGAAGTATAGATAAGAAAAGTGTTTTTCCACCAATCAATACAATTTATTTTAATCTATTTAAAAAAACACTTTTCTTATTTATACTTTGAATCTGTCAATACGGAAAATGAAATTTATAAATAATAAATTACCTGACTTCGTTCGACGGCACTCCATTACTTTTGTTTTCGACTTTATTTTCATCTTGTACTTCTTATCCAAGACTCTGTCCATACCTTCGAGCAATTTCTCTAGATCTTCTGCAGTCTCAGATAAAATAACAATATCATCAGCAAATCTCAAGGTTTTGATTTCCTCTCCTTGGATTGTGATTCCCTTCCCAAATTCCTCTTTGATTTCAACTGTCTCTTCCATGTAAACATTGAAAAGGAGGGGGGGCACAAACTGCAACCTTGCTTCACTCCTTTCTGGATTGCTGGTTCTTTTTCAAAGTCTTTGATTCTTATCACTGCAGACTGATTTTTATACAGACTGTAGATAATTCTTCATTCTCGGTACCTGATCCTGATCACCTTCAGAATCTCAAATAGCTTGGTCCAACCAACGTTATCAAATGACTTTTCAAGACCCATCAATGATTCTCTAAGATCAGACGTAATGTCAGGATTGCTTCATGTGTTCCTACATTTCTCGTTAAGTCAAACTGATCTTCTGCCAACTCAGTTTCAACTTGTCTTCCATTCTTCTGTAAATAATTCGCGTTAACATTTTGCAGGCGTGAGATACTAAACTATTGGTGCGGTAGTTTTCACACTTGTCAGCATCGGCTTTCGGATGGCACTTCTCCTGTCTCATATCTTATACACTAAGTGGAATAATCTCCCCGTGCTGATTTCTCCTAAGGCAGTCAGTAATTTGGAGGGAATGTCATCAATTCTAGGTGCCTTATTCCTACTTAAGGCTACCACAGAGTAATGGTAACAAAAATGAAGGTAGGAACAATACTGAAAATGAAAGAAATAAGAGAGAATAAAATAAAAGTATGGAAAATGAAAGATAAGGAAGTAAAAGAAATATTCCAATTTAAATTTAAACAACACCTACCCAGAAATGACTGTGGAAGTGGAATGGAACACGTTCGAGAAGGCATTTGCAAGCTGTGAAGAGAGTGGTTGTAGCAGAAGAGCTGAAATAGAGTGAAAGAGAGAGATCCCATGGTGGAATAAGAACATGAAGAAAGCATGCTAGTATGAAATAAGAATAACACAGAAGAAAGTATGTACAGTAAGTGAAGAAAAACTGGGAAGGATTTACATGTGAGTTGGAAGAGGATGTGTGAAGCAGTAAAAGGATGCTATATAGACTTGTAAGAAGGAAGAGAAAACAAAGAGTCCACACAAGGCAGAAGAAGTGGGGGGGAAGGAGACATTATAACACAACAAGAGAAGGAAAAGATGAAAAAAAGATCTGTACCAAATGATGGGTGTAAAGAAGGGAGACAAGAACATATGTGATAATTATCAAGAAATCAAGCTCATATCTCGGGTAGCAAAAATATTTAAAAGTGTACTAGAAAGGAGTATGAGAAGAAAGGTGGAAAGAAAATTACAAGAAGAGTGATAGGGCTTTTGAAATGGAATTAATGAAAGGCAATTAATGGGGAAACACTCAGAATATGGAAGCATATGACATTCCTTGATTTATGATAGTGTACCCCGAGAAAAGGTATGGAAAGTAATGCAACAGAAAGGATCTGGAAGACAAATGATTGAATATGTGCAAGCAATGTACAAAAATTGTTGCAGCACTGTCCATACACATGTGGGGATGAGAGTAGATTTGAAATTAAACTGGACCACGACAAGAAAGTGTCCTGTCACCACTGTTATTCATAATGGTTTGGAACGAAATTATGAAGGAGACAAAGGGTACAGGGAGGTGAAGTAAATGCTGTTTGCAGATGATATTGTGGTAGGCTATGTGAAGCACAGAGAGGAAGTACAAGAACATCTTGACAGGTTCAGCAAGATTACAATATTGTATTCTGAGGATATTAGGTCGTGTTAGGCTGACGTGTTTCGATCTTCCTACGAAGATCATCTTCAATAACAAAGAAGTATGAAAAATCTTAATGGCAAATGTCGCTCCATAATTACTGGACTCAAGATAGAAAGACCCTGTTAGAAATGTTGTTCATCCAACACTGCAAGACTCCACACTCAAGTTATCGGTTATGGTAAAAAAGCGGACCATCGCCAGTTCACTTGTAGGCACTCTCAAATGACAGGTGCAATAAAGTATCCTCATTCCCCTATATGATTAATACAGATTACATGGACTTCTTTTCCATAGATACGATGATGGTGCGCTTATTCCTTGCAATTGTAAATAAGGAATATGACAGGTATGAAGAAAAATTTCGGATATCACTGTCTACCTTTCCAGAACTACTGACTTATAGGTTAGGACTCTAAAAAATAAATCGGACCAAAATATGTTTTGATGATTTGCAGAGATATCTACAAGTATATAATTTATAAAGTTTTCTTTGAACATTACATTTCTAATTACAAAACGGTATGACACTTTTATAAACATTATAAATGCATTTTTGGAAGAGATTTTGATGTCAAACGTCATACTTAACATTTTGAGGTTAGAAAATGTATACCTTACTTTCTTTGAAACATAAAATTAAAACATAATATATTAAACAAAATTATGCTTGGGAATAATCTTCTCACCGTTTCTTTGGGGTGTTTAACCGCCCGAGGCGGTTTTGTAGGAGGTGCAGCCATCGTAAAATACCAATATTTACTCCTCCTCCTCCTTCACCACCGCCTACTTAAATCGACATAATTTATTACGAGTGTACATCGACCACATCGACACGCGTCGATATACTTTCGATAGCTTTAATCAGTCGATCAAGCACGTGGTTGGAGTTTATGTTTTCCTTCCAATGTCTTTGGCATCTCCAGTCGGTCTTGCTCTAGTCACGACAGCATGCGAGATATCTCGGAACTTATGTTACAGGTGTTTATTTTCCACCCATGTCCCGCTTGTTCTTGAAAGTGTTGATCCTCGTACCCGCGGTCTGCTGAGTGATAGCTCATCAATGTGTTGAGCAGTTCCGTTGATAACCTTCAGTGAATTAATTCTAGTGGAAGAGTCTTGCTGACTTTACTTTAGTCTAATGTGTTCTGTCAGTTGATTTTCACTGCTTTTCTTTTGTCGCCGGTAAGTACGCAGTATTTGTGCTGGCAATAGAACCATTTCTGAATCTCTGCCTTTTTACCAGTTTATGCGTGATTTATTGATTATTGGTACACTTAAATAATCTTGCTCGTAATAAAATAAATCGTAGATGTGATCTGATGAAAAGAATTCGGTGGGAAAGTAGGTTATCATTTCTTCTCCTTGAAAAATTTGCCTGTCATAACCTTTATACGTCAAACTAATGTTTTGTCTTATTTTACTATATTTACAAATTTGATCATTTTCAACGGATGTTTGTTGCACAATATTGCATTCTCCGCTGAGAGAAATATAATATATTAGTATTTTGGATCTTAAGAATCGTGTAATTACGTGAAGTTCCCGTACATAAATTTCCATCTAACTGCGCACTGTTCATAGCAGAACTTATTTATTTGTTTAAGGAATAGCTGACTTGTGCTTGCAAAGTCTTGTTTGTTGTGATGGCTGTGTGTAATTATGTGTAATCAATATATTTTACCGAGTTTTTTCGTACAGTGCACCTGCATTGGTTACAAGATAGCAGTAAACGTTTTCAGTGGGTTCATGCTTTTTGTACCACCGTACAGGACTTATGAAAATTACTTTTCTTTTTTACGACAAGCCCACTTTTCTAGGTTTACATTTTATTACCATAGACTGCCCCTAAATACAACTGCAGGAACTAGCTTTGACCTTTCCATTATACTTGCTGTACTAGCCAGTTTGATGGGAGATGATATTTATTTAGAGATTAATATTTTAGTGCCGTGAGTGTCCGATGACATGTTCGACTCGTTTGGCGCAAGTCTTTTTATTTGACACCCATGGGCGGCCTGCACGTCTGGGTGTAGAAATGATGAGATAATGTTGGAACATAGGCTGCTCCTGTCAACACCAGAAGGTCTGCTCATACCTTAACGTCCCCATCCGACGGACGAATCGCCATCAGCAGCGTCATATGACCTCGCTCCATATGAATACTGTCAAAAGGTTTAGCACATTTAGTGATTACAACTTACCTCCTCTACCCTGCTGACCTACATTCTGTTGGTGAAGTTTGTTCCACCAGCGGGACTCAAACCAGCTAACCATGTTGTCAGACCATATATACTTGATGCCTTAATGATCACAGCTACCAGGTAGCTTTGATGAGAGGTTATGTTGCTGTATTGCAAAATCACCTTCTGACATAATTAGGTTGAATGATGATAAATATCAGGGAAAAACAAAATTAAAATTGATATTTGCTTGCCATGTGACAGGGTCTGGTTCAATGATATATATTTTTTTATATTCCAGAATCTTCCTGCAGCCATGATGACACTAACTACCTAATTCAAGTAAATAGTTTGATAGATTACTAGGAACGTTACCATGTCCTGGGAGAAATGTTCGTAAGTTCCATACCATGGACTGTTCCACCGGGCGAGTTGGCCGTGCAGTTGGGAGCGCGCAGCTGTGAGCTTGCATCCAGGAGATAGTGGGTTCGATCCCCACTGTCAGCAGCCCTGAAGATGGTTTTCCGTGCGTTCCCATTTTCACACCAGGCAAATGCCGGGGCTGTACCTTAATTAAGGCCACAGCCGCTTCCTTCCAACTCCTAACCCTTTCCTGTCCATCGTCGCCGTAAGACCTATCTATGTCGGTGCGACGTAAAAAAAATGTGGACTGTCCCTAAAAGCAAGTGCAGGAACTAGCTTTGACCTTTCCATTGTAATTGCTGTACTAGCCTGTTTGATGAGAGATGATATTTATTTATTTATTTATTTAGTGTATTAGCGTTTTAGTGCTGTGAGTGTCCACCGACATGTTCGGCTCGTCTGGTGCAAGTGGCTATGTGGTTTGGGTCACGTAGCTGTTAGCTTGCATTTGGGAGATAGTGGGTTCGATTCTCACTGCTGGTAACACTGAAGATGGTTTTCTGTGGTTTCCAGTGTTCACATCAGTCTGTGGCATAAAGCAGGTTGTAAAAAGATATTGAGGAAAAAGGAAATTTAAAATTGATGCTTGCTGTATGACAGAGTATCAAGCAGAAAAACGCCACCCATACTGAGGGATTATGGTATGTATTAGAGATATGTTATTGCAGGTAATCAAAGGCATTTGCGTTCATAATCAGGTGATAGTGGTAGAATCAGTTCTTGGTTCAAAGGGATTTGATAAGACTGTAATCTCTCACCTTTGTTGCTCATAGTATATAGAGAGCATTTACTTATAGGTGTAAAATGACGGAAGGATTCAGTTGGATGGAAATGTAGTAAGCAGGTTGGCCCCTGCCAGTGACTTAGTTTTAATGGCAGACTGTGCTGAAAGCCTACTATGTAGAGTATATGATAATGCCAGGACTAAGGTGATGTTAGTAGGGAAGAAATGTGAGAGGGTTGAACATCACAAAACTTGGAACTGGTAGATTATTTACTCGAAACCGACTTTCACCATATTAGGTCGTGTTGCGTACATTTAGTACGTGTTGAAGAGATGTTAAGTACAGAACAAAAATGACCAACTGGACACCAGTGGGATCCGAACCCACAACCTCCCAATTTCACGTCTATTGCTCTACCAATTGAGCTATGGTGGCCTAGGCCATCTTTGTTCTGTTGGAAAGGATCTAAGCCACAGGTCTGGCACTACTGCCATCACACTGTAGAGTGTATTTAAGTAAACATGTGAAGACACAAGCCTATAAATGTATCAATTTTAAATTTTTTTTCCAACAGAACAAAGATGGCCTAGGCCACCATAGCTCAATTGGTAGAGCAATAGACGTGAAATTGGGAGGTTGTGGGTTCGGATCCCACTGGTGTCCGGTTGGCCAATTTTGTTCTGTACGTAACATCTCTTCAACACGTACTAAATGTACGCAACATGACCTAATAGGTTGAAAGTCGGTTTTGATTACAATGCGGTCATGAAAATCCAATATTCGTAGATTATTTTAGATGTACTGTATGTTCTGTAACGAGTTAATGAAGTTGTAACAGGGCTAATGCCATGAGTTTACAGTTATGATCAACAGGTCTCAGGTGAAATTATCTTTAGCCTACATTGGTCAGTTTTGAGACTGACATTGTCGTATGGGATTGTGCAGTCTTCATTAAGACATGAAGATAGTGAGAATGATTGTCTTTACAAGCAGGTGGGAACAGCATTTAGAGTATTTAGAGTTAAGAGATAAAGCCCAATTTAGGAATAAACTCTATGAATGAAGCTGTATGCATAAACTGGCTTCAGTGTTCAGGTCATAATGAGATGAATGGAGGAGAATAGGTTACCGAGGAGAATAATGAAGTCAACCATGGAGAGTAAGAAAAGTGGAGGGAGACCAAATTGATGAAGATATGTCTCAGTTTTTAATTATTTCAGGAACTAAACAATGCCACAGGACCAGTTGCAAATAGAAAATTGAATTGTGGAGATGCTTGGTTAATTCAGAGGCTTGCAGACTGAATGCTGAATGGTTCTTAGCTCAGAGGTTGGATTTCTGGATGAAACACAAAATAGTATCATTAACTGATACGTGATATTTGTGGAGGAAAACTGTATGGAAATGAGTAAACATATTACTAGACTGGAAGAAAAGAAAGATGTAAAATGTCATTCTGCCAGGACAAACATCCTATGTTCCAATGAGCAAATTAATAATTTTAAGTGTAAACATGTGAAGACACAAGCCTGTAAATGTTTGATTTTATCAAGGAAGCCTACTGTATGTTGACACGTTAGTGCAGCTTAATTATGGTATCCAGAATGCTCCTCCCTATCCCCACAGTCTTGTTTTACAATATGCACAATTCACATCTTCTTTCTCTTTGTCTCACCTGAAATGTTAAAAATGTACTTTGAATGAATAGGTGTTATATTGTAACGGAAATAGAACAAGTGTGAATATGCAAATGATGAAAGATTACTCCT
The DNA here is from genome assembly GCF_040414725.1 of Anabrus simplex. Lineage (NCBI taxonomy): Eukaryota > Metazoa > Arthropoda > Insecta > Orthoptera > Tettigoniidae > Anabrus > Anabrus simplex. The sequence goes on along the minus strand of NC_090276.1, from coordinate 99,126,725 downwards.
TTGAACAAAGACTATAATACTAGGCAGCATTAACAAAAGTGATTTTATAAAATAGGGCTAGAATTTTGATGGTCTATAAATTATCAAACATTTCTCTGTAAATAGGGTGAATATTTGGTACTACATTTTTTACTTCTGGCTGCCATTTCAGCAGTGTTGAGTATTTATTTAGTCATTTTGAGTTAAATTTCCATTCTGGTACCTTTGTTATAGCTTCAGAAGTTAATGTCAGTTAGAAAGAAATCATCAAAAGGAAGCAAGCTTGTAGTTTTAAATGACTGTTGATATTGATGTAGCCTACCCCCTCCAGTTTCACTTAGAATCCAAATCAGGGATGTAACTTTTAATATCATCAGTCACTGGCCAAGATTTGAACCGGAGCCACCTTATTGAGCAGCTAGTGACATTGTAAAGTACGGTATTCTCGACATGGCTCTAAGAAAGGTCACTAACAAAACAGGGCAATCGCCTTTCGTGAAGAAGGCCACATGCCCATGAAGATTGTCTGAAGGACTGGTGACAATGCCACAGTGCTTGCAGTTCTAAAAGTATGCCAGAAATACAAAATTAGTGAATCCTAGAAAAACAGCTCCAAGGACTGGTAGAAATCCTAAAGTATGTCCCAAGGGATATGAGGGCAGTTTGCATATTATTACTCTTAAGAAATTTAGGGAAATCCTCCAGAGTAATTCAGGAAGTTTGAGAACATCATACAATTGATGTTTCAGCAAGAACAGTTACAAGAAAATTATTCCAAAATGGCATATAGATCACCCAGAAAAGAGTAATTTCTTGACTGAATACTATGTAAAATTGTATGAAATTATGTAAAAACCATAAATCTTGGACTAGTGGTAAAAGATTTGACATTACCTTACAACGAAATGAATACAAAGGAAACCACATAAAGGCTTGCTGAACATTACATGCATTTCACAATTATAAATTTAAAAACATCCTCTGTTTAAAAGAAGATAAACTTATTTCAAGTTTGATTTATTTTATGTTTTTTATGTATTTGGAGCAATTTTAAATTTATAATAATAAATTCAATAGGGTCTTGTTGAAAAGTGATAATTACTCCATTTCTTACAAAGTTCCAGAATATGAACACCAATGTAAGTACTGAAACAGCTATGTGTCTGTGTTACTAGAAAAATATGAAAATTTGAAATTCTAGCCCTATAGGTCTATATTCGAGAGTTGGGATTTGATGTCGGCACTGGTGTTGCAAAAAATGTCATGGTAACGTGGGCAATGTTGACATGTTTATGGCGATAAACAGTGTTTTGTAGTCACTTGGTGTCCTTTCCCCTTCAAATTCTGTCTTTTACCAGTTTCGTGTTATATTATTTAATCGTGTGTGCATACAGTATTTGTATTGTTAGCGTGTTTTCATTTAACAGTGCAGTTATTATTTTTACTATTAGCTTACCATTAGTTTGTTTATAGTCATTAGTTGAAGGTTACATTAGGTTAGGTAAGATATTATAGGATCGTTTTCACGTGTTCATTAAGTGTGAATATTTTTAGGTTAGGTTAGTTCAGGATAGGATAGGATTGTGTGATTTTTCACATGTGGATTTAGTATGAATAGTGTATTATTGAAAATATATGAATCTTTAGATAATGAATCATGACTTTCAAAACAACGAGAGTCCTTGGGTGGAGCGTGATGCTAGCTACATTGTTTGATGGTGTTGGTTTATTTTCTATAGTTCAGCGCTTTGCCGCTCAACTGTCAAACTCCAACTCTGGCGAAAAGGAGTATAAGTTCATTATAAACAGCATAGGTTATGGTGTAAGTGTGTGTTTGTTGGGTATTCAGCCCAAAGGTTGGTTGAATCCTCAACAGGTTCACCCTTAGCTGTCATGGATGGCGTAGGTGTCACTGAAGAGGCGTACTAGGGAAATGAGGAGTGAGGTAGTCTCTCGTTGCTTTCCTCACTGAGCCAGAAGTTGCTATTGCACATCAGTGTGCCAAGCCCACTGAAATGCCTGCACCAACCGACTCTATGAGCGACATTTTCATACTATTCATAGCAGGGACTGGCTGCATAAGGAATGGCATTACTAGTGTCACTCATACCTCAGCCACTTTCATATTGTCAAAGCTAAGAATAAGAGTGAGACAGGTCAATGAAAGTAACAATTAAATTCCTTATCTATATTGTCTCTGTAGTGACTTGACAGTGGAAAGCTTTCAGTCACTCAAGTCTCTCTTATTTATGTATGATACATCTCTCCCTGTACGTGCAAACAGTTGAGCACAGTTAGAAAACTTCGTACCGGCAAAGTGTGTCTTTCACGTCAATCATTGTAATGAAATGAGAATATTAAAGTACTGTGTTCTGTGGCTGTTCCATATAGTTACATGTATCTGCGGTAGTTTCCATCTGGGCCAAGTTTGTCAATTTTTGAAGGATGGTAAGACGTGCTTAGTGTCACGCGACAGAATTAAATTAACTCAGCCATAGGAACCGTTCAGTGGAATTCTGCTTTCGTTGCTGGTAGCAGCGCAGTCAGATGTCAAAATTGGTGGGCTGGGATGTCACCACTACAGAATGTCTGCAACTTGTTACTTGAGGATGTAGATTATCCATTTATCTTCATTCCATAATTGTAACACAAGATTTGGCACTTCCCTCGCTATTCCCGTCAACCACTCTTCAATATATAACAGATCCTTCGTTGTGGCTGGGTCACGACTTTGGAATTCACTCCCAGCTGCTGTCAGGAACTCAATATCAAAATTTAAGACTGCATGTAGAGATTACCTGTTGAATACCACTGATTGTTTTGTGTGTATGATGATGTATAATAGGTTGTGTGATTGTGGTTATTTTTATCATCATCATCATCATCATCATTATTATTATTATTATTATCATCCTTATAGTGTAAAAGTACATAATAATATTATTTTTTATTATTATTATAGTGTAATGTATGTAATATTTAGCTTCGTACTCATATAGCCTACATATTATGGCTGTACTTATATTTCCATTTACTTTATTACTTCTTGTGTTCTCTTTATGAATTGCTTATTTTTCAGTTTGTATCTTACGTTTTCATTATGACTTTGTCTCTTTCTTATTATCTTTATGCTCTGAATTTTATTCTATTTTATTTGTTGACCTCTGCTTTCTTTCTTCAATATATATTGTCCAAATGTGTAATTTTTAGCTTATCTTTGATTTTCTAATAGAATAGTACATTTCTTTTATATAGACTATGTATTTTCTGTAAATTATGTGGTTAAGTGTAAGAGAGGGCCACGAGCCCTATCTTCACCACCGCTAAAGTCAATAAATAAATAAATAACATTAAATACTAATTTCTTAAGTCTATGTACCATTTATAAAATCTTTTTTTAAATACATTTCTATTATGTCTAATTACAGCCGGAAGGGAATTCCCGAGCGTATGGTTACAGGTATGAATGAGTTGCCATAACCGGTCATGCGGTAAATTGGGAAGCTCAGCAGGGAAGGTGGTGAACACCATAGGTTTGCGTTGCTTGTCAATGGCGCTGCAATGTGCGAAACACAGTAGGTCTGTAATACAAGTGCGAATTTCATTACCTGTGAGTAGTACCATAATGTGTGGAATACCGTGAGTCTACGCTACTCTTGATTAGTACTGCAACATGACAAATACCATTTTTCTACTTTTCTAGTGATAAGTACTATTATGAGGGGCCGATGACTTGGATTTTGGACTCCTTTCGACTACGAGCATTATCGATTAAGTATCGTGCTATGGAAGCAGTACCTTGGTCAGTAATACTATTGTTTTACGCCAGCTTCTGTGCATGTGAGACATTGTGGGGTGGTTCCACTGATCGATTTAATTTCATATCCATCCATTCATTCATTCTTCGTCCTCACGTTTTAAATTGTGGTCAGTGGAGGATTTTTGGGTTTTTAATTTGTCATTTCATTTCGTCTCATTTCGTACCATTAGGGGCCGATGACCTAGATGTTAGGCCCCTTTAAACACCAAGCATCAATCATCATCAAAGTGCGTGGACATGAGTCTCAGCATGAATGATGTACAAAAGCTTACTAGACGTTCTCCATTCTTATTAGTACACCGATGTGCAGGATGAAGTCCTACAATTGATCTGTATTTCTTCTCTCTGCCAACCTGTGCATTGAAATCCCCTAATAAGATTTTAACATGATGTTTAGGGATCTTGCTGTAGTTTCTTGAAGCAGTTCCCAAAAGTCTACTTTCTGTGGATTTTTCTTATTGTCTATATTAGTGGGGGGCATGGGCATTTGTCAAGGCATATGCTTTGTTGCTTGATTTTACTGTAAGCACTTTCACATGGTGATGTAAAGTCGATAACTGAATCTAAGATGGTTTTCCTTGCTGCAAAGGCCGCCCCGAGTATTGGTAAATTACCTTTGATATTTATGGCTTGTTTACCCTTAAACATCCTGAAGTTTTCAGAGTCAAAGTAGTTCTCATCTTAGAACTGGTTTCTTGGATCGCTAGGATTTGAATATTAAATTTGTCCAGGGCATCAGTCAGTTGTTTAAGCTTTCCGGTTTTCAGCAGTACTAGTTCCAAGGAAATTCCTTTTTTTGGGGCGAAGAGATTTTGAGAAGATCCGATCCTTCTCTGAAGCATGATGTTCCAGATCCCCCAGAATCTGACGATCGGGAGAAACTGGATGTGTGTCCAGGGCCTGGGATAGCTACATTAGTAGCGTGTGTTCCATCATGCCAGGGTTACAAGTTGAAAATACAACTAGTGGTGATCTTTTGGGAAAGATCACAAAAAACAACTCGATTGTTGAGATCTAGAGATGCCTCGATGTTCGTGACTGTGGGTAGGCATTTCCTCCTAACCCAAAAGGTTATAGTTTTCCTGCCAACACTTGGATGGTTGATTGCAGTGGTTTTCCACTGGGCGATGGGGTCGCCACATCCCTAGCCAATTATTATTATTATTATTATTATTATTATTATTATTATTATTATTATTATTATTATTATTATTATTATTATTATTATTACAGTATTAAATGTGCTGATGTAGGTAAACCTTGTGTAAATGTGTAGTTCATCGTGACACCGTTCAGACCACGCAATGTTGAGTTTCTAAACCTATCTTTTATCTGAGGTGTTCGGAAGTTTGAGGCACGACTAGTAGCTTGTAATATCACATGTAATTTTGTGAATACAGAACAAGATTTAAAATAAAGTGAGTTAGTGAAGTGTGATTGTATGTATTCGGTCTTGATTCAACCAATTCCAAGCTGCCATTCATATTGATTTATATAGATTGAGTGCAATCTCGAAACCTGGCTGCCAACTGTATTGTCTACAGCCACGTTGTTAAGCTACCTGGCTCGGCATGTGCGGTATATGTTTAATAGTCTTCAGTGTAGATGTAATTTTAATTACATCTGCGTATTGGTTAGTATATAGGTCGTCTGTGTACCATACCTCAGTATAGTTCGTGAAAGACAAGTGGCAAGAATGTGACTCGGCAGAAATTGGCACCGTGGTCTCGATCAGCCATAACATCCTTGCTATGCCAGTCATTAGCCGCGAAAAATTTATTTCTTTTATTCTTAATAATAATGTACCTATTCTTGTTTTAGTGTTGGATATTGTTAGGAAGTGCATACACTATCCTAGTGATAGTGAAGTTATTAAAGTATGAAGGCTGTCATGGCCGGTGTCAATATAATAAAAATCTTCCGGGCTATTATGCCGTGGTCCATTCCTTTCGCTTCTTCCAGACGTTTTGACTACTGCTGCGGTAGTCATCTTCTGTGGCGTCGTGTAGATACGCTCTCCCGTATTCCGCTGGCGACTGCAAAAGTTGTTTGGGAAGCAGCTGTATTTATATGTAAGTGTGCGGCCTCCAGTTGGTTCGCACCATGCAATCCGACATCTGATTGACTATCTGAAAGCACGACCTCCGATTGGGTCGCGCCGAGCAGCCTGACGTTTGGTTGGGTCTCTGAGTATACGACCTCTGATTGGTTCGCGCCGTGCAGTATGTCACCAGGTTGAATATATGAGGGCATGAATTCTGACTGGGTCGCTCCGAGCAGTCTGTCGTCTGATTGGATCTCGGACTGCACGACCTCAGATTGGGTCGTGCTGAGCAATTGATCATCTGGTTGGTTGACTGTAATGTCCCTGATCTTAGTAAACTTCGGCCGTACGTTATATAAAGGGGTGTACCAGGCCTTGCTGAGTTTTTTTTCGAGAAAAATCTGCCGAAGATACTGTGTCTCCTTTGTTCTGGTGATTGGTGCGAGTTTGTTTTTGTGGCTTGAACCCTGTGAAGTACTGGAGTGGATTTAACAATCCTTTTGTATCTTCTTGGGATAAAAGCTGGTAAGTGTGCTACATCGTCTTGCTTAGTTGCGTGCTGGTGTACTCACTTATAAGTGCCTTTTGGTAAATGATGGCTAACTCCCCGCCATCGGGAGATGGTGGAAATGTTTTTCCGCCACTTATTTCCATGATTAACCCCGGAATGAGTGGAAATTCGGGTCAGTCGGCTTTCAAGGCTGCCTCGACTATCAATGTGCTGCCTAGTATTACGGAGATGGTTGCCAACTATAGGAAAACTGGAGAGATCCCGGCTAGCATAGCTTCTATTATCCCTAAATCAAACACTGCAGGCAAGAAGTCGCGTAAAGAGCATAGACAGCTTAAGACTGCTAAGGCTACAAAACTCTTACCCAAACCTGTTACCACCTCTAATTCATTTAGTGTCCTGGCTTCCTTGCCGATTGAAGGAAACCTCACCTTAGCTGACTTTATGCCTAAGCAGCCTACCTCTACAGCAGCGCCCCTCCCCTCCACTAGCGCTGCCTCCTCTCAGCCTGCTAGGCCCGCTGAGGTCGCGAGTTCGACCTCTGCTAATAATATTGAGACAGGGCAGAGCTCTTCCCAAGGAGGGCAGGGGGAGGCCATGGATGTTACGCCCCCTAAGAAAGTCACTGTTCCCCCAATAGTGGTCGCTGGTAAGTCGGAGTATCAGCGCCACTACAATTATCTGAAATCGCGTTGCACTGGGAATATCAGAGTTATCAACACCAGGGATGCTCTGAAATTCCACGCTGAAAATGAGCATGACTGTCTGCTCATTAAGCAATATTTTGAAGAAAACAATAAGAGCTTCTACACGCACCAGCTCGCGAGTAAGAGGCTCTTAAAAGTAATCATTCGCAATATTGTTGCTACAGTCAGCGTGGACTGGGTTCGTGAGGAAATCGTGGCACTTGGGTACCAGCCTCAGGACGTGTATCAGTACACGAGGCATGATGCAGTGACCCAAAAACTGATACCCCTAAGTGTGATGAGTGTCACCCTCCCGAAGGAAAAATTCTCTGAAACCATTTATTCTGTTAAGCATCTGGGCGGGTGTGCCATCAAAATTGAGGCATTCAGGGGTCGCGAGGGCCCCTCACAATGTTTCCGATGTCAGAGGTGGGGGCACACCGCTAATTATTGCAAATTGCCTGTTAGGTGCGTTAAATGTGGCGAAAACCACTCGGCTGCTGCCTGACCCTTAAATCCGGAGGCGCCAGCTAAGTGCGCCAACTGCCTGGGTGAACACCCAGCCTCCTGGAGGGGATACCATCTGTTCCGGAATATCATGGAACAGAAGGTGGTCAGAGAAGTCTCGAAAACCGAGAAGCGAAAGACTCAACCCCCCTCCCGTGCAGTAGACCCCAACTTCTTCTACGCAGCTGCTGTCGGAGGGGCCCAGGCCGCCCCCACCCCTGCATCGAACCCTGCACCCTCAGAGGAAGCGTCGCCCATATTCAACTTCTTGGACATCAGCGACATTTTGAACTTCGTGAGGCAAATAAATTTTTCCAAACTGCTATCTGTCATTAAGGACACCATGACCAAGCTGAGGACATCGATTGACAAGATTGGAGTACTGATAAGTGCTGCCATGCGGTACTTCTCAGAACCCTACTTGGGCTTTCATTTATTGACTATGGACCTTACAGTATGTGCCTGGAATTGTAAGGGTGTTTCTGCTCAGAGGTACGAACTCGAGTCGTTTATCTCTGAGCATAACATTGATATCCTCCTGCTAGGGGAAACATGGCTTAAGCCCCATATGCCATTCATAATTAAGAACTTTGCGGTTTACCGCAAAGATAGAACTGACAGAGAGGGCGGGGTTGTGGCTGTGCTGATTAAGTCAAAGCTTTCTCATCACGTCATTGACTTCCCTCTCGGAGTTATTGAGTCTCTCGGTATCAAGATTAGACATGATAATTATCATTATCATATTTTTGCAGCCTATCTCCCCCCCAAGGCTCCGCTACACACTGCAGAGCTAGATATTGTACTTAATAATCTTAGCCATACGCCCTCTTATCATTGGAGGCAACTTAAATTCCAAGCACACCGACTGGAATTCCAGGACTATTAATCCTAAGGGGAGAATACTACAGCAACATATGATTGATACTGACATCAGCGTATACGCCCCCACGGAACCTACCTTCTATCCGGATGGGGGTGGCTTACCTGATGTCCTAGATGTCGTTGTTACAAAACACTACTGCAGGGCTATTGATTTTCTAGTCCCTGATGAGCTAAATTCAGATCACAAGCCTATCATCTTCAATCTTACCTGGGTTAGGCTTGATGAGCCATCTCTTCCTACTTTTAAATTAAATTTTGACTACCACAAATTCATGTGGCATGTCAATAAAAATCTTAAAACCTTTCCGGTCACCAGCGAGAATGATGTTGACCGTGCGATTGCTCACCTTAATAATAAGGTCAGCAACGTGCGGAAATACATCTTGAGCAGCCAAAATTAATAATAATAATAATAATAACAATCGTCCCCATTGTCCAGATTCACATTTGAAGATAAAACAACAGTTCACCGAGATTCAGCTCCACCTACGAAAGAGGAAGTCGGACAGATTATCCAATCCTTGGAGAATAATAAAGCGCCGGGTGAAGATTCGATAATAGCTGAATTGTGGAAGTTTGCTAGTGACAATGCAGTGGAAAAATTAACGGACATCATACATGAAATCTGGAACGCTGAAAGACTTCCATGTGACTGGACATCTGCCCTAATCCACCCACTTCATAAGAAAGGCGACAAGTCGGATGTTAACAACTATCGCGGCATCTCCCTCCTACTTATAACCTACAAAATTCTCTCGAAAGCTCTTCAAATCAGGGCAGAAGAACAGCTAGATCCAGAGCTGGGTGATTACCAAGGAGGTTTCAGGAAAGGACGGTCATGTGTAGAGCAGATTATGAATCTGAAATCTGTCCTTTCATATCTTAAACTAAGGAGCAAGCCTTTTGTAGTAACGTTCATCGACTTTAAGAAGGCCTATGATTCAATTGATAGAAATACCCTACTTCAGATCTTAAAGGAATTTGGCTTGGACAGTAAAACAAGAGTGATCATCCAACAGACTCTCACCAACACCATCTCAAAAGTGAAGTTTAGAGGAGAGATTTCAGAAGCCTTTGAAATACGGACAGGAGTTAGGCAAGGAGATGGTCTCTCGCTGCTGTTGTTCAACTGCGTTCTTGAGAAAGTGATCCGTGAATGGCGCAGAGAAATGAGTTATGAAGGAGTCGAAAGCGGAGTCAGACTAGGCCACAAGAACAAGAACCTTTCAATTGACTGTCTAGCATTTGCAGATGATCTTGCGGTTTTCGCTGATTCCTTGGATGTGGCCACGAAGCAGATCAACCAGCTTCAAACACAAGCTGCAAAGGCGGGCCTCCAAATCTCCTTTGAGAAAACGAAATTCATTACAAACATCAAACTGGCGCCAAGTGAACTAGAAGGGACTCACGGAAAAGTCAAGCGAGTTGAAAAATTTAAGTATCTTGGTGAATGGATAGAACCTAACTTGTCCGAAAAAGAAGCCTTTTCTTCACGCATGAATAAAATGGAAATGGCTTACCATCTGACTAAAAATGTCTATAACAAAAGATCTATATCTCTGAATGCAAAAATCAAACACTATTGCACTGTTATCCGGCCAGAGGCTCTATATGCTGCGGAATGTCTCGCCATGAACAAAAAAGGCATGATGGAGAAATTGGAGGCCAAGGAAAGAAAGATTTTGAGAAAAATCTTAGGTCCAGTAAAAGACAACGGCGAGTTTAGGAGACGGCACAACCAGGAGTTGTACTCGCATGTGGAGAAAATAACTGATGTGATGCGAAAAAGGAGGATTACTTTTTATGGACACATGGCCCGAATGAATTCAACACGGTTAACCAACCGCATTTTCACTTTCCTCCAAGAGAAAAAGGTGAAGGGGGCATGGTTCAGTGAGGTTCAGAAAGATCTGCAGGAGATTGGGATCTCATTTGAAGATATCCAGGAGCGTGTCCCACTTAAGAAAAAACTCCAAGAACATCAGAGTTTCCTACCAAAGCTGAAGATGAAAACTGGAAAGGCATGGACGGAAGAACGAAAGGAGCAACACCGTATACGAATGAAGGAGTACTGGACCAACATTAAAGCTCAAGGCAAACAGTTGAAATGACGTGGTCCTTAGTTGGCCGAAACGAAACAAGAAGAAGAATCGTCCTCAGTATGGCCCAGGCTCTGAGGACGATACCATGCCGGATCTCTGTAAGGATTTGATCCAAATTAAAAACGGATACAGGAAGAGATGGCAACGATTTAGTGACTGGGCGGAATACCAGGAACTAACCCGAGAAGTCCGCAATCGCTTGCTGGAACGTAAGATTGAAAGATGGGAGGAATTCTGCTGACATCTTTCAGAGCATGAGTCAGAATGCGACTTTTGGCGTGTCACTCGCGGTCTGACTTGAACCTAGGAACCCCGGCATGCCATCCACGGCCAGCACGGCTTGGTTTTCTCTCCTTATGATAAAGCTGAGGCTTTCGCGGATGCTATTGAAAGTCAATGTGTAACTCACGACCTAGCTGACGATGATGAACTACGGACCTGTGAGATACGCAGAAAAGCCTTGGCTTTCGAAGGACAATGGACACCTAACTATGACGTACCTGACTTCCAGCCTTGCGAGGTTTGTAGGGTTATAAAAAATTTAAATGAGAAGAAGTCTCCTGGTGATGACAGGGTTTTGAATAAGGAAATCAAGTCACTGCCTTATAGAGCAGTAATATTTTTAACTACAATCTTTTCGGCCTGTATCAAACTGGGATACTTCCCTGACATTTGGAAGACTGGTAAAATGATAGTCTTCCCAAAGCCAGGGAAGGATAGATTATTGCCCGATAACCCTGTTATCACATATATCTAAGATATTCAAGAGACTTCTTCTCTCTCGCCTCAATGGATACCTTAACACCAGTAACATACTGCGACCGGAGCAGTTTGGGTTCCGGTCGAGGCGCAGTGCCCCTCTTGCGGTGTTGCGCTTAACACAGTATGTCACAGTATGCGCCGTAGCGTGCCAGCAGTATTTTTCGATGTTTTTTTTTTTTTTTGCTACGGGCTTTACGTCGCGCCGACACAGATAGGTCTTATGGCGACGATGGGATAGGAAAGGCCTAGGAGTTGGAAGGAAGCGGCCGTGGCCTTAATTAAGGTACAGCCCCAGCATTTGCCTGGTGTGAAAATGGGAAACCACGGAAAACCATTTTCAGGGCTGCCGATAGTGGGATTCGAACCTACTATCTCCCGGATGCAAGCTCACAGCCACGCGCCTCTATGCGCACGGTCAACTCGCCCGGTATTTTTCGATGTAGAGAAAGCTTTTGACACTGTCTGGCATGATAAATTAATAGTAAAACTCCTGGAACTATATAAAGGTCCTAAATATTTGGTCAAAATTTTACAGTCATATTTGACTAACAGGAAATTCTAAGTTTCCTGTGAAGGGGAGCAATCCACCCCTGGGGTACTTAGAGCTGCAGTCCCTCAGGGTGGAGTGCTGAATCCCACCCTCTACGGCCTATATGCGAATGATCTCCCAACACGGGATGGTGTAGAGATCCAGCAGTATGCGGATGACATAGCCATTTACATTAGCATGAAGCGAAATGAATATGCCGTCCGGCGGCTGCAACAATGGATCGATTCCTTCAGGGAGTGGTGTCTCCGAAACAAGCTGAAAATAAATGCAGATAAAACACAGGCAATTATTTTCACCAGGCGTAGGCCTAGCCTTGGTCGCCTTACTATTAATGATGTCCCCGTGTCAGAAAAAATTAAATACCTTGGCTTAATATTGGACAGAACTATGTCCTGGAGATACAATACAGAACAGGCCCGTCAGCGTGCCACGGCACGGATGAAAGCTTTGAGACCTCTGCTAGGCAATAAATATACCTCCATCAAGAGAAATGTTTACCTAGTATGTATCAGGCCCATCATGCTGTATGGCTATGAGGCCTGGAGCTATATTGCTAAAACTCCTCTTTCTAAATTACAGACCTTTCAAAATAAGACACTTAGAATGATGACAACAGTACCTTATCTGAAATCTAACAGGAGGATACGGGCTGAACTTCGTATCCCCACCCTTAGATCTCAGATAAATAAAATAGTAAGGATGACCAGGGCTAAGATCCTCTCGAACCACTCAGAGGACCCTGGTATTTTATTGCTGAAACGGATCGTGAGGACCAAGAAGCCGCTGTTACGTATCTCTAAGTTAGACCAGTTCAAACACGATTTCAAGCGAAGAGGAGAGGAGAAACTCCCTTAATTATAAGGTAGTGAACAATATTTAGGTGACCGGCCAATTAGAGCAGACGGAAGCGTGCAAGAGGCAATACGCAATTCGTCACAAATACAGCGCGCAGAACACAAAGTAAGGCCCTTTCCTAGAGGCATTCTGTGGTAGGAGCGTTAGAATTGATATAAAAGGGATGCCAAATAAATAACAAATCCCAAAGGAGGAGGTTTTCAAGAAAGCAAGACATATATTACAACGGCATTAAGAAAAAAGACTTACTGACATGGTACATAATAATTGAACTCATTATCTTTGGCATTTCATAGGTACAAGAATAGTAGAATTTACAGAAGAAAGTTAAAAATGACAGTATGTACAATTACATTATAATAGCATACAGATGACTAGATCCAATTTATCACAATGATATGGACATCGTAGGAAGTAGGTTCCACGAAGATATCTTAGAAAAGGGTGTCCAGTTAATTTTTACTCAAGTGGAACGAAACATTCCCTAAGCATTGGGATGCCAAAATACAATGAGCATATTATCATTATATTAATCTCCCGAACGGAATTCACTGTGCTTCAAACAGCAAGATTGGCACCATTTTAAACAATTGAAGGGAAAGAATACCAATCAGATTCGCAGACCATGATTAACCATTTAGTACCATTACAATTTCTCATAAGAAAAAGGAGAATGGGAAGTAATAATGGCAAAACACAAGAAGAGAGCAAAGGAAAAGGATAAGGAAAGAAAAAAAAACAACCCAGGTAAAGGTATGATAGAACAGGCAAGGATCAGCAAAAACCCACTTCGAAATAACTTTCATTTCAAGACACAAGTAAAGTTCCAAGTCACTCATTAGTCCGCCAACCATAACTCCCTCATCACTGTTATTAACCTTCACAAAGGTGGGGGTAGTGCTCCAATGCGCAGTTAAGTCCGAAAGGGACCAAGGTTCAAACTTGATAATCGTAACAAAGTCTACCAGGAGCAAGAAAGATGTTAACATAAAATCATAATAAAATACGAGTCTGCTCACCCAGCCAGCACAGGTTATAAAACCAGCAAGGACCAGCTGTGCGAACGGTATAAACTCCCACTGCTTATAACAACATGAAACACACACCTGACCGCCGATCAAGGCGAGGTGGTGAGATATATAGGCCGAAGAGGGCAGGCATGGAATGTACTGGAAATAGGTGACGTCAGGAGCTGGCGCGGAGAGGGGAGCGAGCACAAACAGTCGTGAGGCAGACAAGGCAGCAGATAGACGGAAAACGTAGCAGTTCAATGTCTATATGAGCGGAGGTATTGAAATATGCACAAGGTAAGAAAAAACACACCTATATCGGGAGCACATAATACCGCGGACTCGTCTGAAGTACCGTGGCTCTTGGATCACTTACGATCTGTTTTAAATTTTAAAACAATCTTTTTTCGGTCTTTTCCAAACTAGATCCCACTAATTCCACTAAATACCACTAAATTCTTCTCCCGTAAGGGGCCGTTTGTTAAGAAGGGAATTAAACAAATTTATACCGCTCCGACTATAAAATTTGATTACATACATCAGTAGCGAAGAAGGGGGTTTTTCTTCTGACGGAAGGCCTTATAGTCTTCCAGACAGATCGTTTTTCCCTCACCAGTGTAGCGACAACAGTGACTTTCTGCCTCATCGGCACTTCTCGGAAACAGATGAGTAAGGGGGCATTATTTTTCACCCCGGGGCTCCCATTCACTGGCCAACAACAACAAAAATACTTGCTGAGTTTCAGTCCTTCCTCCTTTCTATTAAAGTTAGCCAGATGTTTATGTATTTCGATTGCTTCACTGTTGAGACGGGCGTGAAAGTGGGATGTTGTGGCCAGTATGTCAGTATGCTCGTTATGTATCTCATGCTTTCCGTTAAGCAGTGCATGCTCTGCTACTGCTGATTTGTCGTATTGCCCTAAGCGACAGTTCCTTTTGTGTTCCGTCAGGCGAGTATTGATACTTCTGCCAGTCGTGCCAATATAAACAGCTCCACAGCTGCACGGTATCCTATAAACTCCAGTAGATGTTAGAGGGTCACATGGATCTTTGGCAGAACGTAACATGTTTCGTAGCTGTCGGGTCGGCTGAAAAATGGTTTTAACATCGTGACGTTCAAGGAGCCTTTCAATACGATCCGTGCAGTCTCGCATATACGGCAAATAAGCGATGCCTTTCTTCCTGCGTTCTTCTCGCTTACTATTCACTGGCTGTCTTCTGGGTGGAGTGCTCTCCTGACCTCTTGTACCGTGTAGCCATTGGTTTGTAAGGCTAGATCAAGATGCCGTACTCTGGTTCACAGACACGAAGGTCGCGATCCACCAAGGTCTTCATCATGGCGCGCTTCTGGCCAGGATGGTGATTGGAAGTTTTGTTTAAGTATCGGTCTGTGTGTGTTGGTTTTCGGTATACTTGATGCCCTAGGGATCCATCATTCTTCCTCTTCACCAGTACATCCAGAAAAGCTAATTCTCCATCCTGTTCAGATGTGTAAGAAAGCCGTCAAGTGCCTCCTCTCCATGTCCCCATATCACAAAAGTGTCATCCACATAGCGGAACTAACAGCTGGGTTTATTTACAGCAGTCTGCAGGGCTTCCTCTTCAAAGAACTCCATATAAAAATTAGCAATAACAGGGCTAAGTGGGCTTCCCATGGCAACACCGTCTGTCTGTTCATAAAATTCATGTTTCCATTGGAAAAATGTCGTCGTAAGTACATGTTCAAATAAAACTATTGTCTCTGTAAAGAGATGTTGAATATGATCTAGAGTATCTTTGATTGGTACCATAGTGAACAGCGAGACGTCAAAACAAACAAGTATATCCGCTGGTTGTACTTGCAAGGTTCGCAATCTGTTTAGGGCTGAGTCTCTGATGTGCGAGTCCTTAGTCCCTACGTAAGGTTGCAATAAATTGCTTAAATATTTTGCAGCTTCATAAGTAGGAGAGCCGATGGGACGAAGAGGAGCGTCTGACTTATGGATCTTAGGAAGAGCATATAGTCTTGGACACAAGGCTTCTAATTTCTTCAGCTTCTTCTGTTCTTCTGCTGAAATAGAAGATTTCTTAATCAGAGTATTGGTCTTGCGCAGGATACTCATAGTCGGATCGCGGGGAAGTTTCTTGTAGATCGAAGGATCAAGAAGTTCTTTGATCTTACGTTCACAATCCACGGTGTAGCATTACCTTTGTCAGCTGCTAATATGATAATACTTTCGTCGGCTTTTAAATTCTTTAGTGCAAGTCCCTCCTTCTTCCTAAGATTAAGTTTTGGTAACTTGGCCTTGCAGAGTATCTTGGAACAGTCGTGACGTATTTCTTCGGAAACCTCTGGTGGCAACTGATGTATTGCTGATTCTATGTTGGAAATGATATCTTCTATTGGGATGGCCGCCGGTGTAACAGCAAAATTGCCTCCTTTTGCAAGAATAGTAGATTCATCTTCTGTTAAACAATTCTTAGATAAATTAACGACTGTCCGGGCAGGATCCACTCTGTCGATCGGATTTCTCGTTCCTCATATTGCCACTTACACATTCGTACTTTTTCTTCTGCCGCAGCGTATCCTTCTCCCGATGTTCCATGGTGTTGTAAGTAATCCTGTCAATTCAGTCCTGGTCACTCCAGTGCATCGAGTTCCCTGTCGTCAAATGTAGTGATAAAAGCCGTTCATCATTAAGGGCCGGTTCTTTACAAGTAAAATGAATATGTTCCCTAAGAAGAGCTTGTTCCGTCCTGTTATAAATTCTGTGTGCAGAAGGGGTTGAAAAGTCTTCTGTTGTAGAAATTGTGGAATAACACAGGTGTCGCGGCAGCGGAGTAAGAATGTAAGAGAGCACAGTAGTGAAGTTGATACTATTTTGAATCCTGTACAGTTTGGGATTTTCTTGTCCCTGTTTTCTCCTTCCACATATTTGTCAACATTAGGTAGGATATCTATAGCATGTTCAATGACTTTCGAATTTTCAAGCCATCTTATAGCACAGTATTTCAAAGGAAATTGTAACCTTTACTACAGTGGTTACACAAAAACAAAGCACTAAACACAATGGGGGGGGGGGGGGGGCGAAGTAAGAGCGACTACACAATGTCAGAAAACACTACACACTCAGCGAAACATCATATGGACTATGCGGATCTCCGCCAACAACATAATACGTAAATATCAGTAGGGCCAACTAGTGGACAATAAACCAGGAAGGTGGAAGGAACTACAACCTACTGAGGGCATGGACATGGCTTAGGTTGCGGTTTCCGAAATAATTCGCCGTGATCCTTAAATTTGAAAGATATTATTTACAAGTGAAATTTTACAAATACATTCCGAAACAAAATCCACCAACTTACAACTTACGAACTATAAGCTCTGTGATACACATATCTTAGAGGTTCTTTGATAATGGCTTCACTACAAGTTTCAAACTTCAAACCAACTATACATCTAGTTACAAATCGAGTTGTACAATGCAATTTAGTAGGTTAAAAGCAATGTAAAAAGCAATTACAATTTACAGTGAAGTGAACGTTTTCTCCCAAACTCTAGCGTACATCAAGTGACACTGAACTACCAGAGGCAAACCCCAAGGTAAATATATTAAATTACAATCTACATATTTGGTGAAATAAGAAATGGGAATGCCTCGAAAACAAACTGGCAAGCCCAGCTGAAAAGCTAAGGCGTCATAAATAATTAATTTGGCGAATCTAGGTTAGGGTAGGGCAGACTCCTATACGAAACAGCAACCGAACATTACGGAAATTTTAGCCGGAATGGAATTCAAGAGTGCTTACCCGAAGGTGGCCCATCCCGGTAGCGAAGCGTCGCACACGACGTAAAACTTCCGACAGACTAAGGCAGACCAGGCCAAGACAAGTCCGAATTATCACGAACGCAGCCAAGCCATGAGTGCTTGTATATGCAACTTTCGTTCTGTGCAGTTGAACTTTCAAAGTGATTTCAGAGTCTGGAAACAAACGTACACTAGCTTCACCGGCATGTAAAAATGGTGTTGCATGACAGTATGCATGCACCATATAATCTCAGCTTTGGTTACTGCTCTCTTGAAGGATAATTCTGTAGACATCTCGCCTCTGGTGAACCTTCTTTAATGAAAGAAGAAGAAGAAGCAGTGGAGTCATATATGATAGAGTTCGTTGTGGTAGCTGTGGTAGGCAGAGGGCAGTTTGTGTTTCTGGCCAGGGTATTAAGGTCACTTTGTTGCTGAAAGAATTAGAAGTGGAGGGTGATTGCAGAAACTCACAGACGTTGGTGGCTATAGACGAAGAAATTTCTTCGCTGAAGCAGTAATGGTAATCGAATTTTTAAAAATCTTAAAGTGATTAAAGTGAATTTAGACTAAATTCAACTTCCATGTTTTGAAATTTAATATGCATATTAATTGCTCATTTATTTTTTGGATGTTAAGCTTTCAAAATGTATTTTAATATTACTGTCATAGCTGGAAACTTCCTTAAATTTTTATTTTTTGTCGTACGTCAGGAGAAAAAACTGGTTTTTATGTCTGGAAAACGGAAATGTCAGGGAATTTCAAAATTTGGATTTGGTGGACACCCTGTTTTACAATTCGTAACCTCCTTGAGATACAATCGTCTGCATGAGAGGAAATCTATTTGGCTTTCTTTTCCTCCATTTCTGTATGTCATTAACTGTCTTGGTTTTCTGGAAGAAAGTGTTACAGATTGTTAGATCCGATGCCTGGGCAAAATTCAACACACTCACCCTGTTCATTTCTCGTACTCTCCTCAATGCTTCTCCTTCCACATTGGTGCCAATATGCCCATTTAGGTCTTCAAGAATTGGAAAGAGACTGATTCCACAGTAGTTTTTACATTCCTGGTTATCTCTTTTCTTCATGACTTTCTTTCACATTGATGGTGTGTGTTCTGAATGCCAGATTGTCATGGGTCTGTTTTCATTCCAGCAAGATGTTTCCCCCCAGCCTTCATCACTTCGGAAGTGATTTGATCAACTCCCGCTGCATTTCCATTTTGCAGTGTCTTTATGACAGACAGAAGGTTCGTGGTTTTCCTGATGTCGTTTTTTGACCTGGTATTCTTACCCTGTTTTCTTGTAAAGTGATCAATTCTCAAGTCTGGAAGCCTTCAGGTTTTTTCTCAGTATTGTCCAAAGTCAGTCTGCTTTATCATTTTTTTTTTTTTTCCCCCCAACGTTCCAGACATTCACTCGAAATCCCTGGCTGTATTGGACGACTGGAAGATGAGCATAGAGGGATAGGATCTGGACTTTACTTTTAACTCTGTATCTTCTAATAAATGTAGTGCAGTAAATTTGTTGGATAGTGCAGTGTGGAGCTCCTTCAGTCGTGCCAAGTCTAGCTTGACTGACGGAAATACTGTTCGGCTTGCCTGTCTCGCATTCACAAGTCAGGTCCCCTCGTTGCCTGAACATCGTTGAGTGCTGACCTCATGAATACAGTATATAAGCTGAAAAGTGGTGTACAGGCCAAAGATAAAGATGATGATGATGATGATGATATAGGTCTATCTGTTTTTCAGTGTTGAGATTATTAGTGTGATCCTGTCACTTGAGTCTTATGCTTTCTGGAAATCCACAATACATATTAATTAAAAACAAACAAAATTAATCATATAAACACCAACTTGGCAGGTTCGATCCTGGCTCAGTCCGGTGGTATTTGAAGGTGCTCAAATACGACAGCCCCGTGTCGGTAGATTTACTGGCACGTAAAAGAACTCCTGCGGGACTAAATTCCGGCACCTCGGCGTCTCCGAAGACCTTAAAAAGTAGTTAGTGGGACGTAAAACAAATAACATTATTATTATTATTATTAATCATATAAACAAGGAAACAAAGGAAGTGGACACTGCCAAACGAAATACTAAGAGAATACCTGTCTGATCATGTTGCAATCTCCCAGAGAAAACAAAAGGAAATTGAGTTTTAGTGAAGAAAGGAGCCAACTTAGAAAACAGATCATTATCTGACAACCACCAAGGTAAGTCATTTCCAGTGTCAGTAAGAAATGTTCAAACAACATGATACTAATAGACATGATACTGTATAGGCTTTTGGGCTTATGCCGTGTCAAGAAAATAAGGTGAAATTCTTTACGTTTTGCAGAGAACTGTGCTCTGCATCATCATCAGAAGAAAATTTTGTGACTCCACCGCCACTAAAATTGCTCACAGTCTGAGTAAAACCAAGGACAAATTGTCATCACTTTTACATCCAGGGGTATACGAAATTCCCTGTACTTGCGATAAGGTATACATTAGCCCAACATGCCAGTCCATTGGTACCTGCATCAAGGAACATGAATGTAATATTCGTCTCAAGCAGCCAGACAAATCGGCAATAGGTGAGCACGCTCTATCGTCGGGTTGTGATGTCATGTTCCAAGATGCTCGAGCTCTTACCCACACTAGACACTACAGATTATACGGGAAGCTGTGGAAATACATAGAAATCCTAACACTTTCAACAGCGAGACTGGCTATCAATTAAGTAATACCTGGTTGCCAGCCATTAAGGATTTACATAGGTAGTTCTCTTCCCTGTCCCTTCACTTTATTTCACCTCGTGTGTTTTCTAAATTTGTACGTTCCTCATCGCCAGATGTTTCGTTCCAGCTTGTGTCATGTCGTACACCTGTCAATGTCATATGTTACATACACATGTTATGGGACCATCTTAGACTGATTCTGATGGTTCGTCAGCTTCCACTTCGAACACTGTGCCACGTTCGGGGAGCCATCTGGTGATGAATGAACGTACCATTTCTCCTTCTATTACAATGTCCAAATTTCAAAAAGTAATTGTTTAAGTATAGCCTTTCCCATAGACAGTCGAGATGAGCACAGTTCTCTGCAAAACGTAAATAATTTCACCTTATTTTCTTGGCAAAAGCCTATAAAGTATCACGTCTGTAAGTACAGGTCGTGAAAGCATCAAAGGCAACATGATACTAAATTTAACCCTTAGAACTCGTATTTCAGAAATGTTCCAACATCGCGATTTTCTGTTGATCTTGTATGTCGAAGGTGTTCTGACATAATGTTTACTCCAACAATGTGTTATAACGGAATAATTTAAGTATTTTGCGATTCTCAGGCAATACCTAGACTTTAGAGAACCTATGGCCTTCTGAATATTATTCTTAGCGAGTTTAAGCAAGCATACTGCGGAACGTATATCAGGCGCTGTGTTTACATCGGTAAGGTGCAAAATGACCTCGAAAAACTCAGGTAGTCCTAGCAGTTCTGATATTAGTGCAATTATAAATAATTTTAGCTGGCCCCAGGTTCGATTCCTGGCCAGGTCAGGGATTTTTACCTGGATCTGGGGCTGGTTCGAGGTCCACTCAACCTACGTGATTACAATTGAGGAGCTATCTGACTGTGAGATGGCGGCCCCGATCTAGAAAACCAAGAATAACGGCTGAGAGGATGCGTCGTGCTGACCCCATACCACCTCATAATCTGCAGGCCTTTGGGCCGAGCAGTGGTCGCTTGGTAGGCCAAAGCCCTTCGGCGCTGTTGCGCCATGGGGGAGTTGAATGATTTTAACTGTAGTGAAGATGATTGTATTTCTGAACTTGATTCGGGAAGCGAGTATCGTGGTGCTTCAGAAGTATCCAGTGAATCTGAAGTTGAAGAGGGCTCCAGTTCATCAGAAGACGGCTGCTCTACACACAACGAGTTTAATGTTCCCGCATAATTTGACTCCAGGTTTCCAACCACCACCTGGTGTGCCTCCTTCCAACACCAATAGATTTTCACACTATTCTTTTTTTTTTTACAGGTGATATTTTAAAAGAGATATTGGATGAGACAAACAGCAGAACATGCCAGTACGGGAGAGAAGTTTATGGACCACTTGGAAGCATGGATGAGATGAAAGCCTTTCTGGGTGTAATTATGAATATGGGAATGAACTCAAAATCCAGAATGCAGGACCATTTTTCTGAGGATTGAGCTGCAAAATATCAACTTTTTCAATAATGTATGTACAATTTTTTCAAGTGATTTGGATGTTCCACGTCAACCTCCCCCAGTACAGGCTCCACCGGAACAAGAGGGGATAAAATATGCAACCTAGTTCTATATCTGGAAAGCAAGTGTCGAGAGTTGTATATTCCTAACAGGAAGATATCAGTTGGTGAAAATATTGTTAGTTTTAAGGGTGGAGTCATATTCAAATGCTACAATCCTCAAAAGTGAAATAAGTGGGGGCTTCGCATATATGTTTCTGCAGATCCTGCTACAGGTTATCTGTGTACATTCATGCCATACTATGGTTCTACAACTACAGAGTCTCTGATTCTTCCTGGCAAACCCTTTACAACAACGATTGTGATGCAGCTTTGCCAGCAACTTGCTCAAGATTTGACTGGGAGTCATGTATTTCATATCTTTACTGACAGATTCTACACAGAGCAACTCTACAATAATGGTTTCCATTTAACAGGAACAGTACTGATGAACTGAAAAGAAGGAAACTAAAAAATTTGGAGAAGCATGTTGAAGTCGTTGCATACAGAAAGAAAGACAAGGTAATGGTACTGGCATGGCGTAAGTACATGGCACAATGAGAAACAGCCGTTAACCCAAAAGTGTTGATCCCATCCTCAAGCCCCCTGTCATCCTTGACTACACGGGAGGCACGGGTACTTCGGATCACTATACTTCTTCCTACAATTTTGGAAGGAGGTCTGTGAAGTGGTGGCGCGAGCTCTTTTCTTGGCCTTTTGATGTTGCAGTTGTCAATATCATTCTGCTGTTCAGTATACAGAGAGAGAAGGAACAGAAGGAGCTCTTGAGACAGGGAACATTTAGAAAACAGCTGGCAGTAGAGTACATTGGAGATGTTCGCAACACCAATTCTAGAAAGAGAGGACGTCCCGGCTCCAGTAATGATGAAGAGCGACCTAACAGAAAGCCACATTTTATCTACCCACACTCTAGAAAGACTATGAAGGACTGTGCTGTATGCAGTAACAGGCAGAAGAAAGGAGGAGGAAGAGTAACCCATTTCTTCTGTAACAGCTGCTCAAGAAAACCAGGCCTTTGAAAAGTACCATACACATTGACATTGATTATTTAGTGTTAGTGGAATCATGTAGTGTCTTTTATTCCAGCTTGAGTTTTGTTAATAAATTGTTTTAGCCCTAAGAAAAGATAGCAGTAGTATAATCATACATTTCCAGAAAAGTAAGTACGAGTAGAGGTGACCAGTGCTATTGGTTGAAAGCTGAAACAGAATAGTAACAGGTACCAATAACTGACTGATTTTGAAACAACTCTCTGGAAAAAGATACCACAGAAAGAGTCATACTCAAGCATTAAAAAAAACCACACACTGGAAAACAACAGTTTTATAGAACAAGCAGAAATCACAAATGAGCTATGCAAACATGCAAGTCCACAATTACATGCAAAGAAAAAAAAAAAACCTACAGCTACAGAACCATCTCACTGCTACCAGAGACTTAACAAGATCCTGCCTATGACATTGTTATCGTGGTTAGAGCAGCAGGTCTAGCACACAGTCAGAGCAAATCTGAAGGTCAGAACTGCCAGATGCAATCCGAGCTGTAGTGATAACATTTACAGACTTCAATAAAAGCATACTGTTGCATCCAGAGGGAATCTCTGCAAAAAATTCTAAGACATCTCAGACTATACCCCAAATTAATAAATATGATAAAATTGACCCTCACAAACATCTGCTCAAATGTGAAGTTCAGGGGTGAATTATTGGTAACAGTCAAGATGAAAACAGGTCTATGCCAGGATGGAGTATCATCACTACTGTTCAATTGCGCTCTAGAAATGGTTTAAGAAATGCCCTCCAGAAGTACAAATAGGCAGAAAAATCAAAATAACTGCCTTAGTCTTCCTGACAACTTGGTATTCCTAGGAACTGACTTAGGAAAAGCTAAAACACAGGTATCAGAACTTCAAAAATTTGAGCTAAAATTGGCCTCAACATATCATTTGAAAAGACAGAAATGATGACTCAAAAGTCAACATAAAATGGTAATAAAGTCAAAATTGTCACCCAGTCCAAATAATTTGGAGAAGTAATAACAAACAACCTAAACATAAAAAAAACCTTAACCGTAGCTAAAGCTCAAAAATTTACCTCTGACATGTAGAAAATAAGAAAAGCATATCGATAAATGCAAAACTAAAACACTGCAACACAGTCATAAAACCAAAAGCAACCTGTGCAGCAGGAACACATTTCCGGATGAACGAACAATCACAGACCGATAGAACCTGCATCATTTATTATTATTTATAAATTTCATTTTCCGTATTGACAGACTCAAAGTATAGATAAGAAATGTGTTTTTCCACCATTCAATACACACTTTATTTTAATAGATTAAGCTAGTACCGGTTTCGGCTCTTTAACGGCCATCATCAGCTAGTACATGTTTTGTTTTAGCCATTAGACAATACACAAGTTGTTATTGTATTAGGCATCCGGATGTCTAATGGGGGATGGAATAATAGCATATAATTAAAATATCAGTGGTCAGGTTAAAAAGTTATAAATAGAGCATGAGTATGTAAAACATATTAAAAACACACAGGTCACAATATATAACATTTAAAAAGTTTCAACACATTAAAATTGTACGTATAGGTAGACACTTGTTAAAATTTTCCAATTTATGTTATATGGATTCCATTCTTCTGTCCTCTGTGCAGATCCTTCTAAGTAATGTTGATTTTAGTTGCGTAGGGTAATCTTCGAGGACATTTTGAAACTAGTGTACGTCTTATTGATGTGGGCCTTTGTCATGATGAAATTTCGTTATGTTATATATCCCAACTTGTGATATACTATGGCAAGTTTCAATACAGCAAACAGCAGGTCTCGAGCATGTATTTAGAAGTAGTCGGTGGTAACACTTCTCTCGTCTATGTTGTGTTACCACCGACTACTTCTAAATACATGCTCGAGACCTGCTGTTTGCTGTATTGAAACTTGCCATAGTATATCACAAGTTGGGATATATAACATCACGAAATTTCATCATGACAAAGGCCCACATCAATAAGACGTACACTAGTTTCAAAATGTCCTCGAAGATTACCCTACGCAACTAAAATCAACATTACTTAGAAGGATCTGCACAGAGGACAGAAGAATGGAATCCATATAACATAAATTGGAAAATTTTAACAAGTGTCTACCTATACGTACAATTTTAATGTGTTGAAACTTTTTAAATGTTATATATTGTGACCTGTGTGTTTTTAATATGTTTTACATACTCATGCTCTATTTATAACTTTTTAACCTGACCACTGATATTTTAATTATATGCTATTATTCCATCCCCCATTAGACATCCGGATGCCTAATACAATAACAACTTGTGTATTGTCTAATGGCTAAAACAAAACATGTACTAGCTGATGATGGCCGTTAAAGAGCCGAAACCGGTACTAGCTTAATCTATTAAAATAAATTGTGTATTGAATGGTGGAAAAACACATTTCTTATCTATACTTTAGAACCTGCATCAGCAAAAAATACCAGAAAGACGGACAGTGGTGGAAAGTTCCCAACAAAGTTGTATACAGAGAGTGGGAACCCATTACTGATACTGTGTGTAACAGAAGACTGGGATTCTCTGACACGCAACTAGACTTCTGAAACAACTGGTACAGTACAGGGTTTCCATAAAAGAACTCCGGGGTTTTAAAAATTCGTATCTTAATAACTGTAGAAGATAGCAAAAAAAGTAGGTAATTTCTCTGAAACAAGTAGCTCAAGTTTTACTCATACCGATTGGGAATGTTTCATCAACAGTTGGCAGCACTGCGGAGCGTTGACCTTGAAACAACGTAGCGGCAGTCAGTGCTGTCTGGATTGCAGCGATATGGCAATGCCGCAACAAAAGGCTCAGTGTGTTATTTGGCTAATAGAAACTCATTCTGTTGTTATGGTACAAAGGAAACTTTTGACGTAATTATGGTGTTGACCCGCCTACGGATAAAACCTTTCGCCAATGGTTAAGTGCTTTCAAACAGACAGGAAGTGTTTTAAAACAAAAGTCGCCGGGAATGTGGACAGAATCCGAGCTTCAAGCCTTCGAAGCACTAAGAAAACATTGACAAGGCGCAGTCTGGAGTTGGAGTTACCAAGATCAACAGTTCATAAAGGACTTCGTTTAACTGCTGTTACACCACATTAAACCGACAGACAAGATTAAGAGATTTGACTTTTCTGTTTCTATGCTAAACAAAATCAATGAAAATTACGATTTAAAAAAATAAATGTTATTTTTAGTGATGAAGCGACTTTTCATGTGAACGGGTCTGTAAACAGATCAGAGCCGCCCCATGAGTTCGTAGAGTATGAACGTGACACACCAAAAGTGAATCTTTGGTGTGGTCTTATGCATGATAGAGTATTAGGTCCCTTCATTTTTGTTGAAAGAAATATCAATGGTGATGTCAATTGTGACATGTTAGAGGAATATGTTTTTCCTCAGTTAGATGACATTGAGGTGGAGAAGGGTTTAGTCTACTTCCAAGAAGATGGGGCACCGCCACACTTCAGTTTGCGTGTGCGTGAGGCACTTGACGCTTGACTTGGTAACAGATGGATTGGAAGGGAAGTACCTATTCCATGGCCTCCAAGGAGCCCTGATATGACTCCGTTGGACTTTTTCTTCTGGGGACATCAAGAATCTTGTGTATGCAGAGAAAATTTGTGATGTTGGCCATCTCAGGGAACGAATAATCAATTGTGTGGCAACCTTCCCCCCAGACATGCTGGCCGGGACATGGGAAGAGGTGGAATACTGTTACGATGTGTGCCATGGCACTAAAGGGGCTCATATTGAACTTTATTAAATTGTTAAAAAACCTTGAAAATGCAACCTTTCCAATCATGTATTAAACATTAATGTAAGTTTTTTACTTCATTATAATATTTTGCCTCAAATCTCCGGATTTCTTTTATGGAAAACCTGTATAATCTTGATACCACAACAGGATCAACGAAATTGGAGAACAGCTTCTCTAACCAGAAGACACCACAGATAAGATAAAATTAAACTAAAAAAGTCCAGGAGACATACATCCCCTTCACACTCGTGAGAAAGAAACTCGCAACACAAATATTTTCAGCACGAGAAAGGGCACGCAGATTGGAACATGGAAAAGTACTCGGAGGACCACAACGCCTGAACAGTCTCTTCAAAGAGACTTGGATTGATTAAAGTGATCCTGAGCGGTCGTAATAGTGATATTGCTAAACACTTGTATGTTTTCAGCTCGAGTATCATGTAAGAGCAACTGTTGAATCTGTCCTTGATGGGACAATCGCTTAGCATGTTCATGATTTCACTTTTGTTGCTCCCGAGATTTTAGGTCAGCAGCTGGTAGTGACTTAGGCTACTTGCTTCCTGACTCTCTGTGGCCCTTCTCCCTTTTTTGCTGCTCCTCCTGATGCGAGAATCAAGTGTTAGGTTAATATTTAAGAGGTAGAATACAGACGGATGTACAAAACCTTTAAACAATTGCCAGGACGATTTCCGTAGCAACTACCACAACATACTTTCACATGACCAGCATTAATGTTTCCCTTATTTTTCACGTTACCTGTAAAAGGTATAGAATTAAAATGTTTGTAAATAATACTCTAAATATTTTGTCATGAGCAATATTCCTGTAAAACCAACCACAAAGGAGATACGTGTAGTTTTATGTTTATGGCCACCATCCCCCCGAGTTTCTATCAACAAATTATAGCTAAGATTCTACGCCCCCTATGCCGGCCCTGTGGTATAGGGGTAACGTGCCTGCCTCTTACCCGGAGGCCTCGAGTTCGATTCCTGGCCAGGTCAGGGATTTTTACTGGGATCTGTGGGCTGGTTCGATTTCCACTCAGCCTACGTGATTAGAATTGAGGAGCTATCTGATGTTGAGAGAGCGGCCCCAGTCTAGAAAGCCAAAAATAACGGCCGAGAGGATTCGTCGTGCTGACCCCACAACACCTCATAATCTGCAGGCCTTCGGGCTGAGCAGCGGTCGCTTGGTAGGCCAAGGGCTGTAGTGTCATTGGGGGGGGGGGGTTCTACTCCCCCTTATCCTAAACTTCAATACCGTGCCTATGATGTAACAGACAAGCAAAGAAACAGAGATTAAACTTGTTTGTTGTAAAAACCAAGTAACAAGTCGACATTTAAAAGGTACCGGCACAAAGACGATACAGGGTGTAATTGAAATCAGGTATGCCATTTGAACTGGTTTTATGATTATTAATCAATATACAATCATATCTGCACACTAATTTTAATTCGTAACTGGTTTTCGGACACTAAGGTCCATAATCAGTGTTAACACATTGTGGTCTGGGTGCGTGATACTCCATTCTTTCCTATGGACCAACAACAGAAGCACACCTAGCATGAGAAGTAGGATGAAATATAAATACATGTAACTTTTAAATGACATGAAATAAATTATTGAAACTTGGTGAGAGCACTTACGACTGATTCTAGTACTTGCTTTTAGTGTGGTATTGCATGAAGCAGCTGCCCTTGTGCAAAGGAACTTGACAAGCCGAGCAGATGTACCTTGTGTGCAGCGCATACTCTGCAAGACTTCTGAAGGTACTTTTTCCTTCCACCACATTTATATTTTTCCATTTCACGGATTTGGGGGAGGTTTTATACCTCCCTGAATTTTGTTCATGATAGAGATTTGATTGTTCCACAAGAAGCTGAAACAAGTCATCACCCAAGAAATGATCTACTACCTCCGGGATACTCGTGGAATTACTGGCCGTATAAGCGAGGCTTATAAAACCCGTGAATGACTCTAGGACTCTGTTTTCATCCTTATTTGTCCATCCATCAACCTCACTGGCATCTTCACTCGTATTATTGTCGCCGTCAACAGACTCGTCTGAACTGAATGTCGCACTTTCACTTCCGCGCGTATACTTTGATGTTGACGTATATCTTCACAATCACTAATACTTACCCTTTTGCAATCACTAGGGACATCAGATAAACTATCAGCATGCAATTCTCCAAATATTTTATCATCGTTCAAGCTGTCTTTGCTACGGCGCGCCATGCTGACACCTGACAATACACTCAGTACTGAGTGTTATGAAACCACACTTCCTGTGCAAAAGCATTGTCAAGGAAAGAATATATCTATCTAAATTCCGATCAACAAAGACTTTGTAAAGAACACAAAATATTTAGATTAATAAACAACGGAGAGGATAAAATCGCACAAGAATGAAGCAATGTGAGAAAACGTTAATTTATTTAGCCGGTCGCCCGCGCACCAATACGAAACTACGTTAATTAACGTTAACCCGTCATTAATGTGTTAAAATTTAAATATTTTATTCCACATGAGTGTGTCGTCAAAATGGTTATGAATTAAAATTAGTGTACTTATACGACTGTATATTGAAGTACTACATCAGCATTGTTACTAAGAAATGGCTTTCATATTTTGTAATGATTATAATTTGAACTGGTGGTGGAAAATGGTATTCTAAGCAAACATCTTCAAAGATTTTACTCCTGTCTTAATGAAAATGAAAACCTACAACGTGTTTTCCAGTCTTTGACTGGGTCAGGGATGTAATGAATGAATCAGATATAGGCTGTTATTACGATGGGGTCGCCACTCCCAAAGTGATTTATATATTAATGAGTGATAGATGCTATGAAATGAGTATGGAGAGTGTTGCTGGAATGAAAGATGACAGGGAAAACCGGAGTACCCGGAGAAAAACCTGTCCCGCCTCCGCTTTGTCCAGCACAAATCTCACATGGAGTGACCGGGATTTGAACCACGGTATCCAGCGGTGAGAGGCCGACGCGCTGCCGTCTGAGCCACGGAGGCTTTTCCTGTCTTAATATTTGAAAAAATAAATTAGAAAACTTGGTCAGCGTTTTTTGAGAAGTTAAGCAGAACATCAACAACAGAGCTGTTGCTCTCCCCTGCAGAGCTGTACAATGCAGATCGATTTGTCTCGAGGTCAGTTGACTGTGACCTGCAGATAAGCTCTTAGGACAGAAAAACAAAAATGGATTTGTCAAATAATGAAATGTGTGATATGATTTTAATTTATGTTGAGCCAAGGTGTAATACACTAAACGCGAGACGAATCTATCAGGAATCTTGCTGAAAATACCAAAGGTTTTTGTCGCTGTTCTTCAGACATTTCCACACAGGGGCTGATTATCAAAATTATATTGTCCTTTAACACGTTCACTGCGTGTTTGTAAACGATGACATTGTCCCAGTTTCTACCATCAAGGTTATTTGCCTCTGACTAGTCAGCCGATCACAGGTGTGCTCAGTCCGAACTATGATAAAAATAATATCCTAAAAATATATACACCCTGGTTTTGATGGGGAAAATACAGCTAAATATGGACATGGTGAGGTCAACTAAGAACTACAAATAAAGCAAGGCAAAGCATGATGTCAGTTTTGGAGGAAAATCTGTTTATGAAAATAATCAAGATAAACATGGAAAAAAAATCACGTGATCCAATTTTTTTAAACATGACTCAGATTTTTTCTTTCAGCTTGATAGTATCCATCTTGAGAATCAAAAATATATTACAAATGTTCATTGTATGCCGACACACATGCTTAACATATCAAATAAAATCTTGAAGTTTAATTAATGTTAACACGGGTATACGTGCTCGCACCACGCTCCTGGCTTTGTTTGTTAACACTTTGAACTGTAGATGAGTACGTTCCCTTTCCCTGCACACTTGACATTGCAGATGTGATTTAATGCGCAAAAATGGGAGACAAGAACTAATCTAACTGTACAAATATAACACGCTGAGTGGTAAAACATCCTACACACAAATATATACACCCTGAATAATGAGCAATCTCATGAGCACAACAAACAACATATGAATAATAACACAGCAATATTTTAAATACATATTAGTATTGAATAGGTGGAAACCTTTACTGTGTTATTATTCATATGTTATCCTCAGTTCAATACGGACCAACAACATGAAATTTATAACCCTTGATCACAACAAACAATGTGGATTGGAACCACACAAAATCAAAATCATGTTGAGAACATGTTCCTGAGTCGCTGACTATATTTACAAACATATAAAACTGCATTTAACTTGAAAAATCTGAAATATCTGCATTTAAAATGGAAAATCTGAAAATTAACATTCATTAAATAAATTACACACTCGTCGAACCTTGTACTCGCACTTACTAGTTACCTGCTTACTTACACATACGTTATTTGAAGGGCGCCAGCTGCCACTCAGTACAGCAATAATAGAATGAGACTCTTGACTATCTCTAGGGTGTGGGGTAATAAGCTTACTTTTGACAACATACCATATAAGTTCTGGGAAAAGGAGATTGGCGTTCGG
Organism: Anabrus simplex; assembly: GCF_040414725.1. Lineage (NCBI taxonomy): Eukaryota > Metazoa > Arthropoda > Insecta > Orthoptera > Tettigoniidae > Anabrus > Anabrus simplex. Next base: position 99,095,583 of record NC_090276.1, on the reverse strand, counting down.
TTTCCCCATTAATTTTGAGGTTAAGATATTTTACTGTCAATGAAATAAAACTATGAATTCGTTTGATAGAACAATATATATTCTTTAAATAATATATAAAAAAATAGTGAGTCTTGTTGCGATAAACAGATGAGAATATGAAATAATGACATTGCAACTGAAAGAAACTAGCCATGAATTTGAATTCTTCTTGACCGGACATTTAACAATTTATACGAAATATTTCCCTCACTGATTCACTTGACTGTACCTTCAACACTTTGAGTGCAATTACGACGTAATCCATTGATCTGGTGTTCACTGTAGATGTGTCACGCCTAACTTGGTGATACATCCTTGTGACTGCTTCTTCTCCATATCATCTGACTTCTTTGTAAGTCAATATGGTATGACCTCTTGGCAGGTCCTGGTTTGCCCTCTCTGACTTCATGGTAAGCCCTTGCGTCCGTGTCTTCCACTAAGTGACGGACCAACCATTTGGTCTCACTCTCTCAATGACCAATAATGGCTCACTGAGTCTTCACCATCTCTCGTTCACACTGGTTGACTGACTAACTAAGGCCTCTTGATCTAGTAGACTACTTCACTGTACTGCATCCGTATAACTAATGACTGACGCTACAATATGCACCCACCTTATATAGACGTTGGTTGACACAACTACGTAATCTCCAGAAATAACAATGACATACTCCCACCTACGCGACAGATATTACAGACAGTGGTGAAACAGCCCTGCGGCGGCTGACTCTCTGAGCGCATATTCTAAATAAATACGATGACATAGCCATGGCGCGGCGATGACTTGGCAGAATCGCCACTAATCTTGCACAATGTCCCAACGTCACACTCAATCTCTGATATATACAACAATTCTCACTGTACAGGTATTGAGTTGTATTCTACACATACGTATATATGCATACATGTAAGTACAATCTTGCAAGCAACAGGCAATTGCAAAATCGAATTGAATAAAACTGATAATTACAGTAATAGTAACAATATCACAGATAACATAATAATAATACGGACATAATAATAATAATAATAATAATAATAATAATAATAATAATAATAATAATAATACAGATAAAATAATAAAAATACAGATATCATCTTGTAACGGGATTTGAACCGTTACAATGTAAATGGCAAATATACACATTCAAAGAAAGAAAAACATGTCATATTTTCCAGGGCTCACCAAGAAAAGCATTCGGCATTCACGCAACTCTCATTCACTCATAGCCTCGATGGAAAATATGAGGAAACAAATTACATTTTAAGCAACACTTCCTATTCAACACAGGTTCTCGAAATAAATTATATGACACAAATTCACAAAAAATAACAGAGTAGGCTTTAACTTTCAACACATAATTCAACATTGTATCCTGAAATATCCCTCAGCGCGGTTATATCCTGAAAGAAAATCCGAACAAAACGTCGCGATATAAAACTCTTCTACGGCAGCACATAGAGACATGGACAAAACCCAGGAAAATCATCACGAAGTGTAGGCCGCTCAAATAAAACTCTCCTCGGTAGACAAACATATCACCCTCGACAACACACGGCGGAATGACTCAAAGCGGAGATTCACGTCTCCCAAAATAATGTAGCAAACATCAAAACCACAGGGTCCAACCCTTTACATACGCTGCTCAACTGTCTACCTGAGGCAAGTCACACAATGAAGAAAAATGCACGCCTTTCAGATGAGGAACGCGTCCTCTTACTCAAATCACACTAAATAATATCTCATGTCCTAAAGTTGCCGAATCTGGAAAAGTATATAAAAATGTCTAATATATGCTCACACGAAAAGAAACAAGACCGCCCTAGTCACAAGTCAAAGCACCCGTGCTCAAAGTTAAACATGAATAATAAATTGGCCAACTCTGTAATAAATATGATAAACTGAAACGGGAATTTGCCACATAGACAATTGATCATGTCTGAACATCGGAAAGTTACTGAAATATCTCAATCATACAACTCGGGAAATTCACATTGATGATAATAATAATAATAAAATAATACATTTTACAGAAAATATATTCTAATATTCAGAACTCGAAATACGAAACTGCATTTGCGGAACTCGTGAATCTATTACTAATATACAATCTTGATATACAAAATAGTAGTGAAGATGACGTTACCAAAATTTGTGGATCCAAAATCCACCGTCTCTCACTCTCATTCACACATCATGCAATAAATCCCAGAAAACGTGACAGCATGTTTCCGTACACTTTGAGCTCCCATTAATAATACTTTAATCTAGTCCTTCCTGACTTTAATTTGAATCCTTATTTACATATACATTTAAACTCGGAGACGAACACTGCTAACCACTCAGCTAAATAAATCAGAATAAAATGTAAGAAAGCAAGCTGCAACCTTATGCAAGCAGTCTGCATTTACGTTACAATTATATTTACATTAATAAGCTACCTATCATTTACTTTAAATAGGACGTAGTCCTTCCAAACAAAGCAAAATTTCCTGTACTTAAATATTAGTACTAACCTATCCCCTTTTGTAACATAACACACATTCACACTCACACAGTTACATTGAAAATTCTGTACTCATCTATTTCGTTGACTTATTGTCACCAGCCATTTCAGGAACTGCTGGCCCCCATCGTGTTTTAGCCAGCCATCTCGATGATGAAGCCTTCAGAAAAGACTTGGATCAGTCCTTTGATCTCCATTTTGGCGTCGAAAAGTGATGTCGTATTTTCCGTTGCCGCTTCTGCTTCTGGATGTCATCTAAAACATCTTGTTCACGATGTAGAAACTAGGTCAAGATTAAACCAGCTAGTTACTAGAATACTACAGCCGGGGTAATTTCCACTGACCGTGAAACCAGTTCCCATTCAGTCGCAGAACAACTTCTTTTATCTAATCCTGTAACTAGGTCAAATATTTCCCATTTAAGAGCTGGACTGGAAATTGTAAAGTTTATGCCCTTGGGAAACTATTTACACAGGCAGGCTTTTATGCATTCGAAATTATTAAATGAAACTGTTCTTTCCCTCTGGAAATTGAAAGTTACATGCCATTCTCCCAGTATTTAGAAAACTTGAATAGATTAAATGCAGACTGAGTGTCTTTCAACAAAATTTACAAGTTCCCACACAATCACTCGCGTAAATAAAAACTTCTCACAATGTTACTTGCACAGAATCTTGCCTAATAATAGGGTAGATAGCCCACGTGGTCATTGTTTTTATTAATTCGTCCCCTTAAGACGCCGTTGTATCCTCGATCAGGGCCATCACCTACATAGACTAATGCCTATGACCGTGACGCTATCATATCATTGGTCCAGCACATCGCAGTCATAATGCTTACTTCAAACGTCTCTCGCAGGCTTCTCTAGTCTCTCGCCGGGCTTCCGAAATGTTGTTTGTTGGAGTTCTATTGTTTCCCTGTTCTGCTTTGTGTACGTCATGTCGAAATTCCACCTTCTAAACTTAGCTGGCGAGCAAACAAACCCGAGCTCCAAGCTCCCTGTAGAAATTGCGACGTGCTGCTGAATGAGATGCTTCCTGCCAGTTACTGGTACTTAATAAAAATGAAATATTCCCCGTACATTCGAATAAATGATTGATTAATTAAATGAGCACTTCAATAAGGGCTCAACATTCCCACCAACCTGAGCAAGATATTTGCGTGGAACTCTTTAAAAGTTGTAATAATTTGAATTTTTGAACATTGGTATGACCAGTTATTTCGAATTTGTGGACTTATTCCACTTGCATGCCTGGGAGAGAGGTAATACAGGTCATCGGCTGGATCACGCGCCAGGTGCATGGGTAGATCACTGGGCATTATTTATCACAAATAACAAACAAATGCATAAGTATGATTACAACATAAATATATTCATATTTACTCTTCGCTATTATACAATTTTATGTCACAATGTCTTTATCATTGCAAAATTGCCAACTGCCGTGGCATTATTTCTTCAGGGTGGACCTTGTGATATTGAAGGAACTGCATTGTCAGCCATCTGAATAAAATATAAATAAAGTAATAAATAAAGTGATAACATAAGCATCATGACCGAGTCAGAAACGATTACTACAAGTTCTTTCATGTTACTCATAAATATGATGTAAAAATAAATGACAGTTAAAAGTTCAGTCCTTCACTGAACTTCTTGCAGCACAGTAATGGAATTTATTTCAAAACCGGAATCACACTCTTAATTCTCTTGACATAATAAGAAACTGAAAATACATTTTCTTACGTTGCATTGAAGTTGTCTTGCTGCTGAAAGATCTCAAAAAGAATTAAGGCGTATAACGAAAACTGCGGAGAGAAAATATGCGGGAAACGAAATACGCATGCGCAAATCTGGCTGTGGATGGGCCTGCTAGTAGATTGGACTTGCCCGATGTGCAGGATGACGAGGAGAGTCTTTCTTACCACGCGGCAAAGCTGTAATTCACGTTTTCTAGCATCCATTGCACAACGCGCTGGGCGTGTGATCCACACTGAACGTATTAAAACATCAATCACTCGGTGACTTCTAAACTTGCTACATAGTCTTCACAGTCTAAATATTCCAATTCTTTGTGAGGTTGCAGCAACAACAGCAGCAGCAATTTGTTTGTGCGGAGATTAGGCAAGATAAGAACCTCTATTTTCTTATCGGCTAACTCCTTCCACCCCCCCCGCCCCCCTGCTTTCATGTTACTCATGTTACTTGAATTATGCAGTAACTTCCCCTCAATCCAACTCCCTCTAGCTACAGCAGGTTTAGTTCGCCACTGCTGCATGAAGTATTATTGTAAACCTAAAAATATTCAGTTTTAAATTTAAAGACAGCTGACAGTTTCTTTGCATAACCTGCTTAGACCAGTTTGACGGACATACCCCCTCTATATCTATCAATGATCTGCACTTAGTGTTGTCACCCAGGTGGCATATTCCCTGGCAGTTGTTTACCTGGCTTTTTCTTAAACGTTTCCAGAGAGCTTGGAAATTTGTCAAACGTTTCCAAGCTCGTTACCGGAGATGGTTACCATGCTTTCAAGATGAACAAACCAGAAGAGTCGGTCATATTGCTTGGCTGGAATTTTATTTGCTATTCGCTTTACGTCGCATGGACACAGATAGGTCTTATGGCGACGACGGGACAGGAAAATTATTAAATACAATTACGATAATTTTATGTATAATTAAATTTTATAAGTTAATACTGATACTTTTATTTGTTTTCTATAATTATAATATAAATATAAGTTAATACATTTAAAATAATTTTGTATTTGTGATTTGTTAATAATTTCTTCTGCTAGTTTATATAATTTCTTTTTCTTTTCACTTAGTAATTAAATCCTATAGTTAGCAGTGTATAAATTTCATCATTATAATTCAACAATTAGCATGGAGATGCATGGATCATAATTTGAAGAAAACCTGGAAAAATCATGTTTTACATCCTGGAAAACTGGGAAAGAATCCAATTTGGAAGGGCCAGATTGCTGGCTACCCTGAAGAAGACTGGTTATCTGACTTTTCAAAAGAGGGTGGGCATACAATGATAATATCCTTCAAAGATTTGTATTTCTAATTTTACTTTGAATCGATAAACTGATTGTCTAGATTATATTTTTTAGAAGTATTTTTGTTCATTGATGATTTGGGAATGAAAATCTACATAATGTCCATTTTTCTTTTGACAGGTGGACCATGGAACTAGAGAGTGATGTTCGTTTGCTGGATGATGACGAGGCTTCCTTCCTGGTGAGTTGAAAGTTCTCTATTGAATCGACATTAGTAATAATAGTTACAATGCAGAGGAACTTGTGTAACCCCCTGTGCAGTAATTGTAAAAATAATTCAGTCATAGCTGTTGCAGACACACAAGATGTATTGCAAAGAATGAACTTCATTGCGGTTCCGTATTGACGTGCAAATTCTTGGAATTTTACAAAACTTAATTTCCGGTTCACCTTTTGATACTTTATAGACCAACACTCAAATAATTAAATATATTAGTTTAGTCATGTTATGTTTCAGGTACATGTTTGGACCATTTGTGGTCATCATTAGCCGTATATAATTAATAAAGTGTTGGAAAAGATCTTCATATCTATGAATGAATGGACTAATAAATGAGTGAAATGAGTGGGTGAAACATTATTTAATCCTTTATAGGTTATAGTTCAGAACTAGGTGGCTTAATATTTAGCTATTGTTCATTTGTAGGCTGATGGCTAAAAATGTGCACTAGTTACAAGCCATTGTACTTATATGAATATCGGGATATAATACTGCAGTCACTCCAGAAACGCTTGATAATAGCAACAAACTGAGAATATACACAACACGTGATACTGCTAGGTATGCAATAACTCTGTGTCTAAGTATTTAGCCACTTTCATCCCAGATGGCAGCGCAGTGCAGGAAACGACATGCAGAATAGAAAGTGGCCAAGTATTAAGCCATTGAATGTCTGCAGACACCACCTAATTCACTAAGGTTCAATATCAATGGCGTCTGTCGAGCATATTAGACTGTATTGAAGTGCTCACTGTCACTCAGTGAAGAGTCTGTCAGAAGACCTTCTTCTCCTGTCTTTGTTAAAATTCCCAATGTATTTGTGAAACTATTCTTGTTGTTATAAAAGTGAACATGTAGTTCTAGGAACTTCCCATGGGCCATGTGCAAATATCTTCTAATTATTAAATGTGAATGCGGAAACATTGGTGTGCTAAATAGTGTTTGCAAAGTTCATTCCGTTAAGTTCCCCCTTTCTCTTTATCCTCTATTGTTTGATGTCTGAATCACGTTTCGTTGACATTGGAATACAGGAATTTCTTAGATCAACGCGTCAATTTTTATATCCACAAGAATAGTTTCACAAATACATTGTGAATTTTAACAAAGACGGGAGAAGGTCTTATGACACCCTTCACTGAGTGTTTAAAATAATGTTTCTCCCACTCATAACGCTCATCATTTATATATCCATTCATTCATAGATTTGAAGATGTTTTCCAATGTTTTATTAATTAAATAAGGCTCATGCCCACAAATGGTCGAAACATGTATATAATATGACTAAACATATTTTTAAAATTATTTTCAGTGATAGTCTATAAAGTATTGAAACGTAGACCAAAAATTACATTTTGTAAAATTCCAAGAACATAGGGGCCCAGTTTCTTAAAGTTTCAAGTGTTAACACTTCTGTTAAGGGACTTAGCGCATAATTTAACAAAATGGTTGTCTTGTCAAGAATTGTTAACTAACAAATTGTTAATACTTGTGTTAAATTAACAGGGCAGCAGCCCTGTGTTAAACCTCTTAACAGCTGCTAAAATTTCAAAATGGAGGCATCTAGAAGGCGTAAGTTTGAAGCTGTACTGCTGAAGAAGGCAAAGGACGACTCGTACTAAGAAAAAACTACTTTTTAGTGTTGTCAGAAGAGTGATATCTAATTACCGAAGCCATAATGAACAAGGTCCTAGAAGAAATTGAAAATAGGTTAGAGTTTCTAATGATTGAAACTTATAAGATTAATACGTAGACTTACACGACCATAAATGACATTATGATAATTATTTGGGGATATTAGGTCGTGTAATAATAAATAAATACCAGCTGACACGTTTCAGTCCTGCAACCAGGATCGTCTTCAGAGCAACAACAAAGCAAAATGGCTACGGTCTCTCCATAGTCACAGAGAAAGATGTTGACGAGTTAACTATGGAGGGTAGCCATGATCTACTCAGTATATAGCCGTCACCTTTGTTAAAATTATTCAGGCGTTTAGCAATTTCTATCGCCTCACGAATGATTCTGGGAATAAAATGTTTCTCTTTACAAATGACAGAAGTTGCATAAAAAATTATTGGATGGTCATTATGTATGGCATGCTCTGCCACAGCAGACTTCTCTGGCTGGCAAAGACGTAAGTGCCTGTGATGTTCTTTAACCCTTGTTGCTAATTTCCTACATGTTTGGCCGACATAAACCGATCCACAGGAGCAAGGAATCATATATATTCCAGCGCAGTTTAAACCAATAGGATCTTTGACAGATCGCAAACAATTGCCTATGGTGATATTAGGCTTAAATATGGTTTTGATATTGTGCTTTCTGAGAATATTGCCAATCCTATCCGTGACAGATTGCACGTATGGCAAGAAGGCCAGACTCAAAGGACGAGAATCACGTGACAATCTGTCTTTTGGCTTAGGATGTAGCACTTTGTCAATCTGTTTCCCTGAACAGCCATTGCTCAGAAATGTTCTGGTTAGGAACTCAAGTTCACTGTTTAATTTATCCTCCTCACAAACCTCCCTTGCTCGGCTGATAAGAGTGTTAAGCATAGCACGCTTTTGGCAAGGATGGTGATGAGAGGACCCATGAAGGTATCTATTAGTATGGGTAGGTTTACGGTAAACCGAATGACCTCAAGTTCCATCTGATTTCTTAGAAACCAAAACATCCAAGAACGGCAAACATCCTCCACGTTCAGTCTCCATGCTAAATTTAATGTTTGGATGTATGCTGTTGAAGTGATCCAAAAATACGGGTAATTCGTGTTCACCATGGGGCCAGATAACAAATGTGTCATCGACATATCTCAACCAGATGGACGGCTTGAGCGTGCAAGATTGAAGACAACGCTGTTCAAAATCTTGCTTATAGAAATTAGCGATGACTGGTGCCAATGGCGATCCCATGGCAACACCATCCATTTGTTCGTATATTGTACCATGAAAACTGAAATATGTGGTAGTGAGGACAAGGTAAAACAGATTAACAATGTCACCAGAGACAAGGTGTCTATGATTGGAACTCTAGTGAACAGACGCAGCATCAAAACTGACTAGAATATCACCAGGAGAAACACGCAGATTGGATAAAATGCCAATAAAATGCGATGAATTCCTGATGGACGACTCATTACCTATGTACGGCTTGAGAAGTTCTCCAAGGTATTTGACCAGGTTGTATTAGGGGAACCTATACTGTTAACAATAGGTCTAAGGGGAACTCCGTCTTAATGGATCTTAGGAAGGCCATGATGTCGGGGAATTGTGGAAGCCTGCTGTCGCAAACCACGAGAAGCATCATTCGGAATCGAGCTAGCTTTAAGAAGAGACTCTGTTTTCCTATCAATGGCGTTGGTAGGATCATTTTTTAGCACCTTATGGGTGGGATCACTGAGAAGTTCCTCAATCTTGTTATTGTAGTCAACGGTGTTCATAACCAGAGTAGTATTGCTTGCCTTTATCAGCCTTTAACACAACCAAGTCCTTGTTCAATTTTAGTTGTTTAAGAGCATACCTCTCTTTGGAAGTAAGGTTAGGACGAGGGGGTTTGAAATGTCTGATAATGGTGGCGGTTTCAAGACGAATCTCCTCAGCAATATGATCCGGTAAGGGCTTTAGAGAATCCTCAACACCACAGATGATCTCCTCTGTCGGAAGCTTAGGAGGTGAAATCGCAAAATTTAATCCCTTCTTGAGCACAGACATAGGAGTATCCAAATTAGTGGTGGATAGATTAACCACTACTTTAGAAGAATTCAAGTGTGGGACAGAATTCTTCCTCTGGCACATCGATAAACGGGAAAATTTGGATACATGTCTAGCCCTTGAAGAAGATGAAAGTGATAAGAAAGCCATGTGAGATACAAGGTCCAGATGATTGAATGTGTTCACCTCTAATGTCCGACTTAAAGATGAAGCTTATAAAGTTCACCTGAAACAAAATCCAGTTCCCTTCTCAAAGCATGAATGCGCTCTCGAATGAGAGCAAAGCTCGCCCTACGTAGAATTCTACGAGCATGTGGCGATTCAATCGGATGCTTGAACACCGCGAATTTAGGGACGATGTTATTGTCCCGACATCTAACACAGAAATTTAGAGACGACAATATACGAGCCTTTTTCAGCCTCAGACGTTCAAAGCGTTTCATGTCGTAATAAATACTCTCCCCATAGAGTTTGGTAATCTTAATACGTAGACTTTCACGACCACTAAATGGCATTATTATAATTATTTGGGGATATTAGGTCGTGTAATATTAAATAAATACCAGGTGACGCGTTTCAATCCTGCGACTAGGATCGTCTTCAGAGCAACAACAAAGCAAAATGGCTACGGTCTCTCCATAATCACGGAGAAAGATGTTGACGAGTTAACTATGGAGGGTAGCCATGATCTACTCAGTATATAGCAGTCACCTTTGTTAAAATTATTCGGGCGTTTAGCAATTTCTATCGCCTCACGAATGATTCTGGGAATAAAATGTTGATAAAGGCAATGCTACTCTGGTTATGAACACCGTTGACTACAATAACAAGATTGAGGAACTTCTCAGTGATCCCACCCATAAGGTGCTAAAAAATGATCCTACCAACGCCATTGATAGGAAAACAGCGTCTCTTCTTAAAGCTAGCTCGATTCCGAATGATGTTTCTCGTGGTTTGCGACAGCAGGCTTCCACAATTCCCCGACGTCATGGCCTTCCTAAGATCCATAAAGACGGAGTTCCCCTTAGACCTATTGTTAACAGTATAGGTTCCCCTAATACAACCTGGCCAAATACCTTGGAGAACTTCTCAAGCCGTACATAGGTAATGAGTCATCCATCAGGAATTCATCGCATTTTATTGGCATTTTATCCAATCTGCGTGTTTCTCCTGGTGATATTCTAGTCAGTTTTGATGCTGCGTCTGTTCACTAGGGTTTCAATCATAGACACCTTGTCTCTGGTGACATTGTTAATCTGTTTCACCTTGTCCTCACTACCACATATTTCAGTTTTCATGGTACAATATACGAACAAATGGATGGTGTTGCCATGGGATCGCCATTGGCACCAGTCATCGCTAATTTCTATAAGCAAGATTTTGAAGAGCGTTGTCTTCAATCTTGCACGCTCAAGCCGTCCATCTGGTTGAGATATGTCGATGACACATTTGTTATCTGGCTCCATGGTGAACACGAATTACCCGTATTTTTGGATCACTTCAACAGCATACATCCAAACATTAAATTTAGCATGGAGACTGAACGTGGAGGATGTTTGCCGTTCTTGGATGTTTTGGTTTTTAAGAAATCAGATGGAACTTGAGGTCATTCGGTTTACCGTAAACCTACCCATACTAATAGATACCTTCATGGGTCCTCTCATCACCATCCTTGCCAAAAGCGTGCTATGCTTAACACTCTTATCAGCTGAGCAAGGGAGGTTTGTGAGGAGGATAAATTAAACAGTGAACTTGAGTTCCTAACCAGAACATTTCTGAGCAATGGCTGTTCAGGGAAACAGATCGACAAAGTTCTACATCGTAAGCCAAAAGACAGATTGTCACGTGATTCTCGTCCTTTGAGTCTGGCCTTCTTGCCATACGTGCAATCTGTCACGGATAGGATTGGCAATATTCTCAGAAAGCACAATATCAAAACCATATTTAAGCCTAATATCACCATAGGCAATTGTTTGCGATCTGTCAAAGATCCTATTGGTTTAAACTGCGCTGGAATATATATGATTCCTTGCTCCTGTGGATCGGTTTATGTCGGCCAAACATGTAGGAAAGTAGCAACAAGGGTTAAAGAATATCGCAGGCACTTACGTCTTTGCCAGCCAGAGAAGTCTGCTGTGGCGGAACATGCCATACATAATGACCATGGAATAATTTTTGATGCAACTTCTGTCATTTGTAAAGAGAAACATTTTATTCCCAGAATCATTCGTGAGGCGATAGAAATTGCTAAACGCCCGAATAATTTTAACAAAGGTGATGACTATATACTGAGTAGATCATGGCTACCCTCCATGGTTAACTCGTCTACATCTTTCTCCGTGACTATGGAGAGACCGTAGCCATTTTGCTTTGTTGTTGCTCTGAAGACGATTCTGGTCGCAGGATTGAAACGCGTCAGCGTCATACCTGTGCTCCCATTATAGAAAATTTTCACTAAATAAGTGTGCTGAATTTTTGCCAAGATGACAGCCATTTTGATTTACATTGTTCGGCGTTGATTTATATGTCCAGTAGCTTTAAGTGTATACAGAGAAGCTACAGATAAACCAACGACATCTAGGCGGTAATTCCAACATATTACTAAGGTAGCTGCTTGTTATCATATAAGTGTTCTGTGTCTATTAATCATTCAACGTCTCAATTAGGCTATGTTCTCAATATTTTTGTTTCTCTCTTCTAGCCATCTTTAACTCTCTTTAAATATCCCACTATAAAACCTTCAATTCATGGTTTGCATTTACAAGACGAAATAATTTACTCATCCCTACTTTCTGATATATTCTACAGTTTCATAGTAATAATGTCTATGGGCCTAATAAATTATTATCATTGACAAATTTAATCTGTAACTATATTATCGAGGTTATACATCCTGTACTATGGCTGCAAATGACACCAATAAGAGTACCACTGATAACAAAACACAATGTCAATTTTGCGGTCAAATGTATAAAGGCCTTAAGATACATATAAGTAAATCACACCCAGAGCAATACAGAGCCTGCTTGTTGAATCCATCTATACATCTAGCCAGTGTAAAATTCCACCTTCAGATCCTATTCCTGTTTCTAGTAAAAATGATCAGTCAACGAAGTTGGAAATAACCTCTGATCAAAGAGAGCAAAAAAGTAAACCATACCACGACGAACTGAGTAAATGGCTAGATATTTTTCAGCATGAATTGAGTGATGTTGAATTCAATGAACAAGTCACTAATTTTGTAAACTTCCTTGCCACAACTACAGACCTACTGCCAGGTCCAAAAGAGTCCAGTTACTAGATATATTGAAGCTCGTAAACGTGGCACTTACAAAAATAACAACCGACAGTATAAAACCTCCAGTAACCTACAGAGATCCTCTAAGAATGATCGTGAACATCGGAAGGCTAAATTTGAGTATGAACTGACTCAATATGAATATTTTTACCAAAGGAGGAAAGCAATTAGAAAAATTTTAAGTGGCAAAAGAACTAATAATTTGAAACTAGAGAAAGATGTTGTTGAAGGATATTTTAGGAACAGATTTGAAACTCCTAATGATTGTATGAGAGACTCCTATATCGATTATACGAATGATACCTCAGATGATACAATTTCAATATCTCAAGAGTTAGTTTTCTCTATTATCAAGAGCATAGCAATTGACACTAGCCCAGGTCCGGATAAGGTTTTATTGAAATCTGTTTATGATCCACTTGCTGCTAATATTTTAGCCCATATCATCAGAAGAATATTTGAAAGTGGGTTCATTCCTGAGGTTCTTAAGGCAGCGAGGACTGTTCTTATACATAAAGGCGGTGAAGAGAATGATCTGTCCAAATGGAGACCGATTAGTATTTGCTCCATTATTCGGCACACATTAAGTAAGATCCTTGATAAAATTGTAAGGGAATACATCCCTTTGAACCAGTTCCAAAGAGGTTTTGTCATGACCCCTGGCTCTTTCATTAACGTGAATATTGTTGATGGCATTTTACGAACAGCTGTAATGAAAAAGATTTCAGGCTGCGTAGTATTCCTCGACATCAGCAAAGCGTTCGATAGTATTGGACACAATCACTTAAAGGCGACAATAGAGAACTCTATACTACCCAGATCCATTAAGAAGTTACTAGTCAACCTTCTCACAGAAAACACAACACAAGTTCAAACTGCTCGTGGTCATACAGATAAGATAAAACATCAAATGTGGAGTGATCCAAGGCGATCACATTTCACCTTTCTTATTTAACTGGGGTATAAACCACATCCTTGATGAACTCACAGACATCAAAGTATCAGAAATGTATGGTTTCCAATTGGGTCCTAACACTGTACCTTTAACATCCCTATGCTTTGCCGACGATCTGGTGATCACAGCTAAAGACCAAGCAGCAGCTTTAATCCTAGTCACTTCTGTCATAAATCTGCTTCAAGAAATAGGTTTGCATATAAATGCAGACAAATCAAATGCCATTATTATAGAAAATGGTAAACTTCATTCTGATGATATTGTGACGGTCTCCGGAAACATTAGAAGTATAAATGATAGTGAAGAAATAAAATATTTAGGGGCAACGTTCAGACAGACTTTAGTCTTCAATGAACATCATGTACTTGGAAAATTGAAAGGTAACTTAGATCAGATTACCAGGACTCACTTACTCCAACCGCATCAAAAATTGACTGTAATAAATCAGTTTATTGGCCCTACACTGATATACCCCTTCCAGACTGTTTCGGTTGAGAAAATTCCCAAATCAAGTCTGTTAAAAGTCGACAACATGATCAGAAGCACACTTAAAGAAATTCTACAACTTCCGAGTGACACACCGACAAGTATGACCTATTCGAGCCACAAATATAAAGGGTTAGCACGAATGCGTGCAACTTGGGAAGCGTACCTTCAACAGCTGAACATCAATCTTAAGCTAGAAGCTGTGAATGATTCGCACGTAAATGCTGTTCGAAATTTCACAGCAATAAAAACTCGCTGCCTATCTGAACTTCAACTCAATGAAGAGACATCAACGAAATCTGTTAGACAACTGCGCGATATACTTAGAACACGCGAATTTGAAGCTTGGTATGCATATCCGCAAAAAGGAAGAGGTGTTGAGTTATTTGCTCAAGTTCCTGCTGCTAATTCTTGGGTTACCAGAAGAGATGGTTTAGCTTGTTCGGAATGGAGGGAAATGTTGAAGATGACCGCGATGGTTGCACCAGTACGTACTCTGCCGGGACGTTCTACCAGCACAGGCCACTGCAGACACTGCAGTGAGTATGAAACCTTACCACATGTGTTGGGGAGTTGCCCTCAAGGAGAACTGCTTAGGATCAAACGCCATAACATCATCAGAAACCTGATTACTAATGCTCTCCGTCTCAAAAATCTAGAAGTGTACGAAGAAGTCCACTGCCTCGCCGAAGGAGGCAGCACTCGCAGGATTGATATTATAGCGATTGACAGACGGAGGAACGAAGCAGAAATTATTGATCCTACGGTACGCTTTGAATCTTCAGCCTCTCAGCCGACTGACGTAGACAATGAGAAAAAGGATATCTATAATCCAACCATCCCTTTCTTTCTTGAGTCGTATAACCTTAAAAAAATTACGGTGACTGGACTTTTCTTTGGCGCCAGGGGAACAATTCCCAAATCTTTTGTCACATGGCGACAAAAATATAAACTAGCAAGAAGCCTACAAGATGAGATAGTCGTCTCACTCATCAAATACTCCGTTTCGATTCTTCGTCACCATTTATATGGAGTTCATGCCATTTAACATGGTTAATTGTAACCTATCATTTTTTAAACATTAATCTTTTTATCTTCCCTCAAAATTGTTATTGTGAATTATTCTGTGTCTTATGGCAAATCTAGGGTGTCCTGGATCAGACTAAATAATAAATAAATAATACACGACCTAATATCCCCAAATAATTATCATAATGAAACTTATAAGTGTCTCCAGTGCAGCAGTTGCTTATAGATTTTACAAGGAGAGGTCAGAACCTGCGTCCAATCGATTTCAACGAAACTTAATGTACCTGTTGGGGGACACTCAACAGTAACTCGTGTGTAAGGGGATCATTATGCTTTAGTTTTCAAAAACACTGAGGAGAAATGTCATGAGGAAGGGTCTGCTTTGGACCAAGTGGAGGTGATAGAACACTAAAAGGCAAACATATTTTACTTAAACATGTCAGGTCCGCAACCTAATAATTTCTGAAAAATTGATGAATCCACCGATTCCAATGCAACGCGTATATACTTGAAGAGTTGCTCAAGCGGAGTGGTGGCCGAGTATTCGCTGTCCTTGTCTATGAACCGCGATGAGACGTGAGTTCGAATCTTGCCGTAGCTATATTTTTTTATACACATTAAATTATTATTTAAGGGAACGTAAAGGTAAAAAATGCGAATAAAAATATTAGGCAAACTACAGTGAACTTTATTTTCTACCTCAAATTAATATATGTCCGCCTCTGTGGTGTAGTGGTTAGCGTGATTAGCTTCTACTTCCCGGCTCTGCTACGGAATTTGTAAAGTGGTACGAGGGCTGGAATAAGGTCTACTCTGCCTCGGGAAGTCGGCTGAGTAGAGGTGGATTTGATTCCCACCGCAGCCATCCTGCAAGAAGTGGTTTTCCATGGTTTCCCGTTTCTCTTCCAGGCAAATGCCAGAATGGTACCTAACTTAAAGCCGTGGCCACTTCCTTCCCTCTTCCTTGTCTCTCCTTTTGAATATTCCAAACTCCCTTCAAGGCCCCTGTTCAGCATAGCAGGTGAGGCTACCTGGGCGAGTTACTGGTCCTCCTTCCCATTTTTATCCCCCGACCGAAAGTCTCACGCTGCAGGACACTGCCTCTCTTCTGAGGGAAAAACCGACCCTGGAGAGTGAATAGAGTAAGAAAGAAAGAAAGAAAGAAAGAAAGAAAAGAAAGAAAAAATTTATATATATACCCACACAGAGAGAAAAGAGAGAGAACCAGCAGTAACTGTGAGAACCATTAGGCCTATATTAATTTCAGGTAGAAAATAGTGTACTGCAATTTGGTAATATTTTTGTTCCCATTTTCATCTTCATGTTCCCTGCAATATTAATTTATGTTTTACAAGAATTACAGCTGCAACGAGACTCAAACTCACGTCTATGAGGTTCGCAAACAAGTACGGTGATCACTAGGCCACCACTCAGTGAGACTGTCGTGTAACTCCAAGTATACATGCATTGCATTGGAATCAGGGATGCATGAATTGTTCAGAAATTATTAGGTTGCGGACCTGACATGTTTAAGTAAAATCTGTTCGCCGTTTAGTGTTCTATCACTTGCACTTTGTGCAAAGCAGATCCTTTGTCATGACATTTGACCTCGCTTTTTACGAAAACGAAAGTGTTATACACGAGTTACTGTTGAGTGCACCCCCACAGGTACATTGAAGCTTGTTGAAATTGGTTAACTGCAGGGTCTGGCCTCTCCTTGTTTGATATTATGCTTGAGACACTTTTCATGTAATTATAGGAGACTTACATTCACGAGTGCAAGACAAGAGTGTGCAGTTCTGCAAAGAATTCTTGCTGGCATTGCAGCATTAACAAGGCATTACATTATTTTTCACCGCAGGAAAAGAATTCCTGGAAATCATTCAAAACATATCAATTATCACATTTACCTGGTGATTTAGGAGCCTTAGATTGCACTCCTATAAGAATACTATTGAATGTTATGGTAGCAGTCCATTCTTTCCTTTTTCATGCACACTTGCATACTTTCATATTAAAACTTATAACAAAATTTGTCCTGCATTCATAATAATAACGCTTTTGTTGCCTCTTACTGCACATGTTTAAGTCTTAGCAGTCTCTCCTTACCATAACCTATAATAATGTCAACCACATGTGACAAAATACTATTCCAACATACCGTTAGGAGCGCTTTATGTAAAGAAACAAAAGACGCTCACTGCCGAAATCTCGCGGAAATGTGTTAATTTTTCTTTAACAATTGTTTCATAACAAATGTTGGAAATGTGTTCGTGAAACAGGGCACTTACATTAATAACAGTTGTTAGTTAACATTTGTTAAGTAAAATTTAACACAGAGGTGGAGAAACTGGCCAGGGTGTCTTGAATAACTTAAATGAGAAAAAACAACCCTTCTGAGAAACATGTAATTGAAATCACCAACATTCCAAACATGATCAGCCTTGATAACATCCACTCTGTGTACTCAATACCTTCCCATTGATCTTCAGTCAGATTGATAAAGCAGCGCCGGTAACACGTCGTCTTGCAGTGATGATTCTCATTGTGATATCTACATTGAAATCCCATTCTTGTGTACTTGTAATGTGACATCCAGGGTGATGACAGCATTGCAGATTTTCGGTTTACCATGAAGTTTGTTTCCTTCTTGCTTACTTTGTTCTTGCTGTTTAAAATGAATTCCGGGTCTCCTGAATTATCAGAAAATGTCACGGTGTCGTCTGCACAGCAGAAGGTGTGTATTCCTTAAGCGTTGATCTTGATTCCTTTATCAGTTTTGAAAAATGCCTTCCGAGTATGTTTCGAAGAATTGCAGAGACAATATAACCTTGTCTCACACCTTTCTGTAACATGTCTCCACTTTGACATGAGCTATTTGGTTCACATCTTTACTGTCAAGCCCAGTATGTTTCAGTTGATGTATGCAGTTGGTGTTAAAAACTTCTCATCAGTGAGCACGAAAAGACAGTTTTTTCTTATTTTTTGTTGCCATGTTGAGGGTCTCGTTAATGTGTAACAGCTTAGTTTCTTCTGGTCTTTCTCCTTGTCCAATATCTTTGATTCTTATACTTTGCAACCTTCTTCGCTCTTCTCTCCATGGGAGTAGTTCTGTCCTCAAAATCTGTGTAAGTCTAAATATTTTTATTTAAAAATCACATTGTTTTTGTTCTTGTATTCCCACTTCTTCTAGATCGCTGTGTACCCCTTGGATCCAGCATACTGTGGTTCTCCTGGTCACAAGAAACTGTATTTGCAGTGTTAACTTCCCCTGGTCCTTCTTTTCCGTATGATGTCGAAGATTTTTTCCATCTTGGTATACATTTTATGGTTTGCTCAAAGACAGTTTGTTGTTGATCAATATATTTTTTTGAACCAGAACTTGGGTTTGCTACTACCATGGCCGTTTCTAAACCCAAACTGAATTTAACTTTGCTCATAAACAAGAGTATAGAATTCTTAAAAACACTTTCAGAGTGTGATTCATTAGATATGTCACCAAGGGTAAAGTTTCTACTTCATTATAATTCTAGTTCTGTCAAAATGTATAAGGGTCATTCAGATGAAAACCAAACACCTGCCATACCACAGTGACAACACTGTTGTTACGTATCGAAACCGCTATTGCTGTGGTAGGAGAACTAAAGTGACAACTCACAGGTGCACACAGTTGTTGGGTTATGTCCTTGTTGGTGCGCGGGCTGATCTAGTGCATTCGTCCAGCTGTAGAAATGGAGGTAAGCAGACAGGAGCAGAGAAGTGTGGTTCATTTTCTGGGGGCTGGAGTACACGGAACTCATCATCCCATGTATGATGTGTGTGGCGAACATAATACCAATATAGTTGGTCCGTTATTGGACATTATAAATTTTCCAGCCAACTCATTCCTGATTGCCAGTGTTAATAATGTTTTGTAATGTCCAGTAATGGACTATATTGGTGTTATATAGTCGGGACAAATATTTCAGGTTCCCTATGGGAATCTACATTTATATCATATGGCGAACACTGCATGTCCATGACGAGTGTGCACGAGTGGCATAGGAGATTCCAAGAATGGCACACATCACTGCCCCCATACTTCCAATCTGGCGAAGGCTACGCTTCAATGATTTGTTTGGGAAAGACTTCAACATCCTCCGTACAGACGACATCTTTCACCTTGTGATTTTCACATTTTTGGTGACCTGAAGAAAGGTTTCATGGATATCAGTTTCATTTGGACGAGGAAATGCCTACCTCTTTCTACAAACCTGGAATTGATCATCTCGTCTCCCAGTGGGATAAAAGTATCATCACTTTTTGGTTGTAGTGGGTTTTCATTTGACTGCCCCTTACATCTCACCTCAAGATGACTCACACCATTTTTTGAGAGAAAGTAGGCTACTTTGTTGTGTAGGAGGTGGCTTGAAATCCTTCAATGACGCATTTAGTGATAGAGAGCCATACACTTTGAGCTGTTGCAGGAGTGGGAGACAAACTCAGGCATGTTCCCTGAGCTCTTATGGAAAGATGACCTAGTTTTCAAAGAGGAGCCACCTGACATTCTCAACACTGAGCTGCTCCTGGAGGACGACGATGTGAAGCCAGCGCTGGATGTCGATTTGTCAGACTTCTCCAAGGAGGTCCCTCCTGTAGTTGCTAAGGTAAGTGGAGTTTAATTGCATCGTGAAAAGTGATTTTGTTCCCTAAAATCACAACACTATGGCATGTATTGGGCTGTACTGAAGTACAAGAAGCTCGTCTGGTCTCTGTGTGGTAACCAAATACTCATTTAGTTGTCACAACAGTTTAATCAATGTAACGTTAAGGGTGTATAAAATTTGAGGTGACCCTTAAGGTCATGCAGAATAAGGTTTCATCCTTTGAAGATCAGACTCTCCTTGACCGAGTGGCCATGGCTGCTAGGAATGCTAGTAACTCCTACGACATGCTCCAGGATCTCCAATCAGATTTCATAGAATTCCCAGCCCTTTTTGGAGCTGAACTGGTCTCTATAAAGGACGAGTTAGCCTCATTACTGTGAACAGGAGGAAAAAAAATGGACCGAGCAGAGCAATACTCTAGACATAATTGCCTCCTCATCCACAGGATCAGTGAATAGCCCGAGGAAGATGTAGCGAATATGATGTTTAGTATTGTGAAGGAGAAGCTGAACATTGAGCTTACCTAGGACAGCATAGGCTGGGAGCCCGTAGAAGAACCACTCTTGAGGTTTTAACAGGGAAGAGGCTGATAATAGTAAAATTTACTTGCTGTTATCAACGCATTGCGGTCTGCCTGTCTATAAATTCACTTTCAAAGGTCAAAGGGATGGATCTTCTGTCACCAGGAAAGGAATGCTCAATAAGGCAGGTGAGCTGGGGGCGGGGGGTGGGGGTGGAAGACAGGACTGTCCACAGGATGGTCAAATCATAATAATGGGCAGTGGCAGGAAGAAACACTACTTACACACCTGCATAACTGAATGTACTTGTCAGCAGGCTAGATGCAACTTATAAGTATCGTTATCATCATAATTTCCCAACTCCAGTTTCCCGGGTGTGGTGTACAAGCACTCGCCATCTCCTACTGTCTTCATACATCTTCTGATCCAGTACATCCTCCCATTTGTATCCTCTCTCCTCCACATCTGATCTTACAGTGTCTATCCAAACTTTTGTTGGTCTTCCTTGTGGTCGTCTTCCTACAAGATTAAGGTCAAAATATTTCCTGGCAGGTCTTTCCCTGTTCATTCTCATTATACCACTGAAGTCTGCATTTCTTTATGACACTGGTAATAGGAACCTCAATACCAGCTACTTTCCTATTCACTTCATTTCTGATCTTGTCCTTTCTGGTTGTTTAGTTCATGGTTCTAATGAATCTCATTTCAGTTGCTTGGATTCTACTGAAGTCTTTGTTTAGTAGCACGTCTCTAAACCGTACACGAGGATTGGTACAAAGTAAGTGTGGTACATGATTGTTTTCGCTTTCTGTGGTATTTTGCAGTTCCAGAGAAGATTCTGACTTGACTGTAGAAGTTTGATGCTTTCTGTGTCCTGCTGAGAATTTCCTGCCTAACAGTGTTGTCTTTTGAGATTGTTCTTCCTAGGTACTTGAAGTGGGAAGCTGATTTGATTTTTGCTCCTTCCAGAAATGTATTTGAACTTGTTCCTTCCCTGTTGATGGTCATTTCCACTGTCTTTGTTTTGCTCATCTTCAGTCCAAAATTTTTGAATGTGTTGTTCTATTCATTTTCTTCTGGACTTCAGCTTCTGTCTCTCCCCATAAAAGCACATAACCAGCAAATACCAGGGCGTTTGGTTCACTGTCCATTTTCTTGATAGATTTGATGACCTTGTCCATTACTATTATGAACGGGAGTGGTGACAGAGCACTTCCATGTTGGACACCTCTCTTTGTTTCAAACCATTTTAATCGTCCGTTGCCTATCTGGACACAGCTGTAGCACTTCTGGTATAGCATCTTGACTTTGTCAGTTAAGTACTTTGGCACCTTTAGGTCTTCCAGATATTCCCATATCTTGTTTTGAGGAACACTATCATATGCTTTTTCAATGTCCACAAATGCTATCACAAGATTTCTTCCGTATTCCCAGTACTTTTCTGTCAGCATCTTTACTGCAAAGATAAGATCCACAGTACTTCGACCTTTCCTGAAGCCATGTTGTTCTCCCTCAAACAAAGGTTCCAGTATCTTCCTAAGTCTTGTTTCTATGATCTTTTCCAGCAGCTTCAAGTGATTGTGACAACAGCGAGATGCCTCTGTAATTTCCACATTTCCATCGGTTGCCCTTTTTGAACAGTGGGATGATGACTCCTCCTGGAATTTTGTTACTTTCCCAAATCACTGTAACACTATATAGCCAATTCAAGCCTGGTATTCCAGCTGCCTTTATCATGTCTGAGCCAGGGGACTTTCCATTTCAAATGCTCCTTAGTGTTGTTTCTTCCTCAAGCCATGTTAATGGGTATTTGTTGCTTATGGCTTCATCTATACTACAATCATTGGTGGTGGTGTTGCCCCCATCTCCATTTAACAGCATGTTGAAGTACTTCTTCATTTCATCCCTGATCCCTTCCTCTGTTTGTATTAAGCTACCATCATCTGTTTCCAGTGCAAGGATGTTTGTTTTTTCATTTCTTTTACTGTTTACTATTTTGTATAGTAGTTTCTTACTTCCTTGACAGCCTTCCTCTATCCTTGTAATAAAGTCATCCCAGCACTTTTCCTTTTCTTCCTGGATCAGTCTTTTTACAGCCAGTTTCTTTTTCCAGTATTCCTGTACTAGATGTTCAGTTTCTAATTCATTTTGCCTATCGTCTGTTTTTTGTTTTTCGAGGTGTAATTTTCTTTTCAGTATATTTCTTTTACTGCTGTCTTCACTCGGTCATTCCACCAAGTTGTTTCCTTCTCTTTTGGTGTGGCACTTGTTTTTCCACAAATTTCCGTGGCTTCTTTTACAAGGGTTTCTTTGATTAAGGACCATTCTTCTTTTACTCCCCCTTTCTCATTTTTGGGTAATTTAGCTGTTATCCTTGCTTCATAGTTTCCTTTCTTCTCCATGTTCTTTAACAGGCATTAACTCAACTAACGTTGAAAGAAGAATCTCACCTTCCAATACTTTATAGCTCGTTCATGAAAATACAAACATAATCCAGCTAATAAGTAATATAGTAAGTACTTAACTATAAGATTAGTACATGCTTCATCCCTAAGGTATGGAACATCTTCAGTTAAGAAATACAAATGCCAAAATTAGCACTTATAATTAAAAACACTGTTGGTAAGAATAAGGTTGGAGATGTTAAAACACATAAAATATGCCTATATTTATACCCAAGAGAAAATCTACGTCTGTGAGTAAGACATATTTGTAGAAATTGATCTTCTTTCTTCGAAAAGTAAGCTGGAACTTTTACTGTTATTATCTATATATATAAACTTTACATAACTTGAAACTGACATTGGTGGAGTTAAAATTTTTAACATTTATAAATCAAGCCGCTGGCACTGTCGACTCTGAACGATCACTGTTCAGCTGATCACGAGGTGACGCGTGGTCAGCGTAACAAATCCTCTCGGCATTTTAGACTGGACTGTCGGATATCTCCTCAGTTGTAATAGCTTAAGCTGAATGACAGGTAGTTCAAGTTTGTATTATTTTTGAGTGTTAAGTGCATGAAAATTGTTGTAATACGTTACCGAAAACTTCTTATTTCTGCTGACATGGACCGTTTTTCTTTTCTTTTAGTATTGTAGTTTGATTCATCAACTTTGTTTTTTAAATATGGCTTTGTCATTTTATGATGGCTACCTGTTTCTTGGGGCTGTGCTTAGACCTACATACTTGTTCAGTTTAGATAATTGTCTTACCAGCGTTTCAGGCTATGGTGGGTACAAATTTGGTTGAGAAAGCTGTATTGCTGGGATGATTTGAGATTAATGGACCCAGCTGCAGCGGGTAAGAGAAGTAGAGGGAGACGAATGGGACCAGGATCGGTTTTTAAAGATTTATTGGTGTGGAACTAAACAAAGCAAATAGAAGAATGTGGAGGGTTCAGGCATAACAGTCTATAATGAAGATGTACGTAAAGTGGTAGCCTGCTTGGTGACCATAATCATTAACCCTAGAACTGACAATATTTAATCTCGTAGTGGCAGTTATGTAAATAAAATACAAAATATCCGCAAGTTACAAAATAAACCTACGAGATTTTGTATATCTATGTAAAGCTAATCCACTGAGGAATGCCGTGGTGACACAAAATTGCATAAATGTTCTGACTAGAACAATGTGCGGTCTGTTTAAAATGTGGGCTTCCAAAATTCAAAGTAAGAAGAAAAGTTTTGATCATATATACACCGACTGAGATGTACAAATTGTCAATAATGTATGTAATGCACTAGCAAAAGTTTCATCAATCTGAGAGGTGTATTGGCATGCAATAATTTGGAGGTGTGACCGCAGACCACATTGTTTTGATAGGGTGCTTTATGGGAGGTTCGTCATCACTTACACTTTCCAATATTTCATGCTAAAAAATAGCTGATAAACATTCCAAAACTGTCCGTTCATTCTCAGTAATCTCAGTCAGGTCCGTCACTTTCATCTTCCAACAGATTTCGCACTACTTAATTTCTAATTTTCTATAATAAAGTGAAGGTGCCATATTTTGACACGTACTAAAAATACATATAATCAGTCAAGATCCAAGCAGTAGAAATGAAATTTTTAAGAACATCGGTTAAAAAGACAAGAAGAGATAGACTCCAAAACATTAAAATCAGAGAAGAACTAAATATAGAACCGTTATTACAGAACATACAGAAAGCAAGACTGAGATGGTTCGGACATGTAAAAGAATGGGAAAGGAACGGGTAGCAAGAAGAGAATTGAAAAGAGAAGTGAAGGGAAAGAGACCGGTTGGAAGACCGAGGAGGAGGTGGATGGATCAGATTGGGAAGGACATTAGAGAAGCTGGATTGGATGTGGCGGAAGTAATGGAGCAGGAAAATTAGAAGGACAGTAAAGGAGTGGAGGAGGCTTGTTAACCACACCCGGGCGACTGGAGTGGGACATTGATGATGATGATGATGATGATGAATCAATCAAGTAATAATATATGTACAGAAGTAAATAATTCGCACCGGATGGAAAACTATGAAATAAAATTAGAGTATCAAAGCAGAGTCACGAAGATTTGTTTACAAACATGTAAAATTAATGGACCCACTGATCTAAATAAACGGTAGCAGCAAGATGTAGTCAAACAAATTGTTGGAAAACTGCACTCATTTATTTCTGTAAAATTGTGCCAAATGAGGGTGTAAATATGAATGTAACTGAAGTCCTGGCTGCTGTGCACATCGAGAATGACAAGAAGTAGACTGTCATGACATCTGTTGAAGAAACGAGGAAATTACAAGACGAAATACAAACGTCGAATATTTCACAGTTGCCAGTTCTGTAGTTAAGGCGTCAGTTCTTTATAATCTGACAACATGGTTTGAGTCTTGTTGGTGAAAGAATTTCACCATTAGAATGTTTGACTGCAGGGTAGGAGATGTGGTGGCATACATTTTGCATTCTCTAGATTATGTGTGAAAATTCTGGATTCAATTCCAAGTGTTTCTGTAGTGTTCATGTGGAGTCAAGGTACATAGAATAGAAGGTAGGGATCACGGGAGAGATGCGCAGTAGCAAAGCAGAACTGTGACGTCATGCAGGACCCTCGCATTGAAGCTGCCACTGAACGAGGTAGAGGTAGTTTAATTAAGAATCGCTGTGCATGCA
Source organism: Anabrus simplex (assembly GCF_040414725.1). Taxonomy (NCBI): domain Eukaryota; kingdom Metazoa; phylum Arthropoda; class Insecta; order Orthoptera; family Tettigoniidae; genus Anabrus; species Anabrus simplex. The sequence goes on along the minus strand of NC_090276.1, from coordinate 99,069,992 downwards.
GATGCTAGGGGCTAATAATGCACGATGGTAACACATCTGTGGCATGTAAGAAACCATGTGTGTTTATTTTTATGTGATAAAATGTAAAAAGCAGTAATAGGTACACTTTTTAGGTTGCACAAATCATAGCCGGCACGAACAGAAACGAAACATACACTTTCATTTATTCCCTAAAGCCACTGACCTAAATAAACGGTGGCAGCAAGGTGTAGTCAAGACATTACTGAAAGCTATTTTTCTCAGCTTCGAGGGTTCGGAAAATTTTATGACCATCCTCTTCCGACAGCTGTGATGCAAAGGGTGAAATCATTGCTTCTCAGCCTCAGTGCTTCCGAGGCGATAAGAAATTCCAACTGTTCTCCAGACGATTATGAAACATTACCTGCAAATATGTTATCATTTGCTACTGATGAAATCGATCGAAACTCTGATAACATGTGCCAGTCTAAGGCCAGCGTTGAGCCTACAACATCCTGTTCTTCCAGAGGATGAACAAGGGTTCGTTACAGTCCTCGAAGAACTAGTGGAACAGCTCGAGGACAGGGTGAAACCAAGGTTCGTGATGAACTGCTTGAAGACTTCCCTGGCTATATAGCTCTTGGGGTAAAGAAGAAGAACATCGGCATAGAAAGAGATTATGGAGAGAAAACAGGTCAACCTACAACAAGGTGTTGAAATTGGATTTGAAAGACGTCTAGAGACAGTTCGATGCAGCCTGCAGAGAGATGGTACACCACGGTAGTGCAGATGGAAGAAGAGTTCAAATTGTACCACAGGAAAGAACTGAAAGATGATTCTATCATCACAAATCTTACAGATATCCTGAAGAAGAAATTCCCCTAAATTAATGAATATGCAAGTTGCTTCGTGAAAAGCCATTCTTTTATTCGAATGAACGCTTTAAACAAAAGTAAAGCATTCAAGAGAAAGATTTTGTTAGTACAATACTGATAAAGAAAGAAGAAAAGCAAAGAAATTCCACTGATACTGTAAATAAGTGTTTGATAATACAGTTTTTAAAATATCAGCATTATTCTTTGTGTATAACACTCCTGTTAATTTTTTATGAAAGGCAGTTTATTATGTTGTATACAACACCAGTGCTAACAATGTTAATAGACAGGCTCATTAATTTATATAGCCTATCTAATGTTAACGTGGAAGTTGTTAGTTTCTGTCACTTGGAGAACATTTACTGTTTGTGTTGTGGATAGTATATAAAGTTTCTTAATATTGTTTGTAACAATGGACATACTTCTTGCAGTCATTAAGCTTTAATGTTCGAGTCTTATTGTTATCATAGGTGTTGGGAACATGAACATATGGAATAGCCATTCCACTGCGATTAGTATTTTTAAAGCCTTTTATACAGACCGAAATACACTGCTTGATTCATACTGTATTTGATCTATTATTGCTCTAATGTAATAATGAAGTTTAATGCCTTTTTTGAGGTGAGGTTAAAATATCAATAAAGTTCTCTTATCTCTAAGTTGTGGCTAAAATAGAGCAACTCACAGCTATGCGTTACCTCATGGAGAAGACAAAGTGCTGAGGGTTCCGAAGACGTCACCGACGGCCAAGCGTGTTGGGGAGACCTGCACGTGATCCCTACGTCTTACTCTAACTACCTTGATGTGGAGTGTTAGCATCTGACATTGGATTGTGACGTTAAGCTTTGAGCAAACCCCCTTGGCTTTATTAGACAGGAGTGGGCTCTCCCTACCTCATTATCATCCTCAACACTCGCTCAGACATGCAGGTTGCCCATGGGCATCAAATAGAAATACCTGCTCCATGTGTGGGGGTTGTGGTGATTATTGTTTTAAGAGGAAGTACAACTGGACGACCATGTTGTCTCGGCACTAACCCGGGGGAAAACTCTTCATGTGATGACATTGCCCATTCCTTTTCTTTTGCCAGTGCTTTAATTCTTCAGTTTAAGACTAGTTTACATGACACTACATTTTGCTACTAATTTCATGAAAGTAATTGGATGGAGACACTGGTGAGTACTGTAGTTTCATGATAGCTTCTGCATTTTACTTTAGAATTTCGTAAAGGTATTCAGCTATTTAAGTATTTGAAGTTCCATGTCTTAACTGGATGTTTTGTTAAAGTTTTGTGAACTATTTTCAAGAATCGGGACAAGGAATCCTTGATTTATAAATTTCTATCGTGACTCTACCACAACATTATTTATCTTCTTGAGTTCATTTGTGTAGTTATTACTAATAGAAAGGATTTTGCTTTTGACATCATCAACCGTCAGTACGTCCACTCTTTCATAATAGATTTAAGTGCATTTGTGTGTTTGACTTCAATTTTAAAATTTACATCATTAAAATCTCATGAACACATTTAGACTGTGTGCAAGTCAAGACATTTCGCTATTTCTTCACACCCCCACTTCATTTTGCTTGCGAATTAACGGATCAATACGTTTATAGTCTTGAAATTAGTATAGGTGGGTCGACGTAAGGTTGCACATTACAGCTACGCAATATGTTGGTCATGTCTCAAGTGTTATTACAATATTATAAGTCCACCTGTTCAATACAATACAATATGATCCACTATTTCATATGGTCAAATGTTTTTTATACATAATACATAAAAGTCAAAGGTACATGTTTCACCCTCCTTAGGGGCATCATCAGCCTATATCAATCTTAAAAAATAATAATAATACATATACTTATAAATTATAGGTTAAAATGTTGAAAATGGTTTCGTAAAACATTATACAATAACATCTAGAACAACGATAATGCACCAAAGTATGTTAAAAGAGTGAAATTAACAGTTTGAAGATTAAAACGTGATTAAACATGAGATTTTGAGAGTCTAAAACTAAAATGGATCCATATTTTTATAATATCATTAAGATTGTGAAAGCCTTGAGTATAAAAACAATCATCAAAGGGGGGATGTTTCTTCAATTCCCAAGTTGAATCCAAGGTGGTAAAATCACTTTCAGTTATTTAAAACGGAAGTGTGAATGTAATAAACAAGTTTAAAATGTATATGATTGGGATATCTGAAAGTCAAGAAGAAAATGGAACTTCTGTAGAGGCGATGCTTGTGATAAAACGTATGTCAAAGCTAGCAGAGTTCGGAAATTATGGTAGTCGAATGGATCTAAAAGATAGTCAAGTTGATATATAATTCCGTTGAAACATGTGTTGGAAGAAATGTTCAGGATTTTCTGAAACAAAATGTAGAAGAAAGTATGTTAATAATACCGTACTGTACAAGAGACTTCCCGTACGTCAAAGATGGCTAATATTGTAATAACACTTGAGACATACGTCAACTTCAATACGGAACCAAAATGAGAATAGTCACTTGTAATATGTTGGTCATACCGCAGTGCCGCTTGAAGCGATGTTGCCACCATAACTGCTTATTGCATGACACGTGAGATTTTAGAAACATGGGAGGACTGATTTTAATGTTATGATGATACACAATACAGATGTAATTGGCCGACAATAATCGCACTTTCAACACAGCGAGTAAGTTTACAATAGGACATATCATCACACAAAATGATATGGGATAAATCTACTACGAAGTTCTTATTATCGCGGTGTTAGAAAATACAGAAGAAATCGGCAGACAAGAATTTCACTTTAAATACACTAATAAATGTTACAGTAATAAACACCGGTGCTAACACAAAAGATTCCGAGTAAAATCTATTAAATTTACGAAAATTCAGAAATGTTATTCTTCTTACCTTCACATTGGTAGAAGCTCTATACCCTCCAGATCACTGCCGTCACTACCACCGCCTTCGTTGTCCAGTCAGATCATCACCTCCTTACAGTCACTGATGATGCCATCTATTGCCATTGTCTAGTTAATTAATGTTGCGACATGGCTTTCTTCCTCCATGAAGCTGCATCCACTAGAGCAATACCGTTCTGGAACAGTCTTTTCACTTCGGTAATTGTGAAGGACTTGTTATTTGTGTGTACGTAATGTTTCACTTCACTTCAGTAGGGCAGAAGTGACAGTGGTACGGCGGCAACCTAACAACCTTGTGTCCTTGTTCCTTCACTACCTCGTCGACTACATATGTCGGTGAAACCGGTTTGTTTTGTTTCACCAGTGCATATAAGGCTAATTTAGTCCTACCCATATGCGCTGGGATATTTCTTGCCTGTAGCCATTCCAATAACCGTTCTTTGCGGGCGCTCGAAGTAGGGGTCTTGTCCACTATTACGGAGTGGTAAAGTGCATTGTCCGTAACAATGACAGACGGGCCTTTGAGCTGTTGCAGGAGCTTTTTAAACCAATCTAAAAAGCGAACATGTTCCATATCTTCGTGATAATCACAACTTTTTTTTTCGATCGGAACATTAGACGACCACCTTCCAGAAAACTACTGGCTGAACCTGTGTGGAGTATTATTAATCTGGCGCCCCTCCCAGTTGGTTGATTACTGGAGCTTTTAGGACTGTCATCAGTCCAAGATTTAGCAATGCACTCCCCAGCATTTGCTCACGTCTCTGCCAACCATATTTACCTGGTGAAGATCCTCACCGACAAGTTTATTAAGGAAAATCATCTTATCCATCACAATGTGAGACTTTTCAAGCAGCACTTTTCTTCCATTCATTTTGTTATATCTGAAACCTATGGCTCGCAGAACCAGTTTTCTGGAAGTTTCACCTCCGGAGAAAAGATTTTCCTGCCTAAGGGAGACTAGTAATTTTGCCACGATAGGATATTCCTTTCTACTGTAATACTCGTACATGTGTCTCCGTATTGCATCAGCCTGGAAAGAATCAATTCCTGTTACAGGTGATGACTTAATTAGTTTCTTTCCTGGAGTCCTAAGAAACAATTCCCCACTATCAGCCCCATTTCTGCTTCTGCTAGGTTCCCCAGTCCCTATTTCTTTCAATTCCTTGAGGCAAACACCGTTCTGAATAATGGTATGCTTTGAAAGCCCTAATGTTCGACTTGTATGTTTCACAACTTGATCTGCAGGAATAGAGGGACGACCATGCAAGCGCACAAATTCCCTCTCCCTCTTGTTAAACTCACGAGTTCTCTGCACTAATTCACATGCCTGATTATTAATGGGCATTCCTCGGCGCAAAAAATTATCACTTCGCGATTCATCACTTAGTTTCCGTGACATCACACTGCACTAGTTACAAAAAACTTCAGTTATCTCGCAAAAAAAACCACCACTTTCATCAACGCACGATCACACCTGACCACGTGCTAGCGATGACAAACAGCAACACTTCAATACGGAAGTCAAACTAGTTATAGATGGCACCACTATATTAGTCTTATTATTGTTCATGAAAACGATTCTGTGGTGTTCTTATCCCAGTACAAACTCTCTTCCACACGCTCTATTTTCAAGGCTGAACTGTGGGCGATCAAGTCTGCGATCGAATGGTGCAAATCTAACAATAAGAAATCTCGGTTATCAAGTGATTCGCAAGCTGCGTTGAATGCAATAAATAATAAATATAATCTGAATCCAATAGCTGTAGCTATTAGAACAACAGTTCAACAAAGTCTGCACATCTGTTTTGACTGGATTCACGGACATTGTGGAATATCTGGAAACGAGAAGGCTGATCTTCTGGCAAAAGCAGCAGCTACATCTAATTTGGAAATTTCTTATGACAAAACGTCACCTAGCTACGCTAAAAAAAAATCATAAAGAAGCACATAATCAATCAATGGAACAACATTTGGACTTCTTCCTCTAGAAGCCAAGTCACCAGAGAAATATTCTTCCCTGAGGTTTTCAACCGCTTGCAAAGTAACGGGTTGGTGCCATTCTTTGAAATTACTCAATTTTTGACTGGTCGAAGCAAATTTGGTTATTATTTTCATTGATTCGGAATGAATCGTCGTGATTGCTATGTGTGTGTTTGCGGATCCTCACAAACGGTGGACCACCTACTGTTTGAATGTGCTGCATTTGAAAGAAGGCGGCTTGACTTGAACTCTCATTTGAATTATTGCAACATTGTATTATCAAAACCCCTGTATCATTTGTTTAAGAAGCCATGCTGTTACAAATATTTTATTAATTTCATCCACTTCATTTTCCATCAATTAGATACATGAATTCATTTTCATTGTCAAACTGAATATGTATTTTAACTATAACCCTAGTATACTATGTAAAATAGGGTTCCAAACTGCTTTGGATATTCAATAATAATAATAATAATAATAATAATAATAATAATAATAATACCAAGCTCGATAGCTGCAGTCGCTTAAGTGCGGCCAGTATTCGGGAGATAGTAGTTCGAACCCCACTGTCGGCAGCCCTGAAGATGGTTTTCCGTGGTTGACCATTTTCACACGAGGCAAATGCTGGGGCTGTACCTTAATTAAGGCCACGGCCGCTTCCTTCCCACTCCTTGCCCTTTCCTATCCCATCGTCACCATAAGACCTGTCTGTGTCGGTGCGACGTAAAACAACTAGCAAAAAAAAAAAAAAAAAAAATAATAATTAGTCATATTGGCACCACTATATTATAGGTTATAATCATAGGTTGTATACTGTATGGTTCTGATCCATATTGAATTGTAATTACAATATAATTATTAAATTAATGTTGTAATGGTCTACTTTTCAATACTATAATATATAATATTATATAGTATATACTATATATATACTATATATACTATACTAGCCGTATTGCCAACAATAACCGAATGAAAATAGTTCATCTTTATTTTGCAGCTCTCTTAAACATTACATTTTTTTAAAATGCTCACATTTTGTAAGTAAATAAAAGGTTATACGCACTATATAAAATTAAATATGAAGTAATATGTATAAAATGCATAACTGTATCTGACATGAAAAGTAGTGGATTGGTCGTTCTGATTGGCAGGTGATGTTCTTCAATTATTTTTTGCGGTAGTGCCAACATGAACTACAACTGTCAACTGTTGGCAGGTTGTACTGGCCCACCTATAGTTTACTTTAATGAAAACTTGGAAATAGGTGGAAGTTGCTAGTGCTGTAGAGGTTTGTGAGACCTACTGGCCTTTATCTTGTACTTCCCCTTCATTGCTCTACAGTCATCGTAGGAAAATACATAGGAAATATAGCTTAATTGATGAGAAGGTCTTTGTCAATGAAACGCACTGTGCTATGTTTTAATCTGCACAACCTGGAATACTGCAGTTACGCACTTGGTCATATGTGCCACACATCGAACAGTGTTTAAATCGTAAGCTTTTTGCTGTATATATTTGATATGTTTATTGTCTGTATGAAGAGTGTATTGAGAAAGTTCTTCATTTTCCAGGATAAAACAAGACGGAAAAAGAAAAAGAACCCAAAGCAGAACAGCACAAGATCTCGGGAGAACAAAGTGTTAGTTTCTAGGTAAGTCGCAGAACATTAAGATGAACTCGAAGTTGCCGAGCAAGTTGGCTGTCCTGTGTTTTCTCATTGTCATGCCATGCACTACCATCACTTCCTGCACAGTCCTGCCCCATTTCTGACCTGTTTTGAGTCACATTCCAAAAAATAAGAATACCTTGTTCTCAGGTCTTTTCGTGTGATTTGCTTGATAGCTTTTTGTTATTTTCTCATGAAATTACACAATATTTTCTAACAATTTGTAACACCTACACATTCAGAGATATCACTGTGGAGAAAAATCAGACATAGCAGAAATATCATGTATACAGGAAAAAAAAATATTCATGGCTGCATCCAGTCTATGAAGTTGAGAAAAATAATTATGCACCAAATTTTAATTTTAGAAAAATACTACTTAAGCACGTTGTACTTTAGGTCACACATGCAATTCCATTCTAGTCACACCTCTACTTAATGTGACACAGGGGCTGCCTAGCCGAAGCGGTAAAGGCGTCTTCGGTTCACCTGGAAGGGCGTGATTTGATTTCCCGTCAGGAAGTCAAACAAATTAAGAATCAAAATTTTCATTTCTGGAGGTGCATATGGTCCTGAGGTTCACTGAGCCTACACCGAAAATGAGGGCCATATTAATTCCTGGGGGCAAAGTCGGCCAGGCGTCTCTACCCCAACAAGTGCCGAGGTTATGGATAGTGGTAGCCTTTAGGTTCCACCCCTCCAAGGGCCTTCGTGGCCTGCACGGAGATGACTTTGCTTTTTTTTTGTTTCTTTTTTAACTTAATGTGATCCATTTCTGTGCAGTAGTTTAGGATTTATAAAGAAATAAGCAGGAAAATAATCATAAGGTATTGTGGTTAAGAAATCAAGGTTAAGCCTGTCATCATACGATAGAATAAAATAGAAAACCTACATTATTAGCATTTTGATAATATAGGCACGGTAATTACATTAACTTACTTATTACCACTGAATAATTCATGTAGTAATAGTCATTGTCTAAATACTTCATAATGTCTGTCATTTAGCCAAGTTCTCAATGTTGAAGGGTTCATTTACCTATGGTACAGTATGACATAGCTAATTTAAACTACCGAGGTCGATAGCTGCAGTCGCTTAAGTGCGGCTAGTATCCAGTATTCGGGAGATAGTAGGTTTGAACCCCACTGTCGGCAGCCCTGAAAATGGTTTTCCGTGGTTTCTCATTTTCACACCAGGCAAATGCTGGGGACTGTACCTTAATTAAGGCCACGGCCGCTTCCTTCCCACTCCTAGCCCTTCCCTATTCCATCGTCGCCATAAGACCTATCTGTGTCGGTGCGACGTAAAGCAACTAGCGGAAAAAAAATAATTTAAACTAAACCTAACACATGAAAAACTTCAAAAGACATTGCCGAACTTGTGCTAACAATGTACTCATTATATTCTGTATGTATGAACCAATAATCACCACTTCATCATGGCTCAACCTCAGCCAACCTTGTGTTCAACATCATCAAACTATATTTTTACAAGAAACAAAATTATGGTAAACTGTATATATAAAATACGAGTTTTGTCTGTACATTGCTCAGAATTGGAAAAGAATGGTATTTCTGTATCGGTCATATCCACAGTAACAAGGAAATGCACCTTTTACTTTTCCGTAATGTCTGTCTGTCTGTCTGTCTGTCTGTCTGTCTGTCTGTCTGTCTGTCTGTCTGTCTGTTCACGCATCACGAGAAAACGGCTGAAGGGAATTTAATGAAAATTGGTATGTGAAGTTGGGGGAGGAATCGCTACAATCTAGGCTATAAATAATTTTGTTCACGCTGAGTGAAATGGTAGTTTAGGGGAAGGCCTGAAATTTAGTTCTCAAATATTTATATTATTAGTGGCCCTATCGATAAATATTGCATAACTAAAGTTATATAGAATTAAATTTCTGATCATTTACGTCATACATTGTTACCGTACCCGCTAAGATAGCACACATATTCATGAATTTGTATTTTTGTTGCCAAGTCCATATCTACGCCGAGCCATGAGAAAATGGATTAACAGAATTGGATAAAAATCGGTATACAGAGTCGGAGAATAAGAAACTACAGTCTAAGTTATAAACAATTTTATTTACCCTGGATGAAATTGTAGTTTAGGGGAAGGCGCCTAAAATTTAATTTTTAAATACTGATTTTATTGGTTCCATCAAAGTACTACATAACTAAATTCCTGCACCTTGACATCTCCAAAAGCTGTAAAAGTAGTTAGTGGGACGTAAAGCCAATAATATTATTCTTTTTTCTTTCTTGCGAACCGGCCAAAGTTAAGACCACTTCACTTCCTTCTTATCATCCCTTCTTCCTTCCTCTTTCTCCACAGTGCCTTCATTCTTTCAGAATGTTGCACTCTTCTCTCTCCAGTCCATCTTCCCCCTCTGTGCTCTTTCTTTTCTTCCACAAGAACTTTTATGTTGGAAAGTCTTTCCCTGAATTGGTCTCTATCACGACATTCTTCATCTGCAATTCCTAACCTCTTGAGTTCTTCCTTCATCTGCTAGGCATATCCCCTCCTGGCTCTTCAAGTAGTATATTTTATTAAAAATTTGTTTATTTAACCTTGCTGGATCCATTCTGACCATGTGTCCATAGAATCGCAGGTGTCTTTTCCTTATTGTTGTTTCCAGGTTGCACCACACACCCCGCGCACACACTCATACACACACTCACTCATGCCTTACACACACTCTGCTACCGTAGACACGCACACGCACATACACACACATATACATACGCACACACGCACGCATACACACACCAACAGGTCCGTGAATACTTACCAACTTACCTCATGAGACGAGGCCGTGGACGGGCTGGAACAGACTAAAACAGTCTGGAGCTGGACTCGAACCAAGTTAAACTAAAGGGAGGAGCGGGAGACGGAAAGAACCCAGAACCCTTCCCGATAAATGAAAGAACGGGGTCAAAATACGTGGGGGTTTATTAATGAAAAATAAAGCGAAAGAGATCAAACAAAAAAAAAAAAATCAAGCTTGAAATATTACTCACGGAGATATGCATAGAAACTTATCGTGAAGGCTATTCATCCAATCATATCAAGAGGCAGATTGAAAACATATCAAACTTGGCCACACAAGCTTCTTTCAATCACAAACTTGTAACATACGATTTACTTCCTCCACATAATTTCATACACGCGACGTATGACACATTCGTCCTCGCAATGAATTAATATCAGTGGACATACATCGAAAGAACTTACACGCACATCAAAATAAAACATACACGTTACATCTCACACATCTCCATGTATATGGACCTGCATCCCAGAGAAGAGATCCATCACGCAACAATCCCCCATTTGAAAAGCACAGCATCCCAGAAAGAAATCAAAGAATAAATATGGTTGCCATAGTTACGAGGCGAGTAAACAATGCTAACAATGAAGGAAGACTCATTCAAATGAAAGCAACAAACGTAAATATATAATTAGGCCAGCAAATAGCCTGAGGAATGAAAATAAGAAAATGTAAATAATACTTTAAAAAATAACACTGTAAGAAAAGGAGAATGCTGTTAATCAGGCAAGCATACAGCACAACCACACGTACACTCACCATAGAGACCCAAAAGAAATGTATACGGGTAGAATAATCAGTTTTGTCCAGACACATAACGAACACAGAGAGATCCGCATAGCAAGACAAGTGCTTTCATGGACTCATGAGCTCAATACAAGACGCGTAAAATAACAAAGGATTGCCGCATCAAGGCAAGGCATATCCCCACATAATTCACAGTAGCTTCATCGTAACCATCACGCTTGCAACGTATTCATATCGCCTCACCACGGACGAACATGAATACCAGTTATAGCGTCAAACACAACGTCACGCATCAAGAGCTCGGCCATGAGAGAATCGACGAATAAAAATAAATGGCAATAGGTCTCGAACTTCAGATCACATACACGCCAAACAAACACACCACTGACTAAAACCATCCTCCATCCTTACGGGTTTATGTCACACAAAAAACAGAACACACAAGATCAGAGAAAACTACCAATAAGACAAAGTGCAGCATTAACGGTTAAATGTACATAACTAATACGCCCACGCAACCATAGCAAGCCAAAAAAAGGGTTACCTTGATAGACGGGCGTTGCTGTGAGTTTTAGGTAGTCACAAAATAGCGACAGAGATAAAGAGTCGGGCATTCAAGTAGATAAATATATTGCAGGAAATATAAACGGCACAGGTCAAAGATCTCGTATCTCAAAAAGTACATTGTTGTCTCGACCGCCATGTCGGCTACAACCGTCCTGCGAACTTGTTCCAAAGAAAGCGGACACAAGACTGACTGAAGAGACTTCGGCTGATGGCTGGAAGCGCACTCTGTCAAGGAGAAAACGAGTCATACGTCACGTCCAGGGATAAATCGACCGAAAAGTCGATTGCAGTCAAAGAATGTATTACATACAAGGGAAACTTGGTGTGGCACAAGGTCTTCTGTTCTTTTGTATATCTCCTTATTTGATCGTAATCTGTAGTTTCCCTCTCCTACCCTTGGGCTGTAAATCCTCCTTAATATTCTTCTTTTGATCTTTAGTAGTTTTTCCAGGTTCGTTAGTGTTGCTGTTTCCACCCCATACAGAATCACTGCTTTTACCACAGCATCATAATGTATTAGTTTGGCATTAGTGGAAAGATTCTTTTTGTTGTAAATGGCTTTGGTGGCAGTATTTAGCCTTTCCAACTTAAGTCTCCTATTTTCCATGGCCTCTTTATCCATCCCATTGCTACTGATAATCTCTCCCAGGTATTTAAACTGCTTTGTGACCTTCACTTTGCCATATTTCGTCTTCATTATTCTTTTCACATAATTCCTGTCTGTGCTCATCACCTCTGTTTTTGTGAAGGAGATTTTTAAACGTGTTTTCTCGGCTATCTCCTGCAGTTCATTTATCTGTGTTATTGCTTCCTGTTCTGTCTCGGCAAAGAGTGTCAATTCATCAGCAAAGGCCAAACACTTGGGTTTGACATGTTTATTTTTACTACCTATTATAGCACCTGAGTCATTATGTTTCCACAGTGTTTTCATGACCTTATCCAGAACCACGTTGAACAGTGAATATTGCAATGCCCGACCAATGAACATCTTCGTATCTTTCGTTGACTTTCAAAAAGCATATGATTCAGTAGATAGAGATACGTTGAAGGACATTTGGAGAGAATATGGCATCTACCAAAAAACACTCAACAAACTTAGGTTAACACTAACAAACAACATATCCAAAGTGAAATTTCGAGGAGAGATCAGCAAACCCTTCCAGATAGAAACAGGTCTGAGACAGGGTGACAGCTTATCACCAACACTGTTCAATAACATTATTATTATTACTGCTCCACAGAAATAAAGAAATAACTTGTTGGCTTGCCAACCAACTTCTGTCCAGCCTTAGGTCCTGCAGATACTGGAGTGCCACACGAAACTGCACATCAGGCAGCTCCTCATTTAGTCTGACAAATTTGAACACCTTTCCAGAATTGAAATTCTTGAACTGGCTGGGGATGGCGCCTGTTTAGAGGCAGGCCTGTACATCTGTGGAAAGGCAATGTAAATTGACAGCATGCTTCTCCCACATCAAGGCCTTAGAAATGTGCTTGCTCTTGATGCAAAATTAGTACCGCTTGAAACAGTAGTCCATTTGTCAACAAATTACATGTCAAACACGAAGAGGACCATCAGGGGTTGTGTCGGAGCCATGGTCAGAAGTGTTTTTGGATGTTATAGTGAATTCATGGTGTTTTGGATAGATTTTTTCTCCTATATTTTCTTTAAAAAAATTTTTTTTTATTAAGCATGACATTGCTTACAAATTTGATACAGTTTTAGACATCTGAAATTGCTTAACTAAATTATTAAAATTACAGCTAACAAACTAACCAACTCTATCATAGTTTGATATCCTCGTACACATTTCAACAGACCCTCCACTCCACAAACTAAATTTCTCCCTCCACTGCTGAAATTAAACTGCCCCCTTAATATGTCGTTCAGCATTGTGTATCATGAGTGCAAATAACGGCAAAATATTTAGAGGTCCACCTGCTTCACTGCTCATAGTGAGGCCAGCATGATTTCATAGAAACCACTTCTCAAGGCTTCATTTTTATCAAGCTAATCAAATTTCTCAAATCAAATGTCTTGCAGCTGCCTAGGCCTAAACTTTCTGTCGTCCTTTATTAGCCCTACCTGCATTACTGGTGGAGTTTAGTACTTGTATGCATTCCATCTGATCATTGATGATTTGTGTACTCGGCTTATCAGAAACACGTTACGTTTGGTACACTACTACAGTCAGTTTTTCATTTCGTTGGAAGTGTTTCACCTTTTCCCAATTGTTTTTTGTGGGTGAAACGAGATCATTTTATGTAATTTCTTAAACAAAACTCTGAAAGGAAACACGGCAGACAACTGTATACGAACGATGCAGTGTCGCCAGCTTGCTCGCTCCAGTACGTACTCATGGGATTCCGAACCTGTGTAATGATGTAATCTGGTCGCACACGATGAAAGTTCAAGTCTCTTGTTGAATTGAAACTACATAGTTGACACTGCAAAATAATATAACGTTTAAAAAATTTGAAATCTTCATTTAGAAATATTTTGGCAATTTTCTTTTAAATTACTGAAGTCTTGGAAGCCTGTGGAAATAATTTAGACGCCCAGGGTGTGTGGGCGTTCCACTAGTGTATGGCGTGGCATATTTCTTGGAGGCTGTCCGAATGCTTGAACTTCCAATCTTTACATCCTGGACTGCATTTTCCAGGCATTGTACCTCCTGTTTCCTCCAGGACGCACATCTTTACGATCGGTTACACCCAACAAAATGAAACGTTTAGTGGTGGATGTGATTACTGCTTTAAGAGGGAGTACAACTAGGCAACCTTCCTCTATATACTGTAATACTAATCGGAGAGAAAAGAATAGAAGGGTTCCGACACTTTGAAAAATGAAGGTATCGGCCAGAGGAAGACAAGGACCACGAAGGGCTCGAAAATGAAAGATCCCCTAGGCCTCGAATGCTCTAATACTGTCGAGGTCGGAAAAGAACATGACATGACCAAGGAAGGTTGGATAGCACAGATGAAAGTGAGGAGCCTGGCATAAGTAAGTGGAAGCAATGCCAGGACTCAGCTAAGGGCCCCGTGGTCGCCAACCCACGCTCCAGAGTTGAGAGCCCCTTTTAGTCAACTCTTACAGCAGGCAGGGAATACCGTGGGTGTTATTCTTACCCCCCCCTCCCCTCCCACAAACAGGGAGACTCTTTTATGTCTCGAAAAAGCTTACTTTCGAATTTTATTATTTTGTGTTGTTGTAATCATAGGCCTACTTGCGTGTTAAGATCAAGATTAACGGCTAATTCACACTCATTAATAACCTGCACTACGTTATTTCCTGACGGTAATTCAAGTGGAATTGTTATCGCAATAATAATGTTGCCACAAGTGTATCGGTGAGAGCTTGCCCTCAAATTTGTGTTCCACGGAAAAGCAGGAAATTTAAAAATGTGCAATTAAGATGGTTTTTTTCCCCTATTTTATGGCACTGTATCTGCTTTTCTTCTGTTTTACCCACTGAGGTGGGGTTGGCTCTTCTGGTTACTGTCCTCCAGTCTGCCACAGGCTCTCTACCTGCTAGGACTGTTGGCCATCCACTACGAGCCTCTCTACTCTGAGCCACATACCGCACAATCCCGAATACCGCCCGCACTTTTTTTTTTTTTTTTTTTTCCAAGACTCCGATTTTAAAAATTGGGTGCGCGTCTCATTGAAGTCTTTCATTTTGCGGCGCAATACTTCACCCGTCTTAGGGAATGTTACGTTATTTAGTGTAGTTTAGTTCTAAGGGTTGTCACTGGATTCAGCCATGTCTTGCAACAGTGTTTGTTTGAAAATAACAAGTGCACTTGTGAGTACCGTATTGTTCTCTTTTATATATTTCATGTGATAGTGGAAATTTGTTCTATAATATAAATGTGTAAAACTTGCCTTAAAGTCGGTTGTAGTTTATAAGCTCACTAAAATTATTTCTAAGTATGGAGCAAACCTGAAATCAAACATGGCACACTCGTGGTTGCCGTGACTTGGCAACTGAGCTTCTCAGCGCTCTCTCCCCCAAGCCTAGACACACTTTCACTTTTCTTTTACTGTAAGCGCTCGGTGGCAGTCTACAGTCTCACATTCTTAAGAGTGCCATGTGTAAACATGAATTCAGCAAAGCATTTGCGGTGTTTTACTGTAAATGAAGAACTGAAAGTTATAAAGGAAGCTGAAATTATTGGAAATCGTGCCGCCGGTAGGAAATACGATATAGGTGAATCTTGTATTCAAGGTTGGAGAACGATTTTCTTTTAAATAGTAGTGATCTTGTAGCTTTATGCGGGCAGAGTGCACAGTTTCCTGAAATTGAAAAGATTCTCTACAAATACGTAACAGAAAGGTGGTGGGAATTGTTATACGGCGTGTCTACCGAAATGTGCCAATTAAAAGCATTAAAAATCGGAAAACTTTCCATGCCAGAGTTTAAAACAAGCTGAGGGTGGATCAGAAATTTCTATAAGAGGAATTGACCGAGCATTAGAAGGCATACCACAATTTCACAGCATGTTCCTACTGCCTATGTAGAAAAACTGTTTGAGCTTTACAAATTTCATTGTTATTGTAGGCATTTACTGTGTTCAATTGAATTATCTAGATGTTACTGTAACACGCTTAAAATCCAAATTTGATTATCAGATATACAGAAAACCAACACACACGCCAATAACAATAAGAAATGACTCACTCCACCCCAAATCCCACAAACAAGCAACCTTTTTCAGTACCGTATGGTCTACAGAGCCTACAAAATACCCTTATCACCCGCGAATTTTACAAAAGAAATAAATTTTATAAAAGAACTAGCACTTGCCAATGGATATAAAGCAGACGTAGTAAATCGAATCATCAACAAAGTAAAGCTCAAAATAGCCACAAACCTTGCACCGGAAAAGACTAAAAAATCCAAATACGCAACCTTCACTTACACCAGTTCAAAGATTTACCAAATAGCAAACCCACTCACAAAACGGGATATGCAAATAGCCTTTAAAACATATAACACTAACAAAAACTTATTTTTTAACCATAACACAGTAAATGCCTACAATAACAAATTTCAAGGCTCCGGAATATACAGACTAACATGCGCACAGTGTAAATCTTCATATGTTGGCCAAACTGGACGCAGTTTCCTAACCAGATACATGGAACACTTTAACGCCTTAAAACACAATAAATACTCCGCAATGAGTAATCATATGAAAGAAACCGGCCATCATTACACCTCAATAGACAAAGACCTTACAATAATCAAAAGAATCGAAAAGGGGAAGCTAATGACAGAGTTCGAAAACATATATATTTATTTGGATCAATACTTTAATAAAGGAAAAAACTTGAATGACGTGGTTGAAATAAAAAGTCCGTTAATAGAGCAGTTGCCAACATTATTACGAAATCTCAAATCAGATAAAAGCAAATTCTTTAAAATATTCAGTCTAAATACATTCACAACTGAAACCATTTCGGCAACGCAAAAAAGTCCCCCTCCACATAACACGCCAAAGCTCAACGCCCCGCCTGCAGGATCGTCCTCTACCCCCACCTCGACAACAGATAAGAATTCCCTACCACATAGCACGTCAATAGCAAACGCCCCGCCCAACATCTCTTCCCCTCAACCCCCTACCTGCCCTTCACAACAGCTCTTTCATACGTACAACACAAGGAGTAGAACCACAACAGACATTAGTCACAGTAATGCAATAAGGTCCACAAGATTCTATAGCAGCAGACAAAGGGGTAAGTGATAATGCAATATCAACACTCACATTACAAGCACAACACACACACAATATTACTTAAGTTCATTTCCATTTGTTCCGGATGCTTCTTCCATTCTATAAATCGAAAGAAATATAATCAGATACTCAAAATTTGGATTGAAGCCCCTTTTAACCATTACTTAAATCAAAACAATCAACTTCCAACGGAGAGTCTGGTCACTACAAACAAGAATTAAATATGTCAATACTTCCTCTGATCAAATTGCCAAACTGCAGCAGCAAGCCTCATCAAATCTAGAAGCCATTTTCCAACGAACCCAAGACTTCAATTCTAGATTATCATCATGAGTCTAATCACGCATGATGCAAAATTACAGTCTTGTTAAATAACATTATTTAGAGAGCACAATTCTTAACTAAAATTCTCAATACTGAAATGTTACTGTATTCTAGAAACCAACGCACTTCAGAAACTATGGCTCCTATATATTAACATCCAATATTTATACTGTATTTATGACTCAAATTTTAATGCCAAATTATAGTTGAAACAATTTTATTTTAACATTGCAAGCAATTTTTAGCCAAATTTTCAAATTGTAAAAACTGTGTTTGGACGTCAATGTGTTTTAGAATTAAGAGTTACTCCATTTTAACATTGCAAATCATATTGTCATAATTTTTAATGTGTATATTATTCTTATGTTTTAAATATTGTTATCACTGAAATTAGATTTACATTCAAGGAAATGAAATTTGTAACAACAATCCAAATATGACAAACCTTGAGGCAATTGTATAGGCTGATGATGCTTGTGAATAAAAGCGAAACATGTCCCGGTAAATTAGTGTTGTAACATTACAACTTAGCAACACAAACTGTAATTTGTATTGAAAAGGTGGATCAAAACAAGCAACAAATTGTTAGTATATCATAGCATAGTTCAATACGGGTCTAATAATGAGATTAGTTACATGTAAATATATTTATTTTCAAGATTTTCTAGATGAAATACTTCCCTTGCACGCATGAATCTTTCGCTTTTGCCAGTTAAAAATGGCCGCAGCACTTTCCAACATACAAGCGTACGCGCCAATTCACTCCACTTCCGTGTATTTTAAGATGGCAATGAACCAAGTGTCCTTAAAGAAAAGAAAATACAATTAACAGTATATAGGCCTACATATACGAATGTTTGTCAGTAAATTCATGAGAAGCTACGGTACACTGCCCTGATAGTGTAACAGTTAAGTCAATGGACTGCAGAATGCAAGAATGCAGGTTCGAATCTGACTGATGGCGGCTTTTTTTAACACAGGAATATTGTTTTATCAAGGAGAAATATTACAGTTTTATATTTTGTTAGCGAGTTATGCAGCCGCTTACAGTTTAAATGAATTGTTTCAACCGTACAACTGGTAAAACAGACCAGGCGAAAGCAGTACCAGTTCTTCCTTCATTATGATCGTCGCGCGCATGTGTTATTTGCAAAACTGTCTAAGGTTCGAAGATATGTCACTCATACTGGAGAAGAAGAGACCGGAGGCAACTTGCATAATATTATATAATTTATTTTCCGGGTTGAACCGTGTTGTACTTGTACGTATATCACGTACAGTTTGCCGACGTTTCGAATACATTGCAGTATTCTTTGTCAAGGCGACTGAAATACCCCTACTCGATCCGAGGTAATCAGTCTCGCAGGCAGAAATTACACTACTAGAGTGGCCTTGATCTTGGCCTTTTATATCCTAGCCTATCTGGCTGACGTAAGCCCTGGCTGTCTCGCGAGGCTTCTGGAAAGTTTATGTCACAGCCAGGTAGTGGGGGCTTGCCCGCGCTGTTATGTAATGGGGTTGCGGCCCGTGTGTTTATGTTGTGGTCTGTATGTCTTAAACTATGAATGATGGGCATCCAAGAATTACTGATTTTGTATCCTTCTTCTAAATTTATGTTATTCGGATGTTTCTTGATTTCGATAGCCTCGCGGATTTTCCTTTCCAGATTCCAAGGGATAGCTGCTAGGATCTTGGTCTTGTCAAATGATATTCCGTGCCTAGTTTCGTAGGAATGCTTGGCTACTGCTGAAATATCTGTGTTTTGGTTCTTGGTGTGACGGATATGTTCTTTTAGGCGGGTGGAGATCAGACGTTTTGTCTCACCTACATAACAAGCTCCGCAGCTACATTCAATGTGATACACTCCAGGGGCCTGTAATTCTATTGTGTCTTTTACTGGTGGTAGATAACGGGCTAGCTTACGGTGAGGTTTATAGATAGTTTTTATGTTGTATTTGTCCAGTATCTTGCCGATCCTGTCTGTAGTGTTTTTAATGTATGGCAGTGTCGCTGTTTTCTGGCGGGTCAGTTCTTCTTTCCTGTTGTTTTCTCCTGCGGCGGTCTTTTCTTTCTTCTCTTCTGATTTTTTAAAGACTCGTCGGATGTTATTGAGCGAGTAGCCATTTTTCCTAAGGGTTTCCGTGAGGTGTTCTCTTTCTTCCTCGAGGTGCTCTGCGTCAGATATCGCTATGGCCCTGTTCACTAGTGATGTTAGGACAGCCTGCTTTTGTGATGGGTGATGATGAGACGAGGCGTGTAGGTACCTGTCTGTGTGAGTGGGTTTCCTGTATACTGCGTGACTCAGCGTCCCATTGGGGTTACGTATTACTAGCACATCCAGGAACGGTAGTTTTCCGTCTACTTCTATTTCCATGGTGAACTGAATATTTACGTGTATGGAGTTGAAATGGTCGAGAAATAGCTGTAGGTTGTTGCTCCCGTGAGGCCAGATTACAAAAGTGTCGTCTACAAAACGGAGAAAACATTTCGGTTTCAGTTCAGATGTAGCTAAGGCTTTCTGTTCGAATTGTTCCATATACATGTTTGCTATTATTGGAGAGAGTGGCGACCCCATCGCGGCCCTTTCTGTCTGTTCGTAGAACTCCCCGTTGAAATAGAAATAAGTGGCGCTAAGGCATTCTTTAGCTAGTATTGACAGGTCTTCTGGAAGTTTCTGATCTAATAGCGGAAATACTTCTGTTAGCGGCACCTTGGTGAAAAGTGACGTGACGTCAAAGCTTACTAATAGGTCCGTACTTTCAATTGATTGGTCCTTAAGGAGCTGGATGAAATGTCGGGAGTCCTTCACGTAGGTTTCAGTGTTTCCTGTATGTGGCTGAAGTAGTCCAGCTAGGTAACGGGCGATCTCGTGCGTGGGAGAGCCTATAGCGCTCACGATAGGTCGCAGAGGTATGCCTTCTTTGTGGATTTTAGGCAGGCCATACAATTTTGGAGGTATCGGGTCCGAGGATATCAGTTTCTTCTGTATTTCGGCTGGGATACTGGAATTTTTTACTAGTGTGTGGAGTTTGTTCTTTATGCGGTTGGTAGGGTTCCTAATTTTCCTGTATGTAGAATCGGTGAGTAATTGTTCTATTTTCCGAGTGTAGTCTGTGCGTGTCATTATCACCGTAGCGTTGCCTTTATCTGCGGGTAAGATAATTGTTTCCGTATCTTGACGTAGTGTTTTTAGGGCATGAATTTCTTCTTTAGTTAAATTGGATGGCGGCGGCTTTGCGGATCTCAGTAGACATGATATATCCTGTCTGATCTCCTCTGCAGATTCGGTAGGAAGGTGCCGGATTGCAATTTCTACTTTGCTAATTATTTCTTCTACCGGTATACTATTCGGAGTTACTGCGTAGTTGAGTCCTTTTCTCAAGACGGAGGTAGTGGGTTCACTGAGTGGCTTGTCTGTGAGGTTTACTATTACATTCTTCTTCAGTGGAGCAGGTGGTTTCGGTTTCTGTTTTTGTAAGAGGCGGTTGAATTTCTTGTTTTGCTTGGCAGTGGCTAGTTCCAGTGTACGCTGGGATTGTGTGTTGCTAATGCTGTCTAACGTGGTCCAATCATTGAGCGACAGAGTGCTGGCAAGTTGCAGGTGGAGATGAAATAATTTATTGTTGAGGTAGTCCAGAGTCTGTCTTGTGTCACTGATAATATTGTCAACCAGTAGGCCTAATGAAGTGAGTGTGATAGAACTCTTGAGCAAGAAGGCTTTGAACCTTGGCAATCCTTGCTAATAACTATTCCTCCTCAGAAGAGTACCAACTTTTCATGTCAGAAGGTTCAACGTACTGGTGTGTGATATTTCAAGGAGACAGCTAACTAACAGACTGCTACGCGATAACGTCTTTTTCACGCGCACAGCATAATGGCAGTAACTTATCTAAACATTAATGGTGAAGTGTTGTTGTAGGTGACTGTGCGTGTCTATTTAGATCTCTTTCTTACATTTTATATTCTACTCGGTTTCGGCATAAAGAAGTTCGTGAAGCTATTGTTTCGTAAGTTGTGAACAATTGGATAGAGTTCTCCATTTTGTCTGAAAATCATCTTGGTAATAACTCTTCCTCCCCAGAAGAGTGCCGACTTTTCATGTCAGAAGATTCAGCGTATGGTGGAACATGTGAGTTGACGGCAGCAGGCAAAATATCCCCATCACTAAATTTTACACTATTGAGAATCTTCCACCGTTATGATACTTTATTTTGCCTTTTGGCAAATTTTTTATTTATATGTTAACAGTACATGTTTCGTTCCTTGTTTAGGAACATCCTCAGCTGTTATAGTGGCTTAGGTGAATGGTTAAAATTTTAAAATACATAGATTTACGAATACATTGATTCACTTAAGAACTGAATACGAATTAAGATAGATGATATTAAAAACAGTGTGGGGTTAGTGTGTTACTGGTATGAGAGCAGATGATTACATGGTTGATTGACTTAAAACTATGTCTATTCATCAGAATAGTTGTTCAAAAATTTTTTCACTTTGTTACATAAAAAGTCTGTATGCAATTAAAATTATTTAAAAAATGTTTGACTTCATAGCATTGTTCGAATTGTTGAAAGTTTTTCTTCCTTTCCTTCCAGGTAAGTTGTTGTATGTTGTGTGCTTGCTTATAGTGCTTTTGACTGAGTCTAATTTGGAAACTTTTGGAGCTGATTGCTGATCTATTAATGTGCAGGGAGCCTCGTTTCAAATTTCTGAAATGAAATAAAATATGGTAGTGGGAATTTGTTCAAAAGCTGTATCGTTGCGTAATATAGAATGTATAATAAAGTTCATTTACCTTGCTATAGCTGAATTCCGATTCTACTGTGACCCTGGAGGGACGTTTGATACTGCTTTGCGTCTGGTGAAGTAATGGTGTGTGTATTCCGTTGTATACTCCTCCCTACGGGGAGATGGGGCTGCGGAGAGGGGAGGGGGCGTGTCGGTTACAGTGACGGCATCACCTTTGGAAGGGCTGGGTAGAGGGGATGTACAAAATGGCGGAGGCTCTGTCTTGTTCATTCTTCTACTATTTGTATTGTGTCTTTTGCCTAATGCTTCGAGACTTGATAATGTCCCTTCAAATAAAGGGTTTCTATTAACAATAGTTTCATTGAGGTTATTGTGTTGATCACTTTTTTGTTCTAAATAAATATGTAGATTTTCTAAAGTATTAAGGAGAGCTCCTTTGTTTATTTTATGTAATATAGTTAAGTCCTGCTCTATGGTTGTAAATTGATGTCCCGTTAAACTCATGTGCTGGCCCATCGCGGAAATTTTTTTATGTCTTTCGGCATTGACATGTTCTTGGTATCTTACAGGAAAACTGCGCCCAGTTTGTCCGACATAACTTTTTTTACATTGATGGCATTTTAATTTATAAACCCCTGATTCAGAGTGTTTGTTTTTAGCTAGGGAATTGACAATGTTGTGATTAAAAAATTTTTGCTTCGTGTTGTTGCTGGTTGAAAATGCGATCTTATAATTATGTTTTCTGAATAAATTGGTTACTGTGTATAGGTTAGGGTTGTTGAATGCGAACTTAGCGTATTTGTCTTTCTTTTTCGTTTCGGGTGTTAGATTGCTTTGCAATTTTTGTTTGAATTTACCGATTATTTTGTTTATTATTGTTACCGAGTTTTGTGGATGTGCAGAGGTGAAAGAAGGTGTGGGGGTGAACAGGTCTCAAAATATGAAATTAAAGTTAAGATAAAATTTAACAAGGTTATATTTTCTTATCAAGATCAAGAAATAACAAGGATGACAGAAACACAGTTGAATATCAACAATTTAAAAATGTACAATTACATTTTTTACAGAATTTGGGCTTCGAGCCCCGGACTCACAATTCTTAAGGGCAACCCGCTCTTAAGTTCAAGCCTATCAAAGGCCACACCAAACTCCACTTTCAAGTTGACCTCCAAACACAAATAACACAGGGGTAAAAATAGCCAACCTACTGAGGCCTATTCAGTGAAGAAACGGGACAATTACGTGGCCTCCAAAATACCAACTTGAGAGGAGGCGAAACTGCACTCCTAATATACTTTACTAAAACCTACTTGGCACTAGGTCGCTAATGCAAGGGCTAATCCCATACTAAAGAGGTGACTTATATAAGAAAACGATTTACATTACATTAGAAGAAACGGTTGTGAAAGTAAGTTCACCTCAAAGCAAAATGAGTGGGAGCTCGAGAGGGTTAAGCACTCTCTATCCCAAATTGTAGTTTAAAAAGATAGAATTGATACCAAGTGTCTTTACATTTTAGAGGAAAGTTGCATGGTCAAAGGCTTCGGACCTGCCCCGAGAGTTAAACTGCTGAGCTAGCAAGAAAAGAAGTTACTAAAAGGCCATTACCTGGTGGTTGAACTGCTGCCCGAAGAAAGAGGCGCTTCCCGCCCCCTGCTACATAATTTACACAAAGATAGATGTTACTGAAGTGGCGCGGAGACCCGAAAATCAGCAGTTTATATACCCTCGTGGAAAGTTCGAGGCGTTTCAGGAATGAGAACACCCGCCCACAATCATTTTATTGGCTAACAACGAAAACCCCTACACTAGATGAAGAAGAAACACATTATTGGTGGAAAATTAATTACAGAAATTCCTTATTGGTCAAATTCAAAACTGGCGGAAAGAAAGGGTTAATATTGCCAACTTAAACAATGACTGAAAGAAATTTAACAAAGAACAAAGTTATAAACCCAAAATTTCTCCAAAAACACAGTTCTTTCACTTCGCACTAGGGTGCATAATTGTAGTTCTTCAGTAGTGCCATCTGGAAGAGAATGTCCACACTTCTTACTACAGGCAAAACAAAAATACATCGAAAACGACCCAGTTCAGAAACTTCAAAATTTACAAGTAGGGACATCTTCTGAGAAACTTGAGAATTAACACTGTAGATAAAGTTCAGACTTCCTCCAGTAGAGGAGTTTCAACTGGCGCAAAGTTTGAATTAGCGGCGTGGAGGTGTACCACCCGGTACAGACCCCCCCCCCCCCAAAAGTCCCTCCAAGGGGTAACACAGAAGAACATAACTTTTGTTTCAAAATAAGGTCCAAGTTATGATTTTGATATAGAAGTTAATTGCGGAAGTATTTACCAACAAGTTTTCTTAAAATGATTGGATCCAGTTTCAAAATTCTTTGGTTACTATTGATGTAATGTCTTTGTGCTTGTAGAAGTTGAATTCAGAAGGAAAAACCTTTAATTCTTGAAAATCGAGAAAATTTTTCTAAGTCCACCAGATATTGTCGTTGAATTCAAAAATAGTAGTAATGTTGATATTAAATGTCCATGTAGCTGATTAAATATATATTCAAGGTTGAGTAAGTTTGACGGCCAGACCGGCCGCTGCTGCTTGTGTCCAGAGAAGGCCGCTCGGACCCCTCAAGTACCCTGAGATACTGCTCGCCCGCACTATGAGAGGAGTAGTGGAGTTGAAGCACGCCGCGCCCACGGCGAACATGCAGGTCGCGGGCCAGTTGCAGGTTGTGCGCCGAACATCAGCCTTGGCCGGGAGGAGGACTCCGGCTCGCCGTACCCTGGTTGGCCTCACTGGAGAGGGGCGGGCCCTTACCCCACCTCAGTGGCGGTACGGCGCCGCGCTGCTGCGGGAGCACTGAAACATTAAAGCTCGGCGGCAGAATTTTGTTGGACCATAATTGTTTTAGGGTACAGTCTTTGTGGCGAGGTTGAGGGGCCAGCGGCGTGGAGATATTTATTTCATTAGAATAGCCACTGTGTGTTGTTGAGCAGGAGACGGGAGCATGGTAATGGCCATGGCAAGGACAGGATGGCAGTTTAACTGGTCGGGGAAGGTTTACAAAAATGCTTACATACAGGGAAACAGATTCCAAGGGCAGAAGGCCTTAAAAGAAACCCCCCCCCCAAAAAAAAAAATATAACCTTCCTATTTCTTTCAAGATTATACAGGGCAAGTTAGTACAGAAATTATACAGGTTTCACCTGTGACAGGTGAACCCTAAATATCCTCTCGGTGGCTGGATTGCTTAGCAATAAGGTAACGGGTGTAAGGAAATCGAGAATAGTACACGGCCCATGAAATCTGGCGGCAAGCTTGCCCGCGGGAACAAAATTCTTGACCATCACCTGGTCGCCTACCTTCAAATTGGTGGGTCTCCGTCCACGATCATATCTTGCCCTAACCTTTTCATGAGACACTTTAAGATTGGCTTTAGCCTTCTTCCAAAGATCTTTAATGTTATCTGGATCTATTGTCTCAGGTAGAATATCACTCAAAGACCAGAGGTTAGAGAGCGGCGAGTTGGGAACAAACTTGAACATCAACGAAGCTGGAGTAAATTTATGTGATTCATGAACAGCCGAGTTCAAAGCAAAAGCTAACCAATGCAGGGACGTGTCCCACCTAGAATGATCTTCATGATGATAGGCAATAAGGGCCGACCTGAGATTGCGATTGACTCTTTCGGCAAGAGATGGTTGGGGATAATAAGCAGAAGTAGTCACATGAGATATGGACAGATCAAAACAGAATTTACGAAATAGATTAGATGTGAAAGCCTTGGCATTGTCAGACACAATATATTGACACGGACCAAAAGAAGCAAAGATTGAATTTAAACAAGTAATGGTGGACTGAGCGGTAGCCAGCTTACTCGGAAATAACCAGGAAAATCTAGTAAAACCATCTACACATACAAAGATAAACTTGTTGGCATTTCCCTTTGACTGGGGGAAGGGTCCTACATAATCAATATACAGGCGTTCCGTTGGGCGCGACGCTTGATGGGAAGACAAAAGGCCTACCTTGGTAGACATGGTGGGTTTACTAAGCAAGCAGGATTTACAAGCCTTTACTAGTTCACGGATTTCATCGTCCATACCTTTCCAGATGAACATTTCCCGGATCTTTTCACGGGTTTTGAAGATGCCTAAATGCCCCCCTAATGGGGTCTCATGATAGTACTTGAAGATCATTGGTACAAGAACAGCTGGAACTACAACTTTCATCATCTTATCATGCCTCGAAGGGCAACATAAAACACCATTCCTCAGTACATAAGGGACAACATGTTCCCCAGAAGAACGGGTTTCCATGATCGGAGCCAGCGTTGGATCTTCACGTTGATATTTCTCAAGGTCCCTAAAGAGCATGAGGGCATCTGTTAAGATGGCATTAACCTCAGATAGCATGGACTCGGGAGGTGATGAACTATCGACCGTTTCATGGGTCTCAACGTCGTTGGAAAACATACGGCTGAGTCCGTCTGCAACAACATTTTCAGTACCACTGATATGCCTAACGTCAAATTGGAAGGCAGAAATTCGGATGGCCCAACGGGCTATATGACCAGTACGACGCGGCCTACCTAAGACCCAGCTTAAGGCTTGATTATCCGTCTCCAGGTCGAATTTGACATGTTCCAGATAGAGACAGAACCTTTCTAAGGCAAATAAGACTGCCAAACCTTCGAGCTCATAGATGGAATACTTGGCTTCTTGAGCCGATAGAGTCCTAGATGCATAGGCGATGGGTCGCCTCCCTAGTTCAGTCTCTTGAAGAAGGACTGCAGCTACCGCCGCCGACGACGCGTCGGTTTGGACGATTCATTTTTTGGAGAAATCGGGCATAGCCAGAACAGGGGCATTACACAGAGCTAATTTAAGATCTTCAAAAGCGGCTTGTTGAGAAGGTCCCCACTCAAATTTTATGCCTTTCCTACGGAGAAGGTTCAAGGGCGCCGCTCTATTAGCGAAGTTAGGGATAAACTTCCTGAAGAAATTCACCATACCAATGAACTTGGCGATCCCTTTGATGTCCTTGGGAAGTTTAAAATCACGGGTGGCCTGTGTTCTAGAATGATCGACAGCAACACCATCGGGCGAGACAATATGGCCTAGGAATGACATTGAAGGCTTAGCGAAGGCGACCTTGGACAACTTCACAGTTAACCCAGCCTTACGAAGGCGATTGAGAACTTCTCGCAGATGATCTAGATGTTCTTCAAAAGTCTCTGAAAATACGACGACATCATCAAGATAGTGATACAAGTACTCGAATTTGATGTCGGAGAAGACTCTATCTAGCAGTCTAGTGAGTACAGCTGCTCCCGTGGGGAGCCCGAAAGGCACGCGGTTGTATTCATACAAATTCCAATCCGTGGCAAACGCTGTAAGATGTTTAGACTCTTCAGCTAGGGGAATTTGATTATAGGCCTGATTCAAATCCAAGATGGTGAAGAATTTAGCTTTACGAAACCATGAAAAACAAAAATGAAGGTCAGGAAGGGGCACAGATTGTAACACCACCTTCCGATTGAGAGCCCTATAGTCAATGACTGGCCTGAAGCCACCTTGGGGTTTTGGGACTAGAAAAATAGGTGAAGATTACGCTGACTTAGAAAGCCGAATAATACCATCCTTTAACATTTGATCAATGATTTCTTTCAGAGCATTCATTTTAGGTGGAGATAGCATATAAAGTGGAAAACGGACAGGAATCGAATCCGTGACCTCAATTTTGTATTCGATCAGGTCAGTAACACCAAGAGTATCAGAGAACACCTCTGAAAATGACTGACACAACTTACGAATACTATCAGCCTGCTCCTCAGGTAGATGTCTAAGGTCTAACGACATCTCATCCTGGGTAGGCAAGATAGATGAACATGATACAGAATTACACTTTAACAAGGGGATTTTACAATTGGAAGCAAATTTGAATGTGCACGACTTACTCTGAAGGTCGAGCACTAGACCGGTGTGAGAAATGAAGTCAGCTCCCAATATTATGGGGCAAGACAAGTGCTTGGCCACAAACAATTTAACTTTCCAAGTAAATTTAAAAATACGAATTTTGACATATAAGGAACCTAAAATTTCTAATGGAGAAGAATTAGCCGAAACATATTGAACAGAAGATGAACAATGGTCAGGAAGTTTACAAATAGATTTCAATTTCGAATACCATTCAGCCGAAACAATTGAACAAACACTGCCTGAATCTAAAAGAGCTGTTACAGGTTCATTATTTAACTCAATTTTGAGAAAAGGTACGGCTGCGGGGGAGTCCGCCGCAATCCTAAGACATTCTTTGGTACATTCAAAAGATAAATTTGAAGACTGAATTTTCTCTGAAATTTCGACCTGTTTACCAGGGGCTGAGCCTCGGGAAGATGGATTAGTCGACTCAGCCGAAGCCACTAGTCACTTTTGATTGTTGTTGGAAGTTGCACCCGAAGTTGAGCAAGAGGGGGTGCTGTTGGTATTAGGGCAGTTCTTGGCAATATGGGAGAACGCGCCGCATTTAAAACAGCCTTGTGATGAACCTGCTCCACTATTTGTCCTACTCGATTTGATCAATGGACATTTATTGCGAAGATGGTCAGGCGACCCGCAAGCATAACATTTACGGGGTGTGACTGGTCAGCGAGGTGGAGGCCGAGGATTACTAAAAGAAGGAGGGGGTTCTTTCGCGACACGCAAGGAATCGGCATATCTAACTCCTTCAGCCGATACAGCCATAGCTTCTAGCTCAGCGAAAGTTTGTGGACGTGACGCAAAACACAAGTATGATCGGTACGGTGGTGAAATACCTTCTACAATAGCCTGTACAATCTGATCCTCAGGAAAATGAAGAGCAAATACCCTAGTATAGAACTTAATATCTTGGATGAAATCTGCCAAGTTTTCATCCAACCGCTGTACACGATAATAGTACTTCTGAATCAGGGATGACCTCGCACGAGCAGGAATGAAATTTGCAAGAAGGTGTGCATGAAAGTCTTCAATGGATGACTGTTCCGCTATTGCTCTAACAATTTTGTCCGAGAGAACACCAATTGCATAGGGATAAATTATCTGTAAAATTTGACACGGAGAAAGAGAAAAAACAAGAGCATGGTCCTGAAACTCAACTAAGAACCGTAAAAATGCAATTACGTCACTGGTAGTGTTAACCGAAAACTTAGAGATACCTCTAAGCAACATTGCTAATGGATGCGGCAAATTGCTGAAACCCGGAGATGTAGTAGGAAGGGGCCTAAGTGGCGGAGAAGCAGATTCGGAAGGAGCATTATTTAACACAAAGGGTGGAATGGACTTGCGACGATCTGACATATTTTCTGATGGGGCAGATGTACGTTGGGTTGTCGCCTCAGTACTACTTCCTTCCTCTTTCGAGGAATCCTCCCCACTAACAATATTTACTACCATAGGTTGGTCGACTTTAGGGATGGCAGGTCCAGATAACAACTGACTAACTTTACTAGACATTTGGGACAAGTTTTCGGCAAGAGCGCTAGCTTCCTTACCCTGAACGTCATTTAACTTCAGAGACAATAGATCACATACCCTATTATAAAAGTGGTACAACGTAGCCTGTACTCTTTTGAGTTGATTTGGAGATGGATCACTAAAAACTAACTACAGATGCTAGCTCAGTAGTATTGTCATTGATCGTGGAGAGAGCATCGTCAATCTCTTTTTCTCCCAAAGTCGGGATGGTAATAGGTAAATCAAGGGAATCTTTTAGCTTATTGGAGTCGACTGCAACCGTGCCTCCAGATTGAACGTTTCTGAGAGATAATTCATAAATTAATTCCTCTTTACGCAAATAGAAAGGATGGAGAACCTCGCGAGGGCCGGACATGATGAGAGAAAATTTTTGTGAAAGGCAAATAAACAAAAATTCCAGCAACTGAGATAATTGTTAGAGTTCAAATCAAAGCAATGTTTAGCCGTCAAAAGGGTTTAAATTGAGACCCATTCAACCACGCTCTGCTACCACTTGTTACAGAGTTTTGTGGATGTGCAGAGGTGAAAGAAGGTGCGGGGGTGAACAGGTCTCAAAATACGAAATTAAAGTTAAGATAAAATTTAACGAGGTTATATTTTCTTATCAAGATCAAGAAATAACAAACAACAACACCAATAAAAAATTCCATCGATTTTTGCAAAGTACTCAAAAACTTTAAGTTAACACCACATCAAGTAACATGTTCCTTCGATATCAAGGACATGTACACAAACATTCCAGTGGACGAAACAATAAAAATTATCAGAAAGAATCTCATAGAACATAATCAACTCGGCATTCCAGAAGTAGAGGATTTCATTAACATACTCAAATTCATTACGAAACACAACTACTTCACTTTCAATAACAAAATATATAAACAAGAAGGCCTCCCAATGGGTGCTCCGGCTTCGGGCATTTTAGCCAATATTTATCTCGACTACGTAGAACATACCAAAATAATAGGACAAATAGAAGGTCTTAATTTATGGATACGCTTTGTAGACGACATTTTTGCCGTTATAGAGCAAAAAGAGAATAACAGTGACGATATCCTCAATAAATTAAATACACTTGATTCCAGAATAAAGTTCACACTAGAAAAAGAAAAAGAAAAATCAATAAATTTTTTGGACATAAATGTAACACGAAAAATGGAAGAGTTCGTCTTCAAGATACATAGAAAACCTACTTTCACTCCCACCACAATAAAAAACTACTCATTGCACCCAGAATCGCAAAAAAGGTCAGCTTATTACAGTTACATATACAGAGGGTTTAACATACCCCTTACACACACAGAAAGAGAAAAAGAACTGCTCTTTATTCGCAAACAAGCCCAGTATAACGGTTTCAAACCAAAGATAATAAACAAAATAATCGGGAAATTCAAACAAAAATTGCAAAGCAATCTAACACCCGAAACGAAAAAGAAAGACAAATACGCTAAGTTCACATTCAACAACCCTAACCTAAACACAGTAACCAATTTATTCAGAAAACATAATTATAAGATCGCATTTTCAACCAGCAACAGCACGAAGCAAAAATTTTTTAATCACAACATTGTCAATTCCCTAGCTAAAAACAAACACTCTGAATCAGGGGTTTATAAATTAAAATGCCATCAATGTAAAAAAAGTTATGTCGGACAAACTGGGCGCAGTTTTCCTGTAAGATACCAAGAACATGTCAATGCCGAAAGACAAAAAAAATTTTCCGCGATGGGCCAGCACATGAGTTTAACGGGACATCAATTTACAACCATAGAGCAGGACTTAACTATATTACATAAAATAAACAAAGGAGCTCTCCTTAATACTTTAGAAAATCTACATATTTATTTAGAACAAAAAAGTGATCAAGACAATAACCTCAATGAAACTATTGTTAATAGAAACCCTTTATTTGAAGGGACATTATCAAGTCTCGAAGCATTAGGCAAAAGACACAATACAAATAGTAGAAGAATGAACAAGACAGAGCCTCCGCCATTTTGTACATCCCCTCTACCCAGCCCTCCCAAAGTTGATGCCGTCACTGTAAACGACACGCCCTCTCCCCTCTCCGCAGCCCCACCTCCCCGTAGGGAGGAGTATACAACGGAATACACACACCATTACTTCACCAGACGCAAAGCAGTATCAAACGTCCCTCCAGGGTCACAGTAGAATCGGAATTCAGCTATAGCAAGGTAAATGAACTTTTTTATACATTCTATATTACGCAAAGACACAGCTTTCGAACAAATTCCCACTACCATATTTTATTTCATTTCAGAAATTTGAAACGAGGCTCCCTTCACATTAATAGATCAGCAATCAGCTCCAAAAGTTCCCACATTAGACTCAGTCAAAAGCACTATAAGCAAGCACACAACATACAACAACTTACCTGGAAGGAAAGGAAGAAAAACTTTCAACAATTCGAACAATGCTATGAAGTCAAACATTTTTTAAATAATTTTAATTGCATACAGACTTTTTATGTAACAAAGTGAAAAATTTTTTGAACAACTATTCTGATGAATAGACATAGTTTTAAGTCAATCAACCATGTAATCATCTGCTCTCATACCAGTAACACACTAACCCCACACTGTTTTTAATATCATCTATCTTAATTCGTATTCAGTTCTTAAGTGAATCAATGTATTTGTAAATCTATGTATTTTAAAATTCTAACCATTCACCTAAGCCACTATAACAGCTGAGGATGTTCCTAAACAAGGAACGAAACATATACAGTTAAGATATAAATAAAAAATTTGCCAAAAGGCAAAATAAAGTATCAAAACGGTGGAAGATTCTCAATAGTGTAAAATTTAGTGATTAAATTTTGATACGGAAAATGAAGCTGATTACTTGCAAATATCCCCATTCCGCTTTGAAGTTTATCGTGATCGAAAGTTTTACTGGACATTTAGTGATGAAGCTAATACCGTAAAAAGATTGCGATTTACTGGTAATCTCTCTAACGGACGGTTTGAAGTACCACATATGAATGTCTGTGCGAAGAAACAAGTTCTTCATTCGTTGTTACAGAAGTTTCTGAAAAATATCATACTCGATACTCAAATGCTACGAGAAAAATACAATTTAATAAAGCAGCAGCCACATTTTTACAGAATAATCCTTCCACACATACCATTCCTGCAAGTAAATACCAAAAGAAAAATCCCGAAATCCATAGAGCAGCAGCGGGCACGTACCAGAAGAACAATCTCAATGTTCATAGAGCAGTGGCACCGACATACCAGAAAAATCATTTCGAGTTTCATAGAGTAGCGGCAGCTACACACCAGCAAAATAATCGCAAATATCACAGGACAATTCAAGCGATATGAGCAACATCACCCTGGGGTCCGAAGAGAAAGACGATTGCGTTCTTCTAAAATTAAGTTTCGTTCCGGGATGTCTTACGTTCCTGAGTTTAATTAGGAGGATAACAGCTTGATAACCACTGGTACAATGATCCATGCAGTGCTCTCAAGTGGAAAGATGAAACACCAGGTATGTGTTGCGATTCTGGCAAGGTTCAGCTGCCACCACTGTAATCTCCCCCTGAACCATTGTACAGTTTTTTAATGGGTTTCCTTCCAGATCATGGTAATTTTTTGATCGAATTAGAAAATATAGCATTTTTTTTCAAATGGCATCTTTAGGTACTAAACAAGTCATCCAACTCGGCTTTGACAACTTTCAAAGTACAAGGTAAAATTTAGCATTCCATAGGCAGACTATTGCCAAATGCTCATCAACATCCTGGATTTTTGCAGATTTACTTTGTTGGCGAAGATGAAAGGGAAGCACTAATACATTGTTCTAAGATACCAGATATTAAGCTGGCTTTGGTTAAACAGTTGCAGAAAATGCTCCATGATGTTAAGTGTTATGTAAAGAACTTGAAAACTGCTCTTGAGAAGGTGTCTTCAGAATGTCAAGATTTTAAGGTAGTTATTCATGCGAACAGAAAGCCGGCTGACACTCGCAGAGGACGATATAATGCTCCAACATCTAATGAGGTTGCTTTAGTAATCGTTGGCGAACAATTTGAAAAATGAGATATAGTTATTCAAAGCCACAATGATAAACTCAAACGTATCACTGAAATTCATCCGTCTTATGATGCACTTAAACATCCTATGATGTTTCGTTACGGTGACGATGGCTATTCAATAAATATTCCACAACGTGATACTCATAAAAATATTTTTGAGCAAAAAGGTGTGAGAGGCGAGCTATTATGCCTTTCGAATAATGGTGCGGGAGGGCAAAGATAATTATTTACTCTTACATTTTGGTGCTTTTTAAAAATCAATATTTAGTTGATAACATTCACGTCTTACACTTCTTCTGAAAGTCAATGAACGCATAACGTTGGTTCGGAGGCCTTCAAAAGAAAATGGTAAATAAAATGATATAATGGGACATAACTATGATGCGAGCAAAGCTGCGGGCAAAGCGCTAGTATTTTTATAAGGTGCCCTAATATCACAGAGTCGAAAGAAAACTAAATGTGAAGGCCT
Source organism: Anabrus simplex (assembly GCF_040414725.1). NCBI lineage: Eukaryota > Metazoa > Arthropoda > Insecta > Orthoptera > Tettigoniidae > Anabrus > Anabrus simplex. The sequence continues at coordinate 99,035,558 of NC_090276.1, read as the reverse complement.
ACAATATAGAAAGCTCATAAAATTGATCAACAATAACATTACATTGACCATTGTTTGTTGTGATGTGCTTTGTGTCTTCTGTCGCCACTCATCTCCGATAGATAGGATTACTGCTGCATACAGAGTATTTTTTAAAAATATTGCTTTACGTCACACCGACACAGATAGGTCTCTTGGCGACGATGGGATAGAAAAGGGCTACGAGTGTGAAAGAAGTGGCCTTGGCCTTAATCACAGAACAGCCCCAGCATTTGCCTGGTGTGAACATGGGAGACCATGGAATACCATCTTCAGGGCTGCCAACGTTGGGGTTCGAATACACTATCTCCCGGATGCAAGCTCAATGATGTGCGCGCCTAGCCACATGGCCAACTCGCCCGTTCGTAGTAAGTGTAACAGCCTGCCCGAATATTGATGGGAAGTAGCTGGGGATTGGATAACTTTCTTCTTTAGCATGCCATTCCTCTGGTTCATAACTTTTGTGACTACTTGTACGTTACACACTGGTTCATCATAGCATTCAAGCTATTCAATCCCTGTTCTGAGGCACTCATTTGAATGAGCAGTGTACATATTTAACGGAATACTGGCAGAGGAGTGTTCGTCACAGTCTGCAGCCTGGTCATTCCAGCTCTGGAACTTTGGACTGTTAGATCGAGGCCGTAGTACTGTTACAAGTAACTAGTCTCATTTTGGTGCCGTATTGAAGATGATGTAAATCACAAATATTATAATAATTATTTATAGATCCACCTGTTCAATACAACACAATCCACTATTTCATTTGGTTAAAATTTATACATAATACTTAAAATTAATAGGTACCTGTTTCACTTTTTTTTTTTTATGGGCATCATCAGCCTGTATCAATCTTAGTTATTGGATATGGGATCTTTCTAATCGTATAGACTATAGAATAAAATGTTGAACAACGACTTCATAAAATGTTATACAATAACATCTAAAATGAGGACAATGCACAGAAAGTTTGTTAAAAATCCTGTATATTAAAAGTTTTGAAAACTATAATGTGGCTAATCTCAAATATGTGAACGTTTAAAACCAAAATGGATCCTCTTCTTATGCACCATTAGGACTATGATGGCCTTGAGTGTGAATGCACAGTCATCTAAGGGGAATATTTGTTCCACACCCATAACATGAGTTCAAGATAATGAGACCAATGTCAAATAGAAGTGTGAACATATCAAGTGTGTTAAAATATATACGGTTGTTGATTTATCAGAAAGTTGTAGAAAGGAATATGGGATTTCTTGTAGGAGACGTTGCTAATGATAAAATGTTGAGGTGTCAGAGCTAGCTGATGTCAATGCTTAGTTATGTTAGTACGGTAATCAATTGGATCCATAAGACGGTCAAGTGGGTATTGTTATCCTGTTGCAATGTTCATTTGAAGAATGATAGAGTTTTTACCTGAAACGAAATGTTAACCCGTTATAGGGCAAAACCCTGGGGAACAAAATATTACTTACTTGATTAAATACCATGTCATTGGGGTCTACTGTTTAGGTTTTGACCAAAATCTGAGTCAATACATTGTTTGACTACGCGATATGGAGTGGTAAGTATTTTTACCAGAGAGCATTTAGGATTTTTTACCCAGAGTTTACACTGGTGTTTTGCTAATAATAGGTGCAAAATGCAGATGGAAAGCTTGGAACAGTAGTACATATAATTATAAATGTCACACTGGCTCTGAAAATTGCAGTAGAAACATGGGGTCATGGGGTCTGTGCTGAAATTGATGATAGCCTCTTCTGAGAGGCCTTTGTTCGTAAATTGCTGGAACAATATCACAGATATAGAACTAAGGTACACAGTTCTCCTTACAAACTATACGATTCAAAACAAGCCATCGTCTAAAATTAATTTCTAAGATTGTATAAGAATATCTTACAAAATAGCATAAATATACATTCAGGCAGGCAAGTGCCTAGGGGAGCGAGGGGAATTTTGTGATATATCCCCCCAATATATGTCTGATTTGTCAACCCCTCCCCTGTGGGAAGCCCTGATGTCAGCCACTACATGAGGCAGTCTATTCTTACATCCATAATTACCCTGAATATGTATTTATTATTATTATTATTATTATTATTATTATTATTATTATTATTATTATTATTATTATTATTATTATTATTATTATTATTCTTGCGTTCCGGCCTTCTAAGCACCACGTTACAATTTCAATTCTTCCTCCTTAGTCTGTTGTTCTTTCCTTTTCTTCCAGTATTCTTTCATTGTTTCACTGTGCTTCTTTTTCCTGTCTTCAGTCCACTTTGTGCCTGTTTTCTTTTCCTTCCTCCCTTGGAATCCTTCCATTTGTAAGACTTTCTTCCTAAAAATCATTCTTTCCAATAATTCTTCTTCTTGTATGTTGTTCCTTTCCAGGCCTTTCTTGACTTCTTGAATCCAGGTGGTAGTTTATTTCTTTTCCCAAAGGTACTTAAAGATTCGTTTAGTTAGTCTATTGTCATCCATTCTGTAAATGTGTCCAAGAAATAGCAATCTCCTTTTTCTTATTGTTTCTGATATGTTTTCTATGTTCTGGTAAATTTCATTGTTACTTCTTAATTTCCAAAACTATGCAATTCTTAGAGGACCTAATATTTTCCTTTTAATTCTTCTTTCTAATATTTCTAATTTATCGAGCTTGTAGTTCAGTGCTAGACATTCGCTGGCATAAAGGCATTCTGGTTTCACTACTGTGTTGTAGTGCTTTATTTTAAGTTTTCTTGATAAGTACTTTTTGTTATAAGTATTCTTAGTTATACCGTAAGCTCTTTCCATCTTTTGTATTCTCTCCTCTATAGCAGATTTTTCTAAATCATTTTCTTGCATTGTCTCACTCAAATATTTGAATTTCTTTACCTTTTCTATTTGACCAATATTTGACTAAAAACTTTGGGGCACGTTTTATATTCGTTAAAAATTTTGTTTTCTCGGCAGAGATTCTCAAGCCTGTCGTGTTGGCTGTCTTTTCAAGGAGACTGACTTGCATTGCTGCATCTGTAAGGCTTTCTGAAAGTATGGCAAAGTCATCTGCAAATGCTAGGCAATTTATTGCAACACCTTTATTCTTTTTCCCCAGCATGAGTGGCAATATTTTGGATTCTTTCAGTTTTCAATTCCAAATTCTTTCAATTTTCTTTGACACAATTGAAAAAGAGTGGAGATAGACCATCACCCTACCTGACACCGGTATTTATTTTGGAAGGTCGAGATATTTCACCCATAAATTTTACTTTCGAGATAGTGTCTGTAAGTGTTTCACGAATTAGGTTTGCCAATTTAGTTTTAACTCCAAATTCCCGGATTACTTTATCTAGGATTTCCCTATCAAGAGAGTCAAAAGCTTTTTTAAAGTCAATAAATGTTACAACTATGTCTTTGGAGTTTATTAATCTGTGTCGAATTATAGATTTCAGGTTAAAAATCTGTTCAGAGCAAGATCTTCCCTCTCTAAATCCACCTTGATATTCACCCAGTTGACTGTCCAGTGTCGATAATACTCTGTTTAGTAGTATTGTTGAAAATATCTTGTAAGCAACTGGCAAGAGATATACCTCTGTAGTTGTTGACATCTTACTTGTTACCCTTCTTATGTAATGGGTGTATTAGAGCCACTTTCCAATCCTCTGGGATCTTTTCTGTTTCCCAAATTTCTTCAAAGATTATTTGTAGATTTCTATAATTTATGGTTCAGCCCATTTTAAAAGTTCAGCTGTTATGGAGTCTTTCCCACTAGCTTTGTTATTTTTAAGATTTTTTAATGCTTCCTTAATTTCTTCCGCTGTTGGAGGTGAATCAGCTTCTAGATTTTCGTGAATTTCTGAAAATTCTAATTTATGATTTGGCTCAGGGCAGTTCAGCAGGTGTTCGAAGTGTTTTGCCAGAATCTCACAATTCTCGGCATTGTTAAGGCCAATATTACCATTTGTATCTCTGAAGCAAATACTCCGGGATTGATAACCTTTCAGGTTATTCTTAAAGGTCTGTTAGAAATTTTGGGAGTTATTTCTTACCAAATTATTCTCAATTTCTACTAGCTGTGATTTTTCAAAAGATAAGGAGACTTTGTTATAAGGAGACAAAGTCTCTCATAGTGCATTGGCACTGCCGGTGGCTGCAATTAGCCTATACAGTGGCCTCCACGGTATGCACTAGCCAGCATCTTGGTAGGTGTGCTAGGTACCAACTGATGAGCCCAGCCTAGCACACGGGGGCGAAACGCTGGCAAACAGGAATGAGTTAGCTGGAAAATTTATAATGTCCAATAACGAACCATTTATATTGGTATTATATCATTGCTTTTAATCGCTACGTTCCTACTGACGTTTTTATAATGACCTATGTTGACTTCAGTTAGGAAAACCACAAAGTCAGTCTTTCTGAGAATCCTGTAGCAAAGCACAGGTACATCAGCTGGTTGTAAATAAATTTGGGTGAAACTTTTTTTAAAATTTTGTCTTTCAAATAATAGGGTGCAGGACTTATTCAGGGGCGGGTGGTACTAGGGATTATATGGTATTCCTCTAGTCATCGTTGAAGATGAAGAAACAGTATTCACACTTTCTCTAAGATTTTAGGGTGGCATCATTTTGAATTTTACTGAGCCCATCTTAACCTCATCTGAGCAACGTGAAGTTTCTGTTTGTCCATTTTCTTTGTCACTCAGCATTCTGAGCCATATAGTTGCCAGCATTTCGCCCTAGTGTGCCAATTTGGGTTCATCAGTTGGTAACTAGCACACCTTCGAAGTGCTTGTGGTGGAAGGCCACTGGGTAGGGTACTTGGAACTGCACCAAGTCTCTCATAGTGCATTGCCACTGCCTTTGGCTCCAAGTAGCCTCACCCTTCAGGCAGCGTGAGTTGTTTAACAGTCAGTCAGATTCATTTAATTTCTTTCATTGCAGTGAATAAACAAATAAGCAGGGATTCCTTTTGCTCCACATTCTTATTTCTGACAGCCTAGACTGCTCCCAGTATGCTGGGTCTGCTTGCAACACTTCTCATCTGTCTCCCTCTAGGGCTCTTTCCCTTCAACTCCATTTCTAATATCTGTCTCTTCTCCCATTCTCTTTAACATGCACCATGCATTGGCTGTGAAAGACAAAAAAAGGGAGATTTGAACTGAATTGTGAAACTTCCATATTTATGAAGATAATTTTCTGAAATTTTTACTGCTAACTTCATGTTTGGAGAATAGTATGTATACCAAATTAAGTTTCAATTGAGCAATTAGGTTTTGAGATCTAGTTTGCTTTTATTAATCTGATTATCATATTAAAAAGGCCTCATAATCAAAAACTTCTGCATGCATTAGAGTTTCAGTTTGAAAACATGTCTTTTACATTACAGATTGATATTTCCAGTAACTTTAAAAATTCACCTGAAATCATTTTTAAGTATTGCAGAACATCTTATTTTCATTCCAAAACTGTAAAGGATTTTTTCCTCTCTTGCACTCGAATTTTATTGTTCTATGTTTGAACAGTCATGGAAGATACCATCAAATTTAAGCAAAAGTTGGTATCTGTGGAACATTTTTATGTATCATGTTGCAGGTCTGTGCGTTAAGTCTTAAAATGCTCCTAATTTTTCTTCCTGCTTTTTATTTGCAGATTGACTTGGAATTTCAAGTTTTTAACAGATTTTTGACAAAGAAATTGGTTGCAGTGTCCCTTAACATTTGTATAAACTCTCATGAACACCTTGTTATGTTTCCTTCCCAGGCCAGCCAACCCAGGCATGATAGTTCGGTGCGACCTGTGCGGGATCACCTTCTCGACGCGCCGCTCGCTGCTGTACCACATGAAGGGTCACGATGTACGGCCGGCTCACAAGTGTCCGGTGTGCAGCAAGGAATTTGGCCGCAAGAGTGCACTGCGTGTCCACACAAGGATCCACAGTGGACATCATCCCACCTACAAGTGTGAGGTGTGCCTCAAGACGCTTAAGACGAGTAACGGCCTCGCCTACCACGTGAGGACACACGCGGACCTCCAACTCTCGAGATGTTACATCTGCGGCATGATGATGGCTCCCGAGAGCCAGGTCAATAAAACTCAGGTGCAAGTGTGCCAACCGTGTCTGCTGAAGTATCGATAGCACGATTCCGGCTCCCGACAGCCAAGTGTAACGTGTAAAGCTGGGGAGTCTATGTACGTAGAAGTGACTTTTTCTTTCTCCTTTACCGTGTTTATTTGTGCATAGTGCAAGCCGTCTCCCTGATCAACTCCATCAGTAGCTCATTTATTTGTGGACTTTTGACTCGAATGTGTAAAACCTTTAAACTCAGGCTTGATTTGTCTGTTGCCGGCAGAAAGTGTGCTGTGACCGTGACCTGTTGCTCCACAGTGGTTGAAAGTGTCTCATCAAATCAAAGTTGGATATAAACATATACCAAAGAAAGTGGAAATTTGTTTCAGTGTCATGATCGAGAGCAGTATGTGTTTTTGGTGAAGTGAGCTACCACTCTCTTATCTGTCTGTACTGCTGTGCAGAACTACTGAGATTTTCTGATGTGAGCACTGCATTGTGTGTGAAATGTTGGTTGTGACGTAGTAGAACTAACAAGGACATGTACAGTACATCAATCTTCCGGAAACTGTTGAGATTCAGGCTGTGATTGTAATAACAATTAGAATTAACTGGAGAGGTAGTACCCTGCAACCCTGAACTGACCTTTGGCTATGGTTATGCACAATTCCATCAGGTGGCAAGATAGAGCGTAATTACCCAGGTGTCTGTTCTCTTGTGGTATCATTGTCTGCATGATATGTAAAGAATCGAGCAGTGTGTGAGCATAAAATTCAGTATGAAGCTAGGAATGACATTGCTTCACAAAAAAAGCTGGAACCTTATCCAGCATCCTCCCTGCCTCCTGCCATTTGCTAAACCTGTATCCTGCTTAAACACTCGTGCATGTGATAACTGTTCATAATAAGCCTACTGCATGAAGTTTCCATGGCTCTCTTTCTGAAATTCACACAGGTTTTTATACTCACACGCTGCTTGATTTTTATATCCACACTGTTGCCACTCAGTCGAATATTTCAGCATGGTTTTCACAAGTTTTCTGGGTTTTACTCAGAATGTACACAATGCCCTAGAACATAATAAATGCACTGATGTAATGGATATGGATGTTTAAAGAGCTTTTGACTAAGGTTAGCCATAAAATTTAAAAACACAAAATGTGCCATTTATGATTTCCTAAACTGTTACTCACTTTATTACATTCTTACTTAAATAATAGGCCGCAGTTTGTTTGATTCAGAAGTAAAATTTCTAGAAGTTTCATTAATTCTTCTCGTGTCTCGCAAGGATGTAATCTTAACCCTGTTATGTTTCTGTTCCTATTGAACGATTAGCCTCACATTCTTTGTCACTTTAGTTACGTTTGTTATTTGTTGATAATGTGAAGTGATCAGGATGACTTTCAAAAGGATATTAATCATATTATATCATAGAGTGAGATTAATTATTTATACTTAAATGTTAATAAATGTAAAATTATTGTATTTACTAGGAGGAAGAAAACTACAAATCAAAAGTAGTATTTAAGCAAAAGAAATCTTGAGATTGTGTCAGCATTTAAAGATTTAGGAGTTGTCTGATGGTAAATTAATTAGTCCACTGGCCTAGAAAGTGTTTTCTTCCATCCAATCTTTCTGCTTCTTCCTTGTTGGTTGCAAATGCTGATAAGTTGAGACAGTTTCTTCGGAACATGTTGATCACCAGTCAGCTGTTTTATCAGCTGCCCCCAGAATCTGAGATGGTCCGTGGGCATAGCTCCAAATTTCAAATTATGAATTTACAACGGCTATTTGTAATCCCCAGAAAAACATTTTCGTCTACCATTTTAGAGTTTTTCTTATGAATGAGTAAGTAGCAGAAAGATGATCGGCTCGGTCAATACCACACATTTCCTTTGTGTAATTGCACACAACAATTGGCCTCATTCTCTGACACTAGTGTAGTATGTCTGTGAAAACCTTGTAACCTTCCACTTCAACATTCAGCATGTCTGTCAAATTGCAGGCAATTGTAGTGAATGCTTACCAGCATTATCTAGGTTATCTACAGTTTCTGTAACTTTTCCACAATAAGGAATCAAAGAAAGAATATATGCAGTAGCACAATTGGCTTGAACAACAATTATTATTCCCCACTTGTTTGATTTCTTGGAGTTGTAGGTCTTGAAGCTTATTTTTCATTTCAAACTAGCATATTTGCATAAATCTAACTCACATAAAAACATTGCAAAGAATTGCATGTGTTACCCATTGCTGTGAGTAAATACCGTATTTTCTTGTGCAATTAACATACTTTTTTGACAAAAAATACAGGCGAAAAATTTGGATATGTAAATTATTAGAGGAATTCGGATATTTAAAAGATTATTTACATTCATTTACATTTAAAAGATACATCAAATATAATATACATGCAATTGGTTCAACTCATTTTTGGTTAATCATCATTTGGCGTAAAGATCAGGGTTGAGATTTTTTCTGGAAATTCAAATAGGGTACATCAGGTAAGTTGGAGACGTGGGTTTGAAGTACCGACACTGGAGAAATGAAGTGAAATAAACATGTACTAATAAAAGTACAATTCATGTAAGTACATAATAATAACATACCGGCAAAAAAAAGGAAAAAAATTGTCGACACAAGAAGTGCCGGGCATCTGCTATATTTCCCCAAACCTTTCGTATCCAATCTTGTACAAGTGATGTGTCCATCCACCCTTTTTTTCTTGGATACGAACGTGGATCCCTCGCGGAAATTTTACTTTAGGCATTGCTTTAGAACAACATAAGGTGCAAGCTTTCTGCCATCGCCTCTTACAGCAAGCATTGCAGTACATTGTTCTTTTTCGCTTCCCATAGTGCGTACGATAACACTCGATGTCCCCTTCTTGTCGATTGTTCGACTTTGTAGCATACGGAAACTGATTGGCTTCTGACCTGTGGTTCCTATTTAGGAGAGCAAACATTCCTTCACTTTACGCTTCTCAAATCACAAAGCGATGAAAATCAATTACTATTTGGTTGAAATCATTCAGCATTTTGTGGTATAATGTTGTTTGTCAAAGAGAAAGTCCATTCCTATTCATAAAATTAATCAAGCCTCGGGTAACCTTCGAATCTGAGACACTAATTCCATGTGCAGCAGCTGTTTCTAGTCCTTTAAATGACAGAATTTCATGAGAAACGTTATATCCAATGTTGTGTAACAGATCCATGTCCCGTACCCGAAACACTCGTAAAAAAAGTTTGTGCCAGACTGGAATAGTGTCACTTGTCACTTCTGCGCTGATCTTCTCACTGAACTAGTGCAGTGGTATTTCCTACCGGCTAATAACAGCCCGTTGCCCAGTATTTGGAATACGCGGTTCCGCAATAGGAAGCTGCTACCTGAGTAGTTGACATCTTTATTTCAAAATGTATCTGGAGCTGCATGATGGATGTTCAAAGAAGTGGGTGCATCAAATACATGAAAATTTCTTTTTTTCCACTTTGGACCCAAAAATATTGGCATGCGTAAATTATGCAATGGCGTTAATTATGCGAGAAAATACGGTAGTATTGTGAATTAGGTCAGTTGACAAGTCCCATGTTGTAAATACAAACATTTCAGTAAATGTCACCTTTGTGTAGACCGAGTACGTGTCAGTTACTCCTCAGGGAGAAGAAGTCCACTATAGCGAGTTATGGCTTTAGCGAGAACAAGCTTTTTCTGTCCCTTGAAAATTCCTGTATTAAACCGTGCACAGTATTATCCTTCGGTTACAGCGAGAATCCTGTCGCTGATGCATCCGTTATTACAAGCGATTAAGCATGCGTTATTTTTTTCCATTATCGATATTTATGCACTTCAGTGATTGTATTGAATTTGCATGCTCTCTTGTCGACATTCGAACTCTAAGGCGATGTCAGAGTTGATTAGTGGTACTCGTCGACTGGAGTTCGATAAATGCGAGTCGAAATGAAAGAGAACATGTTTCCATAATAAATAACGTGGCCAATAGCAGTAGTCAACTTGTTAGAAGAAGCAAACGTCTCTTAATTTTAATGCTGTGGATTGAGTTTGGAGGTTAGTTTATTCAGTAAAACCTCATTAGGACGTTTCTAGAGGGGACAAAGAAGGAGAATGTGTTAAGCGAGAAAACGTACTGTTGAATACACGAATAAAAATTATCCAACAGGGATATGTAAACACCTGACTTTTTTCCGACATGCGAGTATTTTACATTGTGTATGTACAGGTACAATGAAAGATATAGGTCACCTACTATTTTTAAAGATGAGATGCGAGTATTAAAAGGCATGGAAAGACAAGAGAACAAATAAGAAAATCTTTTCCACTGGAGCATATTAATAACAACAGTGTATTAAAAGGTGTGTAAAAACGCCAGACAAGTAATATAAACATTTGCACTGGGGCCCATGAAACTATTAGCGCATTATGTCATTTCTAAAACTAATATCAGCTGAAGCCTTATATTTAGGTCCACTGGGTTATTAAACCTTGTTTTCTGGTCATACTCTTTGACCATGAATTATTTGGAGGTTAAACTCGGCCATGTGCAAGAAAAGAGAATGACTTTGACCGACTGCCATCTTGAATGTGACAGAACTTGAGTAGACTCGATTCGAAACTCTAAGGTTGAAAGATGCGGATGCCTGTCTACTTCCTGGATTTTGTCTTCAGTAGTAAGCGATTTTACGACTTTTTCAGTCTTCATAACTGGGCTACCACAAGACAAGTATGCACCACACTAGTCAACTTCACGCGATTATGTTCCTAATCCATAGGTAATCTATCACACGACAAATATTCACTACCCTTCACTGTATCACTCAACTCAGAATAAATTACTAACTTCTGAATGGTATGCAAAATACAAGCACAAACAGGCTTAGTGAGTTATTAAGCGATATAAATGAAAACCGGAGAGCAAAACTGAATTTTCATGCATCCTGAAGGTGTAATTTACTCTCAAGTTCAGGAATTCAAGACCATCTCGTGTCTTGCGCAACTTTCCCTGACCTGCCTTCTGTGCTCAGGGCTTTAATCCATATTGGAAATTACATTCCTTTCAGAAGGAATAACAGAACATTTTCAGGGCTGGGAAAAATGTGATCATACTAAGCATAAATAGTGAAAATTTGTGATGCGATAAATTATGTATTTTTAAAAGATTTAACCCATTCGATTCATTTGACACGACGTTCACGTGTGCATTGGCCAGGGCTTAAACTCATATGACGAGACTTTCACGCACCGCGCAGATTCGTACATACCAGCTTATATTTTGAACACCCCTGTAAGGGTTTCCCTTTCAAGAACTTCTGTGAATAGAAGAAGAATGTGCCTTGTTTACAGCTTTCTCTCTAAGAATTTGCACCATTATTTATTGCCTAATTGTAGCCTAATATTTCATCAGGTGTCAGTTATTCTCCTAGCCATGGTTCCAGGCATAGTGCAAGCAATGCTATTGCTGAGTTAATTGAAAGTGTTTTAGATTCGTAGGACAGTGCTGGTGATTATGATAACATTGAAGAAGAGATCTGAAGTGAAAGTGATATTATCTGATACGAGTGTCAGGCTCTCCAGGTGTATGAGGACAACTGAGAGACAAATATTCAGATAACTCTGTATCGGAATTGTCTGTATTCTTGGAGGTTATGGACCAGTCTTTTCCCACTTTGCGAGGGAAACTAATATTTTATACTGTGGAACAGTTATCGGACCCACATGGAAAAAGATGCTGGAAAGTGGTTTGACACTAATGAGGATGAAATTAAGGCCTACTTTGCCCTCAGCATTCTGATGTCCCAGGTTCATAAGCCAGTTACGTTGGAGCAAAGAATATTGAGAAGTGTGTCTACGTACACTGGAATGTTTAGAGATTTACCACACAAAATGTTCGTTCTAACATCATTGTTGTTGAGTACAATTATTTTGAATGCTTCACTGAAAACTCTGCGTGAAAATTCTGGTTTGTGTTCCATTTATGGCGGTGCACAGTAGTGCTGACTCGTGTTGACGACGATTTAAATCTGCTTTCTAAGCAAGGGCACGGGACCATTAAACCTGAAGCGATTGCGTTAATACGATGTGGATTGGAACGCACTAACGAGTTTGCACTGTGTTTACTTGAATCTGATTAAATTTCAGAAAGGCTATTACCAAGTAAATTTATAATGTCAATGGTTTCATGATACATATGAGATTAGCTTAGGACTCTGTGTGAATAACGAAACTGAAACGTTTGGCACAGAAGCCACTGGAGTGATACTGTTACAATTTCTCAGGATGAAATTGAACATCTGTCTGTTAGGTCATCAGCCCAGAAGCTGGTTGGATCCTCAAATAGCACCACCAAAGGTTATGCGGTTATAAGGAAACCGCAAAAACCAATGGCAGCACCAAAATGAGGCGTACTAGGCAAGATGAGGAGTGAGGTAGTTTGCCATTGCTTTCCTCACTGGGTCAGAAAGTGCTATTGCAGCACGACTGACCCTATGAGCAACACCTTTCATAACACTCAGATGCACTAGTCGTGCTCTGAATGTCAATACTCAGCACCACCCATACCCTAGCAGCTTCAATATTGTCACCGTCATGGATGAGACTGTTACTTCGGTGAAAGCTACACTTGACTCTGGCCTGTGCCAAGGGATGGATACAAAAGTACTGTATCCATCAAGAAACGGCAGCAGGCAATGAAATTGAACATACACGTTTAATTTGTCCCACAGTTAGAAAAATAACTAGTAAGTAAATCGTAGTGTGGAAATATGGCGAAAATGCAAGATTTGATCAAAATGATTACCGTTTCGTACTGATTTTAATGTGTGTGGCATTTTTCCCAACTTTTACAAGAAATCTGATAGAACGACAATCCGCTATAACTAGTACATTCTTTGTCGTTATGAATGCTCGCTATAGCGGACTTCCTTCTACTGTAGTTTCATTGGCTATACCCTCAGTAGCATTTTCGTTATAAAACAAGCAAATATTTCGGTGGTCTTGCATCAGCTGGTATATTAACGGCTTGTAACCCAGTTCATTTGAAGAAGGGATATTCAATTGGCTCCCAATTGTCACTTGAAACATTCTTCCATAACACAGTATCACTTTGATCCTCTGAGGATTGTTCACCAGCACTAAACTCAGAAATGTCTGATAAATCACTGTCACTATTTAGTACTGTATCCTCAATGTTGCTATTGGAAGTGGATGCCACGATAGCTGGGCTACTCTCCATGGAATGTGATGATCATAATGCTTGTTATTTAAAGGGGTCATCGGCCCTGAATTGAACATTGCGAGATGTTCTGAGACATTAAACTACCAGCTAATGCAAGACCACGGTAACATTATAGATTGTTTTTAACAGAAATGTTAGAACATGTGCAGCTGTCTTTCTGAACAGGCAAATGTCAAAAAGGCTCGACATGAGTTTTTAAGCGGTCACAAATCACATTTTTAAGTAGAGAGACTGTGTCTTACAGAGCTAGACATTCGAGTGGAAAGGATCACAGTGGAACCTCGTTTCTCCGTTTTTGGAGGGACCATGAAAATAAAACTTACAACACGGGAAAACGTAAAATCCGGGAATGGATGAAAACCATCAACGATTTGGCTAAACACCACAAAAATGAAATATGTAGGCCTATACCGGTGATTATAATCTTGCAAACACTCCTAAATCAAACCAAACTACAGGCCCAATGGGCGTTTGACTGTCAAGCGACTGCTGCTCAGCTCTAAGGGCTGCAGATTACGAGGTGACGCACGATCAGTGTGACGAATTCTCTCAGCCGTTATTCCTGGCTCTCTAGACCGGGGTTGCCGTCTCACCATTAGATAGCTTCTCAATTAAAGGTAATCACGTAGGCTGAGTGGACCTGGAAGCAGCGCTTATATCTGGGTAAAAATGCCTGACTTGACTGGAAATTGAACCCAGGCCCTCCAGATGAGAGGCAGGCAAGTTAGACCGCGAAACTGGCATCGCACATTAACTACCGGTACACGAGTTCAAAATCTCGATACTTTTTATTCAGTTTTACAGGGGGAAACTTCTTTCAGTTCAGCAACTTTCATTAGCCAAACTCTTCGAAAAATCTAATTACGCCAAGCCAAATGACAATCGACCGCAAGTAGTTCTTAATTCCCTTATCTAATAAAATAAAAGCACAGATGCTCGTGGGACCACGTAATTTGAACGCATAATCTGGGAAGACGTACTTTGCGGGAACAGGTAATTGAGGTTCCACTGTAATACATTCTGTCCTTATAACACTTTGACTCGATTGTTACAGAATATTTGAAACTTTATTTCATTACAGAACAGTTCAACAATATCTGTACAGGAACCTTGAAGGGAAATTCTTACTGGTGGAATTGATTGCTCAGAATTGCTTATCCTTTTTGATGTTCCAAGTGTTGGCTCACACCAGCAAACATCTCTAATTCTAGAACTGTACATGACATTAATTCCCTGCTTGTAAAACTTTGTTCATTTTCCAGTCCAAACAGTGATAACATAGACTTATTCTCTAGCCGTAACACATTCAACGCAGATCTTAAGATGTATGTTTGTAAATTGTAAGAAAAATTCTATCTTGCTGGAGATTTGGAAGCTCATTATGTACTCTAATTTTTTATTTTCCTTTCTTTCTTTCTTTCTTTCTTTCTTTCTTTCTTTCCTTCCTTCTTTAATTTTAGTTTTAACTCATTTACGTATGTTAAGAATTAATTGTAATGTGTAAAAAAAATTGTCATTTTTATATTTTATGTTATGTAATTTTTATAAGTTATTTTACAGAATCTTTTGTATTTTGTGTGTGAAGAAGGTACGTTAATCGACATTTATGTCTGTATTCAATAAATAAATATTGCCGCAGCACAGAGACCTGCGTTGCTGAGGACTGTGTTGTCACTTGTGGAATTGTGCGGCATGACAGCCGAGGGTCAGTTCAGGATTACAGCTTACTTTATGACCCAGTTACAAAATATATCTCAAATCCACGCTCGGAATCTGTGAAGTATCACTTCAAAGAGGACAGACCCTGACAGCATGCTCCATTTACTTTCTTCCAGCTAGTCTCCAGAAAGAAACATACTTTTTCATGCGTAATGCAGAAAAGCACGGACTGGCTTTCTCTTAGGCGACTGTTATTAATTCAATAATAGTATGTGTTTCATGTTGACTGCTTCAAGACCAACAACCGTATTTACGCGAATAATCCCCGCATATTTTTAAAAATAATTTGAGGCACGAAGTTGGGGTGCGGGTTTTACTTGCGTCAAGACTGTCGACACTCTCTTGGGTTACGTAATTTTCGATTTTGGGTGTAGAGTGTTTTAGACATGGAGTGTGATGAATTTTTAAGTAATTTAGGAAAAACCAAACCCCACAGCACTTAACGCCCTTGAAAGGGCTTTGGCCTGCCCAGCGACTGCTGCTCAGCCCGAAGGCCTGCAGATTACGAGGAGCCATGCGGTTGGCACGACACATCCTCTCGGCTGTTATTCTGGGCTTTCGAGCCCAGGGCTGCCATCTGACCGTCAGATAGCTCCTCAATTCTAATCACGTAGGCTGAGTGAACCTCGAACCAGCCCTCAGGTGGAGGGAAAAATCCCTGACCTGGCCGGGAATCGAACCCAGGGCCTTCGGGCGAGAGGCAGGCACGCTACCCCTACACCACGGGGCTAAGGATTCTAGTAATGCAAGAGACAAAGAATCTTCCTATCTACAGCAAATCAACCCTCTTGCAAGTTCAGATTAATTAAATACTTGTCACGTAAGAAGGCCTACTTGCTAATTTTCATGACAGATATATTTTATAGCAGTGATTATGCATTTTCATCATCTCTAATATGTTCAGGGAAAGTAGCTATATCCGTCACATTCATATTTATGTAAAGACCACGTGAAACTCGAGGAGTGATATGAAATGTTTGTTTATGCCTACGTTACTCTGTGAATGGAAGGAATTTTAGTTCTTTTCATTTTTTCAAAATGATCCTTCCTAAAATTAGGGTGCAGGGATTATTCGCTTAAATACGGTACTTACAGGAGCAGCTCTCGCAGAAGACTTGTTTTCTCCCTGCCTCTTTGGTTAATTCTAATTCTGAAGACAATAACAGCCT
Source organism: Anabrus simplex (assembly GCF_040414725.1). Classification (NCBI taxonomy): domain Eukaryota; kingdom Metazoa; phylum Arthropoda; class Insecta; order Orthoptera; family Tettigoniidae; genus Anabrus; species Anabrus simplex. Next base: position 99,019,356 of record NC_090276.1, on the reverse strand, counting down.
CAGTCAAAAAACTTCCTGGACAAGGAAGGAGTACAATGAGCTACCATTTGTTGAAATGATAGTTGTGTTGGCAGTTTTTACTTCTTCATGATCCTAAATTTTAGTGCACAACTGTTCAAGTAAATACGGTAAATTATTGTTCTATGTTTTGTCTTATTCTTTGGAGCTAACAGGGCTTCTAATATTCTTGCCACTGTCATTCCAGAATCAGGTTGAGTGAAACCTGAAGAGAAACGATGCCGTTTGTTGCTGTAACCATAGGTCAGTAAACTGTTAACTTCAAAAGAAACGGCGTGACCGGGATCAACCGCAGATTTGTGAATCGTGCATGTGTAGATTGTAATTACTATCTGTCAAATATTAAATGCTTACCCTGGAATTGCACTTGCATGTCCTTCACTTTCTTTGGTTTCCCTCTACCTTCCTCTTGTTCACAAATTACCAAGTTTTTCATCATCTTCTGAACATAAATTTATGGACTCATTTCTGATAGTGACAAGTTATCTTGGTTCTGGTGGGCATGTTAACAAATGTGATATGGTGCTGTGTGTTCTGTATTGAGAAAATCTCAGAAAACTTGAAAATATTCCTCATATTTCACCTTCTCCTATGCTTATTCCTAACATGATAGGTTTTGTTTTGACTTCAGCTCTGTACATCCAAGATTTCTGAAATGGGAAAATATTATTTTGAACATAACATGGCAACTGGGAGATATGCTGTGGGCAATGCCAGTTGAAATCTGTTATAACTACTCCAAAGGGACCACCAATCAAGGTTGTTCTAGCCGGTAGTGTTTTTACTAAAAATATCATATCTGGAAGTTTTAGTCTCCATACTTACATGGTTAATTGAAAGAATTAAGTTAAAACTTAAAAAACATAACGGAAATTAGTGTTGTGTTTACAGTACAGCACAGTATTTGTGGAGTAGGACTACAAGGAATTTCAGTGGCTTTTGCTTGAAGAACAGGTCCCTTGTTCTTTGATGCTTAAACCGTCGAACTAAGGATTGTTCAGTATCTTTATGCTCAGATAATTTGATGCACTGTCCTTCCAAATTGTAGAAATCATTCATTGTGATGCACTCAATTTCTTTGCAGTGTATCTCCATTTTCTAATTGCGTGACTTTTCTTGAGTATTTCTTTTGAGCCATCTTCACAGCATTGCCTGCCTTGACTATTTAACGGACAGACTGATTTGAAATGTACAGTAATAAGCGTTACATTGTTGTCAGCAATCCTCAAATATGTAACAAACAATACTCAACATTGAACGTTACAGCAAATACTTTATCCGAAAATGTGATCACAATACACAGTTTTATGCGATGTGTTGTACTAAGTGACTTTTTAAATGCAGCAAAACCTCGTTAGTGCGTTCCTCAATGACACGTTTTCTCGCTTAGCACGTCATAAATTCGAAGCCCTGATTCTCATCGTATTAAATCTATATATAAAATACCTCGCTAATTGCATCACAAATTTTTGCTATTACTGCATAGTACGATCAGATTTCCTAAACCTGAAAATGTTATTGTATTTGTCATCCCTTCTGAAAAAACTGATTTGCAACTCGAGTAAGAGCCGTCGCCACACTTACGGGAAAAGGTCTTCGTGAACTTCAAGGGATAAGTTGCACTTTTGGGGAGCAAGCCATTAGCCTCAAGAATTTTCAGTTTTGCTTGGCGGTTAGTGGCGAGATTGCTGAATAACAGAGTGAGCCTGTTAGTGCTTGTATTTTGTATTCCATTCAGAATCAAACACGATGCCTGCCTGGCCATCAGATGATAAAGATGTTGATTCCCAAATATTTCAGGAATCAACATCTTTCCATTCAGAAGGTAGAAATTTATTTTATGTTGAATGGTACAGTGAAGTGGAACTAATATTTGTCGCATGATACAGCAGCCTATATCTGAATTAGGAACGTAATTGTGTGAAATTGACTATCGTGGTGCATATTTATCTTGCGATTGCCTAGTTATGGACACGGAAAATGTGAAATTCTTTTAGTGAAGAAGTTCCTTTACTCTTTTGTGATTGCACTTACGGCTGTTGACACCAATTCCAGTTCCTCCATCTGTTGGAAGAATACTACCAGATAGTTAAATTGTTAGAGTAATGCCCAGTTTCTGGAATGGTGAGATAGCTATTGATTTGTAACGGTTGTCGACTTGATGAATCTTCCTGCATTGCACAGCGCAATACCGGTAACAACCAAGTTATCCAACTATTGGCTCGTTGATCAGTTTTCATAATTACTCACTGGATGTCACCCCTCGCACTGCTTTGTTTTTGTCCACAAGATGCGTTCCCAGACTGTCGGACACATGCACACAAGTAATGCGTCGAATCTGAGCTTTCCGTGCTGCAAGAAATTGGTATTCCAAATAGTTCTTGCAGGCATGGGTGTCAGTTTCGTAGGGTTTAAGGACCATCAGAAGAATTTGACATAGATTGAGGATTTCTAATGAAATACAGTGGAACCTCGATATCTCAAATCGCCTCCGGAGCTAAATTTTATTTCAAATTATCGAAATTTCGAGATATAGAGAACACCATTTTTGAGCATATGTACTACGGGCTTATACTGAATACAGTATTTAAAAATATACTAACAAACTTGTATTTTACGGCATTGCTTTAATTATATCCCTTATAAAAGTAACTTCTTAGAAGGTAAAATACAGTACATATGGTAGTGAAACAAGAAACATACCTGTCAGCCTCTTCTGTTTTTTACTGTTAACCTTCTTTTCTTCCACATATTTGTCGGCAACTGTGAGAAAGACTGACTCTGTATGTAGGTTCGAAAGCGCGCAGCCAAGATTCATAAACGGAGCTAGTCATCCACAACTTCCGGAGTCGTGACTGGTAATGAATTCACACCCGCTTTGCTGATTTTCCTATCGCTAAAAGTTCCCAGTATCACTGTAACCCTTTCTTTACTTGTTAACTGTTCCTCAAAAACCACATATGCTGTATTGCACAATGTTGTGCAAAATTAAAGTTATAGAGCATTTTTTGCTTCAAGGCAGGAAACGTTTGGTTCAAGAAATTCGTGTAACCAAAGTTCGAGTAATAGAGAAATAAATATACGTGAAAAATAGGGCAGACGGCCAAGAAATTGAAGTTACTTGAGATACTGAAAATTCGAGTAATGGAGGTTTGAGACATCGAGCAGCTCGTCACACGTGATCGAGTGCGCACCGAGTGCTATAAACCTATTCCAAAATATACACATTGTTTGACCACAGTATGAATATCGCATAATTAACTTGCATAAATTGTTAATTTCTTGTAATATAATATCGTTAATTTAAAACATTTGCACTATAAAAGTAAGTGCCCACTGCCAGTGTAAGTAGGCTATAAATTTGTAATTATCTGTTATACTCAGTTGCTGGTACCATTGCTTGCATGGACATGAATGCGGTTACAGATACATATATGATGGGACTCAGTAGTATAAAAATGTATCGTAAATAATATTTGATCTAGAGGGTACAATGGAAAACTATTTTTTTTACAGGATGCAGATTGTCACCTATAACCTCAAGCAGACGTATGATAGTATATTTGTTTGGTATGAATCTGTCTTTCAATTCATCCTCACTATACATCATAAGAACATTAGGCCGACAGTGATAATAATTCTCATCATTTGAGAACGTTAATCATGTCTAGACCTACTTCGTCGAAAGATTCGAGAAAGCACAAAAGCAATGTATTAGCTGGTGATATGCAGTACGGTACTGCTCATGCGCCTGCCAAGGGGCCTCTATGTTAGCGGGTGGTTTGTCGAACCGATAGGTGCATCTTAAGTCCGTGCAACGCAAGTTAACCATTGGATGCCACTGTAGGTTTGATATCTCGTGTTCCAGAAACCGGGCATTAGTCTAAACTCTACTCCACATGAGTTTTGTCTTCTCGTGACAGATAAGCCGCTGGTCGTTCTTGCAAGGAGTGCAAGTTAAAATCTGTTAAACTAATTGTTTTCCCATGGTGTGCTGAAGTTGGAGTCATTCTTCACTTTTCATGTTACAAAATCGATGAAAATGAGAATAGGAAACACATCTCTGACGTACTCCTGTATTGACGTCAGTTCATACACGGCACCTTGACTTGTTATAAAGGCTTTTGAAGATGAATTTCTGAGGAATGCCATAGGTCCTCACAGTGTTCCATAGTAATTCTCGATGTATCCAATCAGATCATCTCGAACCAGCTCCATTTTCCTGGGTGCGGTGAATGAGCATCTCCACTTATTTCTATCTGTGACTTCTTCCATAACCTGCTGCAAATCTAGACGTCGCCTAGCTAGATCGTTTCTAATATGATTGATTCATCTCTTCCTTGGCCAACCTCTTGAATGTTTGCGTTTGACATTCTACCCAAACCACTGTTCATTGTGGGATCATTCTTGTGAGATGACCAAACCGTTTCAGCCTGGCTTCGACACATCTTGCTACGGGATTGTTTCACTTGGACAAGATTGCGTATTTTTATTTTATCACTCTCTGTTTCCTCGATCATAGTTCTTACGAACTTCATTTCCACTGCTTGTAGTTTGCTCGTAGTTGTCTTGGTTTGGATGCAGACTGTGTGTGGTAACCGGTACAAAGAAGCTTCTATTGAGTATTAATGGAACTTGCTTATCGCAAAGGAGGTTTCTCACAAGATGTTTAAAACTATGCTGCATTCTGTATTCTACTAGTGATTTCGGAAGATGATCGACTATCTGTTGTTATTACACTGCTAAGATAACAAAACTGATGTACTTGTTCCAACTTTGATCTATCTAGAGTGATGGTCTGTTGCCTAACAGGCAACTCTGCCGTTTTGGACTTTCTTATCGTGAGACAAAATTGCTTGAATATAGCATTCCAATCATTCTGCTTCAGTTGTACTTTGGCCTTGTTTATCACATCATCACCTGCAAAGGCTATAGTTTTAAACTATCCAATCAGATGTCTTCTTGAAATCAATGAAGTTGATCATCATTGACTTCTTACGATCTGTGCTCTATTCAGTGATATTTCTTAGATCAGGATCTATTTGTTACAAGGGTGCGATTTGTAAATCCTGATTGTTTCTCCATATAGTGATGCATTTGTCTGAAAAACATAAGGTTAGAGACCTTCCCAGGAAATTATAGGAAAGTCATACCTCTCCATTTGTTGTTACCCTTCTTTGGCAGGTCGCTCCTCATCTCAAATTCTCCAGTTCGCATTTGCACTGCCGACAGCTGTTTGGTGCGAGCATGTAATACACTGTCTCTGATATATTTCAGGAGCTAATCCAGGTGCTTTGTTGTTTTTCAGCTAACTGAACTGCATTATTGACTTTTGGATTTGCATAGACATGAATTTTGCCTGGCTGAGTGGTTCAGACGGTTGAAGGACTGGTCTTCTGACCCCAACTAATTCTGGTTCAGTCCGGTGGTATTTGAAGGTGCTCAGATATAACGGCCTTGTGTCTGTAGATTTACTGCCACATAAAAGAACTCCTGTGTGACTAAATTCCAGCATCCCGGCATCTCGAAAACCTGAAAAATAGTTAGGCCTAGTGGGACGTAAAGCCAATAACATTATTCCCCCTCTTGCATCATGGCAGTAAAGCTGTAGACTATTTTTGGGTCATATAAATACTACAGGTAATAGTTAGGTCCACACACACACTCTCCCTCTCCCTCCCTCTCTCTCTCTCTCTCTCTCTCTCTCAGCCTTGTTAAAAATCTTTCTAAAATGATGTTATCCTCAATTAAATTATTACTCTTCATAAGGTAACTGGTTGAAGAGTATCATGTTCTACTGGTGTTAGACAGAGTGGATCGAACCTCCCGTTGTGTCCTTAGAATGTGAGCCTGGTTGTTGATCTTATTGGGTTATATCAGAGCAAAGAAACCTGCTCGCTCTCCAGCCAGACACATACTACCTGCAAATGTTGCATAAGCCTCTGTTTTTTAAAGAAATATTCATTTAAGAGACGTTCTACTTCTTCAACAGTAAGGCATTCAAATACAAAATATTCTGGGTCGGTCTTGTTGGAATCACTCAGTTCGATATCACTGCCTCCTTCTATGTTATAACAGAATATAGTCTTCTTCAGAGCTATCCATACATGGTTCACACTCATTCCTGGACATTGTGCCTGAATAGCCTGCTTCTTAGCTTCATTTAGGGTTGATATGAAGATTACACTGAGGATCACGTTTCAGTTAGGTTATGACTAACCGCTTTCAGCACAAGAAACAGCCAAACTACACTGGTGGTTCCGTGAACAGCAAGGAGACTACCACTACCTCTTTCCACAGTGTTGCCACTTTACTACGTAAAAAGGCACCATCCTGCATCAATGAAGCACCACAGTGAGATTTCTAACATTTTCTGCTATGACAACTCTGTAGCAGGGTATTATTGTCCATTTGGCCAGTATTGGTTATGCTGATTTACACTTTCTTACCACTGAGACTTCTGCAACTTCTTGCTCTTCTGTTCCGTCTTGCCCAAACATAAAGCACATTCATTACTCTAATATTCAAAACAGCCTACAAACTGTGTAATACAGTTTTCAACATTGGCTTTAACTTTCAAGCTACCACCAAAAAGTGTGCATAACACTTACACTTACGCAACATCTGCAGGTAGTACATATCTGGCTGGCGAGTGAGCAGATTTCTCCGCTCCGTTATAACACAATAAAAAGATTTATTTATTATTTAGCGTATAATGTTGCAGGTGACAATCAACTCTATGCACTTGTTCTTTACACAAAGAATACACACACACACACGAAGTCCACATTAAAGAGGTTAATACCCACTGTGGGTGGAGGACGCGGACAAAGAATTCACCCACGGTATTCCCTGCCTGTCGTAAGAGGCGACTAAAAGGGGCGACCAAGGGATGATTAAATTAGAACCATAAAACTACTTGTGATTAGTGCCACCACGCTGGGAACACTGTGGGTCGCTTTTACTTGCGCGTAGTACCACTATGTTGGGTACCAAATAGGTTTGTGATTAGTAGCACTATATGAGTGACACCGTGGGATGATGGAACCCATGGTTCTAGCTTGCCGGGCTGAGTGGCTCAGATGGTTGAGGCGCTGGCCTTCTGACCCCAACATGGCAGGTTTGATCCTGGTTCAGTCCGGTGGTATCTGAAAGTGCTCAAATACGTCAGCCTCGTGTTGGTAGATTTGCTGGCACGTAAAAGAACTCCTGTGGGACTAAATTTCGGCACCTCGGCGTCTCCAAAAACCGTAAAAGTAGTTAGTGGGACATAAAGCAAATAGCATTACTATTTGTTCTAGCTTGCCTGTGATTAGTACCCACTATATGAGGAACACCACTGGATAGTAGGAGTCCATGTGATTAGTACACTTATGTGATGAACACCATAGGTTTGCGTTGCCTGTAAATGGCGCCGCACCGAGCTCGATAGCTGCAGTCGCTTAAGTGTGGCCAGTATCCAGTATTCGGGAGGTAGTAGGTTCGAACCCCACTGTCGGCAGCCCTGAAAACGGTTTTCCGTGGTTTCCCATTTTCACACCAGGCAAATGCTGGGGCTGTACCTTAATTAAGGCCACGGCCGCTTCCTTCCCACTCCTAGCCCTTTCCTGTCCCATCGTCGCCATAAGACCTATCTGTGTCGGTGCGACGTGAAGAAATAAAAAAAGGCGCCGCAATGTGCAAAACACCGAAGGTCTGCAATGCATGTGCGAATTTCATTACCTGTGAGTAGTACCATGATGTGTGGAGTACCGCGAGTCTGCGTTACTCTTGATTAGTACCGCAACATGACAAATACCATGGTTCTATTTTAGTAGCGGTAAGTACCATTGTGCGGGGCCGCTGACTTGGATTTTGGACCCTTTTCTACTACAAGTATCATCGATTCAGTATTGTACTATAGAAGCAGTCCCTTGGTCAGTAATAGTATTGTTCTAGCCAGCTTCTGTGCATGTGAGGCACTGTGGGTCGGTTCCACTGATCGTTTTAAATTCATATCCATCCATTCATTCATTCTTCATCCTTATGTTTTGAATTGTGATCAGTGGAGGATTTTGAGCTTTTAATTTATCATTTCATTTTGTCTCATTTTGTACCATTAGGGGCCGATGACCTAGGTGTTAGGCCCTGTTACAAGCATCATCATAATCATCATCATCAGCAAGGAGTTTAGTGTGAGGGCGTTCAGTTTCTTAGAGACGAATGTCCAGCTCTTCCAATCAAGAGAGTGCCTCAGGGGGTCACATGATGTATGTCCTCGATGGAGCAGAGGGCGCCTTCAGAATGTGCACAACTGTTTGCACTTCAGATCCACAGTCACAAACTGGAGAGGCTTTCCAGCCCAACTGATGCAGAGTAGAAGCACATCCTGGTCCAGGTGGAGCGAGGAAGGTTGAACCCAAGCAACTTTGTAGTGGGATTCATGCCGTGAGGGTATGTTTGAGACCATTCATGTTTCATCAGGTTTAAAATGTGAATTGACTGATTCCTTTGCAGTCTTCCATGCAGGTTTTCTGTGATTTCAGTCTTGTTAACAGCATTTTAATCTGTATCCTGATGTATTGGGAGGTAACTGTTCTTCAGTATTCTGGTCCAGTCTGAGCATTGCTGTCTGATGTGAGGAGGCTGAATGTTGCTCAGTAATGGTAACCATTGTTCTCTGGGTGGTGTTAATAGAGCAACAACAATTATAAGATGCCATCCTACTGCCCTACTGGGTCTTACAGGTATGACAATCGAGCAATCAAATAATAATATCAACCATTAAGGACACGACGGGAGGTTCAATCTGCTCTAACACCAGCATAACATGATATTGTTCAACCAGTTATAGTCAAAAAAGTAATTATTCATCGTGACTCATTATTAAAAAGCCTTAAAGAATTTGGCTTACATCAAAAACTTGTTAACCTCATTAATATGACTTTTAAAAATACGAAGGCAAAAGTTAAATTTAGAGGTGAATTATCAGAATCATTCACTATAAGAACTGGACTTCGACAAGGAGACGGACTTTCACCATTGTTATTTAATTGTGCATTGGAGAAGGTTATGCGTGAATGGAACAAGAAATGCCAACCATCAAGATCGGTAGAAAAATAAAACTCAACTGCCTTGCTTTTGCGGACGATTTAGCATTACTTGCAAATACAATAGAAGAGGCTAAATTTCAAATTGAACAACTAGAAATTATAGCTAAAAAAATGGGATTACAAATTTCATTTGAAAAAACAGAAATGATGCCAACTTTTAAAGTTGATTTACCAGTTATTCAGCTGAACAGTAATAAAGAGATTAAAATTGTTCAGAAATTCAAATATCTTGGGGAAATAATAACATGGAACACAAATGAAAAAGAAGCAATAGAACACAGAACAACTAAATTTAAACAAGCACAAAGACTTACCTGGCCAACCTATAAAAAAAAATCTCTTTCGATAAACGCTAAGCTGAAACACTATAATTCCATAGTTAAACCAGAGGCAACCTATGCTAGTGAAACTTTATTCAAATTAAATGTAAAATCTACAACAGACAAATTACAGAAAACTGAGAGAAGAATTCTTAGAACAATTATTAATAAAAAACACCAAGTTGATGGACAGTGGAGATTGTTGCCTAACAACATTGTCTATCGTGAATGTGAATCAATAATATCTACAATGCGTAAAAGAAGAATTTCCTTTTTCTGTTACATATCAAGATTAGCAGACACCAGGATATTGAAACAACTATTCGATTACTTTTTGAAGAATAAAATCAATAATAATTGGTTCAAAGAAGTTCAGGACGATTTGGAAGAATTGGGTATAACTCGGCAACAAATCAAAGACAGAAAAGAGAAGAGGATTTTGAAGAACAAAAGCATAAGTCTCAAACTAAAAGCAGTTGAACGGAAACAATATACTATATCGGACACACAAAGGGCTTCCAGGTCGGAGAGGATGAAAAAGTTCTGGGAGAAGAAGAAGAAATTATCTCAAATGTATTGATTTCAGTGCTCCAATGTGGGCGTAAAATATGTAAATAATAATAATAATAATAAATAATAGATCTTATAAAGAATGGAGGATAAGATTATTTTAGAATTTTTTTAAACTGCAATAAGACAAGGATTTTAACTTTTTCCGAGTTTATCAGGATAAAGTAGATGACTTTAAGTGTTCAATTACAGCAAGAACAGACAGGTGTGTGTGCTCGCTCTCCAGCCAGACACCTGTAGATGTTATGTAAGCGTGGGAGTTGTGTACAAATTTTCGGTGGTTGCTTGAAAGTTAAAGCCATGTTGAAAACTGCATTAAACAGTTTGTAGGCTGTTTTGAATATTACTGTAATGAAAGTGTTTTATGTTTAGGTAAGATGGAACAGAGAGCAAGAAGTTACAATGTTAGCCTCCAGTATTCACATGGTTTTACAAGGGCCATTCAAAAAGAAATGAGCTGGAGGCTATAAAATGAAAACCTGTACAGTTATTTCAGAAGTAATGCCCAGCACTGTTGAGGCAGTTGTCCCATTGTGACACAAGGCGGTGAATGGCCGTCTCGGGGCTGCATTGTAAACCCGTTCTGAACGTACTGCTTGACGTCAGTGTCCGAGGTAAGTCGTTGGCTTCTCACATCCTTCTTTAGCTCACATTGGATTTTTTGGTCACGGCGACTCTGCATGCTTCCACTGGAGACTTTGTTGTTTTGTCTTCGGTTCGAGACACCATGTCTCGCCTCCAGCGATAACTTGTGACAGGAACTCATTCCCTTCCTTGGCACAGCGCAGCAGATGTTCAAGAGAGACATGCTTCCTGTGCTGGTTGAATACTGTGAGGCACCGATTGGGCACACTTTTAGCGAAATTTCAATCTGTCTTTAATGATGGGATGAACACTTCCGAACTCTGCGGTAATTCCTGCTACCGTAACTCGCCTGTCTTACATATTGAGGGCATCCACCTGCTGGACAATGGCATCGGTAATGCGGTGTGGCGTTCCAGACTGTGCATCATTGGTCAACGACACGTGTCCTTCCCTGAATTGCTTGTGGCATGCCTTGACCCTTACAATGGACATGCAGCGCTGTCCATACATTTGTGCCATTCTTGAGTGAATTTTCATTCCCCTCCTGCTGTCAGGAAATGCTCTACACCCCTTTGCTTTTCTTCCATTCACTGTTTTCAGCACGACTGGGTGCATTGCAGGAGGTATGCACCCATGAACCTCCAGTGGCGAGTTTAGGACCTCAGCTCTCTTATTGGGACCGCATCTTCTTCTGTGGGCAATTGCATTGCGATCCTTCCAGTGGTTTTCATTTTATAGCTTCTGGCTAGTTTCTTTTTGAATGGCCCTCACATAAGTCTCAGTGGTAAAAGTGTAAATCAGCATCACCATCCATATGGGAAGTTTTGTTTTGTGATATAGAAGCTGCTGTTGAAGAGATTGGTGTCTCCCAAAACATGTACGAGTCAAAATAATTGTATAAAGTTAGGAATTTTAGAATATAATGACGGGTGGACCCAACTCTTACCCATAGTATTTATATGAGCTTGGTCAATACGGACCAACTAAGGACCAAAAATGGTCAAATTTTTTCACTGTTCTTGGATTTGACTGGTTCAATATTTCATTGAAATTCAACCCCTGTCTTATTCTTTGTCACTGAGCAGTGTGATTCCATTTTTTTTTTTTTTGACTGGGACGTTTTTATTAATCCTAGCTCGTGTAAATTCTCCAGCCAGACTATAGTGTACTGGCATCGTTCTTTATTGAGTTGTTATGCGACTGTTGCCTAACACCCTAGCCAGTTTTACAGTTCTCTTGTTTAGGGATTATTGTTTCTTCTTTCTCTTTGGGAGCTTTTGCTTATTCTCTCTGATCCATTGCCCTTCTGCATTCATCCATATTGTGTTTTGGATCCACTGTTCTTTTTGGGATCCTCTTTTTTGGCCGATGTTATGTTCAGTACTGTTGACAAAAGTTTCTTTGGAAAGTGTTCATGTCTTGCAGAATCTTGAACTATTTAAGGAATTGAAGTTGGAATTCTTCTTTGACAGTATGGTATGTTCTTTGATTCCTTCACCTAGCTTAGGTGTCTGTATTCAGTTCAAGCAGGAACATAGAGATGACAGAAGAAGATCAAGGTCTGATGCACCGTCTGCTCTTCCTATCCACGTACATCCAACAGGAATGACTAATGCAGGTGTAATCAGTCCCATTCTTTAATCTCCAACTCTTCTCGTTGATTTTTGTATGTGCTAGGTGGGTGTTTCCAATGCAAGGACCGTTGAAGATACCGAACAACGTAAGTCATTCTCCGTTATCATTGGACTTCACTGGTGATCCACCTGTCCTCTGTCGGTGCTGATTTGTGCGTTAAGTTTCCAGTTACCATGCAATGGAGTTGATTATAGTAGATTTCCTTTTCTGCATCATCTTCTCTTCTGTTGGAGCATGTTGTGACTGAAAGTGCCACTAGTCTTGATGTCCACAGTAAAGGTAGATTTCCTCTTATAACTCCCAGTCCATCGAGCCTCCTAGTTCACATAGTAGTTGTACGAGTTTCAAACGCTGGTTTAATTCTTCTTCTTCATTCATTACGGCCTCTGTAGGACCATGGGCTGTTTTTTCATGGTTTGGATTTTTCTCTTTTTTGTCCTCCCAGAACATCTTCATCATCTTGCTCCTTTTCTCCCGTTCTTTGTCCAATATTTTGAGAATCCTCTTATTTCCCTTATTATTGCTCCTCTATCCTGTCCCTCTACCTTTTTTTTGTGACTGAACTCTCGCATATTGGTTGATGTATATTTATTTCTTCAATTCTCTGTCCCTTCAACCTTGATCCCATCTGAGTCCAGTTCTTCAATACTTTGTCGATAGTCTTTCGTTTCGTCCTACCCATTGTCTCCCGTACTCTTCCTGTCCATCCTGATCAAATGACCAGCTCTTTTGACTCTTATTTTTTAAGAGATCAGCCTCACGTTTCGGTACAGATTGTCCCTTGATCCCATTATCTTCCTCAGTTTCTCCAGTTTCTCTGCCCCATGTCAGTATACAGTACCGTAGTCCTCATTTTCTCCACCCTCTTTTTTATGCCCTTGCTGCTCCCGTTCTTTTCCCCTCACATATTCTCTAAGTTACTTAAACTTTTCTGCCTTCTGGTCTAGTGTTCAGACTCCTTGTCTTTTCATAACTAGCCCTACCATTCTGGCTATCTTACTCATGCTGTGAAGTCCTCTCTTTGCCTCTCTTTGCGTCTCGCTCACTATGGCTGTCGTCCGCAAAGGCTGAACATTCCGAATGTCAATGCAGGAAATAGTTTTTGCACTGACCATCATCATCATCATCATCATCATCCTAAACCATCTCCCGGGTGTGGTATATGAGCCTCCACTATCTCATCCTGTCCTTGTACCATTCTTCCTCCACCAACTTGTCCCAATCATGACCTCTCAGCAGTACATCGCTCTTAACTAAATCTATCCATTCCCTTCGTGGCCTTCCCACGGGTTGTCTTCCTTTTACTTTTCTGTCAAATTCCTTCCTTGCAGTTCTGTTTACTGGCATCCTCTTCATGTGACCAAACCACTTCAGTCTTGATATCTGAATCTTATTGAGAAGAGAATCATCTATTCCTACTTCTTCTCTAATTTTCTCATTCCTAATCTTGTCTTTCCTGGTTTTCTGGATCATAGTGCATAGGAATTTCATTTCAGCTGCCTGAGGTTTGGAATTATCTCTATTGGTCAGTGTTGTGGTTTCGAGACTGATGTAAGAATTGGTGTATAATAGGACTTGTACAATGTCATTTTTGTTTTCATGGGTATTTGCTCATCCCACAGCAGGTGTCTTACCTGGTGGTAAAATTGTGTTGCCTTATTGATTCGATTGTTCACCTCATGTTTTGCTAGGTTGTCATTTGATATAACGCTACCCAAGTATTTGAAAACTGGAATGCTGTCCAGTTGGGCTTCATTTAACATGACTATTGGTTCTGCTCCTTCCCCATACACTTTCATTACCACCGACTTGTTCTTGCTGATATTTAAGCCATATTTCTTAAACTCCTCATTCCAGTTTTGCATTCTCTCTCCCAATTCCTGTTCTGATTCACTCCAGATCGCAACATCATCTGCAAATGTGAAGGCTTTGATATCTCCATGTTCTTTCCTTTTAATAGATTTCATTACTACATCCAATACAATAATAAATAAAAGTAGTGACAATGAGCTGCCCTGCTGCGCTCCTCTCTTTGTTTCAAACCAGTCGGACAAACCGCATCTTACTTGAATACAGCTTCTGTTCCCACTATACATTTTCACTTTGTCTATGAGGCTGTCTCGCACTTGAAGTTCTTTCATGCATTGCCAAATTCTTTCCCTTGGTACACTGTCGTATGCACTGACTATTGATCCTTCCAATATTGTCATTTTATATTCAGACTCCTTCATGCCGTTGTTGCCAATTGCAATCATGCGATCATTTCGATCGCTACATGGTCTTGCTGTTTCTTGAGCGGTTGTAATTTTTATTGAGGAGGGCTGCTGAACCTCTGCCCAACAGCTGGGCTGTTACAGACATTTGATATTCTTAACGTGTGGCAGCAAGTAGCAGAAAGGTGAAAAGTTAAAGCATCAATGGCACTGATGTAACGAGGATATTACCATTCATCAGTGGTAGCAGAAGAGACAAAGCACACCTCAGCTAGCAATGGTCTGTCCAGCCCTTGCTCCATTTCTCTACGGGGTCATATGTGAAGCGAGTTGAGTCTTCAGAGAGTTTTTACGACTGGATGCCTTTCGCGACGTCAACCTCATCAGAGGAGTTAATGAGATGAGATAACATGAAATGAATGACGTGATATAAGATAGTAGGTGGGGAGACGGTGAAACGTGTTACCAGCTCATAGCCTACTCTTATCGAATAGCACCAAGGAGTATGCTCAAGGCTTAATGTCTCCATTCGACAGACGAATCACCATCAACACTGGCATATGTATTTACCTCATATGATCATGGTGGGGAAGTTTGGAATTTAATCCAGGTTTTCTGCACGCAATCTAGTGATTAGAAATTGTATAGCACCACCTCTCCCACCCTGCCGGCCGACATTCTCATCGCAGACTTGAACCGGCTAACCACGGTGCCACACCGTGGCCACCAGTTAGGCCTCGGCTGGTAATGACGTGGTATGCCAGGCCAATATTTATTGTATGGTTTATTTCGTCCTTGTTCTTTATGTGATCATTCCTTCACACCTTTTCTTCTCATTTTAGTAGTCTTCTTCATTATCTTTCTGATCTACTGTGTTGTTTTTAAGCAACCACCACCATCAGCAGCAAATGTTGCCATCTTGGCGATGGTTGCTGTTGACGGATTTGAAAATAAAATCCTATCTTTGTGAATATCTCTACCGGGTGAGTTGGCCGTGCGCGTAGAGGCGCGCGGCTGTGAGCTTGCATCCGGGAGATAGTAGGTTCGAATCCCACTATCGGCAGCCCTGAAAATGGTTTTCCGTGGTTTCCCATTTTCACACCAGGCAAATGCTGGGGCTGTACCTTAATTAAGGCCACGGCCGCTTCCTTCCAACTCGTAGGCCTTTCCTATCCCATCGTCGCCATAAGACCTATCTGTGTCGGCGCGACGTAAAGCCCCTAGCAAAAAAAAAAAAGTGAATATCTCTATTATTATAGCTTGTATGGTAAAAATGCACCAGACATAAGATCGAAATACAGGGTTCGTCATATAAACCTAGAGTGAGCGCACGGTGTTCTTACTCTGCGTTACGGCAGCTGCCTCATGTCGCATGTGGCTGCCGTGCTTTAAGCATGTATACAATCTTATAAGAAATCTTACTTTATAAACGATGCTGGAAGTGTCGTCCTTCCTGGGTTATTGTATCTGCTAACCACATTCTGGCCGATGCGAGTAAGTTCTGCCGGTGTAATGTTTCTGATTTCATTCATGTTTTTATTCGGTTCCTCCAACGTTCAAGACACTTTTTCTGTTGGTTTACCCCACAAGTAAAAAACACACACTGTTAGATCTGGAGAACGAGGGAGGAAATAGAGCAGCACTGATCATTCTGTCTGCAAACACTTCAGAGATTGTAAGAAGGGAATCTTCTGTTGTATGAGTAGGGGCTGAATCTTGTTGAAACCACCCACGCCATTTTTCTTCTTCCATTAACCGAGTGGAAGAATGGCTTACATAAAATCAGTTTCATGGTCCGTATCGCACTTCAATAGATTCACAATTAAGTATTTATTTATTTTCCACCTAGTCGATACAGTGATTGCTTAAGGCAATTTTAAAGGTCAAAAGTGGTACATGTTTCGTATATTATCAACATCTTCAGCCACATAACACTGTTTAGATGAAAAATATATAAAATTGACAAAGTAATGCTTTAGAGGAAGTGTCAATCTTATGTTAATTTTAAGGACACTTCCTCTAAAGCATTACTTTGTCAATTTTATATATTTTTCATCTAAACAGTGTTATGTGGCTGAAGATGTTGATAATATACTAAACATGTACCACTTTTGACCTTTAAAATTGCCTTAAGCAATCACTGTATCGACTAGGTGGAAAATAAATAAATACTTAATTGTGAATGGAAGAATGGCATCGAAATGCTATTTCGAAACCACTCCGCATTTACTGTCATCTAAAAAATAATAGGCCCAGTTATTCGTCTTGCACACCAAACAGCAATCTTCCTATCATAATGAGGGACATCATAAATGCCCTTACGACTTTCTGCACACCAATAGCGAGAGTTATGACTGTTCACACGTTCATTAAGATGAAACCAGAACTTTTACGTACAAAAAAATGGTGATGCATTGATAACTGTCTCACCATGTTAACAGTCGAGATTCAGGTCAAAAACGTGCGCGCCTGCCGTAGCCCAGAATACAAACACCGTATGTTCAGTCTGCGTTTATCTGAGAGACTGTGTATATATTTTCTATAATTGTTATGCGTACTTTTAGATAGAGCTAATATTTGTGGAAATATTTGTTCATGAAAAATGTAATTATTACTCAAAATGCACACAAGATTGGCAATTACCGTACTTTTTGCACAACTTTTATATATAATCGTTTATTTAGGAAACTGGCCCTCAAGGGGTTGGCATAAGACACAGTACTGTACAATTTTATGTTTTTGAAAGAAGCACGGACCCACGCACAATCCTGGCTAGGTAGCTTTCCTTGAGAGCAAACCTCTTCCACAACTCAGCCATCGTCCCCAACATGGTAGATGGTGACGGAGTTCACATGATATTTCTTCATGATATACAATATTAATATCGACAAAGAAATTTGACTTTCCTGTCACCACCCTGGACACACTCGTGATATCCCCGTGTAGCTGTTTTCCTGTGATGTTCACACAAACTAGGTAAACAACTAGTAGGGAATCTGCCACCTAGGCGACAGTCTTAAATGCAGATTACTAGTGATTGATTTGATTTGAACTTCATGTGGCAAGTCTACATTTTGAAGGCCTCAATGTTTGCATTTTCAAGGCCTCAGTGTTCTACGTTGCACCCATCCCTCAACACCATATAAAAATATGTACCAGATATAAAATTTTGCAAATCTTATCCTAAGGTTGACATCCAAGTGTGTATGTGTAAGGATTTTATTGAATTTCACAGCATTTCGTCTGTATGTTTTGGGGTCTGGTTTTAACTCATCACTTTTATATACTAGCCTCACATTCCTTGTCTTCTTTGGTTGAGATAGTCCAGGCTCAGACTCGCCACTTGTCACCTAATCGCTAAACAAATGAATTGTGCATGGAGAAATATTAACGGTTAGCATGGTGCAGTGCCTACACATTCACACTGATCTACGCAGCATTGTTGAATTCAAAACACTTTAGAGCAGCAGTGGCAACCAGTGCATTAATTTTGTGGGTTTATTTTCAGAATTTGCCAAGGGATTTCTGAGAAAATAAGAAAAACTTACAGAAACAAAACTTTGATTTTTAATTTTAAAATGTATTTTAATATAATAGGTTTCCCTTTAGAAAATATTAAACACAATATGTACATCATCATCATCATCAGTTTCCAGCTCTTGGCCGGGTCTGGTTAATATGTACATATGATTTGAAAATATAGAAATTACACTGTCAATGCATAATGCATGCAGTCGAACAGATGGTAGAGTGAACATTGCGAGCCGCAGTTTCCACAAACACAGTGAAAACTTTGCTTATTATGAATATGGTGATGAAAGCCATGAATTGCTCCTCTCTTTTAGAGGTGATGCAGCTCAAAATTGGCTGCTTCCCATTCATCATTGTTCATGGCAGGAGTAATAAATAAATCTGGGTTTTCTCCTTAGAAACAAAATTTGTTTATAATGCATGTCTTCGCCATTTTTCAAGATATTTCACTTTAAAATTTGGATAAGCTAAGTTTTAGAATTAAACATAGGGTAACAAAGACTTAGAGAAACAGAAAATTGAAATGACGACTTTTTGAACTAATTTTATTCAAGAATATTAAGATTGTTACTGTGACAATAATAGTGGCTTCAAATGCTGTAATAAGAATGTAACACATTACAAGTCTATGAGAATGTGTAGAAAAAGGGTTGTCTTGAGACTCTTCAACAGTCTTCTTCTTTATTCTCGTCTCTTTCATAACAGTAGTTTCATGTTGGTTTGGTATTGACTTTCAATCTCATAAAATTCTTATTCTTTTATAAGGTCCAGTCAGTCAGTAAAAATTGAACTACAACAAAAACAAACAAATATGTACTTGACATAATTTTAAAAATATGAATATAAGAATTCAAGTCCTACTTTTTTATGTTAATAAAAACAATGCTCTCATCCATGTGTAGAATAATGAAATTCAGATTACAATCTTTAAAATTACTGGGGAACATCATGACAAATAGATAAAGAATATTTTTACATTATACATTATTGAAATCATCTTGTTCATAAATGTATTAAAGGCCTGATGTCAACACGGATAGTTAAGTTGTATTAAAATAATGATGGCAGTGAAATGCATAGTATTAATCTGAGTCTGAAGATGTCTAGAGAAAGGAAACATTAGAAAGAAAGCAGAAAAGAATAAAAGAAAACAAGATTGGTGTGAAAATAAACCTTTTGCTTTTTTTGTTTTCTCTCTCCATTCGTCTCACTCTCTTATTCCCTGCCTGCCAACTGAGCTAACATCAAACTGGAAGATCAGTTGATCGCTACGGAATGCTACTACTATTGCGGCAACAGGCATGGAGAGGGGGATAAAATAAGTGTATTTTGTGTTGTGTGATATGTTGCTTATTATTTCATAGAGTAGTTCATTGACCTTTTCTGAGATTACATTCATATTAGTTCTTTGATCTATATGTATGTGAATATTTTCATAAGGTGCCTTTCTGTATTCTATGTAAAATATCTAAATCCTGATCTATGGGTGCATGGTTGTGGTTATTCATCATTTCAGAAAGTCTCTTGTGTATGTGCTTCTGATAGCATGTAAGAAAACTTCTCCCGGTTTGGTCAACATCGTATTGAGTGCACTTCAACTTGTAAACATCCAAATTCGGAAATCTTATTGTAAAGATTAAAAAACGAGTACTTTTTATTCTGATTTTCATTAGTCTGCATGTGAATAGGAAGACTGTTTTCATCAACAGAAAAATAGTACTGTACTTGTATTTTGATATTTATACGTAAAAGTACATACTTATTTTTGTCGTAATTGAAATGATTTGTACACTTTCCTCTGCTGAAGATGGTCCTAATGGATCAAAATATTTTCTTCATAAATATGTTTTTGTGAATGTTCAGTTTTTAGTTGAATTGGACTATACATTAGTATTGGCTGGATGGACCTTCTAATAAAAGTCAAGAATTTTATGCCTCACTGTTGGCAGCCCTGAATATGATTTTCTCTGGTTTCCCATTTTCACAGCAGTCTGTACAGCCACTCCTAGCCCTTTCCTGTGCCATTGTCGCTGTAAGACCTATCTGTGTCAGTGTGACGTAAAGCCAATTGTAAAAATAATATTTTACAAGTTTCTTTATTCTTAGCAATTTTCACTGAAAGTTGCCCACATCTAGAAATTTGTTAGGATTTATACCTCCCATTGCGTTCTGCTGTTTCCAGAGGATTAATTTGTGAAAATCCTTTGTTCTTATACTGGCAGAGAACTCGCTTGTGATATTTGAAATTCCCTCTTTTTATTCATACTTGCATACTTTGAGTGCTTCAACAGTCGCCTTGGTCTCTCACATGACTGCATCATCCATCGAGTTCCTGCCTTTACCCAACTGTTTGTACCAGCTTTCACTCTTGTTGGGCAAAGTTCTCCCTCAAAACGATCTACCTGTTTAGGATGACCAAATACAAGTAGAAAAAAGAGGACACAATGAGAGTCTGCATTCACACATATATATTGTAATTTTCACACACATAGACAAAATTTATCCATTCTCTTATCTTGATAAAATTAAAAAAAAAACCTAATTTACACCTCTTGCTGGTACTTTCCTGAAGATTCAGTTGCCTCTAGGAGTTTTGGCATGTCTAACACACATGTAAATTCCTTTAGATTACATTGAACCGTTAAGAGTTTTCACAGATTCTACTTTGAAACGGTTTCTATTATCAGTCCATTGTGCTGAAATTAATGAAAATAGTCTTTCTACATTTGCATTGTGGCCTGCTATACAAAAAAAAAACTGCAAGTTTTAATGCCACTGAACTACAGGCAATTAACTTACGTGAATTGAAATACTTGGCCCAATTCTGACTACAACGTAATTTGTTAAATTCACGGTCATCACTACACTCATTCAGGAATTGTTTGAACTTGCAGAACTCGTCAGGAGATTTGACATTATCAGTTTGAAAGGATTTTTAACATCACAATAATCACTATCACTTTTCAGCATAGGCTTCCTTCAAATCCTGTTTATCTCCCGTCATGTTATCAGCTGTCGCACATTATCACAGCAGTGTTCTGGCGGGGTATTGCTAAGAGAGTGGTAAATAGTCTATTATCACAATAGAAGGCATGTACTGTATATAATCACATCAATGATGCTGTCGCGTAATGAAGAATACTTGTAAAAACAAAATACTAAACAGATTGCCCCAAAATAAGCAGATTCACTACAAAACTAGGACATTTAGGGTTTTTTAAATAATGCACCCGGACCCGGACATTGGTCTAGAAAGGACACGTCCAGATAAGACAACGTCTGCTCACCCTACCTGTTCCAGTTTTGACATTCAATCTTCTTAGGCTTCTTCCCCACTAACATCACTTCCTCCATTTGTTTTCAAGCTTAAGGCTCTCGGCAAATTTTCTGCAATGGCTTCTGGGTTTTAGACACAGCTAATTTCCAGCCATGAACATGAAGTATCCTTTATGCAAACAATAAACAGCACCAATTAATATCCCTTCATAGAAAGGTGCATCTCTTCAGTACGTACTTCGATAAGGCAGATTTAAGGAAGATATGTCAGAGTAGCATACAAAACTGTTGACGATTAGACCAGTTTCATTCATGAAGATAAAACACTATTTCAAAGATCTATATGATTGGATTAGCTTGTTTAGGAAAACTGCAGCATTTAAAACAAAGATTTAGATAAAAGAAGGAAAGACTTGTTAAATAAACTATACTTGATTAAGAAATGAAGATAAAGTGAGCTTTTGAAATGCATGCTTTCAATTTATCTAGAATTTGTCACAGTATAAAGAAATCTGTATCTTCATCCTTAGGTTATCACAAACTGTTCATTTGTGAACTTTATGTTTTGTGTTTTTACTTGTTTTCATCTTGTACAAGTCAGACCTTAAAACTTTCAGGTTGTGTGTTGTTTGTTATGGAATTAACAGTATAGATGTTTCTGTATCCTTACATGTTGTAACTTGAGAGAAACACGTGTTGTAAATGTAAGAGGCATTTCAGAAACGATGGTACAAAATGTATAAAGTGGGTCTGCAAATATTGTCATAGACATGTGCTGTAAGTGTTGGAACAAATAAAGAAAATGTATAACTTGCTAAAAGGAGTAAAGTGTTTCATTTAATAAGATCTTCTTCCATCCTGGCCTGGACTTTATTAGATTTGAACACTATTTGTAGCAGCAGTAATCTGACTACAAGGATCTACAGCCTACAGGAATGAAGGTGAAATACTGTACACTGAGTGGCCAAAAGTCACAGGAAGGGGAGTCAATTAGAAAATGTGCCTGTGTGACCCCTGAGCGTTGCGGCATAGCTGAGCAGTCTATTACGGACACCAGTGTCGTGAAGATGGCAACACACTGCGAGTTAACCGACTTTGAACGTGAGATGATCATTGGCGCACAGATCGTATCATTGCAGAGATGGCACGCTAATTCGGGTTTCCGAGGTCAACAGTGTCGAGGGTGGATCTTCAATATCGCAGAGAGAATGTTACCACCCGCGTAAAGTGCCGCACGGGAAGACCATAGGTTACAAGTAACAACTCTCATTATTGTTCCGTATTGAAGATGACGTTAGGCATAGATATCAAGGATAATTTAATAAAAAACCATCTATTCAATACTTTATGCCTAAGACCATAGGTGTTTAACAAACTAACATAACGTCGCTTTCGCCGAACCATACTGGGCACTCGATGGGCTACTGTGAGTCAGATCATAGCTTAGTTGAATGTTGTGAACCAGGAGCCCATTTCTATTCGGACTGTAAGGAGACAACTGCACCACATAGGCTTTACCAGCCAACGATCAACTCGTGTCCCTTTGCTGACACCTCGACACAGAGCTCAAGGGCATGTATGAGCCTGCGAACATCAGCAATGGACTATGGAACGGTGGGGGTGTGTGGTATGCTCCAATGAAACCCTGTTCCAGTTGTATCGTGGCCGCGTGATAGTGTGGCATATACCCCAAGAAGCTATGGATCCTGCGCATCAACAAGATTGTGTCCACGCGGGGGGTGGCTCGGTTCTGGTCTGGGCGGCGTTCTCAAGGTCGCAATTAGGCCCCATTGTCCTGCTGCAGGAAGCCCTGACAGGTGAGCATCATGTGGACATTCTATCAGACCGTCTGCATCCCTTTCTGGCCCTAGAATGACCTAATAGAGACATGTCACTCCAGTGAAGTTACGCCCTCGAGATCCCCGATCTTAATCCATTCGAGCTGTCAATGCTGGTGTACACTCCATGTAACTACACAAGACAAATAGTGCAACACGTGTGGGTCCCTCCAGAATGATTCCAACACACATACAGTGTCTTCCCATGACTTTTGGCCATGAGGATGCATGTAGATGGTCAGTGCTGCGAGTTCAACAATCTTGATGATTTCCAGGTTTTTGAGGTGGTATTTATCAAGGCAGAACTGAACAGATTGGCGGAGCATGTTAATGTGCTACAGCTATGGAGCCAAGTTCTGCGTTCCGGAGAGGAGTGGGTTCGAACCCTACCGTCGACTATCCTGAGAATGACTTTCTGTGGTTCACTTCCAGGCAAATGCCAGACTCAGCTCCTTCCACCTCGTTACCTAATTTCATTCACCATAATTCATTTTGTTCCTAGCTTGACACAGGGAAGGGCATCCAGCCATGAAAACATCTTCATCTCACCTTGTTCCCAACTCTACTACGGGGAACTGAACTAAGCCGTAGATTTACATACACTTTAAGGATGTCTACTGGCTGTATCGCGTCGGTCTTGGATCAGTTAATATACCTGCTTTTTGTATTGTCATCAAAGGCTATTTGACGAGTTCTGGCCGTATTAGAGATTCCATGAACTTCATCGTTGACAACATGCTGGGAGCTCTTGGTCTGGAAGGAAGGAGTGCTGTGGTGTCGGGCATTAATTAGGGTTTAACTGTGCATGCAGTGTCCTAGGACTTGTTACGCCCTGCATGGTACTGCTGTTATGTTGCTAATGAATCCCTGTTGGCTTGACTGTGTTACTGTCTCATTTCATCAGTGTCTGAATGGTCTGAATGGTCAGCGTACTGGCCTTCGGTTCAGAGGGTCCCGGGATTGATTCCTGGCCGAGTCTGGGATTTTAACCTTAATTGGTTAATTCCAGTGGCCCGGGGGCTGGGTGTTTGTGCTGTCCCCAACATCCCTGCAACTCACACACCACACAACACTATCCTCCACCACAATAACACACAGTTACCTACAAATGGCAGATGCCGCCCACCCTCATCGGAGGGTCTGCCTTACAACGGCTGCACTCAGTCTGCATGTCTGTTGTGCTTCAAACGCATTAACCTTGTCAGTCCTAATTGTAGACGTACTTGAAACATCCACCTTTCTAACCATAGTATTCTGTGGGTATGAAGCTCTCAATTATTCGTAAAGTTATCTTTGGCATATGAATATCTCTATTCGGGGCTTTTATTGTTAATGTACGAGAGATGTTCAATACATAACGCGACACATTTTATTTCTTGGCCAATTTCAGCTTTATAAAACTGGAATTTTGTTTGGTACATCTTCGAATATTCCCACTTCACCTCGTAGAGTTTTATTAATTTCCGAAAGGTGGTGGCTCTATAACTAACCTTCAAAATGGCATCTGTAATGGAGGTGCGTACCAAACAGAGAGCAGTATTGAGTTTCTTTGTCAGAAAACCAGAGCATGACAGATATTCACAATGTCTACGGAGACCTGGCAGCAGACGAAAGCTCAGGGAGTCACTGGGCGCGGCGTGTTTCATCATTACAACAACCTGCCTCATCCACTCTACAGCCCGGATCTCGCGTCTTCTGACTTCCACCTGTGGCCCAATGAACGATGCACTACATGGGTCATGGGGAAGTTACTGATGCAGCACGACGATGGCTCCAACATCGAGCAGTGGAATGATACCGTGCAGGCATACAGGCCCTCACATTATGGTGGCATAAGGCCGTAGCATTGAACGGAGATTAAGTTGAAAAATAGGGTATTGTAGCAAAAAGATTGGGTATTTGAATCGTCAATAAAACCAACGTGTTTCCATTATATATTGAGCTCTCTTCATACGTTTAGCAAAACTTTATAATCTCGTTTCAAAAAGAAAATCAAAATATGCCAGGCCTTTAAAGCTCTTGTTATTCTACTTTCAACAAAAAGTAATAGGTTGCATGAAATGGAAATAAATCAAACATTGATGCGAAAGTGAAGAAAGTTTTATAACATTTAAATTATCACAGTAGCTTCCAAATTACCCTTTTTACGCTGGTTTTGCTTGGTCCCGAAAAGTCATACGCCACCACTTACACTTGTATATTCTAGCTGCCATTGTCTTTGTTGGAAAGCCCAGTCAAACAATCGCGTGTTCCTCAGATAATGGTAGAACATCTTAAGCTGACTTCTGGCGAAGTAATCTATAAGATTTAAATCATGCTGGGGCTGCCATCGCCACCAGGAGACTTGTCTGTGTCGGTGTCGCATACAACAAATCGAAAAAAAAATCCAGATCAAACTTCAGAAAATTGGCAGTTATTGACTATTTGTCTGGAGACAGCAGATATTTTGTGAGACAATATAAAATAATAGTTGGGAGTTTTGTCTTAGAACATTACGAAAAGTTACAAAGGAAATGACTAAATCAGTAACTTGTCTCCAAGAACTCAATGGAAGTGATGTAGCTTGTATTTATATAACTGATCATATTGGAACTGAAATAAAGAAAATATTTTGAACTTAAAGATTTCCCTTTTGACTGGACCTTGATTTACACTGTGAATGATGGCAACTAAAATTTAAAAGAATGCAGTCCTCTTTCTGAAAAATTGTTCTTATAGAATAGGTGTTTAGGAACTATTTTAAAGCCATAAATTTTTCCGGGAAATCATTTTTAGTGCATGGCCATGAAGTTTACAGGTTTTTTTGTAATCCTTTTATTATCACTGAATAATTCTGAAGCATGTAGTATTGCAAATGCAATTTTTGATGCAGAATGCTGCATCATATATGTAGACCCCTGGGAACATCTTGAAAGCCATGCTGAGTTAGAAGTTCTATTAGTCAGTCAGAAGGCAGAATAATGAAATACTTTTTCATGACTTATGATTTTGGCACACAAGGGGAAACTTTCTGTTTCCAAATACTGACATAACAGCTCCACTCGCCCTTTGCCCTAGCTGTATGCTCACAATACTCCTTCAGCGCTCTGTCTCTCGATCAGTGGATTCAAACCTGGACGTTTGGAGGGCGGGAAAAAGTCTGTTCGATACTCCTTATCGTACAGTACTCTCGTGACACATTTGGTGCTTAGCCACTTAAATAATTTAAACTCCACCATAGATTACTGAAGTGAAGTGGTGGAAGGAGAAGCACCATCAACATCTCGACCTAGCAGGAGCTGGACAAGGGAGAATGAAAAGTTCACATTTCATACTGTACATTACTATAGCAAAACTGAAAAATTTGACATAATTTCAGGAGCTGTATACATTATTCTGATGAGCTTTGTCAGCTTTCGTCGTACAGTAGCACTAAAGTATGAACGCTTTCATGGCCGGTGTCAATATAATAAAAAACTTCCGGGCTATTATGCCGTGGTCCACTCCTCTCGCTTCTTCCAGACGTTTCGACTACTGCTGCGGTACTGCAGTCACCAGCGGGATACAGGAGAGCGTATCTACACGACGCCACAGAAGATGACTACCGCAGCAGTAGCTGAAACGTCTGGAAGAAGCTAGAGGAGTGGACCACGGCATAATAGCCCGGAAGTTTTTTATTATATTTGTAACACTGTTTGTTACTGCTCTTCACTGTGTTCTTAATCTAACTAAAATGTATGTAGAGATAATATCTTTCAGTACCTTGGTCTCATATAAATCTTCAACATCAGTAGCAGAATTAATTGTATGGTTAAATTGAAAAATATTTGGGTGATGAAGAGTAAGATATCAACACACAGAATAAACAAAGTGAGCATGAACTGAAAACCTCAAAAGAGAATGGAAGCACCTCTCTGAATACTGTACTATTTTAAACACTGCTTCTGAAGCAAATTTAAGACCACCTCTGAAAACTTGCTGTGTGAAAGCAGTTCGATCTGATGTAGTTCTGCAACAAGTATGAACTGTGGCCTGGTTTAATAGACACTGTCAACATTGCAGCACATTCACAGCACTCTATGGTCTTCAACAATTTTCTAACAAAAAAGCCAGCAATATAATAAACAATGTTGTTTACATAATCACTCAGTTCTGCTTCATTCACTGCATTACAATAAACTGAATCCAAATACTGTAGTGATCATTATTTGATCCTGATTGCACCTTACAAGATATGAATGCAACAGAGAATTTACAGTTTGATTCTAAATTAATCACATTGGCATTTGAACCAGATCAACAGTGATTTGAGAGCTGACTGACACTCAGTGGCGTATATTGAGGGCTACCAAGGCTATTGGTGAAGCCCAAACTTCAAATGAGAATGATGGAAATCTAAAGCACATTATAATGCAAGCACCTGACACATTGTTCCATTGACAAAAACTTCAAAGCAATTGGAAAAAAAATTCCTTGAACGTATTTCTGAGAGCAAGGTATTGTAGCAGGTTCTCTGTCCCTCTCCCCTCGACCCACCTCGCATGACTTGCTGATGTATGCCCGATAGGGGCAGGGACCGGGGGGATAAGTCCATCAAATCGCCACTGCTTACTAACAGCCATGCTTTCCTCACCACATACTCGTAGATAACAGAGTGTTCATATTTCACTTCCGTTACTTCCAGATCTTTGTAGGAAGACGCTGCAGGGCTGTTGTTATAAGAATATGTGTAGTATAGCCATTGGTTGTGGCATCATACACAACCATTAACCCGGCTCAAAGGAGATAGGGTCATCTTCCCTATCCTTCACTTGAGTAATTCTTGTCTGGGACATCCACGTTGCGGGGGTGGGTATCCTCCACATCAGTAACCCAGTGTGAAAGAGAGCTAAATTCAGCCAGGGACCCTGCCTCATGGGGTATAACGTGGAACACATGCCCAGGGTTATGGGTGAAGAACTTAACAGCATGTTAGGCAGAGAAGGAGATCTTTGGAATGGCAAAGATGGTGGATGAGGCAACCCATCCTCTCTGGGGAAAATTAGAACAGGAAACCACTGCCTTATAGATAAGAGGGATCTTCAAAGGCTAAGGGAGTAAACCCCAAAAGAAAATACTCAGATGCATTAGTCTTAGCAGGTCAGCAGATGAGTAAATTTGTAGTTGCTTTCAACTATAATACAGGTCTTTAATGGAAGTTTAAAAATGGAAGTGGAACTGACAATTCTCTGGCTACAGTTGCACAGTATGATGGTAATCCTGATGTTCGTGCAAGTGTTAGATCAGAGAACAAAACCTGATTTGGAACAATAATTATTTTAACAATGAATGGGAAGGAAAATGAATTGATTGACCTAATGGAGAGACGAAAACTCGACATCCTGGGATT
Source organism: Anabrus simplex (assembly GCF_040414725.1). Taxonomy (NCBI): domain Eukaryota; kingdom Metazoa; phylum Arthropoda; class Insecta; order Orthoptera; family Tettigoniidae; genus Anabrus; species Anabrus simplex. The sequence continues at coordinate 98,990,910 of NC_090276.1, read as the reverse complement.
AAATGAAATAAAAGGGAAAGGAATGAAGAAACTAAGAACCTTGTACTGGATGGGTAACAGTAAAGAGAAAAGAAATGGAATGGGATTTGTTGTGAATCAGAATGTTGAACCAATAGCTGAAGTTGAATATGTAAATGAAAGAATTATAATAATGCACATACTGTACATGTAAACAAGGAACTATTGAAGATAGTACAGAGTTCCTGAATGAACTGGAAACATATATTGTTGGAGATGGGATCATGATAATGGGAGATCTTAATGTTCATGTGTTAACTAACAGAATGGGATATGAGAATGTTGGAATACTAACGATCTTCCACTCTATACACTCTTTGAATATACTATATATGAGTAAAACAATGGATGTTTAACTTCAGTTATAAAAATGCGGGCGAACATTAAGGCAAAAGGTTGTGAAAAGAATAAATGAGCTAAATTAAGAAAAGGTGTAAAAACAGTTAACTCGAATGGATTAAATGCAAAGAAAAAACCGTATATTAAATAGTTACATAAGTTAAAAGAAAAATCTGAAGAAGCTCTGGAAAAAAGGAAACAACTCCCTGCAAAATTATCTTAACTCACAATTAAGACACAAAGTTGATAGAATATTTGGGATACGGGTAGTTAATGGAGAACACTATTTAGGGAGTAAAAAATACTGTTTCAGGATAACAATCTCATAATTGACAATTACAACTATCCTTTAACTGAAGGTCTCTTTCAATTAATATTTCAGAAAGATCCAGATGCAAACTTGTATGATGATAGTCTAATGATCTAGCAGCATACGGTCATATATTAAATTACACTATCGTGCACAGAAAACAGTATGACGCAGGCAAGCAAATGAGAGGGGCGAAGTCGCTCAAATTTCAAAAAGTTATCAAGCCATTAGTAGAAGATGCAAGAGTGAAAAAAAGAACGACATACCAAAATTTGTAAGTGTACTCAAGTACAAACATACAGAAAGGGGAACAAAAATAGCTAAGTGGAAAAATGAACAAAGTAATAAGATAGAATTAGTTCATTAGAATGATCCAAACAACCTAGTAGAGAGACTGAAAAGGTTAATATCATCTAGAAGTGCAGGTCATTCGTCACATGAAAACGAAATCTTTTCAGTCGAAGAAGAACTTCGAAAATCGGGTTTTATTGAGTAAATGAACACTGCGTGGGACGAACTTCCATTCGCAAATGGATTTAAATTGGTTAGATTCTCTAAAGAGAATGTGAGGACAGAAGGAGCAATTGGCAACAACTAGCTATAGACAGACTTCGATTTAAGAAATGAATAGACGACACAGAACAATTATTTTACCCATACTTTATGAACAAAACCAGAGAAGAAAAAGCGAAAGAACTCCACGCTCCACTACGAAAGATTTTGAAAGACTGAGTGTAATTAGCAAGGGGAAAGATGACCTTCACCAGGCTGATCTTGTTGATATGTCTGTTTTCGAAAGTTAATAGTGGATATAAATACATGTTGACTGTAATTGGTGCTTATTCAAAGTATGCGTGGGCAGTTCCACTTAAAACAAAAACAGGAAAAGAAGCAGTAGAAAATCTGGAACGCATTTATTCAAAATGTAAACGCTTTCCGAAACATCTTCAAACTGACAGAGGAAAATAATTTTATAATAAGATTTTTCAACAGTGGATTACAAAAAGAAATATTAAACACTATTCGACAAGGAGCAGCTTGAAGGCAAGCGTAGTTGAACGCTTCAATCGAACACTGAAGCAGTGAATGTGGCAGAAATTCTCTGCATGTGGTTCTTACCACTAGCTTCATATGCTACCAAATCTATTAGACGAATATAATAATCGAAAACATCGTACGATTGGTATGAAACTTATAGAAGTCACAAATGATCCACAACAACTTGCATCTGTGTACAAACGAGAAATGAAGAAAAAGAAGTCTTCTTATCCACCAAAATTTAAAGTAGGTGACATAGTACCGGTACGAATACTCCCAATTGGAGTAATGAATTATTTACTGTAAGAAAAGTAAAAGAAACATTACCGAGAATTTACTTGCTTCACGGCTATCAAAATAAACCAATATGTGGAGCGTTCTATGAACAAGATTTGAACAAGACAAAACATCTGGAATATATCTTACTGATAAAATTTTACGCAGAAGAGGAAACTAAGTATTAGTATCCTGGTTGGGTTTCGACGCCACTCATAATTCTTAGATTCTGAAGGACTATGCATTCTAAAAATATATTGGCCGTAAGTACACTAATATAATATTAGTTATTTGCTATTCTACTCTATTGTCTACTACTAGATTTATCTACAGTACTAGTATTCTCCCTCTCAAGAAACAATAGTATTTGTTTTGTACACTTCAACTCTATTGACTACTACTCGATTTACCTACTTACAGTAATCTCTCTCTCTATTGTTGCAGAATTCTCTCTCTCAAGGAACAGTGGTGTTTGTTTTGTTGGTGTCCACGTAGCGCTTTACCTCAATAGTAGTATAATTGGACAGTTCTGCCGCCTCCTCTTCCCCCCGTGGGAATATTGAATTTTGGCGGGATATTTGAATTTTGGCGCGAGATTTGAATTTGTAAACAAAGCCACGTGCTTTAAGACAGCTGTCATCGACAACAACGCATCGCTGACCTCCGTACTGCCATCTTGACGGGCCTAAACCTCAGTAGTACCAACTTAAGCTAACTAGCGCGAGTAAAACAAAGCCACGTGCTTTTTTGACAGCTGTCATCCGCCATCTTTAAACTACAGAGCACCGTGCTGCCCTCTTTATCGCAGTAGCTGCAAATTCGTCACCTGTCACCGGCAGTGCTGCCATCTTGGCGGGTCTAAACCTTAGTGCTTCCAACTTAACCTCACTAGCGCGAGATAAACAAATCCACGTGCAGCTGTCATCCGCCATCTTTATTCTATAGAGCACCGTGCTGCCCTCTTTAGCTACTTACCTTTGAAATGTTGTGGCGGATAATTTGAAAAATGCTTTTTGACAGCAGCCATCTTTGAGCACAGTGCTGCCCTCTTTAGCTAGATACCTTTGAAATGTAGTGGCGGTAATTTGAAAAATTCTTTATGCTCTTGTTTGGAAACAAACCTATGTGCTTTTTTGACAGCTATCATCCGCCATCTTTCATCCAGAGAGCACCGTGCTGCCCTCTTTAGCTACTTACCTTTGAAATGTGGTACGTCACAGCTGTCATCCGCCATCTTGCATCGCAAACCTCAGTGCTGCACTCTTTAGCTAGATACCTTTGAAAAGTAGTGGCGGCAATAAGAAAAATTCTTTATGCTCTTGTTTGGAAACAAACCTATGCGCTTTTTTTGACAGCTATCATCCGCCATCTTTAATCCAGAGAGCACCGTGCTGCCCTCTATGTGGTGGTGGTAAATTCTACGCGCTCTTGTTTGGAAACAAACCCATGTGCTTTTCTGACAGCTGTCAATCGCCATCTTTAATCCAGAGAGCACCGTGCTGCCCTCTTTGTGCCGGTGGCAAATTCCACGTGCTCTTGTTTGGAAACAAACTCACGTGCTTTTTGACAGCTGTCATCCGCCATCTTGCATCACAAACCTCAGTGCTGTACTCTTTAGCTAGATACCTTTGAAATGTGGTGGCAGCAATTTGAAAAATTCTATGTGCTCTTGTTTGGAAACAAAACCACGTGCTTTTTTGACAGCTATCATCCGCCATCTTTAATCAATAGAGCACTGTGCTGCTATCATGCGGGTAATTTCATCAGCTGTCATCCGCCATCTTTAATCTACAGAGCACCGTGCTGCTCTCTGTAGCAGCGAGCAATTTGAAAAGTTCTGTTAGCTGTCATCCGCCATCTTTAATCAAGAGAGCACCGTGCTGCCATCTTTAGCTAGATACCTTTGAAATGTGGTGGCGGCAAATTGAAAAAATCCACGTGCTCTTGTTTAGTAAACAAACTCACGCGCTTTTTGTCAGCTGTCATCCGCCATCTTACATCGCAAACCTCAGTGCTACACTCTTTAGTTGAAATATGGTGGCGGATAATTTAAAAAGAAAAATTCTACAGCAGCCATCTCTCGACGCTAATTGCACAAGATGGTGGCTATACATGACTCCTTAAAGGTGCTTATGCAAGATGGTCGCTATACATAGGTTCTTATGAGACGCCCTTGGGATGCTTGCGCAAGTTGGCGGTTATACAAGGCTCCTTATGAGACACCCTAGGGATGCTTGCGCAAGATGGTGATTGCTCTTATGAGGCGGCTTAAGGGTCCTTGCACAAGATGGCTAGAGACGCCCCTAAGGATGCTTGCGCAAGATGGCGGACGCAAGATGGCGGCTATACATAGCTCCTTATGAGACAGCCTAGGGGGTGCTCGCACAAGATGGCGGCTACTCTTATGAAGAAAGCTAGCTTAGAAGCTACTGCGCAAGATAACGGTTGCTGTTATGCATGCGGTGGAGAGCAAATTGAAATTCTATGTGCTTTATCAACAGAGCACCCTGCTGCCCTCTTTAGCTGAAATGTGGTGGTGGATAATTTGATAAATTGTTTTGACAGGTGTCATCTTTAAACAATGGCGACTATACATAGGCTGTTAAGACCTTATCATTCTCCTCCTCCTCCTTCTCTACCTCCTCCTCCTCCGCCTCTCATGTCAAGGCATAGCTTTATATCGAACAAGTTTAAACCTGCATCGCGAAGGCAAGCGTGTGCAGCGATAACATTATTGTACATGTTTAGACTTGCGAAACATAAGAAGAGTAGAATCAAACGCTGTACTCGATACAACATGTGATCAGAACATTTATTGATGTGTTCAGAACACAAAATAAGTGATCAAGACTAGAATCGAACACTGTACTCGATCGAACACTACACTCGATGTCGTTAACCTCAACATGTGATCCGATACAACATGTTAGGGGATACCTTTGTTCTGAGAACATTAGATTGAAACATAGCAAGACTAGAATCGAACACTGTACTCGATACAGCATGAGATTAGAACATTGTTTGATGTGTTCAGAGCAAAAGTACAACTTCTATGATTTACCTAGTGTAAAAATCAAAAACACACACTGTGCACGTATCGCATAGCTATCTCGCCTATCACTTGCCTAGTACGAAAATCAAAAACACACTGTGCACATATCGCATAGCTAACTCGGCAACACTTCAAATGATTTGCTTAGTGCGAAAATAAAAAATCTATACCGCGTAGCTAACTCGTTCACCGCACTGCTAAGACGCTTAGTAATTGCAAATACACTGATATATGTCATACGAAAATCAAGAAAGCACACTGCGTAGCCAACTCGCTCAGTCACTCGCTTAGTAATTGCAACACGACTAGAACACTGATACACGTTACTCTTTTTTTCTCGAAACACACACACACGGATAAGAATGTTGCGAGATACTACATACTTACATGTTTTTTAAAAAAATAGGGGGGTGAAAAATCTTAAATTATATGTACACATGTTGTCTCCTCCAAGTTGAAAGACGAAATAGACGCAGTACTGCGAGTTTCCGCTATAGCTGGCGAACGGAAGTAGCATGATATCTCAGCAGAAAAAAAATATGCGTGAACTTGCATACACGCAAGTCAGACACAATGCTGGCAACTTATGCCATCAGGAAGGGCATCCAGCTAGATCATGTAATTACACGTTATGAAGATCGCGCAGGTCCCTCGCCTAGCATTTGCTATTTTTTACGGCTTCCGACAGTAGGAGTTCGAACCCGCTATCTCCCGAAGTAACGAGAATGATTGCGGGTACAAGAGTGTTGAGGGTGATTCATTTGTCGGACGGAGGTGATAAGCCTTGTGCAGGCTTCTTCGGTAGGAGTAGGCTATGTGCCGGTACCGGGACATCTAGTTATAAAACCTGCTACAACAGATTTGTCGCGTATACTGCGATTTAAAATCCTAGTCCTTTAACGTCAGGAAGGGTAACCGGTCGTCAAACTATGGTGTATGATGTAAGAGGCTAGATACTAATAGTTTATGCTTCAAGAAGGGCATCTAGCTATTAAACAATAGTTTGTGGTGTGGAACACAATTTAAAATCGTGTTTCTCTCATCAAAAATAACACCCGGCTGTTAAATTAATTCTTGCGATTTAAAATCTTAGCTCTCGCGTTAAGAAGGGTATCTAGCAGTAAAACAGATTCTCTCGAGTTAAAATCTTAGTCCTCGCGTCAAGGAGAGTAAATAGCCGTAAAACTATGGTGTATGATGTAAGAGGCTAGATACTGTAATTTAAAATCTTATTTCTTGCATCTCGAAGGGGAACTAGTTTTAAAACAAATTCTTGCGATTTAAAATCTTACTTCCTGGACCAAGAAGAGCATCTAGCTGTAAAACCCCGATTCTCGTGTTAGAAAGGGCAACTAGTTGTAAAACAGATTCTTAATCCCAGTTCTTTGACGTCAGGAAGGGCAACCGGTCGAAAACAATAGTGTATGATGTAAGAGGCTAAATACTGCTAGTTTTGTGTCAGGAAGGGCAACCAGTCGTAAAACAGATTATTGTGATTTAAAATCTCGCGTCAGGAAGGGCAACCGGCCGTACCGTAAAACAATAGTGTATGATGTAAGAGGCTAGATACTGCTTTTTAAAATCTAAGAAGAGCATCTAGCTGTAAAACCCCGATTCTCGTGTTAAAAAGAGCGTCTAGTTGTAAAAGAGATTCTTAATCCCAGTTCTTTGACGTCAGGAAGGGCAACCAACCGTAAAACATTAGTGTATGATGTAAGAGGCTAGATACTGCTATTTAAAATCCTAGAAGGGCATCCAGTTGTAAAACAGATTCTTGTGATTTAAAATCTCGCGTCAGGAAGGGCAACCGGCCGCACCGTAAAACAATAGTGTATGATGTAAGAGGCTAGATACTGCTTTTTAAAATCCTAGAAGGGCATCCAGTTGTAATACAGATTCTTGTGATTTAAAATCTCGCGTCAGGAAAGGCAACCGGCCGTAAAACAGATTCTTGCGATTTAAAATCTCATGTTAGGAAGGGGCACTCGGCTGTAAAACATATTTTTAATCCCGGCCTTGTTACGTTAGGAACCACATCTAGCTGTAAAAACAGTAGCTCCAAACATTTACAGTGTTAAGCTTTAGGAACAGGCTATGGGTTACATTTTTTGTTCTACCACATAGAACACTATCTTTGAAGTTGTATCGGCGCAGTCAGTCAGAGCGAGGTTAGGAATGCATGCGTTGACTGAAATTGTACACTCATCTTCCGGCTGTAGTAACCTTGAACGAGGACACTGCGTGCTGATAAGCCACTTGTAACTCACGGAACGTTTTCTTAACCGTGTACAATTTAGCTGGTGTAAATTCCTAACATAAAAGATTATGATTGTACGGAGAGGTTAAAACCCAGCACATAGCACATAGCTCACTCCTATGGAAAGAGCCTGCACGGCGCCGGCATATAGGCTACTCCTGTTGAAGGAGCCTGTACAAGGTTTAACACCCCCCCCCCATCAACAGCCCTTACTTAATGCTGGCTTTTTGTACACCCTCGAAACTGCCTAAGAATGTAATATACTACCGTAGGGAGAGGGTAAAACCCGGTGCCGGCACATAGCCTACTCCTACCGAAGAAGCCTGCACAAGGCTTAACGCCTCCATCCGACAGATGAATCACCATCAACATCTTGTACTCACAATCATTTTCGAAGGAGTCTGCACAAGGTTTAACGTCCCCATCAACAGCCCTTACTTAATGCTGGCTTTTTGCACGCCCTCGAAACTACCTAAGAATGTAATATACTACAGTAGGGAGAGGGTAAAATCCAGTGCCGGCACATAGCCTACTCCTACCGATGAAGCCTGCACACAGCTTATCGCCTCCATCCGACAGATGAATCGTCATCTTTGCACACCCGCGAAACTACCTAAGAATGTAATATACTACCGTAGGGAGAGGGTAAAACCCGGTGCCGGCACATAGCCTACTCCTACCGAAGAAGCCTGCACAAGGCTTAACGCCTCCATCCGACAGATGAATCACCATCAATATCTTATACTCACAATCATTTTCGAAGGAGTCTGCACAAGGTTTAACGTCCCCATCAACAGCCCTTACTTAATACTGGATTTTTGCACGCCCTCGAAACTACCTAAGAATGTAATATACTACAGTAGGGAGAGGGTAAAACCCAGTGCCGGCACATAGCCTACTCCTACCGATGAAGCCTGCACACAGCTTATCGCCTCCATCCGACAGATGAATCACCCTCAACATCTTGTACTCACAATCAGTTTCGGGGAAGCCTGCACAAGGTTTAACGCCCCCCCCCCCATCAACAGCACTTACTTAATGCTGGCTTTTTGCACGCCCTCGAAACTACCTAAGAATGTAATATACAATAGTAGGGAGAGCGTAAAACTCGGTGCCGGCACATAGCCTACTCCTACCGATAAAGCCTGCACAAGGCTTATCACCTCCATCCAACAGATGAATCGCCATCAACATCTTATACTCACAATCATTTTCGAAGGAGCCTGTATAAGGTTTAACGTCCCCATCAACAGCCCTTACTTAATGCTAGCTTTTGCACGCCCTCGAAACTACCTAAGAATGTAATATACAACAGTAGGGAGAGGGTAAAACCCAGTGCCGGCACATAGCCTACTCCTACCGATGAAGTCTGCACACAGCTTATCGCCTCCATCCGACAGATGAATCGCCATCAACATCTTGTACTCACAATCATTTTCGAAGGAGTCTGCACAAGGTTTAACGTCCCCATCAACAGCCCTTACTTAATGCTGGCTTTTTGCACACCCTCTACTACTTGAGAATGTAATATGTAACAGTAGAATCGCCCCCATCTGACAGATGAATCACCATCAACACTCTTGTACTTGCAATCATTCTCGCTACTTCGGGAGATAGAGGGTTCGAACTCCTGCTGTCGGAAGCCGTAAAAATAGTAAATGCTAGGTGAGGGACCGGCGCGATCGTCATAACGTGTAATTACATGATCTAGCCGGATGCCCTTCCTGACGGCATAAGTTGCCAGGATTTGAATCGCGGTATCCATCATTGTGTCTGACTTGCGTGTATGCAAGCTCACGCGTTTTTTGCCGAGATATCATGCTACTTCCGTTCGCCAGCTTTAGCGGAAACTCGCAGTACTGCGTCTATTTCGTCTTTCAACTTGGAGGAGACAACATGTGTACATATAATTTAAGATTTTTCACCCCCCTATTTTTTTAAAACATGTAAGTATGTAGTATCTCGTAACATTCTTATCCGTGTGTGTGTGTTTCGAGAAAAAAAGAGTAACGTGTATCAGTGTTCTAGTCGTGTTGCAATTACTAAGCGAGTGACCGAGCGAGTTGGCTACGCAGTGTGCTTTCTTGATTTTCGTATGACATATATCAGTGTATTTGCAATTACTAAGCGTCTTAGCAGTGCGGTGAACGAGTTAGCTACGCGGTATAGATTTTTTATTTTCGCACTAAGCAAATCATTTGAAGTGTTGCCGAGTTAGCTATGCGATATGTGCACAGTGTGTTTTTGATTTTCGTACTAGGCAAGTGATAGGCGAGATAGCTATGCGATATGTGCACAGTGTGTGTTTTTGATTTTTACACTAGGTAAATCATAGAAGTTGTACTTTTGCTCTGAACACATCAAACAATGCTCTAATCACATGCTGTATCGAGTACAGTGTTCGATTCTAGTCTTGCTATGTTTCAATCTAATGTTATCAGAACAAAGGTATCCCCTAACATGTTGTATCGGATCACATGTTAAGGTTAACGACATCGAGTGTAGTGTTCGATTCTAGTCTTGTTATGTTTCAATCTGATCTTCTTAGAACAAAGGTATCCCCTGACATGTTGTATCGAGTACAGTGTTCGGTTCTACTTGTTTAGTGATCTGAACACATCAATCAATGTTCTGATCACATGTTGTATCGAGTGCAGTGTTCGATTCTAGTCTTGTTATGTTTCAATTTGATCTTCTTAGAACAAAGTTATCCCCTGATGTGTTGTATTGAGTACAGTGTTCAATTCTAGTTGTTTAGTGATCTGAACACATCAGACAATGTTCTGATCACATGTTGAAGTTAACAACATCGAGAACAGTGTTCGATTCTAGTTATTTAGTGATCTGAACACATCAATCAATGTTCTGAATCACATGTTAAGGTTAACGACATGGAGTGCAGTGTTCGATTCTAGTCTTGTTATGTTTCAATTTAATCTTCTTAGAACAAAGTTATCCCCTGACGTGTTGTATTGAGTACAGTGTTCAATTCTAGTCTTGTTATGTTTCAATCTGATCTTCTTAGAACAAAGGTATCCCCTAACATGTTGTATTAAGTACAACGTTCGATTGTACTTATGTAGTGTTCTGAACACACCAAACAATGTTTTAATCACATGTTAAAGTTAACGACATCGAGTACAGTGTTCGATTCTAGTCTTGTTATGTTTCAATCTGATCTTCTTAGAACAAGGGTATCCCCTAACATGTATCGAGTACAGTGTTCGATTCTAGTCTTGATCACTTATTTTGTGTTCTGAACACATCAATAAATGTTCTGATCACATGTTGTTTCGAGTACAGCGTTTGATTCTACTCTTCTTATGTTTCGCAAGTCTAAGCATGCACAATAATGTTATCGCAGCACACGCTTGCCTTCGCGATGCAGGTTTAAACTTGTTCGATATAAAGCTATGCCTTGACATAAGAGGCGGAGGAGGTAGAGAAGGAGGAGGAGGAGAATGATAAGGTCTTAACAGCCTATGTATAGTCGCCACTGTTTAAAGATGACACCTGTCAAAAGAATTTATCAAATTATCCATCACCACATTTCAGCTAAAGAGGGCAGCAGGGTGCTCTGTTGATAAAGCACATAGAATTTCAATTTGCTCTCCACCGCATGCATAACAGCAACCGTTATCTTGCGCAGTAGCTTCTAAGCTAGCTTTCTTCATAAGAGTAGCCGCCATCTTGTGCGAGCACCCCCTAGGCTGTCTCATAAGGAGCTATGTATAGCCGCCATCTTGCGTCCGCCATCTTGCGCAAGCATCCTTAGGGGCGTCTCTAGCCATCTTGTGCAAGGACCCTTAAGCCGCCTCATAAGAGCAACCACCATCTTGCGCAAGCATCCCTAGAGTGTCTCATAAGGAGCCTTGTATAACCGCCAACTTGCGCAAGCATCCCAAGGGCATCTCATAAGAACCTATGTATAGCGACCATCTTGCATAAGCACCTTTAAGGAGTCATGTATAGCCACCATCTTGTGCAATTAGCGTCGAGAGATGGCTGCTGTAGAATTTTTCTTTTTAAATTATCCGCCACCATATTTCAACTAAAGAGTGTAGCACTGAGGTTTGCGATGTAAGATGGCGGATGACAGCTGACAAAAAGCGCGTGAGTTTGTTTACTAAACAAGAGCACGTGGATTTTTTCAATTTGCCGCCTCCACATTTCAAAGGTATCTAGCTAAAGATGGCAGCACGGTGCTCTCTTGATTAAAGATGGCGGATGACAGCTAACAGAACTTTTCAAATTGCACGCTACTACAGAGAGCAGCACGGTGCTCTGTAGATTAAAGATGGCGGATGGCAGCTGATGAAATTACCCGCATGATAGCAGCACAGTGCTCTATTGATTAAAGATGGCGGATGACAGCTGTCAAAAAAGCATGTTGCTTTGTTTCCAAACAAGAGCACATAGAATTTTTCAAATTGCCGCCACCACATTTCAAAGGTATCTAGCTAAAGAGTACAGCACTGAGGTTTGTGATGCAAGATGGCGGATGACAGCTGTCAAAAAGCACGTGAGTTTGTTTCCAAACAAGAGCACGTGGAATTTGCCACCGGCACAAAGAGGGCAGCACGGTGCTCTCTGGATTAAAGATGGCGGTTGACAGCTGTCAGAAAAGCACATGGGTTTGTTTCCAAACAAGAGCGCGTAGAATTTACCACCACCACATAGAGGGCAGCACGGTGCTCTCTGGATTAAAGATGGCGGATGATAGCTGTCAAAAAAGCGCATAGGTTTGTTTCCAAACAAGAGCATAAAGAATTTTTCTTATTGCCGCCACTACTTTTCAAAGGTATCTAGCTAAAGAGTGCAGCACTGAGGTTTGCGATGCAAGATGGCGGATGACAGCTGTGACGTACCACATTTCAAAGGTAAGTAGCTAAAGAGGGCAGCACGGTGCTCTCTGGATGAAAGATGGCGGATGGTAGCTGTCAAAAAAGCGCATAGGTTTGTTTCCAAACAAGAGCATAAAGAATTTTTCAAATTGCCGCCACTTCATTTCAAAGGTATCTAGCCAAAGAGTGCAGCACTGAGGCTTGCGATGCAAGATGGCGGATGACAGCTGTGATGTACCACATTTCAAAGGTAAGTAGCTAAGGAGGGAGCACGGTGCTCTATGGATTAAAGATGGCGGATGACTGCTGCACGTGGATTTGTTTATCTCGCGCTAGTGAGGTTAAGTTGGTAGCACTAAGGTTTAGGCCCGCCAAGATGGCAGCACTGCCGATGACAGGTGACGAATTTGCAGCTACTGCGATAAAGAGGGCAGCACGGTGCTGTGTAGTTTAAAGATGGCGGATGACAGCTGTCAAAAAGCACGTGGATTTGTTTATCTCGCGGTAGTGAGATTAAGTTGGTACCACTAAGGTTTAGGTCCGTCAAGATGGCTGCACTGAGGTTAGCGATACGTTGTTGTCTGTCAAAAAGCACGTGGCTGTCAAAAACACGTGGATTTGTTTATCTCGCGCTAGTTAGGTTAAGTTGGTATTACTGAGGTTTAGGCCCGTCAAGATGGCAGCAGTGAGGTTAGCGATGCGTTGTTGTCTGTCAAAAAGCACGTGGCTGTCAAAAAGCACGTGGATTTGTTTACCTCGCGCTAGTTAGGTTATGTTGGTGCCACTGAGGTTTAGGCCCGTCAAGATGGCAGCAGTGAGGTTAGCGATGCGGTGTTGTAGATGACAGCTTTCAAAAAGCACGTGGCTTTGTTTACAAATTCAAATCTCGCGCCAAAATTCAAGTCTCCCGCCAAAATTCAAATTTCCTGCGGGAGGAGGAGGCGGCAGAACTGTCCAATTATACTACTCTCAATCAAGAAAATATTTACGTCTCAACTATACATAACTAATTCAAGACATTTATATAACATATATCTTAATAAATTATATATAGAAATTGACTAACGATGACTAATATATATAAATAACCTTATCCTAGATTAGATTGCCTTCTTTCTTTTCTAAGAAGAAAGAAAGAAAGAAAAAGAAAGAAAGACAAGAAGGAAAGAAAGAAAGAAAGATATATAACATATGGCCACGTTCGCTTTCTTCCTACTCCATTACCTATCTGTGTTGGTGCGACGTAAAAAAAATTCCTAGATTTGTTTGCCTTACTTCCTAAGTAGAAAAAAATAAAGGAAAAATAAAATAAAAGTAAACAAAACCTATAAGGGTGCGAATAAATTAAATTCTCCTCCTCTTCCTTCCTCTTCTTCTACTTCTTCTTCTTCTTCCAGTACATCGAAAGGAAAATGAAATGTAGAATAAAATACGCTTATCTTTCCCGATACTACAATAGAACTTTTCTTGAAATAAAAATAAAAATTTAAACTCACGAATTAATTCTTCTTCTTGTAAAGCTTCAATGCTCTCCCAAGTTTTATCAAAATGGCACTGCATGAGAAGTAATTAAAGTTTTCCAGAAAGAAGAGTGGGAAATGCGGACTGTCGCGAAACAGCGCGTTTAAATGCGCTCTCTACTGCACTGATGTTCCGAAGCTCACACTCTTCTCTCAGACGCAAAATCTCCTGCAACGCCACTAGTTTCTTGAATAGAGACTTGCAGAGATCGGACGTCATGACGTCACATTGTAAACAAAGCCACGTGCATTTAGACAGGTTTCAAGGTGACAGCTGTTATCTTGACGAACACTTCTCGAACTTCTTTGGACAAGAGAACGTCGCTAACCTCACTGTTGCCATCTTGACAGGTCCTAACCTCACTGCTGGTACCTTAACTACGTAGGGGCGTGGAATTTAAAATCCATGTGCTTTTAACAGTTGTCATCTTGACAAGTCCTAACCACGTGCACTTGTTTTGGCGCGTATTTTGGACAAGTGAACGTGGCTAACGTCACTGCTACCATCTTGACAGGTCGTAACCTCACTGCTGCCTTCTTAACTAACTACGGAATTTAAACAACTGTTAAGATGACAGCTGCCATCTTGACAGGTCCTAATCTCGTAACTATCCCACACTGTTGCTATCTTAACAGGGCCTAACCTCACTGCTGCAAACCTAACTACGTGGGGGCGCGGAATTTTTGAAAAAGGGAACGATCTGTTATTTTGACAGGACTGAACCACGTGCAGGTGCGGAACGGCTAAGGCGCCTAACTACACAGAACCTAGTTTTACGGCAAGATATCCTTCCCGACACTAAGTTTGAGGGGCCTAGTTTTCCGGCTAGCTGCCCTTCTCGATATACCCATTCTCCGACACCATCTCTTACTGCTATTATCCTAACTACAGAGGAATATAGTTTTAAGGCTAGCTGCCGTTCTCGATATCCCTCCCTTTCCCCGACACCATCTTAGAGGGGGCCTAACCTTAGATAATTAAAGTTTTAAGTCTAGCCTTCCCTGTTACTATCTTGTAGGGAGTCTAACCTTAGTAGACCGCTGCAGGGCTGCCCTTCTCAACATTTCCCTTCACCAACACTATATTGACGTTACGAAAGTTAGATCAATCCCTCCTCCTCCTCCTCCTCCTTTTACAGTTACAGAGGTCAGCACAATCCCTCCTCCTCGCAGTTACGGAGGTAAGCCCAATCCCCTCCTCCTCCTCCTTACAGTTTTACGGACAGATGCCCACCTCTACTATTTTTATAGGAAGCCTAACTCCACCATCGCTAAGGCATTACATCTCCATCTGACACATTACCTCCTCTCCTAAACAAGATAAAACATGTTAATCAGAGAATTACTGTTACGTGTTACCTCCTGAACAAGATAAAAAATTGTTACAGAGGAACAAAAATGATGTGACCTCTACTATGAGCATCAATTTTTTTGTGTTTAGAACATAGTCTGTTGTTATCTTACAGTAAAGATTGGAATAGTCAGCATACATTCCCCATCGTGTTTTGAACAGAAAAAACTTTCCTTGATTATAGAATGAGGCGCGTGGCATCTTAAAACAAGAGAAATTGATACGCAGGCAGATGAAAATTGCATGGAATAAAACTACCTCTCTCTCTTTATTTCGCGAATAAAACATCAACTTTATGACGCAAACACTATAGTCACCGTAAACAGAATAAAAATCATGGATTCAAAGTCTGTTTAGCATTAGAAAAAAATAAAAGTCTCTAATACATAGATTTCGAACAATGAGAAGATCATTGATTCAAACCCCGTTCTCTTAGTTCATCGTTAGAATGAAAAATCTCTAATACATGGAATTGAACCAACCTTATTTTGTACGCTGTCTACATAGTTACCATAAAAATTACATACATGGAATCGAAACTCTCTGATGTGTAAGATAACAACAGTCTATACATGATAACAAATGCACCACTTATTTTAATGTTATATGCACACACAACACTCTCTATCGTAAAACCGAACACACGAAAAAATACGGACAAGCAAATGCTGTGAGTTAGCCCTTACACACATACATTTTATCACTATGCGCGAACACACACACACACCATACTTAGAAATTACATTTTGATTAACTGAGATACTTTCATGGAATAGCATTGTAAGGTTAGCATAAGGCTTTACGTCCCCACCCGACAAACAAAATAACTATGAACAGTGTCCTCTCGCTGCAGAGGATATGTTTACTCAGAATGGTATATACTTACGCTGAATGGCTTGGATGGCGCTGTCCTTCTTGATAATATTTACCATCTTCTAATGCACGACAATACATAAAAATAGCATCTTCTGCTGGACTTACGAACTAGCCCATAGTAAATACCAAGCAAATGCTGCGACTGAATCTACTGTCGATATTCGTTTAGAATTTAGAAACGTCTCAAAATATTCCGGTAAACACAAGTCTTTTTGTGTAATCATACTTACCATCTCCTAACGAATATTTTTACAAAACAATTCCTGTTCTGCCTGGGAATCGAACATGTGAATACTGATTAATAATGTAGGCTTTCCGTGGTTTGTTATTTTTACACCTATGCGAATTGAACCCCGGGGACCTGCAACGCATTTGATAATAGCACACGCTTATATTAGTTCGGCTTAATGGTTAAATGGGTTAGCACGCTGGCCTTTAGTCATTCGATTCCCGACAGTGTCTAGAATTTTAATAAAAGCCACGCATTTTAATCGTAGATTATATTGAAGAAAATACACACACACTTACCGGTACCTATGAATACACATCCCTAGCCGCGTAGCCAATTCACTCGGTATAGGGGTGTTGCAGTAACATTAACACACACAGGTGTTTAGAACACTGAATATTTGATGCTAACAGCTTTTACTCTACGAAAATAGAAGCTACGAATGATCTATCCGCAGCACACATACACTGGCTTTCTGCGGTTTTACATTCTTAAAACAATAATCACCACCACTACTACTATCCAAAATATGCTGATCACTTTAAATGAACGTGTTATTCAACGTTGTGGAAATATGTCAAATATATTGGTTAGAGGGCTTGTGGCTAGGAATCGAAGCCGGCCCCCCACGAACTAGCCTATAGCACGGTTCGCTTCAGGGCTAGCGACTCCTGGATGAGGAGGATTTATCACGCTGACTACACATTACCTTATAATCTGCAGGTCTTCGGGGTTGAGCAGCAGTCGCTTGGTAGGCAAAGTCCTCCGCGGTTTTACATTTTTTACTCTACGCAAATAGAAGCTATGAATGATCTATCCTCAGCACACATACAATGGCTTTCTGCAGTTTTACATTCTTAAAACAATAATCACCGCCACTACTAGTATTCAAAATAACGTAATCACTATTTAAACGAACGTGTTATTCGACGTAGGAATAAACTGTATGTCAAATGGCTTGGTTGGAGGTCTGTGTGGCTAGGAATCGAACCCGGCCCCCGCGATCTAGCCCATAGTAAAAATACCAAGCAAATGCTACGACTGTATCGATTATTATTTTCGTCACTGCAGCGTAGTAGTTAATGTGAATATCTATTATCGCTAATCCCGGCGCACTAAAGTTCAGAGCCCCTCCTGGATGCCTTTTAGTCGACACTTACAACAGGTGTTTAGTGTTTAGAATACTGATTTTTTGTAACACTGCGCAGTAAAACATAGATATTGTAATCACACACGTATGCACATTATTTACATTTATTAGCTTACCTGAGATTATCAATACTTACATATTCAAAATAAAGGGAAAAGAATCATGTTTAAAATTAATTTGCATTCACTGCATAAGGGGAGAGAGTTCTACTCTTAGCACGATGTTCAACAGAAGTGGGCAGAGGCTCGCTGCGAGTGCACGTATGACAATACTAAACTTTGACCCGGACGTGTGTCAGCGAAATATTCCAATGATGAACACTTGTCTGCTTCTTCATATAGTACCGTTTCCACATTGTACTGAGATTTATAATATGTGATATGATTTAAAATATTGAGCGCAATGTCTGCCTTTACTATTATAACACTTTACCGTGTCGGTGCAACAATAATCCAGGCTATGCGACATAAATAATCCATTTCATTATTATTATTATTATTATTATTATTATTATTATTATTATTTTGACTGACATGACAATAGACCGTGAGTTTTGTAGCATATGATTTTAAACTTGAAGGTCGATAGCCGTGCTGCAGGTCCCGGATAATAGCTCAGGCGGAAGCGCACCGGCCTCTGACCGCTGGAATACAACTAGAGAGAATACCCAGTATCTCGCTCTTACCTGCTATGTAGAACAGAGGGTTTGCAGAAGGATAGGAAACAACATGAATGAACTTTGTTGTAGATTTGCATATAGTATTAAGTATTTTTTGATGTAAAACTGGACAAGAGAACCCACCATGTCCCGGATTCAAGCTTACAGCTGCGCGCTCGTAACCGCACGGTCAGCACGCTGTAATCTTATGTGTATTATCATTGAGAGAGCCACCGTAGCGCAGGCAGCAGGGCCTCTAATCGCTCGGTGCTGGGGCCTAGATAGCGGCTATGCATATGCTCTTTTTAGTCAGCCTAGGGGCGATTGCTCAAGATGGCGACAATATGCAACTTCCTAGTAGTTACGACCTTCGAGGCAAGATAGTGGCTCTTATAGAGAAAGCTGGCTCCTAGAGGGAGACATACGACTTGACGAGGCGGCCTAGAGGCGATAGGTACCATATGCATACGCGGTCGTAACCGCACGGCCAACCTGCCCAGTACAACATTATCTTATGTGTAATATTATTGAGAGACGTATTAAACGTTGAGAGAGCCCCCGTAGCTCAGGTGGCAGCGCACCGGCCTGTTACCGCTGCGTTCCGCGTTTCAGATCCCTGTCACTCTATGTAAGATTTGTAGTCAACAATGCGGTGGAGGGACAGGTTTTCCTCCGAAAACAATAATCAGCACCACTAGAACGGCGTAGGTTGTGTAGACCTCGAACCGGCCTACAGATCAAAGTAAAAATTCCGTAGGCCTAGCCAGGAATCGAACCTACGGTTTTACATTGAAATAACATATGATGAACATTATACAACTAGGCAATTGTCCTCTATATAACAATAATCAGAGAGAACAACGTAAGCTTCCATCCGGGAGATAGTAAGTTCGTCGGCAGTCCCCCCAAAAGTTTTCTGTAGCTTCCTTCATGCAAATGCTGTACCTTAATTAAGAACATGGTCGCTTGCTTCTTTCTCCTATCCGATCGTCACAAGGACGGGAGCTGGCGCAATTGTTATCTTTGCTGTTAGATGGCGGCTTTATTCTATTTTGAACCTGGCTATGTGACTGGTACATCGAACATGTAAATGAGATATTCCGAGTTATTTAATAATAATGTTATTGGCTTTTCTTCCTACTATCTACTTTTATGGATTTCGGTGGATGCCGAGGTGCCGAAATTCTGTTATATTTAATCATCTTTAAATACCACCGGACTGAGCCAGGTTCGAACCTGCTTAGGCCGCTCCAAGATAGTAGCAGAAAGGGACTTGTTGCTATGCGTTAAGAGGATATGTAATCTGCAGGTCATCGGGCTAAACAGCGTTCGCTTGGTAGGCCAAGGCCCCTTCGGGAGGCTGTTGAGCTATAGGGTTTAAAATTTGGCCTACAGTGAATCCGTTTTAAACACATTATCTTAGGTGTAGGAATTGAATCTGTAGATGAGTTGTCACCGTTCTTGTTCTGTTCAGTGCCGCAAATTAAACGCGCGCCTCTGGTGTGTAAGCATTATACAAAAATATCACTAATAATGTTCATCATGCAATTTTTATTGTAAAATAAACGAGTTAAGGAGGAGGGAAGGGGCATCTCTCTGTAAAACTGGGCGTAATAAGTAGGAGGAGAGAAGGGATATCTGACGATAAAACTAGGTAAGGATGAAGATTGTATCGAGAAGGGCAGCCAGCCTTAAAACCTTAATCCTCTAAGGTGGTGTCGAGAAGGCCAGCTATCCTTAAAACTATAATCCACTGTGGTTAGGCCCCCTAGCTATGTCCTCTCAAGATAATAGTAGCAAGGTTTGGATCGTACCCGCACGGGGTTAGAACCTGTTAAGATAACAGCTGTCATCTTCACAACTGTTACTTTTTGAAATTCCGCGCCCACATAGTTAAGATGGTAGCAGTAAGGTTAGCGACGTTCAAAATTCCGCGCCCACATAGTTAAGATGGCAACAGTGAAGTGAGCTTGATACGAAGTTCCTCGTGGCAAGCAGGACACGTCACGAGCAATGAACTGCGGGTGGCGCCAGTGCCACATGTCGTATGCCTTTCTCTCGAATGCACTAGAATAAAAATTACTAACTTTTTAACCGATGAAGGTACAGGTAGCAGCGACGTTCAGTTGTTCAAAATCCACGCCCACGTGGTTAGGACCTGGCAAGGTGGCAGCTGTTAAAAGCATGTGGATTTTAAATTCCGCTTCCTCCACGTCGTTAAGTTGGCAGCAGTGAGGTTAGGCCCTGTCAAGATGGTAGCAATGATGTTAGCGACGTTCTCTTGTCCGAAAAAATGAGGTTAGGGTCCGCTGTCGTCCTGACAGCTGTCAAAAAGCACGTGGCTTTGTTTACAAGCAATGTGACGTCATGGTCACGTGGCCATGACGTCATGGAGTCAATGACCTTGGCGGGGTCAATGACCTCGTGTGCTGACTCAGCAGAAAACTGCTGATGACATAGTCCAGAACCCGTATAGCGCATACTACTGACCTGCATTCCTGCGAAAGACATAGATCTTTAACCGGTTGGTGGAAAGTTGCTCGCTGCTAACACACAATAAACTCGCGTCTGCTAATATTAAATAATCTAATCTCACACCTAGCATGAATATATATATTGTACCACGAACTGTTTAAGCCAGGTACATTATTTTTAAGCTGCCGGAATATTTGGAAAAGGACGGTAGTAATATGTCGCTATGTGCTCGACATCTTATGTGAGCTCGATACGAAGTTCCTCGTGGCAAGCAGGACACGTCACGAGCGATGAACCTGCGGGTGACGTCAGGGCCACATGTCATATGCCTTTCTCTCGAATGTACTAGAAAAAATTACTAACTTTTTTACCGATGAAGATACAGAAATGTGACATACCTCATCGTGTAGCTGGTGTTCTGAAAGCAGACATATGTCAATCTCAACAAATTCCATCACGACGCTCAAGAGATATCATGCGAGAGAGAAAGCACATTTCTTCTCGTGGCGTGGCGAGTAACTTGGCTTTACGGAATAAAAGCCGCGGTCCAGGCCGAAGCAAACCGCTCTCAGCTGGCTCGTCAGTCATGCTGCTCGCGACAGGTGAAGTCGAACTCAGTGTTCATTCTACGGGACAGCCAGTTGACACTTAGTTTATGTGAGCACCAGTGAGTAACCAGTGGATTTTCTTGAGAAACTGTTGGACTTACAATTCGTCAGGGACATTTGAACTTAGGAAATGAATGTGTTTGTAACATCGAAGTTATAAGACTTGTAATATTTCGCCAATATTGGAACTTATAAAATATCTCGACTCGGAGTGAATAACTTTAACAAACTTGAAGCTAGCACGACTACTTTAAATTTTAATGGTTACGAGCTGTTTCAACATAGAACATCGTGAGTGTAGGTTTGCAACACGTTAACTAATTTGAATATTATCAAAGTCTAAAACCACTTTAACATGTACATAAAGACTGTTTACTACTCTTCGTAACAGACTGTACCATCTGAAACCAATTCGTGTGAACAGACTGTTTAATGAACTGTAAATACGCCGTAATACATTACGCATACTTCCTAATTCAGTGACATTGTGATTTATAGGATTCGTACACGAATACTTGAGGAACTGTGACAGTGAGAAGGAACATTACGATATATTACGAAAGAGAGCTATTTATTTATTTATTTATTTATTTATTTATTTATTTATTTATTTATTTATTTATTTATTTATTGTGAAAGTGAGTCATAATAAACTGGGCTTCGAATGAGTTATTTCTGACAACACGAACGGTGTGCAGTGAGTGTAAAGATTTCCGCGTCGCCATAAGACCTATCTGTGTCGGTGCGACGTAAAGCCACTAGCAAAAAAAAAAGATTTCCAATTATTGCAACTTACAAAAAGAAATATTGCTTCGAAACATTTCTCATCTAGTGAATGGTGATTATTATAATCAGTTCTAACACCACAAACCAAATTGTGCTCGTTTCAACGTAGGGCACTCTATCAGTGGCCTAGTCAGATGGACTTTCTTGTGTTAAAGTCACTCTTTTATTAACATGAGAAATCCCGACTCAAGACGACGCAGATCGACGGAGAACGACGTAGATCGACGGACATTAATGCAGATCGACGTGGAACGTGGGCTTGGTACTACGAGGGATGGTTCCTGGGACGTGGTATTATGGAACATCGTGGTGCTTGCTGTTAGCTGAGTTCCAGATTGCGCCTTGCAGAACAGTATTCAACAGTACGAGCTTAACAAGAAGACACAATTCAGGTGATATAAGTGTCTTTTCATTCAGAAACATAATTCTGATTTCAACAGAACTCGTATAGACAATGTCATTGCTGACAAAGGACTTTAATTCAATTCAAAAGCTCACTTACCGGTACCTAATATTTTGATGAACAATTATTACCAGATTGCAAACTTTAAAAATTAACGTTCTACAATACTTAAAAATACAGACAGACTTTTGGAAGACAGCGTGCTCTCGTAATATCGTATGCTCTCACTCGTTGGAACTTCAGAACTTCAATTCAGTGCTTTGTTTATAGTGAAGGCGTACAATAAACTCTTAATTAGCAATATTCTTATAAAGTGTATAATAAGTTACGTAAAATAGGACAAAACTTAGAACTTTCTACCAGAAGATCGAAAATAAATTTCAAGTGTATTATATTTGAAGTTTGAGAATTTAACGAGAAGGAATTATAAAATTTACTTTGCTTAATTTACGTAGAAAGCATACTCTGAAATCCCAAATGATAATAGAAAGGACTTTAGGATTTTGTTTAAATGGAATATTAACTTAATTTCAACATGCTTTATTATGTTACATCAAGAAAATCATGATGGACATAACCGGTTGAAGAGAACATTACTCATTTGGATTTTTTATACGATCAACATAATTTTTCGATATTTTGTTGTAGGAATTGGAACATATTTTCCAATAAATATCCTTGATCACTACAATTCAGCGATATAATAGGATTACTTTTCATAGATTGAATAAATGGAAGAAAGTTATGATATCTATTATTTCGCCTTGCGATCCTCCCTCTCTGTACCCTCTCCTAAGGACTAGGCACCCCTTAGAAAGATCTCATGCTCTTTGAAATCAATGTTTCCTGGTACAATATAAAACATGCGAATTCATTCACACCCTTAGTTGGACATCCAGAAGAGAGTGGGTTCGAACCCTGTTGTTGCAAGTCTCAAAAATAGTTAACTGTGGTTTCCTATTTTCACACCAGTTAGGGTGTTAGGGTGGGTGTATCTTAAGGCTGAGGCCGCATCCTTCTAACTCACTACTCCTTTTCTCTCCTATCGTACCGGTAACCATAAGACCTGTCTGTGTCGGTGTGACGCAAAGCCAGTTGTAATCTACCATTAAAAAGTGTATGGATAAATAGGAAAGTATCGTCACCGTTTCCATCAGTGTGTGTTCAGAAACTGCTGAAGATTATGGATCGTCAAGTGAAGAATGAGCTTGGGGAGAAAAAGCGCAGGCACTATCACGAAACATAGCTCTAAATGCGAAGTATGTATTGTACACCGAACGTTAAACCTGATGCATTACATAGAATATATTTCTCACTAGTATGTGCTGCTATTTCAGCCTACTACACACATGGTAGCTTACTTCGAACGCCACAACATCTAATTAACCATTTACCATCAGAGTTTCTCTCAACGTATGCTGCTCTCGACGTAGATTTTGCTTGGGAATAACTACCGCTCTACACAAAGGCTTTACTTGAGGTAGACGCATGCCAACGCCACTGCAATCATCGTGGAGATAGTAGAGATGATTTTAACGGTCCGAATCCAATGATTAAGGAATGCGAACCCTGTAAAAAGGTTTTTAGAAATGTATTTTGAACAAGAAAATCAAATAAAACAGTATGATGTTCCACATTATTACACTAGCTTGACTGTAATAATTCTTCCTACTTTTTATGCATACAGGTTCTCTAACTTTTATAACTGTCTTTTTACCGTTGACAAGCGGGCGAGTTAGCCGTGTGGTTAGGACCGCGCAGCCGGGAGATAGTAGGACTTCTTTTTACCCCAATTGTCGGGTAAAAAGACGGATTTATTTTCTTTAAAAAAGAAGTATATACACTGGAGCAAAATTGCTTTTAAAATTTAATTCAGCATGCCATGTAACATCATTTTAATCACTTACATTAATTTAAATAATTTTTTGTATTCCTAAGAATGAATGTTTTGATTTTGTCTTATATTTACCCCTCCCTACCCTATGGTAATGGTGTTTTATTTCCCATAAACAGGCCAACGACAAACATTTGAAAGTACATTACATAAACTTTGAAATCTTTCCAGCAGATGGGTTATGAGTGAATCATTCTTGCCGTTAGCGTTCCTGTGTTGGTTGTCTGATTACGGCGTTGTTTAATGGAAGTAACCAAAGGTGAGAAGCTAACAAACAAGACTTCATGATGTCCCCGTCAAATTTGGCGATCTCGAGAATATTTCCAACAAATTAATATTAAAAGTTTTATTGTCTGCCGGGAGCTGTAATTTGTCATTTGGGAAGTAATCAGTGAGCTCCACACCAGTTTTTTCTTCATTCAGAGGGGCGATGTATTGATCCAGCTTCGACAGGGCCAACGTAAATCACGTGACGAGCCCATGTGCTGTCCTGCTACGCGCGAACGACTGACAGCCAGCTTCTCGAACAGTCTGAGCCAATTACAAGAGACCCGATAACCAATTATCGTCTTCGTAGAGTACACGCCTCGCAAGCCAAGGATATAAAAAGCCTTGTTCCGAGTAAATCACTCTCTTGGATGTTCGATTCTCTGCTGGACAACTCTCTGCTGTGTGATTCTACTCTACGACGCTACGTTACTCGACCACGTGGGAAATAAATTTGCAGTATGATCAGACGCCCGTTTTGACACAATTTAGTGGAATAGTTAACTAACTCCTATGGAGTAAAATTCAACTTAAAAACCAAGTTAAGTGTGACTATCCAGGAGAATATTTAGTAATTCTGCGTGTGTTTGTGCCTATATTAACCTTTACCGTCTCAGTTACAGCTTTCACGTCTGGAACGCAACAGAAGTCAATCTGAAGATCGCAGCACATCAAGATGGATAATTCTTCAAGAATCTACACCTCAACTTCATTGTGGGACGTCTACTGCCGTGTCTCCATGGATTTCTAAAATGTGAGGCGTATCTCGTCAAGAGGAGGTGACTGACCGGGGAAATGCTGGAATGATTGACTACTACCTGGGATCGAACCTCATCTAAAACTTGAGTACCATTTAACAATTTTATTTCTGTCTCATCTTTATAAAACTAGAGGTCTTTCTTCTTTAAATCGTAGATCTATTACTTTTGTTGTAGTTAGAAACGTTTCATTTTTCCATTTCTTGAGGTGTCGTGGTGGTTGAGTCATGTGTGTGAATGAAATTTGGAACCTATTAGATTAGATATGTAGTCTTTCTTTGAATGATTTCCCATGCATATGAGTTAGGTATCTAAAAATCACTGACCACGCGATAAACCATATTTCTTTGTAATATTGAAATTAATCGGACTTGAATTTACGTGTACAACTTGTGAGATAGGGTCGAACCTAGTGTCTTTTTAAGATCACTTGTATTTTTTTAGGATCGAGTCATCTAATTTTACGATATTTCATGAGAATTGGTAGATGTAATAATCACTAGAGTAATAATAAAATTAACGAAAGATCGGGTAAAAGAGAATTAAACGCTCGTGAGCCATAACTTATTTTAGATTTCTTATATGTGAGATTTAATGTGCTCTGTTCATGAAGTGTCTGGAATATGGCAAATCCTGCGGGATATTTATTATGTAATTGAGCAATTGGAGAATTTATTTGTGATAATTGACTTGTTCTTGTGTCATTGGGAGCACAAGGGAACTTGTTGTAAGTCGAGTACGTGTTGCGTGTGTATTTCACGGATAGGGAATAATAAAAATGCTATTGAGGCTCACGAACGCGGTAGTTGCGATTTGTAACCCATGTGATGCTAGTGATTATGGATTTTATTGGAATCTTCAATTATATTTCCAAAATTTAGATGAATCTCCATCGTTGTGAGAATATTTCAACCCAAGTGATATCCCTAATTTCGATCACTAGTCACTATTGATGATATAATAATTTCCGTACACGAATTTACCTTCTACTGAATGTTGACGTGGCCATGCTTAAAATTAAAGAATAAACTTATAAGGGCAGGATTCGATGTAAATAATGTATATAAAAGTGCGTGTTTCCCTGTATGAATGTGGTGTGTGTGTGTGTAAATGCGAGTATTTTCCATGTATCTTGATTGTTCCATTTGATTTTATCTGGTCGTGTACTTGTGGCGACACAGATTACGTTCATCGTTGTGTGCCACCTTGAGAAGTTATTTTTGCGCCCTAAAGGGAAAATTTAATAAGTTTAAGTCGAGGAAGACTAGAATAGGATTTTATTTTGTTGATTAGTATGATTTAAAAGGAAAGATCATCTCTTTATTTTCGCAAAGGCAAACGATTTGTAAGGTAAATTATTATTTAATTAGCTCACACGTGGATAACAAAATTTTCCAAGACATTTATGTTTAAAATTTCGATACATTTTTAAGTTAATTTGAAATGTGAATGCCATGCAGATGTCAGAACTAATTGTTCACAAACGGCATAATTATCTTGAATTCTAGTGATGATGAGTCACAATAATTAACTGAAGAATAATTATTCAAAATATAAATTATAATTGCTAAGCGGATAATGTAGTGAGATACATTAATTAGAGACACGATCATGTGATGGTAAAGAACATGTTACTCAAACAAGGCTAGAGATTAATAATAATAATAATAATAATAATAATAATAATAATAATAATAATAATAATAATAATAATAATAACAACAATTAATTAATTAGGAAAATTTGAAATTAACTTTGATTTTTATTAAAGCTTATGCTGGTGTAATTGAGAAATGTTATATATTTTGAATGTTGAAATTTATCAGAATTCAGCTTAAACCACGTGCTGAGACTAGAAACCTCTAGCAATTTTTATTGTGGAACCATAAGCGAGACAGCTGTCTAATTATTTTGTAGAAACCCTTTTGTTAAAGTTTTGAATTCTTTCAGTCAAGTATTTAATTTTAAAAGGCGGTGGAGGCCTAATTTTTCTTTGATTTTCATTCCAGAACAATAAGGCTGGATGTCGAGGAATACGTGTGATTCTCAAACACTGCGGAGGAAAAGAATATTATAAAAGTTCATTGTAAAACAAAGCCATCAAGGATTTTTTGTTGATATGCTTATGTCAATAAATGTCAGTGTTTTGTTTTAAAATTTATTTTCTTCGCCTGGTCATCAACCCCTTTCCCTTAAATGCCTCTAGAAAACGATAACCATGAACGAACGGTCCACCCTGGGATCTCTCGCTCACTGGCTGGGTTTAGCTAGGCAATAATGGGGGCAATACGAATATTTCCACGTAAGATATTGCTCATATGAGACTGTATATTTTAAACGGTGTTAGACAGCTTGTACAAATCATTGTATACGAGAATACAAGGAATGAAATAATGTTTACAATTTGCCATATTCGTCTACCGCAGATTCATTTTATGTGGTCACACCATCAAAAGGTCTTTGCCATACATTTTCAAATGTACTTAGTATATTTCCTGTGTTTGAGCTTTTTCTTGACTTCTGAATCGACCCTCTTAGGTGTTGATTTTCTGCATTGATTCAAAACTTTTCTTTTTTGTGTGCTACGTAGTTTATGAATGAAGCTAATAAGACAGTTTTGAAGTGATTGTAATTTCTAAGAGTTTTCAGTTCTTTAGTAATATGCGGTCATGTGAAATACTAATTATATAGAATAAAAACGTAAAACTTTATGTTGCACATATTCTATCCTAGATGTGGAAATAGATAACGTATGTGAGTACCGTGCAGTATTTCAGTGTATTGGATGAACACGAGGAAAAGCCTCTGGAGTACTTTGTTATGTAGCCAAGTTTTTGCAGGGATATTTCAGATGCTTGTTTAATATGATCAATGAAGTTCAAGCACTAGTCATTTATCTTTTCTACATATTTACATGAATTTGTGGAATTTCTTATTTGTTCCACACATATTTGCACTTGGTGTTCAAATCTGGCTGAACTGACTTGGTAGAAGATCTGTCCAAGGATGGGCGCCCAGTTGAGCAACTCTGGTGTAGAACAGTGGTATTCAAACATTTTGGTTGGTGAACTCCAAAAATTCAATTGTTTTACATTCGCCCACTGTCGGCAGCCCTAAAATGGTTTTCCGTGGTTTCCCATTTTCACACCAGGCAAATGCTGGGGCTATACCTTAATTAAGCCCACGGCCACTTCCTTCGCACTCCTAGCCCTTCCCTGTCCCATCGTCGCCATAAGACCTATCTGTGTCGGTGCGACGTAAAGCAAGTAGCTAGCTTTACATTCGTACCTTCGACGTACGACTATATTATGATCATACCAGAAATAACCAGATAATGATTGATGCTAGATGCTAAATAATACTGAGTATACGGTGGTCATCATCATCTTCAGCTTATCGTGCTTGCACTGGCGCAAGGCATGACAGATCTGTGTCCTTCTTGACACCACAGCAACACCTGGTCACCAGGATAACAGGCGAGCAGGTAAGGCCCTTCCCGCAAAATAACAATAATGCGCTAACGTTGCTGGGCAAAGGAAACCTCGTTAAACCCAAAGCTGAGCGGTCAGCAATGGTCGTAACGACAGCTCGATTATTCGAGTCTTCTGTTCCCTTCTCAGGGAACGCGGCAGATGAGTTGTCTAGCAACAATATGTATACGAGTATAATAAAAGCAACAGTTGCTACTGTACACTGCTACAGAAAAAAATGGAGTGAGTGGATTTCGAAAGAAGAGTTACAAAGTGCAATGCTGTTCAATGCGAGGTACAAACTGAAAGAGGATTCCGTGTAGCGGTAGACAAAAACACTAAATCAAAATAAGCTAATGTGCAGGCTGTGAAGTGCTCACTGAAAACGATTAGCAGGTACGATACCACACTTTGAATAGGAGTGGTGTAGGGAAACGGGAGGTCAGCTTCGGCCTTCGGACACAAGGGACCCGGATTTGATTCCCGGCTGCGCCAACGGATTCTTACTTCGAATGGTAAATAGCTCTGCACTGGTCGGTACCGCCTTTGAGCCAGTACGAGTAAAAGACAAGGTTAAAGTAGAGACGGAAGCCCAAACACCATAAAGATACAACATATAGGGAGAGATAAACAAAGTACTTACCACAGCTTGCTACCCAGAGGGCCGTGAATTTAAGATAAAACCTGACTCGATGTTGAATGGTTAAACATGAAATAAGAAAAACAACACTTTCCTTAAAACGCGGAATGAGTGTAATTAAGCAAACGGTTAAAATGAAAATTAACAAATTGAAAATGTAATCCTCGTTTTAGAGAAAATAAAACAATTAAAATCAGAATTAAATGAATCAACACTCTTTAAACACGTCCGGCCGATGAAATAAAATGAAAGAAACAAGTTAACATTATTACTTTTCCCACAAGATAAAATTAATCTTTTCAGCTGACAGAACTATTTTCTTGTTTGATTCCAATACCCATTTTAAAATTTTAGTATTCCCTTTTTCTTATTTCAAGTACACACAAGTTACAATTTCAAGTGAGGTCTTCCTTTTCTTTTTACGCATAACTAGTATAACTAGTATTAGATTTCACCCAAGAGTAGATATCGTCAGACAGGAAGTCATAAACTTGCTAAGCCACCGTAAAGGGGAACTTAGACAACACCAAGAAGGGAAGAAAATCACCAAAGATCTGCACGGAATTCAAAATCGTTTCAGGGAAATCAATGACCTACACCAGGCCATAAACCCCCTAACAATAATCACCACAAACGTAATCTTACAAGGGAAAAAGGGAACGTGTAATTACACAATTAAGGTTCAAACTTATTAAGGCAAACCAATTACTCCCTTCATCTATCAACAACAATTAACAACCCTCAACAAAAGCATTACCATCACTATGGCATCTTAAACACGCCAATCATAAGGGGACGGCCAATCGCAAGGTCATAATACAACAAGGGAATATTACATGTTTGCCGTTCCAGTGTTCTGTTTGCAAATACACGGTGTTAAAATACACACGATTACCGCGAACGAAATTAATCAGTACGGACTATAAGTCAATAACGTTAGAAAAGGATCAAGTTTTGCGATACAGGTACAATCTGAATCATAGTGGCCACGAGCGAGACAAGTGTAACATTCAAATTGTTATAAGACAACTGCAAACTCGCAAATAATTCAGCACGCACTACTTCAATAAAAGAAGAGGTATTGAGAAGAAGAAACTCCAGATATTAAGTTTAAATAATTCAGAAGGCGATATTATACGTTAATACGTATAAACACGTAAAAAGTTACTATAAAACTCAGCGAATTTCCTCAAATACGAAGTACGGCATGGAACTTCGTAGAGAAGAAAGAGGAAGGCACTGAATAAACCAAGGCCGACTCCAATCCTCAGACCTTAATGCTACTCTCGATCGTTCAAAGATGGCGAATCGAGTAGCCGGAATTGTTGAAAATGTGGCTTTGTTTTGGTTTGTTGTTATCGTTTGTAGTCGGTGTAATTTTATGAAAGTTGACGATGAATGTTAGTTTCCTTGTAGAATATAAGTGTGCGAGTGTATTTATGTGGGTCAGTGGACACACAGGATCTGTAATTATACGCAGTAATGTGCTTGTTTTAATCGTGTTTTTACCCATTAAAGAACATGAGTGCACTAGGTCGACCAGGTTTTAGTCTAAATATGGCAATGCCTCCCACACAACTATTCTTAAGTTTCCTACGGAATAGAACATTAAGAGAGAAATGGATTAGGAATATACATCGTGATTATTTTGTAGTCCATGAGAAAATTGTAGCGTGCATACATCCCTTTGGGAATAAGTCTGAGGTTAGGGAAGCCGTTTCTCTACTTCCAAACTATTCGTGTTCCTCGAAAAATATTAATTTAGATAGAATATAATTGATATTGTATTATTCAGTCAGTGTATATGTGCTTCAAAATGTCGAGTGATCTAGACGCAAGTGTATTTTTCAATAATCTGTGCTTTGCCTGCGGAAATATTTGGTTGGATCTTGGAGTATAACAAAACTTACAAGTGTGACAGATGGAGCAATCTGTATACTGTTACACAAAAGAAGTAGTGACTTAGAGGGATTAGCTGGGTTTGTAACGTAGGGTTTTACACTACGAACACCTTCAGATTCATGCAGTGGTTATATGTTATCAAGCCGACAGCGCCGAACTGAAGCTCGCCCATGTGGTTAAATATCAATGTTTAGTCAATAGAGTTTTTGCACTCATGTTCTTTAATGGGTAAAAACCTATTACCGTCGCCATAAGACGTATCTATGTCAGTGCGACGTAAAGCAAATAAAGAAAAACTATTATATCTTTAGTGACTGAACGTTTCATTACTAAGGTTACTAGCATTGTGTGAAGTGCTGTTATGCCATATGTCAACATTATGTTAACATTACCAGGGCCGTTCATTGGCTTAACATAATCATTTCGGTTGTACTTGGGCTGAGTGACTCAGATGGTTAAGGCGCTGGCCTTCTGACCCCAAGTTGTCAGATTCGATCCTGGCTCAATCCGGTGGTATTTGAAGGTGCTCAAATACGTCGGCCTTGTGTCGATACATGTACTGGCACGTAAAACAACTAGTGCAGGACTAAATTTCGGCACTTCGACGTCTCCGAAAACCGTAAAAAATGTAGTTAGTGGGACGTAAAGCCAATAACATTATTATTTCGGGTGCACTTCCCATTCACTGGGTGGTGAAGTTAAGAAATTGTCCACCACTTCAGAACTAAGGTAACAAATTATTTTTCACAGTTCTCATGAGAGCGAATAAATCGAGGAATTTCGCGCCTTAATTTATATTGAAACATTCAAAATGATGTTAGAAATATAATTTTAACAGTTTTATCATGTATTTTCATCTATCCAGCGAAGTGAAATATAAGAGAAAACGTTATTTGATGAATTGAAATTTCAAAATAATTACCTTGTTGATCTCTTTTCTAGTAGAACATATGTGATTCTAGTTTATTATGTGTGGTGCGTACTTGTTGGCGAAGCGTTTTCATACGTGTAAAAGTGATTTTTCCTATGATATTACCTTTATCATGTCAAATTACCTCCATTTATATAATATGTGCTAAATAACTGTAGGAGCTCAGCAATTAGGGTAACCCATGGCGTGCCACAGGGGTCGGTATTAGGGCCGATACTCTTTCTAGTCTACATCAACGACATTGCAACTTGTCGTTTGAAAGGACGTATCACACTATATGCCGACGACACAAACTTGTTCTATACTGGTTGCAATATAGACTCCATTGTTAAGGATATGCAGGAAGACCTCAATACTCTGTGCTTTTGGTTTCAAGCAAATAAATTAACAATTAATGTGCAAAAGACTAATTATATGATAATGACAAAACAAGGTCAGCATGAAATCCCACACAGTAGAATACATATGCAGAATACTGAAATAAAACTAGTTAGTACTGTCAAATATCTTGGGTTGGTGATTGATAGGAACTTAAACTGGACAGAGCATGTTGAATACATTACTAAAAAGATCAGACCTGTTGCAGGAATTTTAAAGAAACTTAGTTATCTTATCCCACAACATCTTCTAAAACAGATCTACTACTCTTTAATTCATAGTCACCTACAATATTTGAATGTAATCTGGATGCGCTGTAAGAAGTCTGACTTGAATGAGCTAATGGTAGTACAAAATAGAGCTGTTAGAAATATACTTAATCTTCCCTACTTAACGCCAATAAAATATCTATACCTAAGTGCTAAAATACCACCCCTAAACATGAATACAGAATTCAATACAGCTGTACTCATGTATAAAATAAAACATAAATTTATACACCACAACACTACATATACTCTGAATTATGACAAGCATCCATATAGTACTAGGCACGCAAATGTCTTTGCCTTATACAATGTTCGCTCTTATAAATATGGTATAAATAGCTTGAAGTTCTCTGCGATTCAGTTATTTAATAACATCCCTGTGGAGGTAAAAGCAGCACCAACTTTGGCAAAATTCAAACAAAGAGTCAAGCGTTATTTTTGGGAAAGGTACAGTGCTGTTTAAATCAAAATATCAGTTGTCATATAAGTCATTCTCCCAAACAATCTTGCAAACTGTCCGGAACTATTCTTGTACCTCTGCAACTTTTGTTATGTAAATACTCTGTGATCTGTTCTTGTACCCCTGAAACTCTGTGTTATGTATATCCACTGTAAATACTCTGTAATCAATTCTTGTACGTCTGCAACTTTTATGTTATATAATTGTAAATAATCTGAAACCTATTCTTGTACTTCTGCAACTCTTATGTTATGTAAATGAAAGTACTCTGTAATCTATTCTTGTACCTTTGCAACTTTTATGTTATGTAAATGTAAATACAGCCAGAAATAATTCTCTGTAATCCTCATATTGATGATGTACATATTTTATATATTGTATGTGTTTATATGCTCAACCATTTACTAATAATCTTATATACACAAACTATATTTTGATGTGTAAGTGCCCGTCAGTATGTAATGTCCTGTACAATTCCTATGTATTAGCCTACAGGCTCGTTGGAATTAATTGAAATAGATGAATGAATGAATGAATTATATTTTCGTGTTAGCCAATACCAGCAATCCGGCTACTTCGGCCGCCATGTTTTTTTATATTACGGTCTGAGGATTGGAGTCGGTCTTGAATAAACCTAGTCCGCAAGAGAGAAGAGATTTCATTAGCAGACAGATCTTAAAGAAAGCATTCATATAGCAGAGTATACGGACAAAAGCTGTATAAAACCAAACCCGACATTTTTGTAGTCTGCTCAACAGCCAAATATAAACATGTATCTAAGCTGATATATATATATAGACAGCACTGGTAATATAATAAGGCTTGGAAATATGTATGCACTAATTTCTTCTTCTTTGAATTTGTATTCTTGTAATGCTTAAGAGAACGTCATGACGCACCTGTAAACTGCGAGATGGGGATGACTACCGGGGCTATCCAGCCGACATTTACCGGCAGACGAGAGCAGATTGCAGATGACCGATCCGTGTACACCATAGAGGACTGATGCAGCTGACGAATGAGACCAACCAATCAACCTGGCAGGCAAAATGCAGAATGAGATAAGTTTGACGGTATAATAAGTTCATTTTTGTTCCTTTTTCAGGCAATATAGATTGTGTATTCTTGGATTAGAATGAGACGTGTCGTAATATCTTCGAAATATGTTCAATATATGATACTTTCTCGTGAGTAATCTTACAATGTGACGTAGCCTATTTTTAAAGGTTGTTAGGTGGTCTTCATAAAAGTTAAAGCTATACCAAAGTGGGGAAGTGACTGTATGAAACTATACTCAATTTTCGATAACAACAGTCCGTTATTATAAATCATGCCATAACCAAGACGATATATTTTGAGAATAGGATGCTGTAGGTAATGTTACGTATGCCAGAGTATTGTTTATATGGAGGTAGATTGTTTATTGCCACAATTGAAGCAGTTGAGATTAAATACGGATAAATATATATACCTATATGGAAGACGTATCTGATATTGAAAGAAAAGATATTGATCCACATGTTGAATTTATTGAAATATGTGATCCCAATAATATTACAGTTCAAGCCCCCGGCGTAGTTTTGACAGAAATTATTGTAGATAACCTCTTATTTTTCAGCATTTAAGGACACTTTTATTCTCCATCCCGCGTAGTAGGGAAAATAATAGTAACCCACCAGCGGTAAACAATTCATATAACCACATTTCAGCTGAGAATTGTAGTGTACATGCAGTATATTTAGATAGTACCGTATCTTGCCTGCTTTATTCGTGTGTATCTATTAGAGCATAGTACTAATAATAATATGTCTAAGCATTTAGCTTTGTTGGTAATCTTTTACAGTAGTTCTTGCAAATTTCAAACTTGCAATTTTCATTTGTGTTTGTGCTTAGTAGTAACATACGGTAGGCTAGCGGTATTGTAATTAGGATACGTCTGAACGTAGTTTAAAATTATTGTAGTGAACTGTACACCAGTATACGAGTAATAACTTATTAGAATTTAGCGGGCTTATTTTAGTATTGTAAAATATTTTTGTAGTACCGGTATAGTAGAGATATCCGTAGAAACTCTTTTACTAAAATTCTGTTGTTGTAATTAGGATAGGCTTAATTGCAGTTTAAAATTGTGTAATTCTTGTGTATTGCTTACGGTATTCAGTAATTAATAGCAGTTTTTATCCTGTTAGAGTGTTGTAGGATAAAAATAGAGTAAGAGTAACTAGTATTGTAGTGTAGTCGTATATTAATTACCTTATTGCCGTGTGATCATTAAGTACTATCCCAGACAATGTATCCCTCCGTTCATTTTTTTGCACATAAGTTATTTTATTTTTCCTTTCCTTTTCATTGTTTTGGGTAAAGAATGGCTAACGAGTGCAAGTGCATGAACTGTGGGTGTGGCGAGGCATTGAGGGGTCTGAAGGAGGAGTTGGAGAGTTTGAGGGAGATAATTAGGATTCTCACAGAAGACAGGAAGGGAGATAGGCTTCCCTCAAACAATGTATAGGTTACAGTAGATGTACAAGAGGGATAGGAAGGAAAGGGGGAGTTGTAGGAAGACAGGTGGTCTAATGTTCTAAGGGGAAGGAGATTGCAGGCTAAGGGCTCTATTCAGGATCAGAATTCAGGACAAGTGTCTGTGCGAAATCGGTACGAGTCACTCGAGGTAGAACACCAGAGGGAAGATGAGGGACAGGGAACTGTTGCTGAGATGTGTGGAAGTAGGAGGGAAGGAAAAGGTAGGAAAGGGAAATGTAGAGTACAGGATAGGAAAAGACAGGTGGAACAGGGTCATGGGAAGGAGAAAAGGGAGGAGGAAGTATAGTAATCGCCGCGTAAGGAAATACCCCAGAAAGTAAATATCGCCGCCCGATGCTCTTCTTTTCTCTTTTTTGTAATGGCTGATCACTGCTGCCAACCTGCCTGGTTACATATTAAAATCACCAGACATAACCATAACAAACTAACCTCAATATAAACACCGATAATGAATGTGTCCCTACCCTAGTAAATGATAAAAGTTAAGATGAAATAAATCAAGATATTCATAATTAAGTCGGTTTCCACGCTCAATGAGGAATTAAGGAAATAAACACACTTTCTCACTCAAATTAATGTTACATGTATCTGTCTTTATTTTGATATACAGTAGGCGTACTAACCATATTCTTGAAAAGAGGGGCGTGTTAAACGATACAATTTATTTAATAAATCTTTGCAGTGTGATTTTCGAAAGTTCCAGACATCCAATGACTTCCCTTTCTTTTGCGCGAACATTTCCTTCTCTCTTCAATACCGGTAACCAGTAAGGAGAGAGATTACTGGGCATATTTTCAGCCTGCAGGCTGGTTATATCTTCAAGCTTACCAGGAAACATATAGGAATACTAATGTGCCAAGCTCCGTGAACGGAAATTAGGTCAGCTTTCAAGTTCACTGCGGATTTGAAAATAATAATGTAATAAGTTCTACTGCCAAAAAATTTCGTCCCGCAAGAGTTATTTCATGTACCGGTAGATCTAGACATGACACTGGCGTATTTGAGCACTTTCAAATACCGCCGGACTCGAACCCACCATATAAGAACACTAATGTGCCAAGCTACGTGAACGGAAATTAGGTCAGCTTTCAAGCTCACTGCAGAATTGAATATTACTTCTACTATCTACTTCTATCGTTTTCATATACGCCGAGGTGCCAGTATTTCGTCCCGCAAGAGTTCTTTATGTACCGGTAGATCTAGACATGAGGCTGGCGTATTTGAGCACTTTCAAATACCGCCTAACTCGAATCCGCCAACCTGAGCTAGTCATACATTCTCTCCTTCACTTGCTTAAATT
Source organism: Anabrus simplex (assembly GCF_040414725.1). Taxonomy (NCBI): domain Eukaryota; kingdom Metazoa; phylum Arthropoda; class Insecta; order Orthoptera; family Tettigoniidae; genus Anabrus; species Anabrus simplex. The sequence continues at coordinate 98,953,910 of NC_090276.1, read as the reverse complement.
AATTTTAAAAAATCCTGCCTTTATTCTGATGTACGCATTACTATAACTGCATTCTTAAAGGAAGGGGGGTCGTCGCCATAAGACCTAGCTGTGTCGGAGCGACGTAAAGAAAAAAAAAGGAAGGGGGGAGGGAATATAGATTGTATAATTCATTGCGATTTCTGCAAGTTCAAGGACTTATCACATAAGACATATCTGTCCTTCCTTTTAATAATAATGCTAACAGCTTTACATCCCACTAAGTACTTTTACGGCATTTGGCATTTGAAAAATATTTTCAGCTTACAAGTTGGTGTATCTCAAGCTTACAACATTACAGAAACCAATGTACAGGAGCACTATGAGTCAAACAACATTACCAGATTTTTACATATACATTGCCTTAAATCACATGAAGACAGGTTGTGAGGCAAGAATGGGATAGGAAAGAGGGCTAAGATTTCAAACGTTTAAAATGTACATAAGCGTACAGACACAGCACTAGCCTGAAATGAAAATGACGGGCGAAAAAAAAACTTCAGACCTGCTGAGTGTGGGGTTCAAATCCATCACCATCTCCTGATACCAAGCTCACAGCAATGTGATCAAACTGCACAGCCAGTTCACTCAGTTTCCTATGACGCGTAATAGGCCTACCACATGGGCGACCCACTTACCTGTATATGGATCTTCAGTTCTTCAATTATACATGTATGCAAAAACATTATGCACCTTAGTAAAAGGTACTTCCCTAGTTGGTTCTCTGATTGGTGCACGTATAACAAATATGTTTGGGAAGAAATACTTTTATTTTATATTTATTTATATCATAAAGAAGTAATGTTGTCATAGCAAAAGGAATATGCAAACGAAAAAATGAATCTAAAGAGATAAACCTTATTTACTGTATTAAATATTAGTTTATTTACATGTTAAGCGATATGTAGCAGTAATAATAATAACAACAAACATGTGCAATATGGAAAAAAGAAATAAATACAAGTAAATATAAATATAATTTACAACATTTAGAGCCATTCCATGGTCACTGAATTACAAAGCAGGGGTATGAATAAACAAACATAATAAACATGAATACTAATATTTAAAAAGCAAAAAGCAAAGTCATCTCCGTACAAACCATGAAAGCCATTGGAAGGGTGGAAGGTGAAGGCTTCCACTATCCATAACGTTGGCACTTGGTGGAGTGGAATGGTTAGATCTACGCATGCCGCCCTTGCCCCCCAGTAGTTAACCTGGTACTCGTTTATCATACGCAAAACATTCCTTCCAAATTACGTTAAACCCCTGTCACTCATTATTATTATTATTATTATTATTATTAAATTGCAAATGGGAAATATCCCGGTGGCAACGGTCACTTACAGTAATGTAATAATAAAGTAAAGTTAACATAATTACCCAACAACAACAAACAAAAAAACAAACAAACAAGCAGAGAACAAGAGTACAAGAAGCAGATATATGGAAGGAAAATATTGCAAGCATTACTGCTAGTTTAATATTCTAAATCGAGCAACATCATATACAAATTCTCACACAACTTAAGTATTTACAGTGCTTAACAATATGGCTTACAATATTATAGGTTGACCTTACTACTAGCTTACCATTATAAGTGATAATAAAGTGAAGTTAAACCGTAATTACCCTACAACAACAACATTACAACAAGCAAGAAATACTAGTAATTTAACTTTCTAAATCCAATGTCATTATATACATATTCGCACACAACTTAAGTATTTCCAGTACTTAACACTACAAATTACAATACTACAGACTGAACTTGCTACTAGCTTAACACTACAAGTGATGATAAAGTTAAAACCTACTACCCAACAACTACAACAACTCAAGTATCGGTACAAAAAGGAATTCCATAAAAAATATTACAAGAAATACTACTAGTCGTTTTAAATCCAGCATCATGTACAGTTTCACACACAATTTAATTATTTCCACTACGGCTTACAAAACTATAGATTGAGCTTACTACTAGCTTAACGTTACAAGTGATAAAAAATAAAGTTAAAAACATTGTTAATTAACCAAGAACAACAACAATTACAAAAACATGAGTACAGCAAGCAATTTCCTGGAAAGAGAATACCACAAGTAAAAACCTCCCAGTTTCACAATCGAATTCAAGCAGAAAATCACAAATTCAGTGCCCATAATTTACAACTTTTACTTTTCACTTTACACAAACACTAATGGTCTTCTTAAATGACTTGATACCAGAAGGGAATCTATCAAAGACTGCTGCAGGTAATTTATTCCAATCCCTTACGATCCTGTTGACGAAGGAAAACTTGCCCACATCCGTATGCTGGTTTTTATGCTTATGATAATTTCTCGATAAGTATGAGGGAGGTTCCAAATTATTCCTAATACAACTCCAAGCAGCCCTTTCCGTATAGCTCTTATCAAGACCACACAGGCGAGCTCTAGTTCTTCTAGATTCAAGACTTTCCCAATTAATGGTATTCCTCCTATTCCCAGTTACGAAACGCATCGCTCTTCTTTGAACTTTCTCTAGGGAATTTATTAAACCCATCCTGTACGCATCCCAGCATGCAGATCCATATTCGAGAATGGGCCTTACGAAGCATTTATAAGGTTTATTTAAACCTACTAGGGTGGTGAACACATAAATAAGAATTCCAATGAAAGTATTTTCCTTCTGGACCTTCATGTCAGATTTTTTTTAAACAAATTTTTTTCACTATAATATGATTTATCTATAGAGCGAAACCGCTATGCAGTGTGCGTCTCATAGCTATCGAGATGGAATTGGAAATGTACTATGTATCTGTAGAGCCTATATACAAGACTTTTTACAATTACCTCTAAAGTGACATTTCAGCTGTGTGACAACGCTAAAAAGACTATGGACTTTGAGATTGGCATTCCTGAAGAGGGTTTTCTGCACTTTCCCATTTTTACACATTGATTCAAGAGTCTGTATTGGCTTGTGACAAAACCACAGTATTCTTCCGAAAACCACTGATAGGGACAGGTTTGGTTGTGATCCACCGAAAACAAATTATAATGACCGGTTAGGTTGTGATCCACCGAAAACCACTGATTGTCACAGGGTTAGGTTAGGTTCGACAGGAATTGTACTCGAGCGACTGTTGTCATTGAAAGCACTGCCGTGACGACTGAAGGCAATAAACATAAAACTGAATCCATTGATCTACAAAGTTTTCATTCAGTAGATACGCTAGGAACTGGCGAACCAACACCGTACCGGTACATACAAAGTTTACAGGAATCAACAAAACAGGATATTAATTCGTGGTACTCACTGTTCTTTAAAGAGAAGAAATATCCAGTCAACAATAGCTGCAGTGAACGTGGTTTTTCACTATTATTGTCCGGCCCCATGGCTAAATGGTTAGCGTGCTGGCCTTTGGTCACAGGATGCGGGTTCGATTCCCAACAGGGTCACGAATTTGAACCACCGTTGGTTAATATCTCTGGCACGGGGGCTGGGTGTATGTCGTCTTCATCAACATTTCACTATTATTGTGTAAAATAGAAACTTACTAGTTTTGATAAGTACAGTATGTTCAACAGCGACTCATGAATGATGACGGGCGGGATGTCCAACCTCACTAATCTATGTTGACGATGTATTTCATGGTAAAGACAGCTGCCTCTGTGGATCAGTGGTAGAGTGACGGCCTCCGGATCCCAAGATAGCGGGTTCAAACCCGGCAGAGGTAGTCGGATTTTTGAAGGGCGGAAAAAAGTCCATTTGACACTCCATGCCGTACGATATCGGCATGTAAAAGATCTCTGGCGACACATTTGGTGTTTACCTGACAAAATTAATTAAATCTCAGCCAGAGACGCCCAAGAGAGTTTCGGTATACACAGTCTGCCATCTAGTGGGCCTAGAATAAAACGGAACGTCAAAATTGACGAGCAGACAGCCAGATGGCGTCAACTTGAAATGTCTACACACGGTAACTGAGGCCATACGATTATTATTATTATTATTATTATTATGGTAAAGACGAATTACTTTGCAATGCTATCTGTCTTAATGGTAATGTACTATGTACCTGTACTAATGTTGGCTACTGAGTGCATGATTTGAAGCAGTGTATCGATTCATTCAAGTGTCCGAGTGAATCGATTCACAGGAACGGCAAGCTCACGGCACACAAATCATGCACAATCACGGCTCAGTGAGCCACATGACACACACGGCTCCTTATCGGCATAATGGACACTGGCGGGGAGCCGAGCTTCCGTTGCAGCGAGACACAGTGAATCATGGCACACTGAAAGAATCGTGCGTAGTCATGGATCAGTGAGACACAACACACACACGGCTCATTATCGGTACACTGGACATTGGCGGGGAGCCAAACTTCCTCTGAAGCAATACATACACTGGAAAAATCATATGCTACAATGGACTCTCGAGCTCAGCTCATTTGAAAATAATACCCACTCGCATTCACTGTCCTCTTCTTACAGGGAGTTTTAAATAATAGATGGATTTATTTGCAGTGTTAAAAAGATAGTCAGAACATAATTCCAAAGTACCTAGCTTGTAAGTAGGTAGGTAGGCAATTAGGTTATTCTAATTACCGTATTAGTTTAATCAATCAGTATTTTTATAACTAGTTGACGTTCGACAATTACTTAAACTCAGCTCTCTAGCCTCCACGCCTGTCTGAATGGCTCAGACGGATGAGGCGCTGGCCTTCTGAACCCAACTTGGCAGGGCCGAGCTCAGTGCGATGGCATCTGAAGGTGCTCAGCCTCGTGTCAGTAGATTTACTGGCACATAAGAGCTCCTGCAGGACTAAATTCCAGCACGTCGACATCTCAAAAAAACCATAAAAGTTGTTAGTGGGACATAAAGCCATTAACATTATTATTTAGCCTACCCTATGACTATGAGTTATGCTCATGACCACTCGAAATTGTCTCAGTTTGTATGTCGCATCATTGCACAATGCTTCAATAATCAAATCACCAGGTTACCGGTATACGTGGACAGTGAGTATGTAAGTAGACTGATGCAATAGCTTAAATAAATTATGTTTAATCAGAAAACCAGTGGGCTACTGTCCATCTCGCGTAGCCTATACAAAATATGACGATTTAAAAAAAGCCTCTGCCGATAGAAAAAGACATTTTCAAAGATGACCCAGTTAGTTGGCCGGCTCGACAATCTTCTTCTCAGTGTGTTTCACTTCATTTCTCCACATCTCTGCTGTCACCTGTAGAATATATTGAAGTATCACAACCTGACAAGTATATTATAAACTCCACTTGCCTATATCCAATAAATAACATTTTCACTTGGCCTACCTGATCAAGAGATTCTTTCCACACAGCTGTAGCTCTGTCCAATCCATGACCAGGTCTTGAAGCCACTGTTTTGTTATAATACTGTTTTGCCACAGACCATGCAAATTCGATGGCATTGAAAAATGAGTGGTATGGAGGAAATCGTAGGACAGTATGGCCTTCACTGTGCAGCATCTCGTCAACAATGTACCTGGTTTTAAAGAAACAGAGAAATATTATTATGCATACATGAAAGTCAACAACATGAATGTAAACAACATTATCTAAACTTATGTTTAGGTGCTTCTGTACCTCTTTAAGTGACTTCGATTCATATTACACAATCTTTGCAGCTCATCTTTTGTAGCATAATCTTGATTTCTCTTCAAGTTTGTAGCATCAAATCAGCACCTGTAAGAATTTTAAGTTTTAGTTTGAAGTTATTTCTTCTAAAAAAAAAGTATTCCCTAAAAATATGTGATCCTCTTCAAGAATAGGCCAATTAATTGATAAAAAATGTGATTTCTGTTGAATGATACAAAAAGATGTCTGATTTTAAGTGAAACCAACTACTGTGTAGCAAAGTCACCTGATGATGAAGTCAATGAATTACTACTTACACTACTTTATCCTAACATCTCTCATGAATGTATTTCCATTAGTAGGCCTATATCTGGATTAGAAGTCCACGATCACTTGCATTAAAGATATAAGTATAAACACCCATTTCAATACCTTAGAACAAATGTAATTGCTGCGAACACTGAACCTATATCAGGCAGTAAGAAATAAGAAGCTTGGAAGGTGTTCAACAGTCAGGTATCAAGCACCGATTCAGGTGGAGATTGTCGAATGCAGAATAAACATAATAAATAGGCCTGCAATACAAGTAATTTACTGATACAAATATCCAGTAATATTATATGAAAATACACTGGGGAAGTTTTGATTGAAGTACCTCTCTAAGGTTAATCATTGGCCTAAAGTGAATACCTGCAAGTCTTTTTAATAACCAAGAGATCCCTTGACAGTGGAGAAGTCAAAATCAAAAACCACGCACAGAACCCAATGAGCGGTAAGTTATAATGCCACTACCGATCTCGTGCCAGTCAATTTCAATCAATCGGGCACCACTGATCTGCACTTACATCAGTCGCCCAGGTGGAAGATGTAGTTTCAGGGATAGGCCTAGTCTTTTCTTCAATAATTGCAAAGAATTTGGAAATTTATTGAACATCTCCCTTGGTAAATTACTCCAATCCCTAACTCCCTTCTTAAAAAAAACAAAAACAAATATTTGCCCCACTTTTCATCCTCAACTTTATAACTGTACTATGATCTTACCTACTTTTAAAATACCACTGAAACGTATTCGTCTACCAATGTCATTCCACACCACCTCTCCACCGACAGCTCGGAACACACCACTTAGTCCAGCCACTAGTCTCCTTTCACCCAAGTCTTCCCAGCCCAAACTCGACAAAATTTTTGTAACGCTACTCTTTTGTCAGAAATCACCCACAACAAATCGTGCTTCCTTCTTTTGAACTTTTCCAGTTCTCAAATCAAGTAATCCTAGTGAGGGTCTCATACACAGGAACTGTACTCAAGTTGGGGATTTATCAGAGACTTACGTGCCCTCCCCCTTTACATCCGTACTACAAACCCTAAATACCCTCATAACTATGAAAAGAGAGATCACCTCACTATAATAAAATGAAGTAAAATAAAGTAAGAACATACCAGGTACAAAGCCATCTTTCTTTCCAGCATGAACAATAACCAGTCTTCCTCCTTCAGACACAGGTCGACGAATTACTCCTTGAACATCATGTCCAGATTTGTGTGGTTTATTCCAGGAGTATGTGGGCGACCCTGAAAGAGAAATGCACATTTGAAACCAAAGACACCTGATGAAGATAAATTATTCTAAGATTTTTAAATAAAATATAACATGTAACATATATATTCACCACTACCCTGTAAGAATACACACACAGAAATATATTACATACACATACACCGTACGTCAACAGGAATACACAAAGGTTAAGTCTACAAACCATATCGAAGTCGACACAAGACATGGTATAGGCCTACATGATTAGGTTAGGTTAGGTTCAGAATGAAATACTGCTCCATTTGAACTGATTGTCATTATGTCAGAAACTTATCATAGAAACAAGATAAAAACGAACACTTACCCCAGTTAATAATGAAACTCTTGCCATTAGCTTCGTATCACTGCGACTGATTCCTTCTTCGTCGTAGTTCGTGCTTCAATTGCTCGTAGCAATGTACAAGCATTTCTTGACCTGATGTTTGTAAAGGACGTAACCTTGCTTTCCTTTTCGGAGGAGTTCTTGCAGATTTTTCTTCCTTCTTCCTTCTTAGACATCCCAATCGAATTCTGTTCGTATAAGTATGGGACGAAATAGGAACGTAATTAATAAAATGTTGTGCTCATCATTTCACACAAACTATGTTATTAAATGCATTATCCGATCATGCCACAATTCTACTTACCTAGTATTAGCCAAATAGATTTACAATCCCACAGAAAAAGAAAATATTCTTTAAATATTCTCGCAAATGTATCATTAGTGACTTTAATACCAATGCGGTGGCAACACGCAATTCACGCTAGAACAGTGATTGAACGTTGCCAACGTGCCAGATTAACGGTAAATGTAAGACGTCGTATCGGCAAGTAGGGTCCCTAAACTGTATGGTTACCGACACTGAAAAAGACCCAACAGCAAGAAAAGTTACTATAAATCAATACTTTAATATTACAGGGGAGAAAGTGTAAGGTTGCACCCTTAGGGTACGTCCTTACACGGGGACGACTATAGCTTCTGCAGCTATCAGGAAAGAAAGGGCTGACCAGGAGGGGAGGGGATCAAATGAGGTGGGTAGGGTTGAGGCTCTGGTCATGGGGGATTCCATCGTTAGACACGTGGGGATAGTGTGTGGAGGAAAGGGAACCAGGATAGAGTGTTATCCATGAATTAGGTTGAGGCAGATGTTGAGGAAAGTAGAAGAGAGGGAGGAAGGAAAGGAGAAGGTGGTAGTGTTTCACATTGGTACCAACAACGTAAGGCAAGCTGATATAAGTAGTCTACCAACATAGTTGGAGATGTGTGGGATCTGGTAAATGTAGCACGGATGAAGTTTAAGAAAGCGAAGATTGTTAGCAGTGGAATGCTGTGTAGGAGGAATACTGACTGGAGGGCGATTGGGGATTTAAATGAGACTATGGAGTGGGTCTGTGGGAGACTGGGAGTGACATTTCTAGATCCTAATGGGTGGGCAGGAGATAAGGATTTGCGCTCAGATGGCTTTCATTTAAACCACAGTGGTACATATAAGTTAGGGAATTTGTTTGGAAGGGTTATAGGCAGGTACATTCAGGGAAACGGGGTGGCCTAGGGAGCGGTGATAAGGGAACAGGGAACTGGAAATCAAGTAGGGATGACAGAAAAATGTTAGTGTTGAACTGTAGAAGTATTGTAAAGAAAGGGATAGAATTAAGTAATTTAATAGATATATACTTACCAGATATTGTAATAGGAGTTGAATCTTGGCTGAGAAATGATAAAATGGATGCAGAAATCTTCTCACGGAACTGGAGTGTGTATCGTAGAGATAGGATAGGAATGGTGGGAGGGGGAGTATTCATTCTGGTGAAAGAAGAATTTGTAAGCTACGAAAAAGTTAAAGATGAAAAACATGAAATTCTAGGTGTAAGGATCATTTCTAAAGATAATAGTCAACTTGATATCTTTGGAGTGTACAGACCAGGAAAAGGTAGCGCTGACACGGATTCAGAATTATTTGATAAGATAATCAGCTACGTGGGAAACGACATGGAAAGGAATGTGATTGTAGCGGGAGATCTGAATTTACCGGATGTCAATTGGGAGGGAAAAGTGAACGAGAGGAAGCATGACCAACAAATGGCAAATAAGCTAATATGGGAAGGACGGCTGATTCAGAAAGTGATGGAATCAACCAGAGGGAAAAATATCCTGGATGTTGCGCTGGTAAAACCACAGCTCTATAGAGAAAACGAAGTAATAGATGGTATTGGTGATCATGAAGCTGGTTTTGTTCTAGTTAAAAATAAATGTGATAGAAAGGAAGGTGTTAAAAGTAGGACTATTAGGCAGTACCATATGGCTGATAAAACATGCATGTGGCATTTTCTAAAAAGTAACTATGACCAGTGGATAACGGTAAATAAGAATGTAAACAGACTTGGGATGGGTTTAAGGCAATTGAAGAGGAATGTGAAAATACGTTTGTACATTTAAAGGTGGTAAGGAATGGTAAGGAACCACCTTATTATAATAGAGAAATAAAGAGATTAAGATGGAGGTGCAGATTGGAAAGAAATAGAGTTAGAAATGGCTGTGGAAGTAAGGAGAAATTGAAGGAACTTACTAGGATATTGAATCTAGCAAAGAAGGCAGCTAACGATAACATGATGGCAAGCATAATTGGCAGTCATACAAATTTTAGTGAAAAATGGAAGGGTATGTATAGGTATTTTAAGGTAGAAACAGGTTCCAAGAAGGACATTCCAGGAATAATTAATGAAAAAATGGAGTGTGGATGTGAGGATCTTCAAAAGGCAGAAGTATTCAGTCAGCAGTATGTAAAGATTGTTGGTTACAAGGAAAATGTCCCAATCGAGGAGGAGACTAATGCTAAAGGAGCATTACAATTTACATATGATAACAATGACATTTACAGTAAGATACAAAAGTTGAAAACTAGGATTTCTGGGGATATACTAAAAACAATGGGTTGGGATATAGTACCGTATCTGAAGTACTTATTTGATTATTGTTTGTTTGAAGGAGCTATACCAAATGAGTGGAGAGTTGCTATAGTAGCCCCTGTGTATAAAGGAAGGGGTGATAGACATAAAGCTGAAAATTACTGGCCAGTAAGTTTGACATGCGTGTCATGTAAGCTTTGAAAAGGCATTCTCTCCGATTATATTAGACATGTTTGCGAAATTAATAACTGGTTCAATAGAAGGCAGTTCGGTTTTAGGAAAGGTTATTCCACTGAAGCTCAACTTGTAGGATTCCATCACGATATAGCAGATATCTTGGATTCAGGAGGTCAAATGTTTGGCGATTGACCTGTCTAAAGCATTTGATAGGGTGGATCATGGGAGACTACTGGCAAAAATGAGCGCAATTGGACTAGACAAAAGAGTGACTGAATGGGTTGTTATATTTCCAGAAAATAGAACTCAGAGAATTAGAGTAGGCGAAGCTTTATCTGACCCTGTAATAATTAAGAGGGGAATTTCTCAACGCAATGTTATTGGACCTTTATGTTTTCTTATATATATTAATGAAATGAGTAAACAAGTGGAATCACGGATGATGTTATTCTGTATAGAGTAATAAATAAGTTACAAGATTGTGAGCAACTGCAATGTGACCTCGATAATGTTGTGAGGTGGACAGCAGGCAACGATATGTTGATAAATGGGGTTAAAAGTCAGTTTGTGAGTTTCACAAATAGGAAAAGTCCTCTCAGTTTTAATTACTGCCTTGATGGGGTGAAAGTTCTTTTTGGGGATCATTGTAAGTATCTTAAGTGTTAATATAAGGAAAGATCTTCATTGGGGTAATCACATAAATAGGATTTAAATAAAGGGTACAGATCTCTGCACATGGTTATGAGGGTGTTTAGGGGTTGTAGTAAGGATGTAAAGGAGAGGGCATATATGTCTCTTGTAAGACCCCAACTAGAGTATGGTTCCAGTGTATGGGATTCTCACCAGGATTACCTGATTCAAGAACTGGAAAAAATCCAAAGAAAAGCAGCTCGATTTGTTCTGGGTGATTTCCGACAAAAGAGTAGCGTTACGAAAATGTTGCAAAGTTTGGGCTGGGAAGAATTGGGATAAGGAAGACGAGCTGCTCGACTAAGTGTTATGTTCCGAGCTGTCAGCGGAGAGATGGGGTGGAAATACGTTAGTAGACCAATAAGTTTGATTGGCGTCTTTAAAAGTAGGAAAGATCACAATATGAAGATAAAGCTGGAATTCAAGAGGGCAAATTGGGGCAAATATTCATTTATAGAAAGGGGATTTAGGGATTTGATTAATTTACTAAGGGAGATATTCAATAAATTTCCAATGTCATTGAAATCATTTAGGGAAAGGCTAGGAAAACAACAGATAAGAAATGTGCCACCTGTGCGTCTGCCCTAAATGCAGATCAGTAGTGATTGATTGAAGATCTATCTTACCGTTTTCGTGACATTTATTCCTAATGATTCTAACATCTTTTTTCCTCTTGAAGTTGCATGTTTAGAGCTTTCTAGCAGAGTTGTAAATGGTGCAGGAGTTGCTAATCAATGCCGATGCCGAATACAGTATTAAGTAAGACAACCTTCATTCTTAAAACAAAAGCCCGCCAGAACTAAGCATCAAAATTGCTTTTTGCTATTCTGCTTTACATCGCACCGACACAGATAGGTCTTATGGCGACGATAAGCATAAGCATTAAGAACTAAAGTATTTATAGACCAAGTGACAGCTTTGGTCTACAATTGCAGAATGTTTAGTCGGTTGGTCTGCTATTGCCTTTTAAGATGATACTTGGTCCTCTAATGCAAAACACAGTAATGCACTTAAATTGTGTGGCGCTTAGGTTTTTCTAATTTTAAAGGAAATTTTACTATGTAGCTGGTGAAAACACATGCTTTCAAAGAAGTAGGAGCTCAGTGCCCGACGAAAATAATAATATTTAATGAGTGACACTAAATCACATATAAGATAACGCCTAGTGACACTAATTACAACGCCGATATAGCCAGTCCGAAAATGTTTATGGAGGGGCTCAATCAAGTTACAACTAGAAAACAGTAAACAGGGAGAAAGAATCAAAGGCGTACGAATGAAGGTACCGGCCAAAGAAAGACCACGGGGTACGAAGGGCGTGAAAATGAAAGACTCCCTAGGCTTCGAACGTTCTAATACCGTCGGGGCAGGAAAAGAGCAACAGTGATCCAAGGAAGGTCGAATAGGATAGATGTAAGTGAGGAGCCTGACATAAGTAAGTTGAAGCAACGCCAGGGCTCAGGTAAGGGCTAAGTGGTCGCCAACCCACGCTCCCAAGTCAAGAGACCCTGGCGCCCCTTTTAGTCGCCTCCTACGACAGGCAGGTTATATTCTACTGCCTCCATCCACAAGAGGACGACTGAGAGACATGTTATCAAAGAGGAGCCTTAGAGTACAGATGGTCAATCTGATCTTCCAGGCTGTGATGTGAGATATTGATTCGTGGCCATGACTGATAGGCATATGCCTGCAAGAGTCAACTTGATGTCTTTGGAGTGTACAGACCGGGAAAGGGTAGTGCTGACACAGATTCAGAATTATTTGATAAGATAATCAGCTACGTGGGAAACGACATGGAAAGGAATGTGATTGTAGCGGGAGATCTTAATTTACCAAATGTTAATTGGGAAGGAAATGCGAACTACAGGAAACACGACCAACAAATGGCAAATGAACTAATATGGGAAGGACAGCTGATTCAGAAAGTGACGGAACCAACTAGAGGGAAAAATATCCTGGATGTGCTGCTGGTAAAACCAGATGAGCTCTGTAGTGAAACCGAAGTAATATGTGGTATTAGTCATCATGAAGCTGTTTTTGTTGTAGTTAAAAGTAAATGTGATAGAAAGGAAGACCTTAAAAGTAGGACTATTAGGCAGTACCTTATAGCTGATAAAGCAGGCATGAGGCATTTTCTAAAAAGTAATTATGATCGGTGGAAAACGGTAAATAAGAATGTAAACAGACTCTGGAATGGGTTTAAAGCAATTGTTGAGGAATGTGAAAACAGGTTTGTAGCTTTAAAGGAGGTAAGGAATAGTAAAGACCCACCTTATTATAATAGAGAAATAAGGAGACCAAGAAGGAGGTGCAGATTGGAAAGAAATAGAGTTAGAAATGGCTGTGGAAGTAAGGAGAAATTGAAAGAACTTACTAGGAAATTGAATCTAGCAAAGAAGGCAGCTAAGGATAATATGGTGGCAAGCATAATTGGCAGTCATACAAATTTTAGTGAAAAATGGAAGGGTATGTACAGGTATTTTAAGGCAGAAACAGGTTCCAAGAAGGACATTCCAGGAATAATGAATGAACAAGGAGAGTGTGTATGTGAGTATCTTCAAAAGGCAGAAGTATTCAGTCAGCAGTATGTAAAGATTTTTGGTTACAAGGATAATGTCGAGATAGAGGAGGAGACTAATGCTAAAGAAGTATTAAAATTTGCATGTGATAACAATGATATTTACAATAAGATACAAAAGTTAAAAACTAGAAAAGCATCTGGAATTGATAAGATTTCTGGGGATATGCTAAAGACAATGGGTTGGAATATGGAACCATATCTGAAGTACTTATTTGATTATTGTTTGATTGAAGGAGGTATACCAAATGAATGGAGAGTTGCTATAGTAGGCGCTGTGTATAAAGAAAGGGGTGATAGACATAAAGCTGAAAATTACAGGCCAGTCAGTTTGACATGCATTGCATATAAGCTTTGGGAAGGCATTCTTTCTGATTAAATTGGACATGTTTGAGAAATTAATAACTGGTTCGATAGAAGGCAATTCAGTTTTAGGAAAGGTTATTCCACTGAAGCTCAACTTGTAGGATTCCAGCAAGATATAGCAGATACTGTATTTTGGATTCCGGAGGTCGAATGGCCTGTATCGTGATTGACCTGTCTAAAGCATTTGATAGAGTGGATCATGGGAGACTACTGGCAAAAATGGGTGCAATTGGACTAGACAAAAGAGTGACTGAATGGGGAATTCCTCAAGGCAGTATTAATGGACCTTTAAGTTTCCTTACATATATAAATGATATGAGTAAAGGCGTGGAACCAGAGGTAAGGCTTTTTGCGGATGATATTATTCTGTATAGAGCAATAAACGAGTTACAAGATTGTGAGCAACTGCAAAATGACCTCGATAATGTTGTGAGATGGACAGTAGGAAATGGTATGATGATAAACGGGGTTAAAAGTCTGGTTGTGAGTTTCACAAATAGGGAAAGTCCTCTAAGTTTTAATTACTGCCTTGATGGGGTGAAAGTTCCTTTTGGGGATCATTGTAAGTATCTGGGTGTTAATATAAGGAAAGATCTTCATTGAGGGTAATCACATAAATGGGATTGTAAATAAAGGATACAGATCTCTGCACATGGTTATGAGGGTATTTAGGGGTTGTAGTAAGGATGTAAAGAAGAGGGCTTATAAGTCTCTGGTAAGACCCCAAGTAGAGTATGGTTCCAGTGTGTGGGACCCTCAACAGGATTACTTGATTCAAAAACTGGAAAAAAAATCCAAAGAAAAGCAGCTCGATTTGTTCTGGGTGATTTCCGACAAAAGAGTAGCGTTACGAAAGTGTTGCAAAGTTTGGGCTGGGAAGAACTGGGAGAAAGGAGACGAGCTGCTCGACTGAGTGGTATGTTCCGAGCTGTCAGCAGAGAAATGGCGTGAAATGACGTTAGTAGACGAATAAGTTTGAGTGGCGTCTTTAAAAGTAGGAAAGATCACAATATGAAGATAAAGTTGGAATTCAAGAGGACAAATTGGGGAAAATATTCATTTATAGGAAGGGGAGTAAGTGATTGGAATAAGTTACGAAGGGAGATGTTCAGTAAATTTCCAATGTCATTGAAATCATTTAGGAAAAGGCTAGGAAAACAACAGATAAGAAATCTGCCACTTGGGCGACTGCCCTAAATGCAGATCAGTATTGATTGATTGATTGATTGATTGATTGATTGATTGATTGATTGATTGATTGATTGATTGATTGACTGAGAGACATGTTGTCAACGAGGGGAGTCAGAGCACAGATGGTCAATCTGATCTTGCAGGATTTGATGTGTGATATTAAGGGGTGACCACGACAGAGAGACATGTTATCAAAGAGGTGAGTTAGAGCACAGATGGTCAATCTGATCTTGCAGGCTGTGATGTGAGATATTGGTGGGTGGCCACGACAGAGAGACATGTTTTCAAAGAGGGGAGTTAGAGCACAGATGGTCAATCTGATCTTGCAGGCTGTGATGTGAGATATTGATGGGTGGCCACGACAGAGATATATGTTATCAAAGAGGGGAGTTAGAGCACAGATGGTCAGTTTGATCTTTCAGGCTGTGATGTGAGATATTGATGGGTGGCCACGACAGAGAGATATGTTATCAAAGAGGGGAGTTAGAGCACAGATGGTCAATCTGATCTTTCAGGCTGTGATGTGAGATATTGATGGGTGGCCACGACAGAGAGACATGTTATCAGAGAGGGGAGTTAGAGCACAGATGGTCAATCTGATCTTGCAGGCTTTGATGTGAGATATTGATGGGTGGCCACGACAGAGAGACATATTATCGAAGAGGGGAGTTAGAGCACAGATGGTCAATCTGATCTTGCAGGCTGTGATGTGAGATATTGAGGGGTGGCCACGACAGAGAGGCTTGTTATCAAAGAGGGGAGTTAGAACACAGATGGTCAATCTGACCTTGCAGGCTGTGATGTGAGATATTGATGGGTGGCTACGAAAGAGAGACATGTTTTCAAAGAGGGGAGTTAGAGCACAGATGGTCAATCTGATCTTGCAGACTGTGATGTGACATATTGAGGGGTGGCCACGACAGAGAGACATGTTATCAAAGAGGGGAGTTAGAGCACAGATGGTCAATCTGATCTTGCAGGCTGTGATGTGAGATATTGAGGGGTGGCCACGACAGAGAGACTTGTTATCAAAGAGGGGAGTTAGAGCACAGATGGTCAATCTGATCTTTCAGGCTGTGATGTGAGATATTGAGGGGTGGCCACGACAGAGAGACATGTTATCAAAGAGAGGAGTTAGAGCACAGATGATCAATCTGATCTTTCAGGCTGTGATGTGAGATATTGAGGGGTGGCCACGACAGAGAGGCTTGTTATCAAAGAGGGGAGTTAGAACACAGATGGTCAATCTGACCTTGCAGGCTGTGATGTGAGATATTGATGGGTGGCTACGACAGAGAGACATGTTATCAAAGAGGGGAGTTAGAGCACAGATGGTCAATCTGATCTTGCAGGCTGTGATGTGAGATATTGATGGGTGGCCACGACAGAGAGACATGTTATCAAAGAGGGGAGTTAGAGCACAGATGGTCAATCTGACCTTGCAGGCTGTGATGTGAGATATTTATGGGTGGCCACGACAGAGAGACTTGTTATCAAAGAGGGGAGTTAGAGCACAGATGGTCAATCTGATCTTTCAGGCTGTGATGTGAGATATTGAGGGGTGGCCACGACAGAGAGACATGTTATCACAGAGGGGAGTTAGAGCACAGATGGTCAATCTGATCTTGCAGGCTGTGATGTGACATATTGAGGAGTGGCCACGACAGAGAGACTTGTTATCAAAGAGGGAAGTTAAAGCACAGATGGTCAATCTGATCTTTCAGGCTGTGATGAGAGATATTGATGGGTGATCACGACAGAGAGACATGTTATCAAAGAGGGGAGTTAGAGCACAGATGATCAATCTGATCTTTCAGGCTGTGATGTGAGATATAGAGGGGTGGACACGACAGAGAGGCTTGTTATCAAAGAGGGGAGTTAGAACACAGATGGTCAATCTGACCTTGCAGGCTGTGATGTGAGATATTGAAGGGTGGCTACGACAGAGAGACATGTTATCAAAGAGGGGAGTTAGAGCACAGATGGTCAATCTGATCTTTCAGGCTGTGATGTGAGATATTGAGGGGTGGCCACGACAGAGAGACATGTTATCAAAGAGGGGAGTTAGAGCACAGATGGTCAATCTGATCTTGCAGGCTGTGATGTGAGATATTGAGGGGTGGCCACGACAGAGAGACTTGTTATCAAAGAGGGGAGTTAGAGCACAGATGGTCAATCTGATCTTTCAGGCTTGATGTGAGATATTGATGGGTGGCCACGACAGAGAGACATGTTATCAAAGAGAGGAGTTAGAGCACAGATGATCAATCTGATCTTTCAGGCTGTGATGTGAGATATTGATGGGTGGCCACGACAGAGAGACATGTTATCAGAGAGGGGAGTTAGAGCACAGATGGTCAATCTGATCTTGCAGGCTGTGATGTGAGATTTTGAGGGGTGGCCAGGACAGAGAGACATGTTATCAAAGAGGGGAGTTAGAGCACAGATGGTCAATCTGATCTTGCAGGCTGTGATGTGAGATATTGATGGGTGGCCACGACAGAGAGACATGTTATCAAAGAGGGGTCTTATAGCACAGATGGTCATGATCTTGCGTGCTGTGATGTGAGATATTGAGGGGTGGCCATGACTGACAGGCATATCTCATGACACTCTACGGAACTGATTATCTCGTAGGTCCTGATTCCCTTCCCCATGCATTTGTCGACTCCAGATTCTCTCGAAAACTATTCGTTAGATATAAATAAATTAATCGTTGTCAGTTTGAGCTTCATACGCTGTTCATCTTGACTTGACTTAGCTACTACTCGAGTCATGACATTTAGACCTTTTGACTTTTGGTAAGAACTATTTTATAATATATTGTTAAGACGTTTTGTGTTGTTCATTCACAGAGGTTGGCGGACTGAATTTTTAAAGGCGTTATCGTCTGTAATACATCCTGAAATTCTCTCTTTTAACTGAACTGTGAAGACTGGATTATGCTCATTCAAAATAAAACCTGTATTCAAAACTTGGTAACAAATATTCCTCGGGGTCCTCTCAGCCAATGTTGCTCTTAAGGCACAACTCCAGAGTGAACTTTCTGTAAAGAGCGTCCAGCTCCGCGGAGACTGAAGTTCCCAAGTCTTAATTAAATAAAAACAATATCGTTTGTGATCTGTCGACTCCAGGAAGAAAAGTTAACGACTTGTCTTAATGATGGAGAGTATCTCAATATGAAATGTTGGTCAACGTGTTCTGCAGCCATCAGTCACAGTTAGAGCTAAGTGAAAATAAAGAGTGTCGCTCCCCGGAGAGGCGTCCACGACGATATTAGGTTTGCACTTGGTTCATTTGTCTGGAGGTCGGAATGTCTTTCCTTTTTGCATCATGGTACTTCTCCTTTACTGGATACGAAGCGTTAGGATCGAAATTAGCTTGCCATTTTTGTAACACATGCTGTAGTGGTGTTTTCGCCACAAATAACGTTTGAAGAGTCCTCAAAAAAACGTCTAACCCAATGTGGTGGTGGTGGTGATTGCAACTGCCTGTCCGTTATATTACGAGAAGGATTTTTTTAAATCTCTCCTATGGATGTGCATTTCCCAGGACCTAAAGTTGGCCCCTTTGCATGTATGTATGTATGAAAGCTAGGGACTTTTAAAGGAAGGAGAAATTCACCTTTGACTTACCTTAGAGATATTCTCTATCGGGGATAATTCGTATCCGTTTATGTATTAAATACGTAATCGAAATGAATATACCCCTATTTCAACATACATCAGTTTTTATATAAAAGCCATGGACCTGGCGTGTTTAGCGTGGTGGGCAATTTTGAAATTTGAAAAAGTCTCCTAATTAACGTAATGCCGCGATCATGAGGACCGGCAGGGGTACGTTGTGCGTCCAAACTCTTATAGGACTCCCCCAAAACTGATGACTTCGAAATATTTAAAACTGAATTTTCGCTGTCATATTTAATTGAAATTCCGTCCGGGTGAAGCTTGCTGACATTTCGTCCGGCAGCGGACTGTACAGTAGCTACCCAGCAACACTGGTGCCATAGGTACACTCTTAACTCTTGACGAACACCTAGAGCAGTTGCGGCGTATCGTCGGTATCTGTAGGGTTGTAAATTCGTGGGTTTGTCATTATGGATATGACCCTGTTGAGAACTACTTGTAGCACTCTCACACAGGTACAGAGCGCACACACGAACTTTCCCTCTGGTGATGTGATTATGCCCCAGAAACTTCCCGTCCAGGGTCATACATGGTAGGGGGTATCATATAAAGTGAATTGTATGGTTACCGTTGCACCAGCTCTGAGCGTACAGCGCACGTGCGGTACAGCACCGCTGTAAACAACACTAGAAAATAAAATAATGTCGAAAAGAAGAGCAAAGGAGCGCTGTCACGAGACCAGATCACTCGGTAATATTTGTAGAGAACAGAGATTATGCCATAAAACTCAGCAACACTTCAGTCACATCAAAATGAGTAACAGTAACCATAAATGTGGTACAGGGATATCTTTCTGAAGCATCCAGTCTGTACGTTCGAAGGAGCATATTCGTTACCTGGTGGAAGACTTCTCCAATGAATTACGAGGAGAGAATTAACTGAAGAATAGTTCGGATTCACTCAGTGGCAGCCCTCTTCTGAATTGCTGTTGTTGTTTGAGTAATCAGTCCATAGACTGGTTTGATGCAGCTCTCCATGCCACCCTATCCTGCGCTAACCTTTTCATTTTTACGTAACTATTTCGTCCTACATCTACTGTAATCTGCTTCTCATGCCGTTCTTACCGCCTAAACTTCACTCAAAAAGCAACTGGTGTCCTATCATTCAACGCTCCCTTCATTCGTGATGAATGTGATATACTCATCTCACCTTCTTCTGTAGAACAACACTTCAAAAGCATCTATTTCCTTCCTTTCTGAGCTACTTACCGTCCATCTTTCACTTCCATACAATGCCACGCTCCACACGGAAGCCTTCTTTCCAATTCCTATATCAGTGTTTGAAGTGAGCAAATTTATTTTCTTAAGAAAGCTCTTCCTTGCTTGTGCTAGTCTGCATTTTATGTCCTCCTTACTTCTGCCATCGTAAGCTGTTCTACTACCATAGTAAAATATTAATCCACTTCTTTTAGAACTTTATATTTGCTGTATGACCTGCACTCCATTACTTTTGTGTTGCATTTATTTACACTGACTGACAGAGCAAATGCAACACCAAGAAGGAGTGGTCAGAACTTTATGCCAATTGCAGGGTAGACTGACGTCACTGAGGTATGCTCATGATGTGAAATGCGCCGCTGTGCTGCGCACGTAGCGAAAGATAAATGGGACACGGCGTTGGCGAATGGCCCACTTCGTACCGTGATTTCTCAGCCGACAGTCATTGTAGAACGTGTTGTCGTGCGCCACAGGACACGTGTATAGCTAAGAATGCCAGGCCGCCGTCAACGGAGGCATTTCCAGCAGACAGACGACTTTAGGAGGGGTATGGTGATCGGGCTGAGAAGGGCAGGTTGGTCGCTTCGTCAAATCGCAGTCGATACCCATAGGGATGTGTCCACGGTGCAGCGCCTGTGGCGAAGATGGTTGGCGCAGGGACATGTGGCACGTGCGAGGGGTCCAGGCGCAGCCCGAGTGACGTCAGCACGCGAGGGTCTGCGCATCCGCCGCCAAGCGGTGGCAGCCCCGCACGCCACGTCAACCGCCATTCTTCAGCATGTGCAAGACACCCTGGCTGTTCCAATATCGACCAGAACAATTTCCCGTCGATTGGTTGAAGGAGGCCTGCACTCCCGGCGTCCGCTCAGAAGACTACCATTGACTCCACAGCATAGATGTGCACGCCTGGCATGGTGCCGGGCTAGAACGACTTGGATGAGGGAATGGCGGAACGTCGTGTTCTCCGATGAGTCACGCTTCTGTTCTGTCAGTGATAGTCACTGCAGACGAGTGTGGCGTCGGCGTGGAGAAAGGTCAAATCCGGCAGTAACTGTGGAGCGCCCTACCGCTAGACAACGCGGCATCATGGTTTAGGGCGCTATTGCGTATGATTCCACGTCACCTCTAGTGCGTATTCAAGGCACGTTAAATGCCCACCGCTACGTGCAGCATGTGCCGCGGCCGGTGGCACTCCCGTACCTTCAGGGGCTGCCCAATGCTCTGTTTCAGCAGGATAATGCCCGCCCACACACTGCTCGCATCTCCCAACAGGCTCTACGAGGTGTACAGATGCTTCCGTGGCCAGCGTACTCTCCGGATCTCTCACCAATCGAACACGTGTGGGATCTCATTGGACGCCGTTTGCAAACTCTGCCCCAGCCTCGTACGGACGACCAACTGTGGCAAATGGTTGACAGAGAATGGAGAACCATCCCTCAGGACACCATCCGCACTCTTATTGACTCTGTACCTCGACGTGTTTCTGCCTGCATCGCCGCTCGCAGTGGTCCTACATCCTACTGAGTCGATGCCGTGCGCATTGTGTAACCTGCATATCGGTTTGAAATAAACATCAATTATTCGTCCGTGCCGTCTCTGTTTTTTCCCCAACTTTCATCCCTTTCGAACCACTCCTTCTTGGTGTTGTATTTGCTCTGTCAGTCAGTGTATTTTCATCTTGTTCATTGCAGACTCATCTCCTCTCCTTCGTATGCGATTCCCTTTCTGAATTCCTCTTCGATTTCCTTTACCGCCTGTTCTGTATAAACACTGAAAGCTTCATCACCCAGTCCCTGTCATGTGCTTTCCAGAACATCAGTGCGCTGAAAATTCGAAACAAATTTCCTTCTAACCTTTGACGAAATGTAAGGAAATTCATCACCTTCCAATTGAGACACCAGATGTAAGAAAATGCAAAGTGTAGTGGGAAACATTCATCCATCATGTAAAGGTCTGAACTGTGTCGGTGTGATGTAAAGCAAAGTCTGAACTTGAGACCGACAGAGAGATTTGTCTCTCTGAGCGAGACATTTATAATCGATTAATAGTGCAGAGGATGCGAGAATGCAGAATTATTGCCGGCAAAGGCGTCGCTTTTATTTCTGAATGGTGGGATCTACATTAACGTAGCGCCAACAGTACCAGCGATAGGAACAACTTGGACGTCGACTGGCAAGACCACTGAGTTCCAGTAGACATCCTGGTAATTGACAGGACAAGCCATTGCTAGCGAACCAAGGAAAAGGATAAATCCGTGGCCGCTTTGGCATAAGCAAATAAGTTTTCTCGGACGTAGATCTATTGGCGATGAGGAGATCCCTTCAGATTTTAATAAATAAGTTGTACAAATCACATTCGCAGAATAATAATTCTTCTATAAGAATTTTTACAAAGACTTTACTTTTTATGATGTCAGGATACATGGCTAAATCGTGGTTAGCGTGCTGGCCTTTGATCACAGGGTTCCCGGGTTCGATTCCCGGCAGAGTCGCGAATTTTAACCATAATTGGTCAATTTCTCTATCACGGGGGCTGGATGCATGTGTTGTCTTCATCGTCATTTCATCCCCCATCACGACGCGCGTCAAGTAGAAAGACCTGCACCTGGCGAGCCGAACATGTCCTCGGACACTCCCGGCACTAAAACCCGTACGCCATTTCAATGTATGATATACTTAGTCGTACTACATTGGGCAAAACCCATGTATGCCAGCTGGGTCGTTTTCGACCCATCAAGTCTTGCTGTCAAACTGTTTCGTAGTCAACTCCTACTAGATCGTTTCAGTGTCCCTCTATATATTTCTCAACGCGGGAGTTTGTTTAATCGTTAGTATCTATCTTGATTAGGAGTTCATACAATAAAATATGGATTATCAGCAGTCTGCACTAGAAAGAAGAATATTAGTAGAATTACTTGTACTGCCCTTTAATATTTCCGATTTTGCAGTGTTTGATAGTTAAACTTGTTCATAATTGCTCATAATTTACGACATTTTCGTTAGTCGTGTAGATCGAAAACAAGCTGCTGGACAGTTCCTGGAGAACTACGATTAACTTGTATTTTCGCAGAGCAGTGATAATACAAGCTTAGCATTTGGCAATTCGTTTGTTTTTTAAGGCAGAGTAAAACATCTAACGGTAGATAAATTGTAGACGAACTTGAAGTAAATAATTCCTGAGACATCCCGGACTCTGAGTTCGATATATCTTGCTAGAAGATGAAGGAGGGGAGCTTCTGGTGATGAAGATTGTGCAGATCCCACAGGAGCCTAGCAGAGTCAGCACTGCAGATGGCTTCATCTCGGATGATTCCCTCCAATTCAGTGACCGTCCTGTTTCAATGTCAGAATGTGGACAAGTGGATATGAACTGTAGTAATGAAGCTGTGAGACAGGAGATATGAAATGCCTTTGGTACCTCTTTCTCAATCCTAATAACATTTCTTTTACAACTTCTAGGCACTCTGTAGAATACTTGGATGAAAATACTGCTTATATGATTTCTGCACGAATAGTGCACCACATCTACGGAATTTATCTAGATGCAGGCCCGGTGACAGGATTCTCGGGCCCCAGGGTACCTGAGGGGTCCCGGTACACCCCACCACTCCACCCTTAATTTAGACTAGAACTGCGAAATTGCAGGTTATTTTATCACCAAGACTTACCGCTGGAGGCGGAGTTTGCATCAGAAACTGCTGTAAGAATGCTGTAGAAATAGTGCAAGCGTGGTGCTAATTTGGTGCAATGGATGCACCAATTCAACACCAAAAGAATGCACCATAATCATACCACATACTTGTTCACATTCATTTACACCATTTTTCTACCAACACAGTGTACCGGTTACAACCTGTACATGCATATTTTTTTTAGAGTTGATCGTATTTTATCACCACGCGTATTACTCCGTGCAAGCCTGGTTTGTTTACATTCAGCAGGACGAGCAAGCAAGCTGAGAACAGCTGTATGCGTGACGTAGCCGCAGGGTCTAGTTAGATCACCCGCCTGTCATGCCACGTGCAGCTAGCCTGAACTCGTATGTTCCAGATTCAAGCGTCACATCTTCCGGAACATTCGATGGAAAAAATTTAAAACTCCTATAATAATTGTGGTAGCGACTTGATCAACATGTCATTTTAAAGGGAATTGCATAAACGTCGCAATGCTTGAATTTCAAGAAAATCCATCGAGGGATTCAGGAGATAACCAGCTTCACGGCATATGTGATGTAATGTCCCCAAACCAAATATAAGGAGGGCTCCATATAGCCTGATATATCAGTCAATCAGTGACAGTCGAGTAGTTAACGTGGCCCTACTCGCTGCCATTATCGTCGGAAGCTATCTTCGTGTGGTTATAGTATCACTGAGGAACTCTGAATTTTTCTAAGTCTTTATAAATGAGACTCATAATATTTACGTATGTTGAGGAACTCTGAATTTTTCTAAGTCTTTATAAATGGGACTTGCAATATTTACGAGTGTTGAGGAACTCTGAATTTTTCTAAGTCTTTATAAATGGGACGTGGAATATTTACGAGTGTTGAGGAACTCTGAATTTTTCTAAGTATTTAACAGTGATGGACTCTAACATTTTGGCCAGTGATTATTTAAAGACTTGTCATATTTACCAGTGTTGGACTTTAACTTTTCGCCAGTGATTATTCAAAGACTTGTCACATTTACCAGTGATGGACTTTAACTTTTCGCCAGTGATTATTCAAAGACTTCTAATATTCACTCTAAATTTATTCGAAATTTCCATGAGCATAGACTTGTGATCTTTGCCAGTGATTACTTAAAGACTTGTAATTTTTTCATTGATGAACTATACCATTATTGAAAGTCTCATGACCACGGACTCGTCATTTCCATGAGTGTTAAAGAGTGGATTCTTGGAAGTCTTTATGGACTTTGTCTAGTGATTTTACTAGTGGTGAGAAAACTCATTACTCAAGGTTTTCATGAACTTTGATTTATTCTGCGAGTGACGAAGAGCACATTTTCGGAGTTTGCATTGATTCTACCAACCTCATTGTACTTGGGTAATGTGATTACCCTCAACATCGTCAGGAACCAGCGGAGGTCATCACGAGCATCGGGAACCTGAGGCGTATTCCATGCAACCAACCTGGATGGTCCGTCCGCTTCTTGACGGAGTACTTGGGCATCTTCTAGAACGTGTTCCAGCCGGTGCGGCCTGGTGAGCTGGAGACCCGGGCCATTTAAAGGACAATGTGGAAGACAACCCCTATCTACCATGAGGTGATGTGCAATTTATCATGCATTACATGAATAAACTCTTATCAAATCAAATTCAAATTTTTCTTGTAGATAGGACCCTGCCTCCTGTACCAAGCCCTAGCTATTATTCATCCAGTTTATCCCTGAGAACTATTCCATGCTTGCGTTGAAAATAAATCTTAAAGTTGGGCTCTTTTACTGGTACAGAGAGGAGGGTAATATACGTGTCACCCTACACGTTGGGGCACGATAGCTAGGTTAACAATGCTATCAAGTAATAGACAATCACAACACCCTGGACGTGGTGTTTCGTTTTACAAAGTGAAACTTATGCCCTGGACGTGGCAAACAATTTGTGTTTTATGTGTTCTTATCATATGGTTGATTTTCTATGTGTTGATATATGCTGAACTGAGTGTTTTTGAACTTTTAAAGTCACTGGTATTTCAATTTATGATTGGAAATTTCTAAGTGTCATATTTTTAGATATAAAAATTGCCATAAAAATGGATAATATACTCGCAGCAATTGAAACCCTTAGGCTTAATATGAATGAGCTTAACGCCAATTTAGAGACTAGGCTTACTGCAACATGTGCTAACTTAGAGCGTAATATGAATAAGGCTAACGCCAATTTAGAGACTAGACTTACTGCTACATGTGCTAGCTTAGAGCGACGCCTCGCTGAAAATAGTAGCAATCTATCAAGCTTAGCTGAGGCTAATGTTCAAACTAATGCTAATCTTGCCAATGTAGACCAACGTTTAAATAACTTAGCCCAAGCAAATGTTGAATGTAATGCCGAATCTAAAACTACCCTTGCTAACTTGAATAAGCAATTGATTTAATCTAATGCCGAAACTAAAGCCACTCTTACCAACTTAGATAAGCGTTTGAACAATATAGCGGAATCTAACATCAACTAAGACAGGCGGTTAGCTGAAGCTGACGCCAGGTTAGATAAGCGCTTTACTGAAATGAATGCGAACTTAGAATCTCGTTTTGATCAAGCAAGTGTTAGGATAGAAGAAAGATTTACGGAGTCCCATAAGAAATTGATGATCGATTCACTGAAATCAACTCTCAGCTTACTCGTAATGTCGAAGAAATGAGAAACACTGTTAAAGACCAAGTCATAGAAATTGTTAAAGAGGATTTGAAGAAGGTTCTTCCTTCAGTCCAACAGCTTTCACAAGACATTGAGGATTTTAAGGCCGAATTTCAGGAGTCACATGGTCAGCTCTCGCAAATGCAGGCTAAAATTTTTCTGTCCAAGATACTCTTAGGGACACGGTTAAGAATGACATTTCCAGAGTTGGAAACGAAGTTGCTTTATTAAAAGCTAAACAGGGCGAGTTTGACAAACGGTTCACTAAGCAAGCCGATAATACGACCACACAAATTAGTCGTATTTGTAAAGATGTAGGTGAACTTAAAACTGAATTAAAGAACGATGTCAAACAAGTCGGAGGAATAGTCCAACTCCAGTTGGGGGATGTCAAGAGTAATCTCGAACAACTAGCCACTAAGGTCGTTAATCTTGTATTTCGAGATACGTCCAGACCTATTCATAGTTCGATAGAAGGAGTCGGAGAAACGTCATACCAGACAACTATCGTTAAAATCCAAGAGGAAAAACCTCCTAAATTCTCCGGTAAAGAAGATTACACGCCTAAAGAGTTTCTGATCAATGTAGCGGAATATTTTCAAGAGCACAAGATTAATGAGGATAGAAAGCTAAGAACAGTTGCCCGATTATTAGAAGGCAAGGCTCTTTCCTGGTACTCCGTATTCAAATCTAATTTCAAGGCATACTCTGACTTTGAGAAAGCTTTAATTGACCGTTTTTGGAACGCAGAAACTCAGCACCTTATCAAACTTCAACTATATTCGAGAAGGTATAACACCTCCATCAATACCTCTCGATACGCAGATTTTTTATTATCTCAGTTGAAGAAGATGCAGTATTTAGATCCCCCTTTGCCTGAGAAGGAACTCATACAGGTCATTACGTTACAGTATCCTTCTCACGTTCAAGAGATCGTAGTAGCAGCGAACATTCAGAACTTGGATCAATTCGATGCTGTATTACGACGTCTTGATACTGCTCATGCGCAGGGTACTTTGAAACCGAGCAAGAGTAAGGACGTAGCCGCCCATCCAGTTCAGGTTAATACTTCTGAACAACCGCGACAAAGTCCCGAACGAGCGGATAGAAGGGAAGAGAGAGATACTCCATCTTCACCTCCGCGGTATAGAGGGTTTAGGAGACACCCATACCGTGGCCAGACGCCCTACCAACCCAAACCTACTTGGTTAAAACAAGAGAAAAAACAAGAGAGTAGAGACTCAAACAGTTCTGACTTGCACCAACGATGGAAGGAAACGCAGGACTACCTCCATCAAAAGAAACAAGAGGTCATCAACCTGGAGCGACTTCTCTTGAATACCACGAATATCATAAAAGAAACAACACCTTTGGTCAAAATCCAGAGTCCACAGGTGCTGTTGCCAAAAAAACCAAAAAAACGTTAATTTTTCAGAAATAAGATTGCCTGAAAATGAGGAGGTCGGGTCATTTCTTGCAGACATAATAAATTATTGGCACGTTGATGATGACTTAGTATTTGAAGACGAATTACCCATTCGTCAACATGTTCAACGAAGTTTACCCATCATCAATATTACCATTGGGGAATTCCAAGTATCATCGCTAGTGTACTCGGGAGCGCAAGATTCCCTAATTTCTGACAAGTTGATAACATTGATCAAGGATCGATGTAACCTTCTCATTTTGCCGGTAGCACAAGTTAGGATTAAGGGCATTATTCCTGGCAGGAATATCAAATGTAAGCAGCAAGTCTTCCTTGAGTTTGCTATCAATGAAGAAGTGTGTGAACATATTTTCCTGATAGTCTCGCCTATGAAGTTTAACCTTATCTTGGGTTCAGACTTTCTGCCTAAGTATAAGGCTACCATTGACTATTCTGCCAACTCTATTCACCTATGTAGGATTGGATCTGTAGAGTTACAGCTGGTAGACGGTGAAGATTTTAGACTTCAAGGGATTGACTTATCCCGTACACAAGTCGATGGTGTGATTGGCGATGCCACCCCAGTCGACCAGGTACTGAAAGAAGAGGGTGATCCCGAAGAAGAAGAGGGACCCATGTCAATGGAAGGTGGTAATCCCGATGAGGAGCGACCCATCGATGAAATTTTGAATGACAAAGGGCCTGATTTTCTCACCTACATCTCCAGTGTAACTGAAGCCCCAGATTGCCACCCTAACATAGCAGCGGCGGAGGAAGAGATATATCAGACTTATCCGGACGTCTTCGATGAGAAGCCTGGAGAGATTAAGAATTTTAAACACCACTTCAACGTCAAGGATACTTCGCCCTATAAACGGTGCCTGAGAAGTACGTGGATGAAACCAGGACACTGATTCGTCAGATGGAGGCTGACGGAATTATCTCAAAGTGCGTTACGCCCTATATTAATCCTCTCACCATAGTAAGGAAACCCGATGGTAATCTCCGTTTATGATTGGACGCTCGTAGCTTGAATGACCGATGGTCCTTGAGTATGTCCACCCTCCTCCGCTTAAAGATGTCATTAGGCGATTTTTTGGAAAAAAAATACTTTTCAGGCATGGACATGACATCATATTATTTCTGTCTTGTGTCAATTGAGCACAGAAGACACTTAACTGGATTTCTTCTTTGGATAAGATGCCTATAAAATCACAAGACTAGATGGCAGCCTTGAAGACATCTACAATGATTCCAATCTCAAAAAAATACTTTGAGTGAAAGGAGACTAAAAGAAAATCCTCATAGTATTTCCTTTTTCCCTGAGAAGGAGGGATATGTACCGGTTACAACCTGTACATGCATATTTTTTGAGAGTTGATCGTATTTTATCACCACGCGTATTACTCCGTGCAAGCCTGGTTTGTTTACATTCAGCAGGACGAGCAAGCAAGCTGAGAACAGCTGTATGCGTGACGTAGCCGCAGGATCTAGTTAGATCACCCGCCTGTCATGCCACATCCAGCTAGCCTGAACTCGTATGTTCCAGATTCAAGCGTCACATCTTCCGGAACATTCGATGGAAAAAATTTAAAACTCCTATAATAATTGTGGTAGCGACTTGATCAACATGTCATTTTAAAGGGAATTGCATAAACGTCGCAATGCTTGAATTTCAAGAAAATCCATCGAGGGATTCAGGAGATAACCAGCTTCACGGCATATGTGACGTAATGTCCCCAAACCAAATATAAGGAGTGCTCCATATAGCCTGATATCTCAGTCTATCAGTGACAGTCGAGTAGTTAACGTGGCCCTACTCGCTGCCATTATCGTCGGAAGCTATCTTCGTGTGGTTATAGTATCATTGAGGAACT